>NC_090447.1:1063393288-1064027288 GCF_031143425.1 Pleurodeles waltl
TTTAAGTTTTTAGTGAATACTAGTGCCAAAGTGATCAAAGTGCAAACTGCAGACATCTAGTCATGCGATACCTGGTAAAAGTTGAAAAATATGGCTGGCCATGATGGAACGTTGTTTGAATACAAGAAGTGGATTGGACATGGTCAGCACTTACCTTTGAACTTAGAAGAGTTTTCAAGAAAAATGTTCTGAGAAGGTAAAGTTCAGTGGGGAAGGCTGCAGGCAGTGCCTGGGGAAGGACTGTAATCATCGAAGTGACGGTGAATATTTCTACATTCGGACTTAGGGCCTGATTAGGGTCTTGGAAGATGGTATACTCCATTAAAAACGTGACAGATATCCCATCCGCCATATCACAAGTTCTATTACATCCTATGGAACTTGTAATGAGGCAGACAGGATACCCATCATGTAACCCATCCTCCAAGATTGTAATCAGACCCTTAGTCCCCTTTTGAAAGGTAAAAATCTCCAGCGAGACAAGGCAGGAGGGTGTGGTTGAAGATAGTTCCATGAGGTCGGGCACTGCTTTGGTGAAGGGCCGCTAAACAGGATTTGCTTCTGTGGAGAAGAACATAGTGGGAGCAGCCACAAAGTCAGTGATGCACCTTGGACAGATCAACGAGTAGGTTGGTCCTGGTCTTCCCTCAGTTCTCAGAGCAGTTTTTAGCCAAAAACTTTCCCTGTCACAAGTTTTGGACTTTTGGTATCTGGGTACCTTTAGCGCCACAGCCAAGGGATCAGGACTGGTGGGACTCTGCTTGGGGGTACAGGACTCACTCAGTATGGGTCCAGGTCCAGGTTCAAGGTGCAGGGAGCCTTTTAAGCCTCTGCAGCTCTGAACAGGAGATGATCAAACTAGCCCTTGGAGTCACTCTGGTTGTCCTGTTTTCAGGTGAAGATGCAGGGCTCAAACAGCAGGTCTGGCCTCTGAGGGTTCAAGGCAGGCTCTAGGCAGCAAAGAAGTACTTCCAGTTGTGAAATACACAGCAGGCCACAGCAGCAGGCCATTGCCTGAGTTTCCTTCTGGAAGTCCAGAAAGTAAACTAAAGAGTGGGTCTGAAGGCCCTATTATTAGAACTGGTGTTTCTTTTGAAGTTGGGAGACATTTTTAGAGGTTTCTCCTACAAGTGCCTGTAATTTCCTGATTCCCCTGCCCTGTCTCCAAGTTGGCTCCAGAGAAATGTGGAGGTGACAAGCCTTTGTGTGAAGGCAGAATGCTACCTATTCAGTTGCAAATGTGACTATGCCTAGATCCGCCCTTCCCCCATCCTGCCAGCAAACGGCCCATTAAGGCACAACTAATCCTACTATTGTATGACTGTTTGGGAGAAATTCACAAAGTCTGTCCGTTACACTGAGTCATGTGACCCAGGGGAGGATGCAGGTACCAAATAGCTAATGGCAGGAAAATACCAACTTTCTAAAAGTTCTGTTTTCAAAATTGTAATTTAAAACATGGCTTTACAATGAAAGAGGGTGTTGAATTACAATTTCATAGATACCAAACATGAAACGTCATCCGTCCTCAAACAAAAGGTAACACGTATTAACTATAATAAGACAACCCAATGTTATCCTATGGAACAGAAAGGCCTCACAGTAGTAAAAAAACAAATTTAGCAGGACATGTAAAACTTAAAAGTACATTTCGAACCTTTTAATTACAATGCACCCTCCTCTATGGGCTGCCTAGGCTTACCTTAGCGGTGACATATATGCAATAAAAGAGAGATTAAGGCTTGGCCGGGGGTTATCTTACCAAATTGAATTGGCAATTTAAAACTTAATTCAGTCGGCAATAGAAGACACAGGGCATGTTTCAAGAGGCTACTTGAGTGGGTGGCACAATATGTGATGTAGGCCCACTAGTTGTGTTTAATTTATGGGCCCTAAATTTATGGCATACCAATCTACAAGGTACTTAAAAGTAGATTAAATATGATAATCAGGTGTAGACTACGTTAGGCCGGACAGCCTTAGAGTGGTCATCCCCATCTTTTTTCCTGCCTCCCTCCACTTTTCTGACACTTTACCACTGCTAACCAGTACATTATAACATTGGTTCATACCCAATTGGCATATTCAAATTTACTTATAAGTCCTTAGTAAAGTGCACTGTTAGACTTCTCATCCTTGGCGTGGTCTCCCTTAACTTTTTGCCTCTGTTTCCCAGGTTGTTGATGTGTGCTGGACTCTGATTTTGCTGTTTTTGTTACTCTGGACACTTTCCCACTGCTAACCAGTGCTAAAGTGCAAGTGCTCCTTTACAAAATGTGTATGTAATTGATTTATCCATGATTGCCATCTTTGATTTATTAGTTAGTCCCTAGTACAGTGCACTAGAGGTGCCCAGGGCCTGTAAATCAAATGCTACTAGTGAGCCTGCAGCACTGGTTGTGCCACCCACATAAGTAGCTCTGTAATCATGTCTCACACCTGCCATTGCAGTGTCTGTGGGTGATGTTTTAACTGTAAATTCGACTTAGCAAGTGTACCCACTTGCCGGTCCTAAACCTTCCCTTTTCTTACATGTAAGACACCCCTAAGGTAGGCCCTAGGTAGCTCCAAGGGCAGGGTGCAGTGTATGGTTAAGGTAGGACATATAGTAATGTGCTTTATATGTCCTGACAGTTAAATATTGCTAAATTCGTTTTCACTGTTGCAAGGCATGTCCCTCTCATAGGTTAACATGGGGGCTACCTTTAAAAGTGATTCAAGTATAGTTTTCCTTTGGGAGCAGATGAACATGTGGAGTTTAGGGTCTCTGAGCTCACAATTTAAAAATATATCTTTTTGTAAAGTTGATTTTAAGATTTTAAGATTGTGTGTTTGAAAATGCCACTTTTAGAAAGTGAGCATTTTCTTGCTTATAGCATTTTTATGACTCTGCATGTTTGTGGATTCCCTGTCTGGGTCAGTTTGACAGTTGGGCTGGTTGCACCTCTCACTAGACAGTGATACAAAAGGAGCTGGGGTGTAGTCTGCATTTCCTGATGAGCCATCTGTGCTAGGAGGGAGGGGAGGATTGGTCACTCACACTTAAAAGGGCTGTGCCTGCCCTCATACATTGCAGTCTCCAACCCCCTGGTGAGTGTCTGGGGCCTGACCTGGGCAAGGCAGGATTTCACATTCAAGAGAGACTTTGCTTTGAAGTAGGCCCACTTCAAAGGAGAAATTGGGTTTAAGAAGGGCACCCAAACCACAGACTTTAGAACACTTCTGGAAACCAAGAGGAACCTCTGTCTGAAGAGCTGAGGAAGAAGAGCTGCCCTGCCTGTGGCTGTGCTTTGTGGAGCGATCCTGCTGTTGCTGCTTCTGCCAGAGTAAGAGGGCAAAGACTGGACTTTGTGTGCCTTCCATCTTGTGAAGACCTCCAAGGGCTTGATTTAGAGCTTGCCTCTTGTTGTTTGAAATCTCAGGGACAGCAATGACTTCTCTCTGCCAGCACCTGGAGTCTCTGGAGAGACTCCTACCCTGCCAAGTGGTGCCCATCCAGTTCCTGGGACCCTGAAAGGAGAGCCTGGCAGCCCAAGAGTGAGAAATCCACGCACAGAACACTGCGACTCTGACCTGCGGCTGAAAAATCGACGCCCCGCCAGCTTTACAGCTGAAAATTGACGCTCACCTGCAACACGACCCGAAGATCGATGCCTGGGGCTGGAGAAACGACGCACAGCATCGCTGACGGAGGCTGGTAAGATTGCAACCCACGTGGTTTTCGGATCATCGTGCGGCTGGATTTCCGACGCAAGTACCACTGGGCATGTAAAAACAATGCAACGTCTGCCGTAAACCGAGAGAGCTGACCGGATCGACGCATCGCTTTCCTGTGGAGAGAAGAAACGAAGTGCCCGACCCGACGAAAGGAGAAACAATGCAAGGTCTCGCTCATGAGTGATAACGATGCATCGCAAGCCATTTTTGACGCACACTCACCAGTGCGGGGTTACTTTTGATGCACCCAAGGTACATTTTCATGCTAACAGTGTTAGTGTGCGTTTAAAACTACATGAAGACTCTTTCTGCTTTTTAATTGATAACTCGGTTTGTGTACAGTGGAAGTTTGTCATTTTTGTCTTTTTTTGTTTAGAGAAATATTCTCTATTCTTCTAAACCTGTGTTGTGTCATTTTGTAGTGTTTTCATTAAGTTACTGTGTGTGTTGATACAAATACTTTACACCTAGCACTCTGAAGTTAAGCCTACTGCTCGAGCCAAGCTACCAAGGGGGTAAGCAGGGGTTAGCTGAGGGTGATTCTCTTTTATCCTGACTAGAGTGAGGGTCCTTGCTTGGACTGGGAGTAACCTGATTGCCAGCCAAAGACCCCATTTTTAACATGCACTACATGTGCACAGGGCCTGTAAATTAAAGGCTCCTAGTGTGCCTGCAGCATTGATTGTGCCACCCACATAAGTAGCCCCTTAACCTTGCCACAGTTTTGTCATTGCAAGGCCTGTATGTGCATTTTCACTGCCACTTCAACTTGGCAATTAAAAGTACATGCCAAGCCTCCTCTTTTTTCTACATATAAATGACCCCTAAGGTAGGCCCTAAGCAACCCATATGGCAGAGTGCTATGTAGGTAAAAGGCAAGACATGTACATATGTGTTTTATATGTCCTGCTAATAAAAACCTCCTAAATTAGTTTTCCACTACTGTGAGGCCTGCTCCTTTCATAGATTAGCAGTACATATGACTTTCCTTTCACATGCCTCTTTGGACAGAGACTCTACATCTCCTACAGGGAAGGTTTTTAGATGTGGAAGAATGTAATCAGGAAAGTGGTGAAAGAGGCCCAGCACATTACAACCCCTACATCAATAAACAGTGTCATTCAAGAGGCCATCACTTTCATACACCTACAGCACACCACATGGCAGCTGATGCAGTCTGTGGACTGATATTTGGCTGACAATGTGTATGTAGTGACCAACAGTAAGTTACTACACACATACCATCAGCCGGATGCCAGTACATACATCACTTACCAAGTGCCAGTCCATGCACACCACAAGCCAAGTGCCAGTCCACACATACCTTCAGCCAAGTGCAAGTCCACGTACACCACCAGCCAAGTGCCAGTCCACTAACACTGCCAGCGAAGCTCCAGTTCACAAACACCACCAGCCATGCACCAGTCCACAAACACTGCCTGCCAAGCAACAGTCCACACACACTGGCATCACATTTCTTTTAAGAAAAAAAGAAAACAACCCAATTTGAAGGAGATGAAAAACCAACTATGACTACCAACACAACAGGTCTAACTAAATGCATCAAACTACTGGCAAAGGTAAAACTGACCATAAAATATAAAACAATACAGAGCAGTCAGTTCACTTTTACTCTCACATTGGCTCCAAATACTTGATTTGCATGTGGTACGATTTAAAACATGAGGGCACATGTAGCCCAGGATTAAAAGAACACTCAGGCAGTACATATGACATTCCTTTCACATGCCTCTTTGGACAGAGACTCTACATCTCCTACAGGGAAGGTTTTTGGATGTGGAAGAATGTAATCAGGAAAATGGTGATCTTTGAATCTACCCACATCCTTCATCACTCCAAATCTAGAAACACTTGCCTGCTCCACTACAACAAGGCTGCCTATTAAAGACTGCTGGAACTGAACCAAAGTTATCTTTGAATCTGGAGAACAATCAGTGAATACAAAAAAACAAAAGCATTAAAAGTTGCCAAATGAAACAAACGGACAGCCAGCGGACAGTCAACTTCTCACATGTGGGACTTATGAACAGCACTGCAATGCTCCAGCCTCTGATCTACTCTAGCTACACCACCCATGTGCTTATGGTAGTCAAAAAGGAACATAGGTTTCTATACTTCAACAACCTGACCCCAAAAAGACACACGTAAAGTACTTTCATCATGAATGGTTGTCAGCATCATGGACATCTCTCCTGTCTGAAACTTTCACAGTTAGAAGTTAATCGCTATGAAAGACACTGCGCTTTAACCCTCTGACGTTTTTTACATACAAACTCTTTATGGTAACCTGTACAGTTAGAGTGGATTGTGCCACATGAAACAGTGTCCACTCTGAACAATTCCACGAACAATTGCACACTATTGTAGAAGGTATTTATGTATAAATATTGACCTTTGTTAAAAATATCCTTTACCAAGTTCCCATGTAATTTTCTCACTGACTGCAAAAGTGGACGGACAAAAAAGGGAGGTCAATAGAAGAATCCCTACCAGTGTACACTCTGAAATTAAAGATATATCCAGTACTACTCTCAGACAGCATATACATCTTAATTCCATAATGTGCCCTCTTTCTTCTAATGTACTGCCTAAACATACTTGAACAGGACAAATGACTCATCCACAGCTATTTATTTCCTTGGAACACTGATTTCTGAAAAGCAATCTATAAAATGATCAAGGACAGGTCAAACCTTGAAGAGATGGTCACAATCAGGGTGATCTTCTGGCAATTTTGAAGCCTTATCAACAAAGTGCAGCATCCAAAGCAGAAGCAAATACTGATCATGACTCATAGTTGCTGGAAATATAGTAGATGCCATCAAGAGGCTAGTTGACCAATATGAGGACAGTGATGGCTGCCCTATCGATCCCATTAACAAAGTTAAACCCCTGAACTTCTTCACCTCATCCTGATTTGTGAGAGTCCACCGGCTAGCTGTAGAGTGGTACTTGAGTCTGGCACTGTTGACCCTCAAATACTGTTCAGCATAGAAATCTTTCTGGTCAACAATCTCATCTCATCCAAAAATACTTTGTCCATAAACAACTGAATGAAATGTATAAACAAAACTTTTTCAATATTGACCCCACACCCTGCAACACCACTAACGGCAGGCAACACAGGCTGCACCATATTTAGGGCAACTAAGATTTGAGCACTTCCAATGGGAATCCTTCCAGGCCCAGGCTGCAATCTAGATTGCTATTCCTGCACTATTGGAATGTTAGTGTCCTCCTCTAAAAGAGGCAATTCTTCAGCACTGATAGTTGCTTCATCATCAGATGATTGATCTTGGACAGAACATTCACTGCCACAATCTCCAACTTCATCCTCTGCCTCAGATGCAGAGTCAGTCTCAGTGCCATGGTCAGAGGAAGATTCAAAAAGCAAAGCAACAACCTTATGATCAGTCAACTTGTGGCCCACCATAATCCTTGCTAAAAAAAGTAGACAACAAATAAGTCAACAACAACTTACACTGAGTAAAAGAAGTAATAAACAAACTGCTACTTTATCAAACAGAAAGTAAAACTACTGGCCTATAGTAATCTGGAGAGAAAGTTAATCAATACAAAGCACACGAAGTCCTATATTCTCAAAAACATACCACTCCCTTTCCAGAGACAGCAGGACTATCTCTGCATAGAAACAGCAGGCACAAAAAAATCCCACTGTAAAGGAAAAAACAAAAAAAACACATTACAGATATCACGAGGCAGCATAGAACGCGCAATCTATATGTTACTTTGAAAGACAACCACACAAAGAGCTAACGATTTAAACATTGGTAGAGCAGTCAAACAAAGTATGCAAAAAGGCAAAGGATGCATATGGAAAGATTACAAAATGAGTTGCTTACGAACCACAACTCCACAAACTACAGATTTGCCAAAGCTGCACTCACAAACAGGATTCACCACTAAAACAAAGGAAATGATTGCCTCTACAGTAATAAAAGAACAATAGACCATCAATAAAAATGATACAAAATGTAAATCAAAAGACACTGATATTCCCCTGAAAGGAGGCGTGACAAAGGCAAAAAAGACACCATCACATGGAAGCAAACCTTACCCTAGAAGCAGATCCACCACCACATACATAACCTTAATCCCAGGTGACTCAAGTGTTAATACTCACACTGAGCCCCAACCATTCAAAAAAGACCGAAAACCAAAATAATATGGCCAGCAAGGGGAGCGACCATTGCCCGAAGGATCCCCCCCTCTAAACATAATCCCTGGCCTCCAGTGGGCTTTGGGAGAGGCAGAATAAAAAATATTGTAGCCCCCCCAAAGGGAAGTAACCCTTGCCTAAGGGGTAGCTCCCTTTAAAAAGTATTCCCTTGTGTCCAGTGGGATTCTAACCAAACAATGGAAGATTGAAATACAAAATAAATTAGCCTCCAAAGGGAGCATCCCTTGCCGATGGGGTCCCTCCCCACAATTTTATAAAATAAAATCCTTGGCATCTAGTGGGTTTTGATCCACTCCTGGGGGGCACATAAGTTGACAAAAATGATTGAACTAGTTACCAGGGGGTTAAAGTATATTGTCCCATACAAAGAAATCCCTGGTGCCCCACCCGCCATTATGGAGCAGGAATCCACTACATACAGACATAGAGGGAAAGGACAAATGTTTTCCCTTTCTCCTGTGTCTAGCAAATGGATTCTAGTGCATTCTGGCACCATCTGATGATGTTGGTGAGCTGTGCAGATGCAGATGTAAGCAGAGGGGAGGGTTTGGTGTGGCGCTTCCAATGCTACTCCCAATGGATCCATGTTGTGAGTGTCTGTGGGGGAGTGACAGTGCTGCCAAAATGGGTCAGTGTCAAGACAGCCTAGAGCCATCCTCAACACACGCCTGAGGAGGTCTCCAGTCCATCCTCAGCACTGATGGGGTTAAAACACTTTTAGGTAGATTTCAAGCAAGGGATGAGGACAGAATGTATTATCCTTTAGGGTTAGGATGAAGGTGAATGGCAGTTTTTTAAGCATGATAATCAATTAGGATGTTCCAGCTGCATTCAACACTGTTGTTTCTCCACTGAACCTTCAATTTATTGAGGAGGATTAACTTCTGTCGTCACCTTTCAATGGGGAGACTATATTATTGCCACTCTCTCACATGTAGTAGCACTTCCTGCTTTATAGTCCTTATCAATACATTTGTGTGTGAAGGCTCAGTAAGCTTATTCACTTACTGATACACAGCAACCCGATCAGATTTGTTCCGTGCAGGTCCTTCTGCAACCACATGCTGACCATTGCTCACCTACTTTGGTCTACCAGGGATGACAAAGATGACAATTTCCTTCTCTACCTTGATGCTGAAACAGCATCTTTCTGTGTTGCATGGTGTTATCTCTTTTGTGTGATGTTCACATTTGATATTGGCCAGCCCTTTTTTCAGATGATTCATTGGCTCCACAGTACTCCAACTGCACAAATGAACTGCAATGGTCTTCTTTCTGATCCTATTTATATCTCCTGAGGAACAAGGCACGTCTGCCCACTATTCCTGCTCTTTTCCTACTTTTCCTGGAGCTACTAGCAGTGGTTATTAGAGACTTGTAAAGAGTGACAGGAATTATACCATGGCACCGAGATGGAGGACATGGCAGGCTGCGTCACGGCCGTAGCTCGTTAGACGTGACTTCTGCCGTTCCCGGGGGGACGTGTCGCTCACGCACAGCGATCGGCTGGATTTGTTGGCCGGCCGCGTTAATTTTGGGAACCCGGTCGCTGTGGAGACCAGGCGAGGCACCCGGCGGGAGACTCCGGCACTGGAGACGTGCCACGCTGGAGCTCCGCCAGGTGCGAAGAGGCTCGGCGAGGATTCCCCTTCGGGGGAATCCGGGCAGCGCCAGCACCAGCAAGGTTCCCGGGAAGGCGTCCCGGGAGCCTGGTAGGACGGTTACGCGCACTTTTTCGGAGAGTTTCAAGGCAACAAGTAAGGCGGTGGGCAGTGCTGGGGGTGCAACCAGTTTCCGAGAAGAAGAAAAGAGCCCTTTCCTCCCCCAGTCCTCCAATAGCTTCTTGCAGGTAGGGGGGCTGGGGTTAAGGGTGGAGAAAAGGGATAGGGCGGCCGGCGGAAATCAGGGGATGCCTAAGGGAAAAACCTTGGACCAGCCAAATTATTTATTTTAAAAAAAGAAAGACGGTATTGAGGGGAGACTAAAAATAAAGCACAGACTTGCACCTTCTCTAAGATCCTACTTTAGGGCCAGACCAGAGGATATTGTGCTGATGCCGGGGCAAGGGAAAATGGATACCTATGTGGTTAAGGACACTGGAAACGGTGTGAACTCTGGTAAGGGGGTTGAGGATGACTCTCCCCCCCCCCCCAGTTGATAATTTGACCCTTCGAGAGAAGATACAGGTCGGTCTTGATGTTTCTATGACGAACCAAGGTGGCAACTTGTCCACCCTGTGACAGGAGGAAGAAGTGCTGGTAGAATTAGTTGCCAGCCCTCCCCAAGACCAGGCTCTGGCCCCCGACTTAAGATACACCCCCTCTATGGAGGAGGTGATCCTCTCCATTTTGGAGGATATCAAAAAAGGCTTTGCAAGCTAGGAGTGTAACCAAGGGGAAATCAGAGAGGCCTGTGAGGTATTGGAAAAAAAAATTGATAACTTGATGGAGAGGATCCAGACATTGGAGGAGACGGTAGGGGGGATGAAGGAGGAGTTGAAACATCACAAAGATGAGATCCGAGGCTTGAACGAAAAAGAGCAAGGATTACAAGTTAGGATTGAGCAACTGGAGAACTACTCACGTAGGAACAATATAAAGTTGTTAAAGGTCCCGGAGGGGGCAGAAGGGGCAAACCTTAAGTCATACGTGGTCTCCCTAATTAAGTCCATATGTGAGCTGGAAGAGAGTAACAAAGAGATTGAAAAAGATATTCAGCGTGTCCACCGTGATCCCTTTGTGAGGCGGCCAAATAGCACAAGACCGAGAAAAATCTTGGTTAATTTCTTAACCTATCATCTAAAGGAGAAAATATTGACTAGCGCACTAAAACAGAAATCATTAAGGATGGAAAATGTGACATTTGAGATTAGATCTGACTTATCTAAAATTACAATGGATAGACAGTGGGAATTGGGAAAAAGGCTGGATGAATTAAAAAAGTTTGGAGTCACGGCGCAGCTGAAATTTCCAGCATTCTTGCGAATAATGTACAATAACAAAATGTACAATATAAGGCAGATAGATAGGGCGGACGAATTGTTAGTTGTTATAAAGAAGGAACAGGCCGATCATGTGTAATAACTGTAACAGTTTTTGTAAGTTTGAGCCTCCCAGGTAGGCAGCGCACTCTAAAAATTAGGCCCATGGTGGCTGACATAGTGGGGGGGTTCTCCATGGGAGGGAGTAGGGAGGGAAGGGTACAAAGGGGTTGGTGTTTTGGGTTAAGCAGGGAAATAGTTCCTCATTCACCTAGGCGGTGGGGTGGTGGGTTAGTTTGGGATGGTTAGAATAGGTAAAGGCCAGGGGGAGGGGAGCCTTACGATAACATTTCTTTCTTGGAATATTAATGGTTTGAGGACTAAATTGAGACGCAGAAAATTTTACAATACTTAAAGGATTCGCTGGCACAAATCCTAATTTTGCAGGAGACTCACTTGGCGGCAGATGAGTGTAAAGAGTTATTTAAGACCCAAAAATGGGTGCAAATGTGTTTTTGCACCACCCATAATTTCCATACAAGGGGAGTAGTTATTTTGGTTAAACAGGGGTTCCAAGCTAGACTAGAAATTCTTGAAATAAGGGCGGATCAAGCCGGTCGTTGGATCATAGCTAGAGTACAGGTTGATGAGACAGTTCTGGTTTTGGTTGGATTCTATGGCCCGAATTGTGATGATATCGAACCTCTCAAGAAGGTATTCTCTCAGTTAATTGAAATTTCAGATTCGGTCATTATGGCAGGAGATTTTAATGTGATGTTGGATAATAGATTGGACAGAACCGACTCCTGCACATACTTAGGTACGCCAAAATCACAACATTTTTTAAAGAGAATGATGAAAGATCATGGCTTGTGTGATATCTGGCGAAAGAAGGAAGGGGAGGCTAGACTATTTTCCTTTATTAACAAGAAATATAGCCATGCTTCACGTATCAATTATTTCTTAGTTGACGATAGGTTGTTGGAAAATGTTGATGGGATCGAATATTTACCTTCACATCTATCAGACCATGCAGCGGTAGTATTGTATCTGACTCTCCCTCAGAAAAGAATGTTCAAGAGATGGACACTGGAGCGTACGTTACTATTAGATGAGGATGTCATGTCGCAATTACGTAGAGAAACAGAGTCTTTTTTTAATATTAATATAGGTTCGGCACCATTATCAGTGGTTTGAGATTCCTTTAAGGCTGTAATTCGGGGGGTAATTAAGAGTATTTCATGCTACAAACATAACGTGTTTAGAGACGAAATAAGGGCTTTAGAACAGGAAATGTTAACAAAAACTGAAATGTTGGTTGGCCAGGGAGATGGGACTCAGGAGGAGGAGGTAGGAAGAGCGGAGCTGGGCGAGCTAAGAACACAATTGGTTAATATTCTACAGGCGCGTATGGTTAAAAGATGGGAGGTTAGCAAATTAAAACATTTTGAATATGGGGAAAGCTCAGGGAAATTGCCAGCCTGGAAAGCCAAATCAGATCAGGTTAGGAATCACATTAAGGAAATAGTGGTTGAGGACACAGGTGTAAAATTGACACGTAGTGAGGATATTGAACGGGGGTTTCAGGACTTTTATTCATCTCTGTATACGGAACATGTGGAGGGGCGAAAAAAGTTGGTGGACGGTTGGCTAGCTCAAGATATGTTACCAGAAATTTCGCAACAAACCCAGGAATTTCTGAATGCCCTTTTACGGCTGGGGAAGTGTGGGCGGCCTTAGCTGGGGGTAAAGAAGGGAAAACACCGGGCTCCGATGGTATTCCGGTGGAGGTGTATAAAGTCTTAGGCAATTCAATAATCCCAATTTTGATTGAGTTGTTTGGCAAAGTTTTCTCTAACGAGATAGGTATGCCCTCCTCGTGGAATGACGCAGTTATTACGTTGATCTTGAAACCTGGTAAAAACCCGACTAATCGTACATCCTATAGACCTATCTCATTATTGAATAGCGATTATAAGTTGTTTACCAAAATTGTGGCGGATAGATTAAATAGAGTAGCAAATAGTTTAATACACTCGGACCAGAAGGGCTTTTCGAAGGGTAGATACCTCCACGAGCTGACATATGAATTGATTGGGGCTATAGACATGGCAGTATCTTTTGATTCCCCCTTGGGGATTATTACAATTGATGCAGCAAAAGCCATTTATCAAGTCAGTTGGGGCTATTTAAAGTTATTGTTAAATAAAGCTAAACTGGGAAGTAATTTTTACGGGGTAGTAAATCAGATTTACAGGGCTCCAACAGCTAGAATACTTGTGAATGGGAATCTTACTGGTCCGATTGTTAGTGCTAGGGGCACTAGACAGGGCTGCCCGTTATCTCCAGTATTATTTAACCTATATATGGAGCCTTTTGCGAGGAAGATTCAGCGGAATATGGTGATCTCCCCCTTCTGTTGTCAGGGTTGGGAGAGGAAACTTGCTTTGTACGCCGACGATCTCTTGGTTTATACAGATAACCTATCAACTGCATTTCCTGAGATTCTTAGGCTGGCTGAAGAGTTCGGTAAGGTTTCTGGCTACCAAGTGAATGTGGAAAAAACAGAGATCATGGCTTGGAATATGGATTATAAATCTGTTTATTGTAAAAAGGAAATTAGATATTTGGGAATTTTGATACCTCAAAACATTAATCAGTTAGCGGAGAGGAACCAGGTAAAATTGTTGCTGGAATGCAAGGGCTTACTACAAGGCTGGACCCATCTTCCTTTATCGATTATTGGCAGGGTTAATTTGGTGAAAATGTCTATCCTTCCAAAGTGGAACTTTTTGTTTTCTACTTCTCCACTCCCCATGCAGAAAAAGTATATAGAAAAAATGCAGCGCCTTATAAACTATTTTATTTGAAATTCTAAAGGGGTTAGAATTTCTCTGAGGAAGTTGCGTCGGTGTAAGGAAAAGGGTGGTTTGGCATTACCAGAACTGCAATATTATGCTTGGGCTTTTCTTTTGAACATTTTTAGAGTTTCTTTCCTTGCTTCAGACTCCACGACTACGGGTTTAATGTTTAAGATAATGGCTGCCAATATCAAAGGCGCTTCAACTAATTTTATTTTCAAGTTTGGGGACCCTAAATTCTTCAAAAAGATAAGGTTGAAAATTATGCGGGGATTGGCAGAATGCTGGTATCAGATTAGACAATCGGCAAAACTCACCTATTATAACTTCAATGCACCTATTTGGGATTCCCCGGGCACCCCAGAATGCTTTCAAGATATTTTAGCGTTACCGATAAAACAAGCTGGGTTAGAGCACTGGGGAGATTTGTTTCTGGAGGGGGTTCTTCTTTCTTGGGAAGAATTGGTGCTGAAAACGGGGGGTACCCTGTCTAGGTGGAAATTTTTGCAAATAAGAGAATGGGCTAAGGGGATTAAGGAAGGTGTTGGTATGTCCAATCCTTTGAACGAGATCATTCCGAGCCCATTAGTAGGTCCCCATAGAGTGTCAGCCTGGTATTGGGGGATCTTAGAAGGGGTAGACGGCGAGTTTGAACTTCCCACAGATTTGTGGGGAGAATTTTTCCCAGAAGAGTCAGTTAAGAGGTGGTGGAAAGAGTCGCTAGTATTGCTTTATGGTATTGTTAAACCTGCTGCTCTGAGGAAAAATCACTACTACACGATACATAGAGTTTATATCTCTCTCTTGAGTAGTTATCCAAAATGAAAGGAGGGCAGGAGGTGAAGTGCCCAAAGTGTGGTTTAACCCAAGTAACAGATATTCACATGTTTTGGGAATGTTCTGATGTTCGACATTTTTGGGAAGGAGTATGTGGAACAATCTCGAGTATATTGAATCGGGAATTTGAGCCCTCCTTACAGCTAATAATTTTCGGTCAATCTCAGGATCGGCAGGGGCGGCCTGGTCGGGACACATCTATAGACATGAAGTTTGTATTTTATGCAATATTGCTGGGGAGGCGGGAAATATGTAGAAAATGGATGTCAAAGGCCCCTCCAGGCCACGCAGAATGGCTTAGGGATGTTTTTTGTACAGCAGACTTGGATCAAATAACGGGGGCAAAGGATACGATGCGGGGGAATTTTTGGGCATCATTATTGAACTGGAAATTACGTTATTGATGTATATAATTTTGTTGAACACAATGCAGGAATTGAAATGGTTCTGTGCTACTTGTCCAATGATTATACACCCTGCTTTGAAATCCTTAGGGAATTGGGACAGTCTGAGGATTGTTTGAGAGGAGAGGGTAACCCCTGGGCGAGAAAATTTATTTTTGTTTTGGTGGATAAGCAAAGGAGGTTTCTCATTTAGCCTATGGGGAATGAGGACAAAAAAAGACAAAAAAAAAAAAGGAATGATACCATGGCTGGTGAGCTGAAATTGTTGCTATTTATGAGAGACGTACTCCTGATGGTCAGCGAGCCAATCACTTCCATATTGACACTTACAGAACCGGTTGACTCTTTTCCTGTTTTTCACAATATAAAATAAGCTGGAACAAGATGGAGGCCATGCCTTTGACTCCCCACAACTCTCTGTGTTCTCTGCTTGATTTGCCTGCTAAGTGGATACCCCATGGTCTGAAGTTTCTGGTTATAATGGTGAGTAGTGATTTTCCTACTATGATCAAAGACAATGTTTTGGCACTACTAGACAAACCAAAGATTTATTTCACTGAGCGGTTGTCCCTCCAGTTGTCCCTTTGGGGCAGGGCTCCGACCGTCAAAATGGTTCCCACACCTAGATTTAACAATCCCTTCAGTATAATCCCCTTCAAAATCCTGGCTGGAATCTTATCGCAGATAGTTGCTGCATTCCATAAATATGTATGAAGCCCTACTACTCTGAGCCTAGCCTCCAATAAGCTATATGCAGCAGGAACAGCTTGTGGACTCTGGCTGCCCCATTTCAGAACTTACACAACACCTGTTGCAAATGATCTACCATTTGAACCTGTACAGAGAATTATGTTAGACCTGCATCCTTGCTGAGGTCTTCCCTAACTTTTTGCCTCTACTTCCCAGGTTGTTCCTCTGTGTTGGACTCTGTTTTTGCTGTTTTGTTACTCTGTGCACTTTACCACTGGTGATCAGTGCTAAAGTGCAAGTGCTCCCTATGTGAAATTGCATGTGTAATTGGCTTTTCCCTGATTGACATATTTGATTTACCAGTAAGTCCCTAGTAAAGTACACTAGAGGTGCCTAGGGCCAAAAAATCTAATGCTACTAGTGGGCCTGCAGCACTGATTGTGCGACCTGTCAACACAAGGACAGTGCACGCTCTACGGGCAACATGACAAACCTTATGCAATGTAATAATTCATGCATTGTGTGTTGATATTGCATATTAAATTTCTGCTCTGTAGGTGTTTATCTTGAAATGTCATTAATACTGTTTGCAATGTATTGTTCATTTCCAAGCACTTCCTGCAGCCTGGCTGGCTGTGGCAGGAGGGAGGTGCTTGGGTCTATTTAAGGACCCCAGCCCAGCTCCACGTGCTCACTATTTACAGGTTCTGGTGCAGAGCAGCAGCTTTTTCCAGGACTCCTTGGACATTTCCTGGCCCTGTCCTCATAATCTTGCTGATCTTCAAGCAGGGCGGTAAGGCAGAGTTCGGGGAAGGTCCTCGACTCAGTTTTCTAGAAACATTTGAGTTTTTGGCTTTGTGATTTACCGCGTGTGCAATTTACACTTGGCACTTAACCCTTGCAGTTTGGATCGGTATGGTGTACGATCATTTTGAGGCATTTAAATCTTGATGGTTGAATCGGCAACAGTGTGCGCGATTCCTTCTTGGCAATTAACCCTTGCAGTTCGGATCGGCAGAGTAAGCGATCATTTCAAGGAATTTGAATCTTGATGGTTGAATCGGCAACAGTGTGCGTGATTCATTCTTGGCAATTAACCCTTGCAGTTCAGATTCGCAGAGTGTTCGATCATTTCAAGGCATTTGACTCTTGATGGTTGAATCGGCAACAGTGTGCGCAATTCATTCTTGGCAATTAACTGTTGCAGTTCAGATCGGCAGAATGGGTGATCATTTCAAGGCATTTGAATTTTGATGGTTGAATCGACAACAGTGTGTGCGATTCATTCTTGTCAATTAACCCTTGCATTTCAGATCGGCAGAGAGCGCGATCATTCCAGGTACTTGAGTCTTGATGCGCAATCTGATAACAAGGTGCGCAATAATTTCTGGGCAATTGAATCTTGAAACTTAGATCAAACAGAGTGTGATCTTTCTAGGCAAACTAAGTTTATTCAGTTTGCCTATTCTACAGTATCATTCATGAATACTATATCAGTTAATTCTACGGGAATGAATGTACTCATCGACTCTTGATGTGATGTAATTGCTATTCTAAGGATTAACTTGAGAAAGTTCAATGTTCAGAGTATATGATTATAAAAAGGTCACGTTATTGAAAGGTTCTTGATCTCTCATGTTATTAGAGCAAAAAAAGTTAAAATAAAGTTCATAAATATTAATGTGAATGACCTTTCTAGTGTGTTCTTAACTCTTGCTTCCACAGGTCTCCTTCCCCGCTGTTCCCAACCTAAACCCCATCCCCCGCTTGGCCATTCTTTAACTCTGCTATAACAGCTAGTAGAGTTTGGAGCTGCCAAGAGGTGGACATATTGGGAACAGGAGCAAGCCCCGAGGATCCGGTCTCGCTGACACAACCCACACTAGTAGCCCTGTAAACATGGCTCAGACCTGCCACTGCAGTGACTGTGTGTACAGTTTTAAACTGTCAATTCGACTTGACAAGTGGACCCACTTGCCAAGCGGAAACCATCCCTTTTTATACATGTAAGGCACCCCTAACTTAGGCCCTGGGTAGCCCCATGGGCAGGGTGCAGTATATGTGAAACATGTTTTTTACATGTCCTAACAGTGGAATACTGCCAGATTTGGTTTTCATTGTTGCAATGCCTTTCTTTCTCATAGATTAACATCGGGGCTGCTCTTAAATATCTTGTAAGTGCAGTTTCCTTTGGAGAGCAGATGGAAATCTGGAGTTGGGGGTCTCTGAACTCACAATTTTAAAATACATCTTTTAGTAAAGTTGGTTTTTAGATTGTTAGTTTGAAAATGCCACTTTTAGAAAGTAGGCATTTTCTAGCTTAAACAATTCAGTGACTCTGCCTGTTGTATATTCCCTGTCTGGGTCAAACTGACAATTGGGCTCTCTGTGAATCTCCTCTAGAGAGTGACACAAAGGAAACTGGGGTGTAGCCTGCATATCTTGATGAGCCATCTGGGACAGAGTAGAGGGAGGAGTGGTGACTTATACCTGAATGGGCTGTATCTGCCCTCACACAATGCAGTCTCCAACCCCCTTGTGTGTGTCTGGGGCTCGGCCTGGGCAAGGTAGGATCAGAGACTTTTCTGCAGAAAGGGGTTTAAGTATTGGACCCAAAATCCCAGACTTTCTTCAAAATTCACTTCTGGAACCAAGAGGAACCTCTACCAAGGAGAAGATCTGAAGAGCTGAAGAGAAGTGCTGCCCCTGTCTGTGACTGTGTTTTTTGGGCTATCCTGCAGTTGCTGCTTCTGCCTGAGGAAGAGGACAAAGACTGGACTTTGTGGTATATTCTTGCTTGTGAAGAATCTCCAAGGGTTTGGACTGAGCTTGTCCCCTGTTCTGAAGTCTCAGGGCTATCAAAGACTTCCTCTGCCAGCACCTGGACTTTCTGCTAGGACTCCTGCCCTCCCACGTGGTGCCTAATCTAGTCCCTGGGTCCTTGAAAGGAGAAGCTGATGGAAAATCAAGAAGAACCAATGAATCCGACTTCGGACGACTCTGGACTGACGCCGATGCTGAATCCCGTGACACTGTCTGCTACCAAAGCCGTGGTCGTCACTGGAGTGCGATGACCCTGCAGGCCACACGCCGCTGCAGCCTCGCTGAAGTCCGCAACTCTGTGGAAGTTGCTGTATCACTTCGTGACTGACGGGTACCGACTCTGCTGGAAGTGCACAGATCCAGCGCTTCGCACCACTGCCACCTCACCTGCACTGCCCTGCAGCAAGGACCTGATGCATCTTTGTGACGCCTCTGCTCTTTCACTCTGCAGCACTGGAACGCACGCCGCCTTGGATCCAGAGACCCCACAATCCCCAACTCCATGCACCGGCTTCTTTCCTCATTTTTACAGGGTACTATACCTGGGGGTCCGTGTGACTCCGTGAACGGCGCCACTAGTGTCGGATTCTTGGGAACAACTCCATCACAATGCCATGATGTCACCAATTCGAAGCATTTGTGTTTCTCAGCACTATATTGAAGATTCATCTTTTAAAAATTCCTAACTTGACTTGTGTATCTTGGATTTTTGTTGTTTTGGTCTTGTTTTTCTGAGGCAAATATTGTCTTTTTGTCTAACCTGGTGTTGAGTCATTGTTTAGTGTTTTCACTGCATAACTGTGTGTGTTGGTACAAATACTGTACACATTGTCTCTGGCTTAAGCCTTTCTGCTTATGCCAAGCTACCAAGGGGATGAGCGGGGGTTAACAGGGTGTGTTTCTCCTTTGCCCTGACTAGAGTGAGAGTCCTTGCTTGGACAGGGGGTAACCTGATTGCCAACCAAAGACCCCATTTCTAACAATCATTGTGAGTTGAAATTGAGAGGCGGTTACATAATGGCACACAGGGACTCTCGGTTCTTTATGTTGGCCCCTGAGCCTCATGGGACCGCTAGAACCTGATGCTGCTGGAAATTGACGCTGTCTGGAAATCAATGCAGATCCTGCTAATGGAAGTTGTTTTTCTGCACTCAAAAGCACAGCTATGGCACAATGGAGCTCTCAATAATGGCACAACTTCCCCTCCTTATGGGCAGACTGGAAATGCAAAGGTATTTCAGAAGTACACCACTTACTGACAGATGGTTCAGCTGTATCGTTTACTGACCTTACCAAAGACTATTATGTGCTGAGGTCCCACTCTTGGAAATGCTTCAATACCCACTAACATGCATCTACTTGAGCCCACACTCCCCCCTCGTTAAACTTTTAATTGGTACAGTGAAGCTGCTAATAAAAATTGGATTCTGGCTCATGCAACCTGTTTATTTTGAATTCTTTTTCTGAACTTTTGTAGGACCTTCTACGTATTCAGTGGCAGGAATGAGATCAAGTCCAACACTCAACACTAGATTGGTCCAAACTCATGAAAATCCATGACAGGGGCCTTCAGGAAGTGCTAATGAATTTCAGATACTTCAAGATCCTCTAGGATTGGCACTGGACTCCAGCTAAACTTTGCAGGGCCCACTTAGTACCCACTTCTAACTGCTTGCACTGCCATCAAACTGGCTGTAATAGTCAACATATCCACTATTCATGCCCTGCAATCATCTATTCTAGTCGGGAGTTGGCCAACTACTGTAATCCCCCTTTTCACCTTACGGCTGCACTGGCCATTCTTCATGATCATCAGGATACCTTAAACCTCACTAACCATGAAAAGAATTGGTTGGACTCTGTTTTGGCAGCTGCTAAATTGTGCATTCTTTGCAGGTGGGTGTCTCCAGTTCTGCCTACTTTGGAGGACTGGGTCAAGGCCGTGACTACAACTGCAGCCCATTAACTCCTCATATACAGATTAAACGACCAAGAGCATGTTTTCAGAAACATTTGAGGACGTCTGCCCCTGGTAGGAAAAGTTGGTAACTGGCAACCATGTTCTTGTGTTGTGTATGCTTACTTGATCTCTTATTCTGGTGTTTTGCCATGCATCTGATATATATCATCTAGACTGTTCCAGTGAGCTACTGTTGAGGCCTTATGAATTGAACGATTCAATAATGCTGTGCTTCTCCCCTTCACTGCCTTTCCCTTAACCCTTCTATTTCTGATGGCCCTTTCTTCTTCTCAACCTACATGTTTACAGACTCTGGATTCATGCTATCTTCACATTACTTTTGCAGTTTGAAAATATTGACTGCCTGCCCACATCTTTAGGTACTTTTCACCCCATTCAATGCCAATGTCTGCTGTGTATCCCAACATGCTAATAAAAAGACTTAAACACATTGGTGTGCTGAGTTTCTAATTAATCCACCTTCTGCTCCCATATTTCAGACCCTTTGCCTTTTTGTGTATCTCCTTTTGAATCTGCTTTTATGCTTGTCAAGGAACTGTAACTGGAACTGAGTCCGAAGTATACCAGGGTTTAAATCCAAAACCCTCTTACATTAGATCAATAAACAGTCATTTTTAACCTTGCCCTCTCCAAATCAGAAATTCTGCTTATTCTTGCAGTTTCCAAGTACTGTGATCTGTCTTTTTATCTGATCTAAATTAGCTTCATTTCTTTCACAGTGTAATGACAATTGATACTATTTCTTATCTGAGTAATAAATGCTTGGACTGCATGGATCTATGGTCAACTGAACAAGCCTTTACAGCACTACAGAGTTTAGACAACGTCTTCCAGAATACAACTCTTACTGCACTTAAATCTAGTTACATTTCTGAAGAGATACAAATGATTTGGGTCTTTCATGTTTCAAAAACAAGCTTTACCCACCAATGTCAGCTCATCCGCAATGGAAGAGGAGTGTTGCTACCCCCCCCCCCCCCACCAGCAGCAACAAACTTTTAACAATAAAACCATAATAAACTATGTTTATTATGGTTTTATTGTTAAAGGGACAGGGCCATGGGGCGTGAGAGGGATGGAGGGGGAGTGCACAGCACTCCCCTCGGTGCACATAGTGCACAGCACTCCCCTCAGTGCACATGGGTGTTTGGCCAGCCGGGTGTTGCTGGGTTGGAGACAGAAGGCATAGGCCCCCAGTTTTCCTCAGAGCACCAAGCCAGGGTGCTCCAGTCAATTCTAACTCTGCTTTCTTGCTGCCAGCTGCATTACAGCAGTGTTAGGACTCGCCCCAGGGTTGAATGGGAGCCTGTACCTGCAGGTGGAGCCAACGTAGGGGTACGGCGGCTCACCGCAAGGTAATTTTTTTTCATTTAATGTTGTCCAATTTGTTTCGTGTGTCCCCCTCCACACGTGCGGGCCGCCCCACCCCTTTACCACACAGCGAGCTGCTACTGTCACCCACATGTAAACCTAAAATCTGTGAGTAACAAAACATAGAAAATTACAATTATTTTTCTTTAACACTCAACTATTTCAACCGCCGCCCACCAAGTTGTAACCGCTGTGCGGCTGCCAAAGTGGCTGCACTTCCGCGGTGGCCATCACAATATCCCCACTGGGCTGGCGGGTGGAAACCGAGTTTCCGCCCGCCGGGCCAGCGGGGATGTCGGCCGCAACACAGAAGCCGGCTCCAAATGGAGCCGGCGGTGTTGCGGCGGTGCGATGGGTGCAGTTGCACCCGTCACGCTTTTCACTGTCTGCTGTGCAGACAGTGAAAAGCTCCATGGGGCCGTGGCAGGGGGCCCCTGCAACTCCCCTTTCTGCCAGCCTTTTCATGGCGGTTCCTACTGCCATGAAAAGGCTGGCGGGAGGGGGACTCGTAATCCCCTGTGCAGCGCTGTCCTGGGGGATTACAACTGCCGGGACCAACATGGCGGTAAATCCACGGTCCCGGCGGTGTGACTGCAGCGCTTCCACCGCAGTCGTAATACACAGGATTGCACTGCCAGCCTGTTGGCGGTGAAATAAGACGAAACATCCCTGGCGGTCTTTGACAGCCAGGGTTGTAATGAGGGCCATAATCTTTAAAATATTCTGGAGTTATTGTTTTCCTTCTACTTCTTCTTTCTTCACTCACATCAACACTCTTGTTAAACCTGACCCTACATTTTGGTCTCAACAATCATTCAACATCAACGTCTTCACCACCTCTTAACTCACTCGAATTCTCTCTAACCATCACTTCCAATAGTACCACTCTATTCTTATTCTATATCCTACCATCACCCGTTTTTACAGCATTTCAAAATAATTTGATAACTTTCTGAGCTCTCATGCTTTTTGACCATCTCGCACAACCAACTGGAGCTTTAATTTTTACAACATCACCCACTTTTACTTCTATTTCGCAAGCCTTCTTCGTATTGTCAAAATCTTGTTTTCTTTTGAGCATACGTTTTTTTCCCTCTTCCTCCAATCGGTCTTAACTATATTAAAAGTATTTTTTTCCAATCCATCCATCCTGGACACAAATTTGTGTTAGGCACTCTTCTTCTAAACAGTTCAAACGGTGACTTCCCAGTCGTCATGTGTGGAGAAAAATGGTATGCTGTTATCCTTTTTTGAAGCTCTTTCTTACAATCCATACAGTTCACTCTTGCCAATTGTACACTCCCTTTAACCATTTTTTTTAATCTCTCCATAGCTCAATTGGTTTCAGAGGTGACAAAAATCCCTGATTTTTTGTGTATGCGCCACAAGTCTCCATGTAGTTCTCAAATTCTCTTGAACAGAACTGTGGACCATTATCAGACACCATTATCAGACAAAATACTCTTAGGAAAACTTTCTCATCTGAAAATGTCTTCTAGAAATGTTCTCACACGAAAAGAAGAAATACCTCTTACACTTTTAACGTCCAACCATCTGGAATATAAATCCATCAACACAAACACTTATGGAGTGGATTGTTCACCTTGCAAGGGACCCACAATATCTATGGCCACATCATCCCACAGTTTGCTTGGTAATTTCCTACAAACCACGGGTACTTGTCAAGTTTTAAATATCTTGTCACTACACGAACACTGCACACATTCTCGGCCTGCCCATTCTATTTCCAGATCCATTCCTGGCCACCAAAAACTGGTTCTCAAATTTTCTTTAGTTTTGACAATCCCCAGATGTCCTTCATGAGCTTGCTTTATTATCGTATTTCTAAGGTTCAAAGGTGAAATTAACCTGGTTCCTCTTAACAACAGAGATCCGTCTATATCCAGTTCCCCTTTTATTAAATGTCACACCTTTTCTAAATTGTAAAAATTTCCATGCTTCAGTGCTTTCATAAACTTCTCCAACTCCTCATCTGCACCTAGTGCATCTCTCCATTCTTCCTCCGTTATAGCACCAAAAGGTATTTTGTTCACACTACAATTAACTTCACACACATCCTCTTCCACATCTTGTTTCTCTTCTTGTTCCTCACTAGTTTTACTGACATCAACTAACCTTGAAAGACAGTCTGCACTCACATTTAATGTACTAGGTAAATATTCAACTTTAAACTTAAACTCTCCAATTATCCATCTTCTTATCCTGGCAGAGATACAATTCAATCCCTTTTTTCCCAAAACTTCTACCAGAAACTTATGTTCTGATAATACCACAAAATCAATTCCCCAAATGAAATTCCTAAACATCCTGAAGGCCCAGAAAATGGCCAAAGACTCCCTTTCTATTACTGAATAGTTTTTCTCTGCTCCACACAATGTTTTTGAAGCACATGCTATCAATCTTTTCTTTCCCTTATCTTCTTGTACTAAAACAGCTCACAAACCTTTTGCGCTTGCATCAGTGATAATAAACATCTGGCTGCCATAAATAAACACCTGTTAACACAGGGCTTCTTTAAATTCTTCTTTTATCCTCTGAAATTCTTCCTCACACAACTCATCCCACAAGAACTCTTTCCCTTTTTTCAATAAACTCCTCACGTTCACAGATTTCTCTGCCATATTTCTTATGTACCTTCCATATTATTCAACCATACCAAGAAACAAACTCACTTCCTCTTTAGACTGAGATGTCACAGGATTTTTTATTGTATTGACCATTTCTGGTTTTGGTCTTACTCCTCTTGAGATCTGATCAACTTCGGTCATGCCAAACTGACATTTTTTCATCTTGAGAGTGAGACCTCCCTTACTCAATCTCTCTAATACCATCCCCACACGACTAACATGCTCCTCTGCTGTGTCACCAAAAATAAACACATCATCTTGATAGCATCTAACTCCTAAATATCCCAAAACCTTGTTCATAATGTGTTGAAACACTGATGCAGCCGAAACAAGACCAAAAGGCATTCTTTTAAACTTAAATGCACCGAAAAGTGTTATGAAAGCAGTAAGTTCCTGTGAACTCTCATCCAACTCCACCTGATGATCGGCAGATGCCTAATCTAGTGTGGTGAACAGTTTGTTCCTCCTACCATCGACACTATTTCTTATATATTGGGTAGGGGAAACCTGTCAACCACCACCTCCTTATTGAAGGCTCTGAGATCCACACATAATCTAATGTCTTCATTACTCTTCTTCGCAAAGACTATGGGAGCTAACCATTCAGTTGCTTCTACTTTTTCAATTACACCTGACCTTTCCAGCCTCCTACGTTCTTCAACCAGTGACTCCTGTAATGCCAAAGGAACTCTTCTTACCTTTGTAACCACTGGTACAGCATATTTCTTTAATCTAATCTTATGTTTGTATCTTTTAAGACAGCCTAAGCATTCAGAGAATACCTCTCGATACTTATGTACAGACTCCCACTCATGACTTTGTACATGCTGAACCTGCACTTGAGGCTGAGCATTAGGCATAAGTACTACACCCAACCATCTCTGATGTGCTCAACTTAACAGACTGTCTCCTTTATTTGAAACATAAACTTTTCCCAAAATGTGCCTTCCCCTCACCTCCAAACATCCTTCAAAGAAACCTAAAATCTTAATGGGTTGACCCCGCTACCCTCCAGGACACACATCCATTGCCTGCAATTTTCTCCATTTTATCGTGAAGTTGGTAAATAAATGAAAATGCATTTGGAAAAGTTTACAGAGAGTTTATTGTAACAACCTCATCCATAGACAGTCTCTTCAACCTCCGTCCAAATCCAACCATCTTCGACCAACCCCTTGTTCTACATTCTACAAGGATGCATGTGATTCTAAGAGTAGAATCACATGCAGAGAACACCACATTTACAAATTTAATACACATGTTTTCTTAAAGCAAGCAACCATGACATGGAATTCTTTGTACTCATTTTTAGACTGGAAAGTGACCATTTAAAATGTCATGTAACATTAAAATCCTGGATGTTTACTTGAGAAAAAGATTAGTCAGATTGACTGTATTTTGTTCATCCCTGTTCAAATCATAATATATTTCCAAGTAATCAAGCATACCAGTGTAACATAACAAAAATAACATGACACGACGTGCATACAGAAACGTTATGTAGACCGTAAAAAAATCAACTTAAAAATATATTACAGATAGATGTTATATTTTTACTCCACGGTGTCTGTTTTCATACGATTATCATAAAAGAGAAGTTCACTGAAAAGTGTTTCACGATTTGAGGTGGGGTAATTTGGGCAAAATGGGGCGTTTTTGCGAATTCACATAACGTATTTGAAAATGTGCAAAATATATCTCTTGATGTCAAAACATGTAGTTTGTGGCAGAGCTATGCATGTGGGATTTGCATGTTAATGGAATTCAATTCACTGAGGGGTGCATAGAAAAGCACAATGCAGATATTGAAGGAAAAAGTCAGTTCCTTGCATTACAGGTTGCACATACTTCACTGTTCACGTAATCCATCTGCACTGGAGGTCAAAACTACACTTTGCAGCTAAATTAGAAAATGACGCACACTAATCACAAAAGGAAGCCTACTTATAGAAATGTATGTCCACTTAATGTAAGTTTATTACAGTATGCACATTTCAGAATATATGGTATTCATAAGGAATGAGCATAGCTCTCTGTGTGAGCCTAGGCGTACATCAATCTGTCCCTCTAGACTTTATTTTTTGTCTCACGCAAAGTTCCATCTTTTCAATTCAGTAGTACATTATTTTGCAAAGCTGGTTTCTAATTCAACCAGACTCCTGCTGGCATGTTGCATATATTTTTTTTACATGAGGTATATCCTCACATGAAATGTACATGAGAGATACAGATGAAACACATTTCATGAAGCATTTTCAAAATACACAATTTTTGCACAGAGATGAATATTTTTAAAGGAAAATGTATGATTTTCCAAAATTCTAGTAACGTCTAGTTCTACTAACCACTCGTTTGTCTAGGCACATCATATCCCTTCATAGAATGACATGCTCTATGTTCATATCATTGATAAAGCCTGTGCTGCAAATCAAATATTTCAATCTCTTACCAACACTTCATTTGTATTGGTCATATGGATTGGACTGAAATAGAGCACTGCAGATAACCTTCCACATAGAAAATAAAAATGTACTGCATGTCTGGTACTCTAAACCGTGCCTACATGTACACCTTAACATGTGTTGCTACCACACCAGCATATATTGTGCGTGTTTGCACCGCATTGTTGCTAGTGTACTCACAAATCTATATTGCCTTCATATAACACACACCCTTGCATTGACCATCATTGGTGTCATGAACCATTAGTTTTGAACTTCAAAATGTGTCTGTATCAAAGGTTTCCACAAAGTGTAACATGGTTACGTAGATTAAACTTTCTAATTATGTCATTCGTCAATCTTCAGCATTGCCATCATGTGACATCACAGACTGTGGTGGTTTGGTCAGTAGAGGTGATCAACAAATGTGTACCTGTTATGCTTTTTTTAGTCACTGTACTTGCTACTGACCCTAAGAGAGTCACATCAGCAAATGTGCCACTGCCATGTGCCTAGTTCAGTAAGTCAACTAATAGCCTCATTCTCAAAGCATCAGATAAGCTGTACATCACAAAGTAAACACATTGCCCCTCCATTTCCAATATGTGTCATTTCCAACTGCAGGTTCCATTCTCAGTCTGAATCAATCAAACAGGATTGCTAAATCATGGCTATTCACTGGCGAGGGTATCCAGGCGTCGAGAATGTAGTTGCTCAGATCAGTCGAACAGGCATGTCTTGAGTCCTTTCCTGAATTCCAAAAGAGAGGAGGAGGTCCACAGGTGAAAGGGGAGGTTGTTCCAGCCTTTTGCCACGAGGCAGGAGAAGGAGTGTCCTCCACTGTTGCTTCAGCATATGCGGCATGTGTGTGTTAGGGAGAGTGAGTCGAGCACAGGAATCTGGAGGGAGGGTGGAAGTTTGGGAGGTGGTTGAGGTATGCTGGTCCTTGATCGTGGAGGGCTTTGTAGGTGTGGTTCAGCAGCTTGAATTGGCATTTCTTCTGAATGTGGAGACAGTGGAGCTTTGTGGGAAAACTGGGCAGATTGCAGAAGCCCACTCACTTGTTGGCCCCATTTTTAGCTGATACTTGTGTTTTCTGACTCTGACTGTGCCCTAACACTGCTAAGCAGTCCCAGGACCAGTGCTCTGTTTAAAATGGTTTATGCAAATTAGGTCTAGTTATAATTGGATTTGACAACCTACCTATAAGTCCCAAGTATATGATAGGGCATGTGGGTTTAGGGGCCCCAGGGTAGGTAGGGCACCACTGGGTTCACTGCTGTGGCACCTAATGTCATTGAAAAGGCAGGCCTGCCTGGCTGCTGCTTTCAAGCTAAATTTAACCCCAAACTCAATGTTGGAATAAAAAATACTTCCAAAGTCGCAAACTACTGTTTTTTTGCATATAAGTCACCTCTAAGGTCCGCCCAAGGTGGCCCATGGGTTGGGTGCAGAGTAAATATAAGGAGGACTTCATAAAATATGTTTTGTAAGCCCTTATGAGGGAAAACAGTCAAATTAGTTTTCCCCCATTGTAGTCAATGGGCCCAATAGACTAACATTGGGAGACTTTATTTCAAATTAATAAAGTCTTATTTCCAATAGAGATGGGTTAACCATAGCATGTTTGGTACCATAATAAATGTTATAATAAATCCAACAACTTGCCAATGTTGAATTTAA
The DNA here is from genome assembly GCF_031143425.1 of Pleurodeles waltl. Classification (NCBI taxonomy): domain Eukaryota; kingdom Metazoa; phylum Chordata; class Amphibia; order Caudata; family Salamandridae; genus Pleurodeles; species Pleurodeles waltl. The sequence continues at coordinate 1,063,421,947 of NC_090447.1, forward strand.
TATACCTAACAAAGGGAATAAGTTTTATAACTCTTTCTGAAAATTACCTAATTCAGCCCGGTAGGGCCCTTTTCTGATTGGTCAGCCTCTGGCAGCCTGAGCCAGACTACCTTAATGAGATATGAAGTGACCTGAGATGAGAAACAGGAGTATCTCGGGTGGGAAACTTCTGCAGCAGATGGCAGAACAGGATGGGGAGAGAGTGGCCAAATTGGTTTTCAAAGGAGGGAAAGCAACCTGGTACAGAAACTGGACCTCCCCCATTTCCTGCTTCCCAAGCCAGATAGGAGCCCCACTAATTAGATTAGGAAAGGGCTTTGGGAGGTATGTTAGAGAAACTTGACCACACCAGTGGATGGGCTCAGCCAGATGTAACCTTCAAGTAGAGCTTTTCTCCATATTGGATTTTTAAAGAATGTTGCTTTCTGGGATTGATTTTTGCCACACTTCACATGAAGTGGTCACCCCAGAGGGAGTTGGCCTGCACCCTGTTGGACAGGAGCACCACCACCCCTCTTCACACCCGAGGAGCAAGGATAAATATGTCAGAGCTGACCCTCAATTCAGATAGCTGCTGGAAGAAGGACTGCCCTGTTGGTCCCCCTGACCTGAAGCTGAAGAACTGCACTCACAATGACTGCACCAGCGGCACCCTTTGGGCTTCACCAAGAAAAGGACTTTGCTTTCCTTCTGCAACTCCAGGAGTGGACTCCCTGTAAGCTACAGGTAGAATGGAGCTGCTCAGAGCCATCTGCATTAAGTCCTGCAAGAAGAGCCCAGCTGACCAGCATCCAGTGGTAATTTGAGGATTCTGAGCAGGTGCATTCTGGGAAATGTAGTCCCAAAACCAGAGGAGCAACTCAGACCTTCTGGAACCTTGTATCAAGTTTGTGAACACTTCAAGGACCCAAAAAGGACCTCTGGAAGCAGATCCAGAAGTTTGGAGTATGTAGCAACTGTTGTAAAAAGCTCCATAAGTTGAAGAGGTGCATAGTCGGAGTTGCAGTGCTAGGCCGCAAGAGGCAAACTAAAGCATATGAACCTTTGGCTCGTGCTATGGACCACTTTCCTGAATCAAAAAACACTTCGGAAAGTGTTGCATCATGGGTGGCCTGAACTCTGGACTTTGTCCCTTTCCAGTGCAACCTTTTTTAAGTGCCTTGAGAGCTATTTGCTTCTAGGCACTAGTCTTACTTCTAATCCTTATAAATTAATATCTCTGGTTTCCTACATTGGAAACAAGTTGGTGGATGGAAAGTTTGAAATAATCTCAGCCACTGGCAATCGCTCGGGCTGCCTCCCAATCCATCATTTTTTTGCCCACCATGTCACCTCAGATGGGATCCAGCCATATGAAAATCGGTTTTGACCTTGCTCCCCATGGGAACAGTTCAGCCCGAACTGTCATTCCAGATCCTCTCTGGACCAGAAACGAGCATCTTGGGACCGGTTTTGGGGTATCACCCCTCATCAGCCAGGCTAGCTTGAATCCAGTGGCACAGTGAGCCTGGGCCCCACGTGTGGAGATTGCAGCGCACTTAGGGCGGCCAATAAGGTGACAGATGGAATGCTTGAATTAGTCTCAGCATATAACAGCTGCTTCCTCCAAAGCCAATTATCCTCAAACCCTGTGCTCACATTGTGATAGAGATGCTGACCTCATGTGGTTGGTGTAGGAGGGTAGCCTCTTTCAAGCCTTGTTACCCCCACTTTTGGCCTGTTTGTGAGTATATGAAAGGGTGTTTTTACTGTCTCACTGGGATCCTGCTACCCAGTGCTCATAGTGAAAACCCTATGTTGTCAGTGTGTTTGATATGTGTCACTGCTATCCTTCTAGCCAGGACCCCAGTGCTCACACGTTTGTGGCCTATATGTGTTCCATGTGTGGTGCCTAACTGTATCCCTGAGGCTCTGCTAACCAGAACCTCAGTGTTTATGCTCTCTCTGCTTTTAAAATTGTCAATGCAGGCTAGTGACTAATTTTACCAATTCTGATTGGCACACTGGAACACACATATAATTCCCTAGAATATGGTACCTAGGTACCCAGGGTATTGGTGTCCAGGAGATCCCTATGGGCTGCAGCATTTCTTTTGCCACCCATAGGGAGCTCATACAATTCTTACACAGGACTGCCACTGCAGCCTGAGTGAAATAACGTCCACATTATTTCACAGCCATTTTACACTGCACTTAAGTAACTTATAAGTCACCTATATGTCTAACCCTCATTTAGTGAAGGTTAGGTGCAAAGTTACTTAGTGTGAGGGCGAATTCCCCGAACTTTGTGAGTGCGGGACACCATGACACGCGTGCATTACATATAGGTCAATACCTATATGTAGCGTCACAATGGTAACTTCAAACATGTATGTAACATATCTAGGATCATGGAATTGTCACCCCAATACCATTTTGGTATTGGGGGGACAATTCCATGCATCCCCGGGGCTCCAGCATAGAGCCCAGGCACTGCCAAACTAACTCTCTGGGGTTTTCTCTGCAGCTACCGCTGCTGCCAACCCTCAAACAGGTTTCTGCCCCCCCTGAGGCCTGGGCAGCCCAGTCCCAGGAGGGCAGAACAAAGGATTTCCTCTGAGAAAGGGTGGTACACCCTCTCCCTTTGGAAATAGTTGTGAAGGGCCTGGGAAGAGTAGCCTCTCCTGGCCTCTGGAAATGCTTTGAAGGGCACAGATGGTGCCCTCCTTGCATAAGCCAGTCTACACCGGATCAGGGATCCCCCCAGCCCTGCTCTGGCACGAAACTGGACAAAGGAAAGGGAAGTGACCACTCTCCTGACCAGCACCTCCCAAGGGGAGGTGCCCAGAGCTCCACCAGTGTGTTCCAGACCTCTACCATCTTGGATGCAGAGGTGTGAGGGCACAGTGGACACATCTGAGTGGCCAGTGCCAGCAGGTGACGTCAGAGCCCCCTCCTGATAGGTGCTTACCTTTCTCTGTAGCCAATCCTCCTCTGAGGGCTATTTAGGGTCTCTCCTCTGGGTTTCTCTTCATATAACGAATGCAAGAGCTCACCAGAGTTCCTCTACACTTCCCTCTTCGACTTCTGCCAAGGATCAACCGCAGACTGCTCCAGGACGCCTGCAAAATTGCAATTGCAACAAAGTAGCAAGAAGACTAACAGCAACATTGTAGCACCTAATCCTGATGGCTTTCCCGACTGTTTCCTGGTGGTGCATGCTCTGAGGGCTGGCTGCTTCACCCTGCACTGGAAGCCAAGAAGAAATCTCCTGTGGGTCGACGGAATCTTCCCCCTGCCAACGCAGGCACCAAACTTCTGCATCACTGGTCCTCTGGGTCCCCTCTCATCTTGACAAGCGTGGTCCCTGGAACACAGGAGCTGGATCCAAGTGTCCCCAATGGTCCAGTGGCCCTTCTGTCCAAATTTGGTGACGGTAAGTCCATGCCTCCCCACGCCAGACAGTAATCCTGTGTACTGCATGAACTGCAGCTGCTCGGGCTTCTGTGCATTTTTGCAAGACTTCCTTTGTGCACAGCCTAGCCCAGGTCCCCAGCACTCTCTGTCCTGCATTGCCCAACTCACTGAGTTGGACGCCGACTTCGTGGGACCCTCTTTTGTTGTGCTGAGTCGACCATCATGCTCAGATCTTGTGAATGCCTGTTCAGGTGCTTCTGCGGGTGCTGCCTGCTTCTGCCTTGGCTCTCTCTCTGTTGCTGAGCACCCCCTCTGTCTCCTCCTCCAAGCGGGGGCGACCTCCTGGTCCTTCCTGGGCCCTGGCAGCACCCAAAACCTTCAACCGCGACTCTTGCAGCTAGCAAAGCTTGTTTGCGGTCTTTCTGCAAGGAAACAACTCTGCATCCTCCAGCACACCGTAGGACATCTTCTGACCAAAGGAGAAGTTCCTGGCACCTTCCATTGTTGCAGAATCTTTGGCTTCTTCCACCCAGAGGCAGCCCTTTTGCACCTTCATCCGGGGTTTAGTGGGCTCCTGCCCCCCCTGGACACTTGCGTGACTCTTGGACTTGGTCTCCTTCCTTTGCAGGTCCCAGGTCCAGGAATCCGTCTTCAGTGCTTTGCAGTCAGTTGTTGACTTTGCAGAATCCCCTATCTTCATTTTACTGTCTTTCTGGGGTAGTAGGGTAACTTTACTCCTACTTTTCAGGGTCTTGGGGTGGGGTATCTTGGACACCCTTAGTATTTTCTTACACTCCCAGCGACCCTCTACACACTATACTAGGCCTGGGGTCCATTCCTGGTTCGCATTCCACTTTTGGAGTATATGGTTTGTGTTGCCCCTAGGCCTATTGTCTCCTATTGTATTCTATTGTGTTCTACAGTGTTTGCACTACTTATCTATGTGTTTTCTTACCTGATTTTGGTTTGTGTATATATTTTGTGTATATTACTTACCTCCTAAGGGAGTATATCCTCTGAGATACTTTTGGCATATCGTCAGTAAAATAAAGTACCTTTATTTTTAGTAACTCCGAGTATTGTGTTCTTATGATATAGTGCCAAGTGATATAAGTGGTGTAGTAGGAGCTTTGCATGTCTCCTAGTTCAGCCTCAGCTACTCTGCTATAGCTACCTCTATCAGCCTAAAATGCTAGAACACCTCTTATCTACTAATAAGGGATAACTGGACCTGGCACAAGGTGTTAGTACCACTAGGTACCCACTAAAAGCCAGACCATCCTCCTACAGTTGTTCCACTTGCAAATCTCCTGTGGCACTGAGATGTAAGGACATGTTATTGCTGACACATCTACTGGGGCAACAAGCTCTACATTCCAACGGATAATATCATGTTATGTAAATTATTTTTAATCGTTCGATGGTTCGAATATTTGAATGCTTCATACGCGCAGTCGTTTTTGTAAATTGTGATTCTGATAAAAAATATTTATTTTCCTTTACACTAGCTAGCTCAATAATGTCCAATTAGGTGCCTGTGTGCAATTACGTCAGATTACGTATTATCATAACTTCAATGAATGCTATTTATTTTTTATTTTCTTTAGTATATAGCAGGGTTAAAAATAGCTATACTACAGTATTTTAAAATGCCACTGCTTGTATTTTCCTAACATGGCAAGCACGCGATTCTGTCATACAATATGCATGAAAGTTTTACAGGCAGTGCAAGTGTCGAGACTTTATGACTACACCGCATTTAAAGTTTCCAGCAGCGAAAATCATTCACTGAATCAAAGACTTAATTGCATCCTCTAAAAAGTGGTCCAGGGATTCCTAAAATCAGCATCAATTCAGTGATTCAGAGCGCTTGTCGCCCTTTCATAGCCCCATCTGTGTTTAGGGTTCAGACAGGAAATTAAAAATATGGAAAGAGTGACAAAGGACGTCAGTGATCGGATAAAGGAGGAAGTTCGTGATGGTCTAACAATGGTGGCTTTGACATTTATGGTTTGGGGTCACGGAGATGAGCTACACACAGAGATGCTGGAATGATGATTCGTTTCCCCCGAGCTTTAAATACCTTTTAGCGAACAAGCTGATTTGTTGAGAATCTATTTATACACAGAATTGTGTTAATAAGAAACGATGGCATACAAAGGTTGGTACACCAAATGTCCTTGTTCCTGGCTGAATAACAAAAATACCTCTGTGAACATTGTGCGTGCCGTCGTTTGTTTCTTATTCATAATACCCCAATTTTCATTTAAATAGTTAGACACCTTGGGCTACATTTTTGGGATGTGTTGAAACAGCCAAGAATCTGCTATATAATCAAGTAAAATGAACATGTAAAGTTGCACAATTAAGAAAGTGGGTTCAAATGGTTTCCAACTAATTAAACACTATTTTCGATGCATATTAATCTAAGCTCTATCGTTGAAGATATGCTGGTAGGCTTCATTTTCTAAATCGTGACCTCAGCGATTTTATGGTGGTGTCCTAGCACGAAACCTAAAGGAAAACAATGCTAGTGTGTATCAAATGTTGTGATAAGGACAACTTTTAAAAATTCTTTGGAAAAGTAGATGGTATGCCTCTAGAAGGGAAGGACGAGAACTGAAATAAGATGTTTAATTGAGAAGACCCTTACTCCAATTCAGGCTCTACAACATTACTGAAAGCCCATCAGTGGTTTCTTGCAGACATTAGGGCATGACTTTAACTGTACCATTTTAGTTTGGATTCTTGGATTAGGGGTGAAGTCTGTGCACCCTGAAAGGACAAAGCCAAAGGATATTCCACTCCAACTCCTCCCCCGTCGTGTCACTACTCACCACACTTTAGCGCCAAACTTCGGTTGGGAAGTGTATTTCTTGAGGGTGCCCTTGATTCTGATATCCATAAGAAGCCAGAGAAGTTCTGACACAAACTGTCAAACGTGGTCCCTTCTTTCTTCAGAGAAGAGACAGGCTGACTGCACCATTTCTAATGTTGATGTTGTATTTAGGGGAAGGAATAGGGTAGTAGGGTGACAGACACGCAGAAGCCACATTCACCTGATCTGTGAGCAAATAGAGCTCTAAAACCAACACAAGTCTTCCTTTCTCAGACAGCAGACAGGTCTTATTTTCAATGCTGGGTCAACGGATTGCTCACAAAGAGATATCTGGGAAATTTAAATTGTAAAATTAATATGTGGTTTGTAAAAACACCGTTAGCAAACCAAAGTGAAAATCCTATCCTTCCACTCTGAGGGCCACATGTATCAAGCTCCTGGTTTGCATTTCTTAAATAGCAAATTTTAAGAAGTCGCTATTTAAGAAATGCAAAATGGATGTATGAAAATTGTGAGTTGGTAATAGCGATTTCTTAAAATTCACAAATGCAATTTGCGAGTTGCAAATACCGAATTGCAAAAAAATTGCGATTCGGTATTTGAAAATCGCAAATTGTGAAAACGGCAAACCGGAACAGCCTGATGACATCACAACCAGGAAGTGAGTCAGCCCATGCTGTTTCCAGGAGCCAAACCCACAGGAGAAGTCAGAGTGACACAGCCCAGCACGAGAGAGGCAGCCTTGTGAGCCAGCCAGGACCAAACAGGAACATGGCGCATGATGGAAATGTGAAGGAGAAAGGCGACAGGAAGCGCAAGCTCAAATTCAGTGAGCAGGAATTGGAGGTGCTCACTGAGTAGGTGGTCAGGAACTACGACAAACTGTTTGGGAAGAACTCACTCCAGGTACTTTAAAGTGAAAATAGGAAACTATGGTCAGACATCCAGACCAAAATATGTGCAGTGGGTGTTGCACAGCGCTCTGTTGAGGAGATAAGCAAGCAATGGTACGACTTGCGTTCCCGTGCCAAGGAGAGGGTAGCCAGCAGGCTAAAGGAGGCAAGGAGCACTGGAGGAGGACCACCCACCCAGACACCGTCCACACCAATGGAAGACAGTGGAGTCCATACTGCTTCCTGAAGCTGTCAGTGGTGTCACTGACATTGACACCTTAGGGACACCCAGCACCAGCAAAGGTAAGGGCAGTAATGATGGGTATCCCCATATATGCATGTACAAATGCCCCCTAGAAATTAGCTATTAGCTCGATGCTACGTGATAAGTAGTACATGCTACCACTTACATACAACGCAACAATGCCTTATGGGAGTGGTAGTCCACACCCCTAAAGTGCAAATACCACATAAAGAGCAAGATAGTGTTCATCTACATTGAAAAACAACACAAAAGACTCATAGCGATACAATGTTAGTGTACATTTAATACTAATATGCAACATTTTGTGAAATATTCATAAATTACATGCTGCACATTGTCGTTGTAGATGTCTGGAATTATGGGGGATAGCGAAACACAGCCACAGTCCGATTTAAACACCAGTGAGTCCGTCCATCATTATTGCACCAACTAGACGCACAGCAAGAGTGTTACCTCCCACAGAGAATAACCTGGACTCTGATGAAATGCCGGATGAAGTTACAACACCATCCCCAGAGGCTAGATTCACAGGAGGACAGCAGTCCCTGCCCCATCGTCAGTCCGCTCCCCTTAGGAGGCGTCACGATGCAGGCAGACAGTGCACTGATGAAGGAGAGGGTCCATCACTTTTTGGCGGCCTTGAAGCTTCCATGCTGAAATTGCAGCACCTGCAATGCAAACACATGAGGTCAATGCACAGGCAGTTGGTGTCTCACAATGATAACATGGGAGTACTGCACAAGCAGTTGGATTCACTCAATGAGAACATGGGATCAATGCACACGCAGTTGGAGTCTCTGAATGAAAACATGTCCAAGCTGCATGAGGGACAGCAAACAGCAGCAGAAAACACAAAGGAGATGACAAACGCCATTAGGGAACTCTGCACTGAGATTCAGCAGGAGCGTGTCAGCCACCGTAGACGCCATCACCAATTTATGGGCAGGTTGGATGGCTTCTGCAGATCGGTCATTCGGCTCGCTACCTCAACTGCCTTGATATCACAACGTGCTGTGGGCATACAGGTGGCGATGGCACATTGCAGTCGGGACGTTGAGCAGGGATTGGTGCAAATATCCAATGTTCTGGATGCAATGCAGATAGCACGGAGTGGACAGCGAACTTGGTGGTGGGGATAGTGAGGAGCTCTCTAGCCTCAGCAGTCTCATAGCCCCTGTGATGGATCCGAGGCATCGCAGTACCAGTCACAGTATTGTCTTGGAACCCACTACAAGGGGTGCTAGTGAGGCCACTGAGCACTAAAATGGGGTGTGTGGACGTAGGAAGTAATGTTGAGGGGTACAGAGGACTAGCTTAACATGTAGCAATACAGTTATACTATGATGCTAATAATGTGACAATGTTACTCGCACCTGTTTGTCTATAGTGCATTGCAATGTCCTATTCACACATTTGTTACCTGAAGTCAAGGTAATAAAGATGCTACCTACAGCAATACATTTAATTGACGTAGTATTGTCATTACTTACATCAGAAATGGTTGTGCGGGATGTCAGCATGTCTTTGTCTGCCCTCTGCTGCACTGCTCCTGTTTACTGGGTGAAGGGGTGGTAAGGGATCACCATCCTCATCTGAGTCCGGCTCGGTGGGTTCCACAGGTATGCCCCTTGTTGTTGCAATGTTGTGCAACACAGCACATGTAGCCACGATTTTGCAGGTTGTTTCTGGGCTATATTGTAGTGCACCTTCACTCTTGTGGATGCACCTGAAGCTGCTCTTTAGCAGTCCGAAGGTCCTCCCCACAACAGTGAGGGTTGTCCTGTGAGCAGCATTGTACCTCCTTCCGGCTGGCGTTGCAAGACTCAGGTAGGGTGTCAGTATAATACCTGCACATGGGTGGGTATACTATTGGTCCTGTGTGCTGCGCGCTGCAATATGGGCTGTAGATCAGCTATCAGGTCAAGTATCCTGGGTGAGCTTAACCTGTACTTCTCATATATCTCCTCCTCTGTCTGGTCAAAAAGGATTATGCACACTTTAAAAATGTGCTCATGTCTCATCCTCCCTCTCCTCAATCCTGCCAGGAACCTCATCCTCCTCACCATCATGTAGAGTGCATCCATTGTTGAGGAGGGCTGAGTCATTCTGGGCCTCTTTTTATAGGTTACACCTGGTTACCACCTGATTTCAATTCGTGGTAATTTGCATGTGCAAAAGACCATTCTGCGAATATTCGCTATCTGCGATTTTTTGATGCATAGCATTGCGAGACAGAATTTGCCTGTTGCAAACTGTGTATCGCAAATTGCCACATGAATTTGCAGATCGCGATCTGTGAATCACAAATCTAGGTCGCAATTTGCCTTACGCAGAAAGCGATTCGCTAAATCATGTCGCAATTTGCGATATGCAGTTTGAGACATGCAAAATCATGTCGCAGTCACAAGGAATCGCTAATTTATATATATATATATCTATATGCAAAAAAGAATAGAGAACTCTGGGTAGTTCCCAACTTTAGGTGGAGAGCAGCTCTAGTAAGAAGCACTCTGCAACACCCCAGCAACACTCTAGATTTGCTCACCTTGAACGTCTGTTTATCTAGCAAAGTTTTCAAGCATTGGATCAGCACAGTGCTATCCACGCCGAGCTACATAGTGACAAAGTCTTTAGACATTTATACAGCAAAGTCTTTAAGCATAGGTTTGATTTAACACTCCAGGCACAGTATTACAGCTTTGGACTGGTAAAACACCGTCCAAGCCAACCTGGAATGAGTAAAATCAAACCCTGACACGTGTTTCGCTCTCATTAGAGCTCATCAGAGAGGTTTCAGTGGGTCTGTGATTGGGTGTGTGAGAGACTGAGTGGATCTGTGAGTGGCTGCGTGAAAGTGTGAGTGGGGCTGTGAGTGGGTGCATGAAGGTCTGAGTGAGTCTGAGTGGGTGCGTGAGAGCTAGAGTGGGTCTGTCAGTGGAGAATGACTGAAAAAGAGAAATTGAGAGAGAGAGAGAGAGAGGCAGAAAAGAGTGAGAGGGAGAGAGAGAGGGAGTTTTTAGACTTTGGTGAATGATGTACTTAGAATGAGATATTTCTGGACAAACACAAATCAAAAATGCAATGTTAATTAAAAAGAGTGAGATCACCTCTAAGTATGAACCTTCTTGAAGCCCTGGGGAGGGGGTGGTCCCTGGGGCTGCAGAGGGCTGGGTGGCCCCCCAGACACAGAATGTTTTTAGCCCCCTGGAGGTGACAGCCCCTGGGACGGTGGGGGATCTGTGTGGCCTCCACACTGAATTTAATAATAGCCCTTGCGAGGTAGTGGTCCTTGGGGCTGCAGGGGCCCATACACTTCCCTGCTTTGAATTGCACTTAAGCCTCAGGGAGGTGGTGTCCCCGGAACTGCAAGGTGCCGTATGGCCCCCGTACACAATAATGTTTTGGGCCCCTGGGGAGGTGGCAGTCCCCAGGGCTGCAGGGGGCGGGAGGCCCCCTGCATTAAATTGAACAATGCCTCCAGGACTTGGCTCTTCCAGGGGCTAGAGAATGACAAAGTGGCAGGAGCCAGCGATTTGATTTAAAAAAAAATGTTTCGCCTGATCCAGGGCTCTGCTGTGGATTGCGGTAAAAATGCTTTTTTGCTCCTGGGGGTGGGGAGGGAGGTCCCCCTGGGGCCCCAGAACCAAAGCTAAGGGGTCAGGGTAACTCTACCCTGGCTCCTTTTGTTTTAATTTGTTTAATTTCTCTAAAGCTACTGAATGGACTTTTCATAAATAACAAAAAGACCTATTTTTGGCCAAAGAGCTACAGTTCTGTCAAATTTAGTGTAATTCCCTCCAGTGGGTTTGGTGCTATCGCTTTTCAAAATCCCTATGGAAAAAGTTATTATCATTACCTGAGCTAACTATAACTTGTGCCCAAGTAATGCACTGTTTACGACCTCACATATTACATCACTCATGACATGATCAGTGACATCACTGATGATCACATACCTGCATCCAAACTCTCATACATCCACACACACATACTTATTCACAGACCCATAAAACTACTAACATGGACCCACTGACTCACTCCCAAAACAACTGACACAACCACTCACTCACTTATACCATACTGAGGGGCAGATTTAAGAAAAGTGGCACTGCACTGCGCCACCTTCCTTGCCCCCCTTAGCACCCTCCTTACCGCCTCCAAGGCGGAGGGTAAGGGTTAATAGCGTCAGAATTTTTGATGCTATTAATGTACTGTTCAGGGTTAGTGTCAACATTTTGGCGCTAACCATGAACAGTGCAAAGGGGCCCATTGGAAACAATGGTGTCCCCCATTTTAGTGCCTGCAGTGAGCAGGCATTGAAAATGCTGAAAAAAATGGTTCAAAGAAATCTTTTAGATTTCTTTGTGCCATTTGTTCAGCCCCCCCAAAGGGGAATTGCCCCACCTGCAAATACATTATGCCTTGCGCAGGAATAATGTGGTGCAAGGGGTTACAATGCATGCATTGTGCCTCTTTGTAAATCTGGTGCAGTGTTTCTGTCATAATATTTCCACATTAGTGTAAAGAAATGACACTAATGTGGCAATATTATGGCTCAAGGGGATCTCAAGTCAGATTTTCACACACTCATACAGCTACTTACACACACACTTACAGACCCATACTGCCACTCACAAATTCAGGCATACAAAGTGGCAGCTGCTCCAAATCTCAAGGGGAGGGGCGGTCGGGTAGGGATGGGGGAAACAAAAAATCATTAAAAAAATGTACCTGTTCCCATCTCCGCCCCCTGCTGTGTTGCTCCTCTGCTCTTCTTCTGGTGTTCCAGTATACTCTGGGACACCAGCACAGGCTCCCCATCAAACCTAGCATGATAACAGTGTCAGGATTGGTCTGAACGGCTGAACAGCTTGGTCTCAGGCACTGCCCTGGGATCTGTGCAGTCTCTCCAGCTCGGCTGTGTAGTACAACTGGGTTGGAGAAACCTAAGTGCACAAGTATGTCTGGCCGGCTTGAGACGACCAGCCAAACACACATGTGCACTTAGTGCACAGATTCCTCTTCCCCCTTTTGTGGCACAGCCTCTCCCCTCCCAGCACCTGCTGATGGCTGAGCCAGCAGCTGAAAGATAAAACCATAATGAAAAGATCATTTTATCTTTCAGCTCCTGGCTTCACCACGGGGGTGACACTCCTTCACCACTGCCAAGATCCGCCCCTAGTCATACACCCATGAAACCACTCACATACCCACTCCCTCACACATACAACCACTGACACACCTACTCACTTACCTGTAAAGGCAGTCACACACCCACTCACCAATGTGGTCACTCTTACACCCATTTACTCACCGAAACAGCTTCTCACACATCCACTCAGTCTCCCATGCAGTGACTGACACACCACTCACGTATGCATACAGCCACTCATATACCCACTCACTCACCCATACAGTCACTGAATCACCAACTCACTCCCCCATACAGTCACTAACACACCCAGTCACTCAACTATACAAGCACTCAAACACCCACTTAGTCACTCATACTCACACACATACACACACACTCGCTCAACCAATGCAGCCACTCGCACGGCCACTTGCTCACCCATTCAGCTACTTACACATTCTCTCACTCTCTTAAACAGCAAATGACTCAAATACTCACTCAACAATATACCAGCTCATACACAGACTCACACACCCATACAACCACTTCCATGCAGCCTCTGATAGATCCTGGTCACTGACATCTCCAGTGCACATGATCCCTCTTGTATGGGCAGCCTCAGGTCATTCATGGTCAGTGACCTCCAGCGCCCACATGACCCCTCCTGTAGGGATAACCTTGGGTCACTCCTGACCAGTGATCTCCAGTGCGCATAACCCCTCTTTGAAGGGCAACCTGGGGGTCACTCCTGGCCAGTGACACATCCAGTGCCACATTACCCTCTTGTAAGGACAGCCTTGTGTCACTGATAGCAAGTGATCTCTAGTGCCCACATGAACTCTCTTGTAAGGGCAGCCTTGTGACACTAATGGGCAGTGATCTTCATTGACCCCTCTTTTAAGGGCAGCCTTGGGCCACTCCTGGCCAGTGACACCTCCAGTGCTTCATTACCCCTCCTGGAAGGGGAGCCTGGAAGGGGGGTAATCACTTGTGCTCAAAGATACATCCATTGTCTACCACACACCTCATCATAGCCAGTAACACTAACACTTCCCAGCTGACCCCACCTGGAAGTCCCTGTCTGTGGACAGTTATGGCCAGTGACTCATGCATTGCCTGTGTGTCCCTTCTTGTAAAGGTAGTTTTGTTCCATTTATAGCAAGAGACACCCACATGACCACCGCCTCATAATGCCAGACTTGGTTCACTCATGGTCAGTAAATCATACAGAGCCACTGCCCGAATCACCCTCCTGAATGGGCAGCCACTGGTCAGTTATGGCCAGTGAGTGACAGGTACAGTGTGAACATCACCTCTCCTATCCAGCCAGCATAGGGGAAAGTGCATGAACTTAGAGAGCCTGTCAGAGTAGTGTGAGATCACCCACGCATGCAGAAGATGGCTTTTATGGGCACAAATTACTTTCTTTGAAAGCACAGTCACCTATGAACAATAATCCATGCACCACACGATGCATCCCATGCAGGATAAGTACAATGATCTAGCTTGGGCGTGGCTGCTGTCCTGCGAGGCTCCCTGCATTCAAATAAACAACGACTCCAGGAATTGGCTCTTCCAGGGGCTGTAGAATGATGAAGTGCAGGAGCCAGCACTTTGCTTTTAAAAAAAAGGTTTAGCCTGATCCACAGCTCTGCTGCGAGTTGCGTGAAAATTAAAAAAAAGCTTTTTTGCTCCTGGGGCGGAGGTCCCCCTGGGATCCCAGAACAAGAGCTAAGGGGTCATGGTAACTCCACCCTGGCTCCTTTTGTCTTTTTTTTGCTCTTTTTCTGGGACTCAGCTGAAGCCGAGTTCTAGTGTTGGCAACCAATCTGATTTCAGTATGAGATCGGAAGGGGTCGTAAATCCTTTGCATCCATACATATACATATTTGGATTTTCATTAATTTCTCTAAAGCTACTGAATGGACTTTTCACCAAATAACAAAAAGACCACGTTTTGGCCAAAGAGCTACCGTTCTGACAAATTTGGTGTAATTACCTCAAGTGGTTTTGGTGCTATCGCTTTTCAATATTCCTATAGAAAAAGTTATTATTTTTACCTGAGCTAACTATAACTTGTGCCCCAGTAATGCACTGCTTATGACCTCATATATTACATCACTCCTAACATGATCAATGACATCACTGATGATCTCATATCTGCATATAAACTCTCATACATCCACACACACACACAGCTATTCACATACTCATTCACAGACCCATAAAACTACTCACATGGACCCACTGACTCACTCCCACAACAACTTACACAACCACTCACTCACCGATACCATACTAAGGTGCAGATTTAAGAAAAGTGGCACTGCACCCAGTGCAGCGCCACTTTCCTTGCACCCCTTAGCATCCCCCTACCGCCACCATGGTGGTGGGTAGGGGGCAATAGCATCAGAATTTCTGATGCTATTGATTTACTGTTCAGGGTTAATGTCAGCATTTTGGCACTAACCCTGAACAGTAAAAAGGGGCCCGTTGGAAACAATGGTGTGCCCCATTTTAATGTCTGCAGTGAGCAAGCATTGAAAATGCTGAAACAATGACACAAAGAAATCTTTTAGACTTCTTTGTGCCATTTCTTCGCCCCCTTCTAACGGGGGATTGCCCCCCTTGCATACTTTATGCTTGGTGCAGGCATAATGTGGCGCATGGGGTTATAATACATGCATTGCGCCACTTTGTATATCTAGTGCAGCGATTTTGTCATAATATTGCCATATTACTGTAAAAAAAATAACACTAATGTGGCAATATTATGGCGCAAGGGGCTCTCAAATCTGCCCCTAAGTCAGATATTCACACACTCATACAGCTACTTACACACACACTAACAGACCCATACTGCCACTCACACATTCAGGCATACAAAGTGGCAGCTGCTGCAAATCTTAAGGGGAGGGGCGATCGGGGGGAGAGATGGGGAAATTATAAAAATAATTTAAAAACCGTACCTGTTCCCGTCTCCACCGCCTGCCACATTGCTCCTCTGCTCTTCTGGTGTCCCAGAATTCACTGGGACACCAGCACAGGCTCCTCATCAATCCTGGAGCTGCTCTTATGCTAAACTTAGCATGAGAACAGTGTCAGGATTGGTCTGAACGGCTTGGACTCAGACACTGCCCTGGGATCTGTGCAGTCACTCCAGCCCGGCTGTGTAGCACAACTGGGTTGGAGAAACCTAAGTGCACAAGTATGTTTGGCCGGCCAAAGACGGCCAGCCAAACACACATGTACACTTAGTGCACAGATTCCCCTTACCCCTTCGTGGCCCAGCCACACCCCTCCCAGCACCTGTAATGGCTGAGCGAGCAGCTGAAAGATAAAGCCATAATGAAAAGATCATTTTAGCTTTCAGTTCCTGGTTTAGCCACGGGGGTGACGCTCCTTCACCATTGCAAAGGATATGCCGATGGTCATATACCCACGAAACCACTCACATACCCACTAACAGATCCACACAGCCTCTTACACACCCTCTCCCTCACACAGACAACCACTCACGCACCAATACACTCAGCCATACAGTCACTGAGACAGCTACTCACTCATTGATACAGTTACTTACACAACCATTCACTCACCTGTACAAGCACTGACACACCTACTCACTTACCTATAAAGGCACTCGCACACCCATTCACCCATGTGGTCACTCACACACCCATTTACTCACCAAACACCTACTCACACATCCACTCAGTCTCCCATACAGTGACTGACACAGCCACTCACATATGCATACAGCCACTCATAAACCCACTCACTCACCTATACAGTCACTAACACACCCAGTCACTCACCTATACGAGCACTCAAACACCCACTTAGTCACTACTCACACACCCACTCACTCAACCAATGCAGCCACTAGCACGGCCACTTGCTCACCCATACAGCTACTTACACATTCTCTCACTCTCTCATAGAGCAAATGACTCAAATACTCACTCCACCATATACCCGCTCAATCACAGACACACACACCCATACAACCACATCCATGCAGCCTCTGATAGATGCTGGCCACTGACATCTCCAGTGCACATGATCCCTCTTGTAAGGGCAGCCTCAGGTCACTCATGGTCAGTGACCTGCAGTGCCCACATGGCCCCTCCTGCGAGGATAGCCTTGGATCACTCCTGATCAGTTATCTCCAGTGCACATGACCCCTCTTGTAAGGGCAACCTGGGGTCACTCCTGGCCAGTGACACATCCAGTGCCACATGATCCTCTTGCAAGGACAGCCTTGTGTCACTGATAGCCAGTGATCTCCAGTGCCCAAATGACCTCCCTTGTAAGGGCAGCCTCGTGAGACTAATGGCCAATGATCTTCACTGCCCACATGACCCCTCTTTTAAGAGCAGTCTTGGGCCACTCCTGGCCAGTGACACCTCCAGTGCTTTATGACCCCTACTGGAAGGGCAGCGAGGAAGAGGGGGGTCACTTGTGCTCATAGATACATACAGTGTCTACTGCACACCTCATCATAGCCAGTAACATGAAGACTCCCCAGCTGACCCCACCTGGAAGTCCCTGCCTGTGGACAGTTATGGCCAGTGATTCAAAGCATGCCTGTGTGTCCCTTCTTTTAAAGGTAGTTTTGTTCCATTTATAGCAAGAGACGCCCACATGCCCCCGCCTCATAATGCTGGACTTGGTTCACTCATGGTCAGTAAGTTATACAGAGCCACTGCCCGAATCACCCTCCTGAATGGCCACCCACTGGTCAGTTATGGCCAGTGAGTCACACGTACAGTGTGAACATCACCTCTCCTATCCAGCCAGCATAGGGGAAAGTGCATGAACTGAGAGAGCCTGTCGAAGCAGTGTGGGATCACCCATGCATGCTGAAGATGGTTTTTATGGGCACAAATGACTTTCATTTAAAGCACAGTCACCTATGAACAATAATCATAGGGAACAATAATCCATGCACCACACAACGCATCCCGTGCAGGATAAGTACAATGTTCTTGCTTGAGCGTGGTTGCTGTCACGGATGCATGGCCGTGCCTGTCAGAGGATGTTGATAAACCGGCCTAACACACTCCCATAATATCTGCAAGCATAACTGACACCTAGGGTTTCTTAGGCTAGAGAAGTCAGAAGTTAGGTAGAAAAGCTACATTGGTGTCAGCATTCATTGTACAATACTTGTTTCTAAACACTTCTTAGCCCGGGTAGGCAAAGGATTTGAAGGACAAAGAGAGAAAAATGACAGAAGTTGTCAAAGATCATACAGTTTAGGCAAGTGTGCAAGCAAGATTAAACCTGTTACTTCTTGGCTCTGTGTTCAACAGCTTGCTCACTTGCCCCATCTTCTACACACATATATATATATACTTGTGCTAAAGCTCATACATGAGTGGAGGAGGGGGTCTAGAGGCTGGGTTATCTGGCAAGGGAGACCTGGCACTAAATATTTTTATGAACTGTTAGAACTGTCAGCTCTTGGCATGGTTTCCCCTGTCTTTTTGGCTTCTGACCTCTTGTTTTTTGTCATGTGCTGAATTACATTTTTGCTGGCTTTAGGACTCCAGCCACTTTACCACTGCTGACCTGTGCTAAAGTGCAAGTGTTCTCTGTCTAAATTGGGTTGGTGATTGGTTTTTCCCATGATTGGCATATCTGATTTACCAGCAAGTCCCTAGTAAAGTACACCAGAAGTGCTTAGAGCCTTTAAATCAAATGTTACTAGTGGGTCTGCAACACTGTGTGTGCCACCCACATGAGTAGCCCTGTAAACGTGTCTCAGACCTGCCACTGTAGTGTCTGTTTGTACAGTTTTAAACTGCCAGTTTAACCGTATAACTATTGGACTGCTGACCCCACAACCTCAGAACACTTCTGAACTGTGGATATTCTGCCAGGAAGAAGAGCTGAATGCTGTAGGAGGAACTGCCACTCTGCCTGTTGCTTTGCTGTGCTGGCCTGCTGCTTGGTGCTTCTGTCCTGGGAGTCAAGTACTGGACTTGACTTTCTACATCCTGCTTTCCAAGGTTCTCTAAGTGCTTGAACTGAGCTTGCCTCCTGTTGTGAAGTCTCGGAGACATCAAACACTTCTTCTGCCAGTGGCTGGGCTCTTCTACTGAGAGCTCTGACTTGCTAAGTGGTGCCAAGTCCAGTTCCTCAGTTACTCAGATAAATATTGAGTATTTTCCTAAACGGATGTTGAGTATTTTTATGGTGTTTTCACAGTGCTACTGTTAACGCGTCCTTCTATGTTAACTTATACACATCAGGACTCATTTTAGGCCGATGAATCTTTGGACCCAGTGGTGAGACACCGTAAGACGAGATATCTGATCAATATATCAATCAATATATCAATAATATTGTCAACATATATCACCACAATATATTTCACTTTAGAAATTAGTTAAACCTTCGGCGCAACCATGACCTTTCAGTCATGAATAACCACACCTTATTGAAGTTTGTATATTTTATTCCCTATTGATTACAATCTAATAGCAAATGTATTAATTTCAAAACCAAGAAGCAAAAGAGCATAGTCACAATGTGGTAATAATGCAAAGATCACAGACATAAGATGGTAATATGAAGATAAACAAATCTAGACGCACAAAACTTCATATATGTTTAGTTCAGCATAGCACCACGCCAGTCACGTCAGTCACGTCAGTCAAGATGAAATGCCTCATCTAACCACAATTAGCATCAGCATGTTGGACTTCATGCAAAACAATTTAGAACATCAATTTGGAAAACATCTAACTAAGGTCTCTAATCAAAAATACACAGCAGTTGATACCTAGAAAGAAAAGGCAAATAAGTGAATTTCAATAGCAACAACATAATTTACCCTCCTCGGAATAGGTCAGCATACAGGATCAGTCTTCGTCTTCAGGACATCAGTTAGATCGCCGTCAGTCTATCTAATCTATGGGCAGGGGACACTTCCCTCATAAAGAGGAAAGTGCATTGGGGCGACTAAGGATGAGGATGGTTTTATCAAGTCTCAAATCACCAAACAGAGTGACAGAGTTTCTGGATGCAATCGATATCATTCCCTACCTAGTGCTCTCGAGACTCTTGTGTCATGGGTTTTTATCCCTTTTTCGTAATACATTCCCCCAAAATTCTATTGGATAGTCACTACACCCCACTATCTGTAACCTATCAAATTATACATTAAGTAATGCATTTGTCATTCTACGATAATTTATATCCTTCTGATTGGTCTTCATAATTTGCGTCTTTCGTAGGTGGCACATCCGGGGTTACTTCATTTTCTGGCACATTCTTCGGGTCAAGAGTTCTCTTTTCCGTGGTTCAGTGTCCTTGAAAGTGTCCATATTTTGTTGCAAAGCGTACAACTTTATCCTAAGCAACTAGCATGCGGATGAGAATATAACGGTCAATGATACAATAAGCGGAGAAAAAGAACAAATGCTGGGTCATGGCCTTTTGCAAGTCAGCACACTGGAGAAACAGGAAAATATGCTTTAATATGAGAGCTACACAGCTAGTTTTCGACTCATGCTAACTTAAGGCTTATGGATTCTAATAAAATGCAATTATCGTACGCGTTAACATATTCAATTAGTCATAATTCAAGCAATTATTTCTTACAGTCGACATTAGTTTATGCATGCGAAAAATTCTCCTCGTTTAAAATACGTTTCAATGAATAATATTAGCATTGTTAATATAAGCATTCACATCAAAAATAGGTAATGTTTAACCCCTTCTGTGCCGCGGACGTAGTGGTTACGTCCCGCGGCACAGTGCTGCTGTGCCGAGGACGTAACCACTACGTCCTCGGCACACAGCCCAGAGGGAGCGCTCTCGCTCCCTCTGTGTGCTTCCCTCCCACCCCCCAAAGTCGGGGATGGAAGGGGAAGCCCTTCCCCTTCCACCCCCGACCTCCCCACCCCCCCATAATGACGTCAGCGCGCGATCGCGCGCTGACTTCATTATGGGGATATCGACGCACAGGAAGCCATTTGCTTCCTGTGCGGCGACGAGAGAAGAGGTGAGTTCCTCTTCCCGGTGGGTGGGGGGTTGGGGCTAAAGAGGCACCGGGGAAAAGGAAAGGCTTTTCCTTTTCCCCGGTGTCTCTTTGAGCATTCCTGCTGCCCGATCGCATTGCGATCGGGCAGCAGGAATGCCCACTAGACACCAGGGATTTGTTTTTTTTTGTTTTACTTCTGTGTTTCTGGCATGCGGGGAGCGGCCCCTTGGGCAAGGGTCGCTCCCCTTTTGGGGGCAATTACTTACGGCCATTTCTGCCCCCCTGGGGGGCAGATTGGCCTACTTTTTAGGCAGATCTGCCCCCAAGGGGGGCAGAAAACACTAGATCACCAGGGTTTTATATTTTTATGTGCATTTATGTGGAGGGGGGTGCCCCCTTGGGCAAGGGGCGCCCCCCCGAAGGGGGCAGAGAACTGTTGGCCTTTTCTGCCCCCCTTTGGGGGCAGATCGGCCTATTTTTTTTAGGTCCATCTGCCCCCAAGGGGGGCAGAAGCCACTTAGGCACCAGGGATTGTGTGTGTAGTGGATGGGGGGGCGCCCCCTTGGGAAAGGGTCGCTCCCCTTTGGGGGGCATGTCTTTTCGGGCCATTTCTGCCCCCCTTGAGGGCAGATTGGCTACTTTTTAGCCAGATCTGCCCCCAAGGGGGGGCAGAAAACACTAGATCACCAGGGTTTTTTATTTTTATGTGTATTTATGTGGGGGGGTGCCCCCTTGGGCAAGGGGCGCCCCCCCCAAGGGGGCAGAGAACTGTTGGCCTTTTCTGCCCCCCTTGGGGGCAGATCGGCCTATTTTTTTTATGTCCATCTGCCCCCAAAGGGGGCAGAAGCCACTTAGGCACCAGGGATTGTGTGTGTAGTGGATGGGGGGCGCCCCCTTGGGCAAGGGTCGCTCCCCTTTGGGGGGCATGTCTTTTCGGGCCATTTCTGCCCCCCTTGAGGGCAGATTGGCTACTTTTTAGCCAGATCTGCCCCCAAGGGGGGCAGAAAACACTAGATCACCAGGGTTTTTTATTTTTATGTGTATTTATGTGGGGGGGGTGCCCCCTTGGGCAAGGGGCACCCCCCCCAAGGGGGCAGAGAACTGTTGGCCTTTCCTGCCCCCCTTGGGGGCAAATCGGCCTATTTTTTTTAGGTCCATCTGCCCCCAAGGGGGGCAGAAGCCACTTAGGCACCAGGGATTGTGTGTGTAGTGGATGGGGGGGCGCCCCCTTGGGCAAGGGTCGCTCCCCTTTGGGGGGCATGTCTTTTAGGGCCATTTCTGCCCCCCTTGAGGGCAGATCAGCCTATTATTTTTAGGCTGATCTGCCCCAAGGGGGGCAGAAACCACTAGAACGCCAGGGATTTTTTTTAATGTGTTTATTTTTGTGGGGGGGCGTCCCCTTGGGCACGGGGCGCCCCCCCCCAAGGGAAGCATTGACCTGTTGGCCATTTCTGCCCCCCCTGGGGGCAGATGGGCCTATTTTTGTAGGCCCACCTGCCCCCAAGGGGGGCAGAAGCCACTTAGACACCAGGGATAGTGTGTGTGTGTGTGTGTGTGTTAGTGGATGGGGGGGGGCCTTGGGCAAGGGTCGCCCCCCACTTTGGGGCACATGTACCCAGGCCATTTCTGCACCCCTTGGAGACAGATCAGCCTATTATTTTTAGGCTGGTCTGCCCCCAAGGGGGGCAGAAACCACTAGAACGCCAGGGTTTTTTTTTTATTTATTTATTTTTGTGGGGGGGCGTCCCCTTGGTCACGGGGCGCCCCCCCAAGGGGGGCATTGACCTGTTGCCCATTTCTACACCCCCTGGGGGCAGATGGGCCTATTTTCTTAGGCCCACCTGCCCCCAAGGGGGGCAGAAGCCACTTAGACACCAGGGATAGTGTGTGTGTGTGTGTGTGTGTGTGTTAGTGGATGGGGGGGCCTTGGGCAAGGGTCGCCCCCCACTTTGGGGGCACATGTACCCAGGCCATTTCTGCACCCCTTGGAGACAGATCAGCCTATTATTTTTAGGCTGGTCTGCCCCCAAGGGGGGCAGAAACTACTAGAACGCCAGGGATTTTTTTTTATTTGTTTATTTTTGTGGGGGGCGTCCCCTTGGTCACGGGGCGCCCCCCCAAGGGGGGCATTGACCTGTTGCCCATTTCTACACCCCCTGGGGGCAGATGGGCCTATTTTCTTAGGCCCACCTGCCCCCAAGGGGGGCAGAAGCCACTTAGACACCAGGGATAGTGTGTGTGTGTGTGTGTGTGTGTTAGTGGATGGGTGGGGCCTTGGGCAAGGGTCGCCCCCCACTTTGGGGGCACATGTACCCAGGCCATTTATGCACCCCTTGGAGACAGATCAGCCTATTATTTTTAGGCTGATCTGCCCCCAAGGGGGGCAGAAACTACTAGAACGCCAGGGATTTTTTTTATTTGTTTATTTTTGTGGGGGGGCGTCCCCTTGGTCACGGGGCGCCCCCCCAAGGGGGGCATTGACCTGTTGCCCATTTCTACACCCCCTGGGGGCAGATGGGCCTATTTTCTTAGGCCCACCTCCCCCCAAGGGGGGCAGAAGCCACTTAGACACCAGGGATAGTGTGTGTGTGTGTGTTAGTGGATGGGTGGGGCCTTGGGCAAGGGTCGCCCCCCACTTTGGGGGCACATGTACCCAGGCCATTTCTGCACCCCTTGGAGACAGATCAGCCTATTATTTTTAGGCTGGTCTGCCCCCAAGGGGGGCAGAAACTACTAGAACGCCAGGGATTTTTTTTTATTTGTTTATTTTTGTGGGGGGGGTGTCCCCTTGGTCACGGGGCGCCCCCCCAAGGGGGGCATTGACCTGTTGCCCATTTCTACACCCGCTGGGGGCAGATGGGCCAATTTTCTTAGGCCCACCTGCCCCCAAGGGGGGCAGAAGCCACTTAGGCACCAGGGATAGTGTTGTGTGTGTTTTTTTGTTTTTTTTGTTAGGGCTGTCCCCTTTGGCAAGGGTCGCTCTCCATGGGGACACACTACTAAAGGTATTTTCTGGCTTCCTTGGGGTAGACAGGTCTATTTTATTAGTAGGCCCATCTGCCCCTATGGCAGAATCCACTTATGCACCAATTTCTAAATGTTTGATGGTGGGGTGTTTGTCAACTGAAGAAGTCTTTGCATTTGTGATAAAAAAAAAAAATCCTCCTTTTTGTTCTAGTTCAAAGCTTTTGCTTTATTTGCTGTGGCTCCTTGCGGTTTTGGCGGTGGTTGACCTGCAGTTTGCACAGTTGCATGTTTTAGGTAAGTAAAAACAATTTACTCCAAAGGAGTATTGTTGCCATGCATGAATGACATGTTTGTAGGGGGTGTACTAAATGCAGGATTGTGTGTGAAATTGTCCTTAGGTTTGTGCACAATGATATTTGTTTTGTCTTATTTCTAATTTGCCTTTCTTTCTTTATTTTTAGTGGGATATCATTGGTGATTGCTGTGTAGTTGCTGGTGAATCAAGCTTTTTCAGGCAAGTGAGCGGTATAGTTTTTGAGTTTATAACTCTTACTAACAAAGCTACACTTTGTTACTTGTCTTACACAGTGCTGGTTGTTGGTGGTGAATTTGTCCAGTTAATTTTAGCAGGAGAGATCATGGCTAGCCGCAGGATGACCGCTCAGCAGGTGGTTGGTATGCTTTTTGAGTCACAGTCTGATCATGACTATGAGACAGACTCTGCATCTGAGGCAGAGGAGGAAGTCAGAGATTCTGGCAGTGATGTTTCTCTTGGAGGGGAATCTTCTGATGATGAAGCCACACTCCGTGCAGATGAAGGGCCTGTTTTAGAGGAGGACATTGATGTGCCAATAGTGCAGCAACCTGGGGCTGAAAGGTTTCCCGTTATAAGACCTGATGTCTGGGTTGCCCCAAACATGGAGCAGCCAGAGTTGCCTGCCTTTACTGGTCTCCCGGGATGTAACGCCAATACAGAGAACTTTATGCCTATCAATTTCTTTGAGTTATTCATGGATGATGTGTTTTTGGAAGAGATTGTTGAGCAGACTAATTTGTATGCGGAGCAGCATTTGAGGGACAACGCTGCTAGACTTAGGCCACACTCTAGAGCTGCCCAGTGGATTCCCACAAATTTGGAGGAGTTAAAAAGGTTTTTGGGTTTGACTTTTTTGATGGGGTTGATAAGGAAGCCGTCACTGGCTTCTTATTGGTCTACTAGTCCCTTGATGGCAACAGCTATATTTCCAGCGACCATGAGTCGTAATCGGTATTTGCTTCTTCTTAGGATGCTGCATTGTGTTGACAATGCATTAGCCTTACCACGAGATCACCCAGATTCTGACCATCTTTTTAAGATTAGGCCTGTCCTTGATCATTTTGTAGATCGGTTTTCGGAGGTCTATGTTCCAGGCAAAGAGTTAAGTGTGGACGAGTCTTTGGTCCTCTTCAAGGGTCGTTTGGTTTTTAGGCAGTACATTCCTAGCAAAAGGGCACGATATGGAATTAAATTGTATATGCTGTCTGAAAGTAGGACAGGATATGTGTATAGTTTCCGTGTGTACACTGGTAGGGATTCCAATATTGACCCCCCTGGTTGTCCTCCCACTTTTGGAGTTACTGAGAAAATTGTGTGGGATCTTGGTAGACGACTGTTCAACAAAGGTCACCATTTGTATGTAGATAACTTCTACACTGGTGTGCAATTGTTCAAGGAATTGTTTAGAGTGGACACAGTTGCTTGTGGCTCAATCCGTTCTAACCGGAAAGGCTATCCAAGGGAGCTTGTCTGTAAAAAACTTGAGAGAGGACAGTGCTGTGCCTTGCGGAACGAGGAGCTGCTAGCTTTGAAATTTTCAGATAAGAGGGATGTCTACATGCTAAGTACCATCCATGATGAGAGTACTTCCCCTATGACTGTTTGGGGCCAGGTTGCTGAAGTGCGCAAACCTGTGTGCATTTTAGATTATAATAAGCACATGGGAGATGTAGATAGAGTTGACCAGAGGTTGGAACCTTATACTGCTATTCGTAAGTCTTACGTTTGGTATAAGAAGTTAGCACTTCACCTCTTCCACTTAGCAACCTTCAATGCTTTTATTGTGTTTAGGGATAGGTCTCCAGAGTCAAAGATGACATTTGTGAAATTTCAGGAGTCAGTGATAGAGAGCCTTATTGTGGTGGAACAGGCCAGAGTTCCTAGAGAAGCAGTGGTGGAGGATGTGGCTAGATTGAAAGATCGCCACTTTGCTGAGCACATTCCTCCCACACCCAAAAAAGACTTTCCAGCTAAGAAATGTAGAGTGTGTTTTCGAAGAGGTATCCGGAGGGAGTCTCGAATGTACTGCCCAGATTGTCCTTCAAAGCCTGGGCTGTGTGTCGGTGCTTGTTTTAAGAATTACCACACCCAGAAGAATTTCTGGGAACAACCATGAGTGTAAACTCATGTCTGTTTTGTATTTTCATGTGTTTAGTTTCATGGTTAGCATTTCTGTCATGTTCTTAGTTAGAGCTTTTGTGTTTGTAGTTTTGTAATTCTTTCTACTTAGTTAGGGGTTTCTCTGTTAAAAAAAAAAAAAAAAATGATGCCATTGTGGGTGGAGTGGGGCTTGGCTGAGAGTGTACATATTGACTTGCTGTTGGCTACTGCAACACACTGCCAGCCAAACACCAGTCCACACACTCCCATCAGCTGGTGTGATTGTTGTATCAGGCATGTGGGCGTATGTAAGTGATGGGCCCTTGAGTGGCGCTGTCTGTCGATGTGAGTGTTGTAATGTGCTGGGCCCGTGGCTGGCGGTGTGAATGGCCTTGTGTGTGTCATGTATGAAAGTTGTGTGAATGGACTGTAAAGCGGTTGGTGCCTTGTCGCGGCTTTACAGCTCACGAGCTGTGAGTCATTGGTTCAGTTTTTTGCCTTTCAGTTACTAACAGTGCATTTCATTTTTGTGAAAGCTCTTGTTAGTAAAATTTGATCCACTGAACCATCACTCACCCTCGTGCCAAATCCAACCAGTATGTGTGGTAAAAATGACAAAACCTGCTCCGCTGTAATCAGGCGTCGCAGCACACCTGTGACACGCTAGGTGCCTCAGGTGGGACCCCGATGATGAAGCATGCCACCAACTTGGTTGGTGGGTGAGGGGTCTTTTTCACATAACCTAACTGTGTTTCTTTTCAAAATTTTAGTGTTTGGCACATCACGGACGTATGTGGGCACATCAAAACGATATATTACAAAACTACCTGTGTTTGGGGGGGAGAGGGCACCTACGTTTTTGGTCCTGTGTGCGGCCTTCATCTAGGGAAACCTACCAAACCCAGGCATTTTATAAAACTAGACACCCCAAGGAGTCCAGGGAGGTGTGGCTTGCGTGGATCCCCCAACATTTTCTTACCCAGACTCCTCTGTAAACCTCAATGTGCTTAAAAAAAGCATATTTTCCTGACTTTTCTTCGTAGGATCACCACTCCAGCACAAAATTCCTACTCCCCAGTAATCCCCTCAGCCTCCCAAGTAAAATGACACCTCACTTATGTGGGTCCCCAAAGCAGAGTCAGTCTAAAGATGTATAAAAGAATATGTCCTTATAAACTTGCTGTGCTATCCCCTCTATCTCTACAAGTTTTGGGCCTTATTCTGTTGCAGGCACCTGGCCCACCCACACAAGTGAGCTATCATTTTTATCAGGAGACTTGGGGGCACGCTGGGTGGAAGGAAATTTGTGGCTCCACTCAGATTCCAGAACTTTCTGTCACCGAAATGTGTGGAGAATGTTTTTTTTTAGACAGAATTTGAGGTTTGCAAAGGATTCTGGGTAACAGAACCTGGTCCGAGCCACACAAGTCACCCCATCTTGGATTCCCCTAGGTCTCTAGTTTTCAGAAATGCACAGGTTTGGTAGGTTTCCCTAGGTGCTGGCTGAGCTAGAGGCCAAAATCTACAGGTAGGCACTGTTTTCAATGAAAAAATGTGATGTGTCCACGTTGCGCTTTGGGGCGTTTCCTGTCGCGGGCGCTAGGCCTACCCACACAAGTGAGGTATCATTTTTATAGGGAGACGTGGGGGAACGCTGGGTGGAAGGAAATTCGTGGCTCCTCTCAGATTCCAGAACTTTCTGCCACAGAAATGTGAGGAACATGTGTTTTTTTAGCCAAATTTTGAGGTTTGCAAAGGATTCTGGGTAACAAAACCTGGTCCGAGCCACACAAGTCACCCCATCTTGGATTCCCCTAGGTCTCTAGTTTTCAGAAATGCACAGGTTTGGTAGGTTTCCCTAGGTGGCGGCTGAGCTACAGGCCAAAATCTACAGGTAGGCACTTTGCAAAAAACACCTCTGTTTTCCTTCACCAATTTGGCTGTGTCCACGTTGCGCTTTGGGGCGTTTCCTGTCGCGGGCGCTAGGCCTACCCACACAAGTGAAGTATCATTTTTATCGGGAGACGTGGGGGAACGCTGGGTGGAAGGAAATTCGTGGCTCCTCTCAGATTCCAGAACTTTCTGCCACAGAAATGTGAGGAACATGTGTTTTTTTAGCCAAATTTTGAGGTTTGCAAAGGATTCTGGGTAACAGAACCTGGTCCGAGCCACACAAGTCACCCCATCTTGGATTCCCCTAGGTCTCTAGTTTTCAGAAATGCACAGGTTTGGTAGGTTTCCCTAGGTGGCGGCTGAGCTACAGGCCAAAACCTACAGGTAGGCACTTTGCAAAAAACACCTCTGTTTTCCTTCACCAATTTGGCTGTGTCCACGTTGCGCTTTGGGGCCTTTCCTGTCGCGGGCGCTAGGCCTACCCACACAAGTGAGGTATCATTTTTATCGGGAGACGTGGGGGAACACTGGGTGGAAGGAAATTCGTGGCTCCTCTCAGATTCCAGAACTTTTTGCCACAGAAATGTGAGGAACATGTGTTTTTTTAGCCAAATTTTGAGGTTTGCAAAGGATTCTGGGTAACAGAACCTGGTCCGAGCCACACAAGTCACCCCATCTTGGATTCCCCTAGGTCTCTAGTTTTCAGAAATGCACAGGTTTGGTAGGTTTCCCTAGGTGGCGGCTGAGCTACAGGCCAAAATCTACAGGTAGGCACTTTGCAAAAAACACCTCTGTTTTCCTTCACCAATTTGGCTGTGTCCACGTTGCGCTTTGGGGCGTTTCCTGTCGCGGGCGCTAGGCCTACCCACACAAGTGAGGTATCATTTTTATCGGGAGACGTGGGGGAACGCTGGGTGGAAGGAAATTCGTGGCTCCTCTCAGATTCCAGAACTTTCTGCCACAGAAATGTGAGGAACATGTGTTTTTTTAGCCAAATTTTGAGGTTTGCAAAGGATTCTGGGTAACAGAACCTGGTCCGAGCCACACAAGTCACCCCATCTTGGATTCCCCTAGGTCTCTAGTTTTTAGAAATGCACAGGTTTGGTAGGTTTCCCTAGGTGGCGGCTGAGCTACAGGCCAAAATCTACAGGTAGGCACTTTGCAAAAAACACCTCTGTTTTCCTTCACCAATTTGGCTGTGTCCATGTTGCGCTTTGGGGCCTTTCCTGTCGCGGGAGCTAGGCCTACCCACACAAGTGAGGTATCATTTTTATCGGGAGACGTGGGGGAACGCTGGGTGGAAGGAAATTTGTGGCTCCTCTCAGATTCCAGAACTTTCTGCCACAGAAATGTGAGGAACATGTGTTTTTTTAGCCAAATTTTGAGGTTTGCAAAGGATTCTGGGTAACAGAACCTGGTCCGAGCCACATAAGTCACCCCATCCTGGATTCCCCTAGGTCTCTAGTTTTCAGAAATGCACAGGTTTGGTAGGTTTCCCTAGGTGGCGGCTGAGCTACAGGCCAAAATCTACAGGTAGGCACTTTGCAAAAAACACCTCTGTTTTCCTTCACCAATTTGGCTGTGTCCACGTTGCGCTTTGGGGCGTTTCCTGTTGCGGGCGCTAGGCCTACCCACACAAGTGAGGTATCATTTTTATCGGGAGACGTGGGGGAACGCTGGGTGGTAGGAAATTCGTGGCTCCTCTCAGATTCCAGAACTTTCTGCCACAGAAATGTGAGGAACATGTGTTTTTTTAGCAACATTTTGAGGTTTGCAAAGGATTCTGGGTAACAGAACCTGGTCCGAGCCACACAAGTCACCCCATCTTGGATTCCCCTAGGTCTCTAGTTTTCAGAAATGCACAGGTTTGGTAGGTTTCCCTAGGTGGCGGCTGAGCTACAGGCCAAAATCTACAGGTAGGCACTTTGCAAAAAACACCTCTGTTTTCCTTCACCAATTTGGCTGTCTCCACGTTGCGCTTTGGGGCATTTCCTGTCGCGGGCGCTAGGCCTACCCACACAAGTGAGGTATCATTTTTATCGGGAGACGTGGGGGAACGCTGGGTGGAAGGAAATTCGTGGCTCCTCTCAGATTCCAGAACTTTCTGCCACAGAAATGTGAGGAACATGTGTTTTTTTAGCCAAATTTTGAGGTTTCCAAAGGATTCTGGGTAACAGAACCTGGTCCGGGCCACACAAGTCAACCCATCTTGGATTCCCCTAGGTGTCTAGTTTTCAGAAATGCACAGGTTTGGTAGGTTTCCCTAGGTGGCGGCTGAGCTACAGGCCAAAATCTACAGGTAGGCACTTTGCAAAAAACACCTCTGTTTTCCTTCACCAATTTGGCTGTGTCCACGTTGCGCTTTGGGGCATTTCCTGTCGCGGGCGCTAGGCCTACCCACACAAGTGAGGTATCATTTTTATCGGGAGACGTGGGGGAACGCTGGGTGGAAGGAAATTCGTGGCTCCTCTCAGATTCCAGAACTTTCTGCCACAGAAATGTGAGGAACATGTGTTTTTTTAGCCAAATTTTGAGGTTTGCAAAGGATTCTGGGTAACAGAACCTGGTCCGAGCCACACAAGTCACCCCATCTTGGATTCCCCTAGGTCTCTAGTTTTTAGAAATGCACAGGTTTGGTAGGTTTCCCTAGGTGGCGGCTGAGCTACAGGCCTAAATCTACAGGTAGGCACTTTGCAAAAAACACCTCTGTTTTCCTTCACCAATTTGGCTGTGTCCACGTTGCGCTTTGGGGCCTTTCCTGTCGCGGGCGCTAGGCCTACCCACACAAGTGAGGTATCATTTTTATCGGGAGACGTGGGGGAACGCTGGGTGGAAGGAAATTTGTGGCTCCTCTCAGATTCCAGAACTTTCTGCCACAGAAATGTGAGGAACATGTGTTTTTTTAGCCAAATTTTGAGGTTTGCAAAGGATTCTGGGTAACAGAACCTGGTCCGAGCCACACAAGTCACCCCATCTTGGATTCCCCTAGGTCTCTAGTTTTCAGAAATGCACAGGTTTGGTAGGTTTCCCTAGGTGGCGGCTGAGCTACAGGCCAAAATCTACAGGTAGGCACTTTGCAAAAAACACCTCTGTTTTCCTTCACCAATTTGGCTGTGTCCATGTTGCGCTTTGGGGCCTTTCCTGTCGCGGGCGCTAGGCCTACCCACACAAGTGAGGTATCATTTTTATCGGGAGACGTGGGGGAACGCTGGGTGGAAGGAAATTTGTGGCTCCTCTCAGATTCCAGAACTTTCTGCCACAGAAATGTGAGGAACATGTGTTTTTTTAGCCAAATTTTGAGGTTTGCAAAGGATTCTGGGTAACAGAACCTGGTCCGAGCCACATAAGTCACCCCATCCTGGATTCCCCTAGGTCTCTAGTTTTCAGAAATGCACAGGTTTGGTAGGTTTCCCTAGGTGGCGGCTGAGCTACAGGCCAAAATCTACAGGTAGGCACTTTGCAAAAAACACCTCTGTTTTCCTTCACCAATTTGGCTGAGTCCACGTTGCGCTTTGGGGCGTTTCCTGTTGCGGGCGCTAGGCCTACCCACACAAGTGAGGTATCATTTTTATCGGGAGACGTGGGGGAACGCTGGGTGGTAGGAAATTCGTGGCTCCTCTCAGATTCCAGAACTTTCTGCCACAGAAATGTGAGGAACATGTGTTTTTTTAGCAACATTTTGAGGTTTGCAAAGGATTCTGGGTAACAGAACCTGGTCCGAGCCACACAAGTCACCCCATCTTGGATTCCCCTAGGTCTCTAGTTTTCAGAAATGCACAGGTTTGGTAGGTTTCCCTAGGTGGCGGCTGAGCTACAGGCCAAAATCTACAGGTAGGCACTTTGCAAAAAACACCTCTGTTTTCCTTCACCAATTTGGCTGTCTCCACGTTGCGCTTTGGGGCATTTCCTGTCGCGGGCGCTAGGCCTACCCACACAAGTGAGGTATCATTTTTATCGGGAGACGTGGGGGAACGCTGGGTGGAAGGAAATTTGTGGCTCCTCTCAGATTCCAGAACTTTCTGCCACAGAAATGTGAGGAACATGTGTTTTTTTAGCCAAATTTTGAGGTTTCCAAAGGATTCTGGGTAACAGAACCTGGTCCGGGCCACACAAGTCAACCCATCTTGGATTCCCCTAGGTCTCTAGTTTTCAGAAATGCACAGGTTTGGTAGGTTTCCCTAGGTGGCGGCTGAGCTACAGGCCAAAATCTACAGGTAGGCACTTTGCAAAAAACACCTCTGTTTTCCTTCACCAATTTGGCTGTGTCCACGTTGCGCTTTGGGGCATTTCCTGTCGCGGGCGCTAGGCCTACCCACACAAGTGAGGTATCATTTTTATCGAGAGACGTGGGGGAACGCTGGGTGGAAGGAAATTCGTGGCTCCTCTCAGATTCCAGAACTTTCTGCCACAGAAATGTGAGAAACATGTGTTTTTTTAGCCAAATTTTGAGGTTTGCAAAGGATTCTGGGTAACAGAACCTGGTCCGAGCCACACAAGTCACCCCATCTTGGATTCCCCTAGGTCTCTAGTTTTCAGAAATGCACAGGTTTGGTAGGTTTCCCTAGGTGGCGGCTGAGCTACAGGCCAAAATCTACAGGTAGGCACTTTGCAAAAAACACCTCTGTTTTCCTTCACCAATTTGGCTGTGTCCAGGTTGCGCTTTGGGGCCTTTCCTGTCGCGGGCGCTAGGCCTACCCACACAAGTGAGGTATCATTTTTATCGGGAGACGTGGGGGAACGCTGGGTGAAAGGAAATTTGTGGCTCCTCTCAGATTCCAGAACTTTCTGCCACAGAAATGTGAAGAACATGTGTTTTTTTAGCCAAATTTTGAGGTTTGCAAAGGATTCTGGGTAACAGAACCTGGTCCGAGCCACACAAGTCACCCCATCTTGGATTCCCCTAGGTCTCTAGTTTTCAGAAATGCACAGGTTTGGTAGGTTTCCGTAGGTGGCGGCTGAGCTACAGGCCAAAATCTACAGGTAGGCACTTTGCAAAAAACACCTCTGTTTTCCTTCACCAATTTGGCTGTGTCCACGTTGCGCTTTGGGGCCTTTCCTGTCGCGGGCGCTAGGCCTACCCACACAAGTGAGGTATCATTTTTATCGGGAGACGTGGGGGAACGCTGGGTGGAAGGAAATTCGTGGCTCCTCTCAGATTCCAGAACTTTCTGCCACAGAAATGTGAGGAACATGTGTTTTTTTAGCCAAATTTTGAGGTTTGCAAAGGATTCTGGGTAACAGAACCTGGTCCGAGCCACACAAGTCACCCCATCTTGGATTCCCCTAGGTCTCTAGTTTTTAGAAATGCACAGGTTTGGTAGGTTTCCCTAGGTGGCGGCTGAGCTACAGGCCAAAATCTACAGGTAGGCACTTTGCAAAAAACACCTCTGTTTTCCTTCACCAATTTGGCTGTGTCCATGTTGCGCTTTGGGGCCTTTCCTGTCGCGGGAGCTAGGCCTACCCACACAAGTGAGGTATCATTTTTATCGGGAGACGTGGGGGAACGCTGGGTGGAAGGAAATTTGTGGCTCCTCTCAGATTCCAGAACTTTCTGCCACAGAAATGTGAGGAACATGTGTTTTTTTAGCCAAATTTTGAGGTTTGCAAAGGATTCTGGGTAACAGAACCTGGTCCGAGCCACATAAGTCACCCCATCCTGGATTCCCCTAGGTCTCTAGTTTTCAGAAATGCACAGGTTTGGTAGGTTTCCCTAGGTGGCGGCTGAGCTACAGGCCAAAATCTACAGGTAGGCACTTTGCAAAAAACACCTCTGTTTTCCTTCACCAATTTGGCTGTGTCCACGTTGCGCTTTGGGGCGTTTCCTGTTGCGGGCGCTAGGCCTACCCACACAAGTGAGGTATCATTTTTATCGGGAGACGTGGGGGAACGCTGGGTGGTAGGAAATTCGTGGCTCCTCTCAGATTCCAGAACTTTCTGCCACAGAAATGTGAGGAACATGTGTTTTTTTAGCAACATTTTGAGGTTTGCAAAGGATTCTGGGTAACAGAACCTGGTCCGAGCCACACAAGTCACCCCATCTTGGATTCCCCTAGGTCTCTAGTTTTCAGAAATGCACAGGTTTGGTAGGTTTCCCTAGGTGGCGGCTGAGCTACAGGCCAAAATCTACAGGTAGGCACTTTGCAAAAAACACCTCTGTTTTCCTTCACCAATTTGGCTGTCTCCACGTTGCGCTTTGGGGCATTTCCTGTCGCGGGCGCTAGGCCTACCCACACAAGTGAGGTATCATTTTTATCGGGAGACGTGGGGGAACGCTGGGTGGAAGGAAATTCGTGGCTCCTCTCAGATTCCAGAACTTTCTGCCACAGAAATGTGAGGAACATGTGTTTTTTTAGCCAAATTTTGAGGTTTCCAAAGGATTCTGGGTAACAGAACCTGGTCCGGGCCACACAAGTCAACCCATCTTGGATTCCCCTAGGTGTCTAGTTTTCAGAAATGCACAGGTTTGGTAGGTTTCCGTAGGTGGCGGCTGAGCTACAGGCCAAAATCTACAGGTAGGCACTTTGCAAAAAACACCTCTGTTTTCCTTCACCAATTTGGCTGTGTCCACGTTGCGCTTTGGGGCATTTCCTGTCGCGGGCGCTAGGCCTACCCACACAAGTGAGGTATCATTTTTATCGGGAGACGTGGGGGAACGCTGGGTGGAAGGAAATTCGTGGCTCCTCTCAGATTCCAGAACTTTCTGCCACAGAAATGTGAGGAACATGTGTTTTTTTAGCAAAATTTTGAGGTTTGCAAAGGATTCTGGGTAACAGAACCTGGTCCGAGCCACACAAGTCACCCCATCTTGGATTCCCCTAGGTCTCTAGTTTTTAGAAATGCACAGGTTTGGTAGGTTTACCTAGGTGGCGGCTGAGCTACAGGCCTAAATCTACAGGTAGGCACTTTGCAAAAAACACCTCTGTTTTCCTTCACCAATTTGGCTGTGTCCACGTTGCGCTTTGGGGCCTTTCCTGTCGCGGGCGCTAGGCCTACCCACACAAGTGAGGTATCATTTTTATCGGGAGACGTGGGGGAACGCTGGGTGGAAGGAAATTTGTGGCTCCTCTCAGATTCCAGAACTTTCTGCCACAGAAATGTGAGGAACATGTGTTTTTTTAGCCAAATTTTGAGGTTTGCAAAGGATTCTGGGTAACAGAACCTGGTCCGAGCCACACAAGTCACCCCATCTTGGATTCCCCTAGGTCTCTAGTTTTCAGAAATGCACAGGTTTGGTAGGTTTCCCTAGGTGGCGGCTGAGCTACAGGCCAAAATCTACAGGTAGGCACTTTGCAAAAAACACCTCTGTTTTCCTTCACCAATTTGGCTGTGTCCATGTTGCGCTTTGGGGCCTTTCCTGTCGCGGGCGCTAGGCCTACCCACACAAGTGAGGTATCATTTTTATCGGGAGACGTTGGGGAACGCTGGGTGGAAGGAAATTTGTGGCTCCTCTCAGATTCCAGAACTTTCTGCCACAGAAATGTGAGGAACATGTGTTTTTTTAGCCAAATTTTGAGGTTTGCAAAGGATTCTGGGTAACAGAACCTGGTCCGAGCCACATAAGTCACCCCATCCTGGATTCCCCTAGGTCTCTAGTTTTCAGAAATGCACAGGTTTGGTAGGTTTCCCTAGGTGGCGGCTGAGCTACAGGCCAAAATCTACAGGTAGGCACTTTGCAAAAAACACCTCTGTTTTCCTTCACCAATTTGGCTGAGTCCACGTTGCGCTTTGGGGCGTTTCCTGTTGCGGGCGCTAGGCCTACCCACACAAGTGAGGTATCATTTTTATCGGGAGACGTGGGGGAACGCTGGGTGGTAGGAAATTCGTGGCTCCTCTCAGATTCCAGAACTTTCTGCCACAGAAATGTGAGGAACATGTGTTTTTTTAGCAACATTTTGAGGTTTGCAAAGGATTCTGGGTAACAGAACCTGGTCCGAGCCACACAAGTCACCCCATCTTGGATTCCCCTAGGTCTCTAGTTTTCAGAAATGCACAGGTTTGGTAGGTTTCCCTAGGTGGCGGCTGAGCTACAGGCCAAAATCTACAGGTAGGCACTTTGCAAAAAACACCTCTGTTTTCCTTCACCAATTTGGCTGTCTCCACGTTGCGCTTTGGGGCATTTCCTGTCGCGGGCGCTAGGCCTACCCACACAAGTGAGGTATCATTTTTATCGGGAGACGTGGGGGAACGCTGGGTGGAAGGAAATTCGTGGCTCCTCTCAGATTCCAGAACTTTCTGCCACAGAAATGTGAGGAACATGTGTTTTTTTAGCCAAATTTTGAGGTTTCCAAAGGATTCTGGGTAACAGAACCTGGTCCGGGCCACACAAGTCAACCCATCTTGGATTCCCCTAGGTCTCTAGTTTTCAGAAATGCACAGGTTTGGTAGGTTTCCCTAGGTGGCGGCTGAGCTACAGGCCAAAATCTACAGGTAGGCACTTTGCAAAAAACACCTCTGTTTTCCTTCACCAATTTGGCTGTGTCCACGTTGCGCTTTGGGGCATTTCCTGTCGCGGGCGCTAGGCCTACCCACACAAGTGAGGTATCATTTTTATCGGGAGACGTGGGGGAACGCTGGGTGGAAGGAAATTCGTGGCTCCTCTCAGATTCCAGAACTTTCTGCCACAGAAATGTGAGAAACATGTGTTTTTTTAGCCAAATTTTGAGGTTTGCAAAGGATTCTGGGTAACAGAACCTGGTCCGAGCCACACAAGTCACCCCATCTTGGATTCCCCTAGGTCTCTAGTTTTCAGAAATGCACAGGTTTGGTAGGTTTCCCTA
This sequence comes from Pleurodeles waltl, assembly GCF_031143425.1. Classification (NCBI taxonomy): domain Eukaryota; kingdom Metazoa; phylum Chordata; class Amphibia; order Caudata; family Salamandridae; genus Pleurodeles; species Pleurodeles waltl. The sequence continues at coordinate 1,063,458,523 of NC_090447.1, forward strand.
GGTGGCGGCTGAGCTACAGGCCAAAATCTACAGGTAGGCACTTTGCAAAAAACACCTCTGTTTTCCTTCACCAATTTGGCTGTGTCCAGGTTGCGCTTTGGGGCCTTTCCTGTCGCGGGCACTAGGCCTACCCACACAAGTGAGGTATCATTTTTATCGGGAGACGTGGGGGAACGCTGGGTGAAAGGAAATTTGTGGCTCCTCTCAGATTCCAGAACTTTCTGCCACAGAAATGTGAAGAACATGTGTTTTTTTAGCCAAATTTTGAGGTTTGCAAAGGATTCTGGGTAACAGAACCTGGTCCGAGCCACATAAGTCACCCCATCTTGGATTCCCCTAGGTCTCTAGTTTTCAGAAATGCACAGGTTTGGTAGGTTTCCGTAGGTGGCGGCTGAGCTACAGGCCAAAATCTACAGGTAGGCACTTTGCAAAAAACACCTCTGTTTTCCTTCACCAATTTGGCTGTGTCCACATTGCGCTTTGGGGCCTTTCCTGTCGCGGGCGCTAGGCCTACCCACACAAGTGAGGTATCATTTTTATCGGGAGACGTGGGGGAACGCTGGGTGGAAGGAAATTCGTGGCTCCTCTCAGATTCCAGAACTTTCTGCCACAGAAATGTGAGGAACATGTGTTTTTTTAGCCAAATTTGAGGTTTGCAAAGGATTCTGGGTAACAGAACCTGGTCCGGGCCACACAAGTCACCCCATCTTGGATTCCCCTAGGTCTCTAGTTTTCAGAAATGCACAGGTTTGGTAGGTTTCCCTAGGTGGCGGCTGAGCTACAGGCCAAAATCTACAGGTAGGCACTTTGCAAAAAACACCTCTGTTTTCCTTCACCAATTTGGCTGTGTCCACGTTGCGCTTTGGGGCATTTCCTGTCGCGGGCGCTAGGCCTACCCACACAAGTGAGGTATCATTTTTATCGGGAGACGTGGGGGAACGCTGGGTGGAAGGAAATTCGTGGCTCCTCTCAGATTCCAGAACTTTCTGCCACAGAAATGTGAGGAACATGTGTTTTTTTAGCCAAATTTTGAGGTTTGCAAAGGATTCTGGGTAACAGAACCTGGTCCGAGCCACATAAGTCACCCCATCCTGGATTCCCCTAGGTCTCTAGTTTTCAGAAATGCACAGTTTTGGTAGGTTTCCCTAGGTGGCGGCTGAGCTACAGGCCAAAATCTACAGGTAGGCACTTTGCAAAAAACACCTCTGTTTTCCTTCACCAATTTGGCTGTGTCCACGTTGCGCTTTGGGGCGTTTCCTGTTGCGGGCGCTAGGCCTACCCACACAAGTGAGGTATCATTTTTATCGGGAGACGTGGGGGAACGCTGGGTGGTAGGAAATTCGTGGCTCCTCTCAGATTCCAGAACTTTCTGCCACAGAAATGTGAGGAACATGTGTTTTTTTAGCAACATTTTGAGGTTTGCAAAGGATTCTGGGTAACAGAACCTGGTCCGAGCCACACAAGTCACCCCATCTTGGATTCCCCTAGGTCTCTAGTTTTCAGAAATGCACAGGTTTGGTAGGTTTCCCTAGGTGGCGGCTGAGCTACAGGCCAAAATCTACAGGTAGGCACTTTGCAAAAAACACCTCTGTTTTCCTTCACCAATTTGTCTGTCTCCACGTTGCGCTTTGGGGCACTTCCTGTCGCGGGCGCTAGGCCTACCCACACAAGTGAGGTATCATTTTTATCGGGAGACGTGGGGGAACGCTGGGTGGAAGGAAATTCGTGGCTCCTCTCAGATTCCAGAACTTTCTGCCACAGAAATGTGAGGAACATGTGTTTTTTTAGCCAAATTTTGAGGTTTCCAAAGGATTCTGGGTAACAGAACCTGGTCCGGGCCACACAAGTCAACCCATCTTGGATTCCCCTAGGTCTCTAGTTTTCAGAAATGCACAGGTTTGGTAGGTTTCCCTAGGTGGCGGCTGAGCTACAGGCCAAAATCTACAGGTAGGCACTTTGCAAAAAACACCTCTGTTTTCCTTCACCAATTTGGCTGTGTCCACGTTGCGCTTTGGGGCATTTCCTGTCGCGGGCGCTAGGCCTACCCACACAAGTGAGGTATCATTTTTATCGGGAGACGTGGGGGAACGCTGGGTGGAAGGAAATTCGTGGCTCCTCTCAGATTCCAGAACTTTCTGCAACAGAAATATGAGAAACATGTGTTTTTTTAGCCAAATTTTGAGGTTTGCAAAGGATTCTGGGTAACAGAACCTGGTCCGAGCCACACAAGTCACCCCATCTTGGATTCCCCTAGGTCTCTAGTTTTCAGAAATGCACAGGTTTGGTAGGTTTCCCTAGGTGGCGGCTGAGCTACAGGCCAAAATCTACAGGTAGGCACTTTGCAAAAAACACCTCTGTTTTCCTTCACCAATTTGGCTGTGTCCAGGTTGCGCTTTGGGGCCTTTCCTGTCGCGGGCGCTAGGCCTACCCACACAAGTGAGGTATCATTTTTATCGGGAGACGTGGGGGAACGCTGGGTGGAAGGAAATTTGTGGCTCCTCTCAGATTCCAGAACTTTCTGCCACAGAAATGTGAAGAACATGTGTTTTTTTAGCCAAATTTTGAGGTTTGCAAAGGATTCTGGGTAACAGAACCTGGTCTGAGCCACATAAGTCACCCCATCTTGGATTCCCCTAGGTCTCTAGTTTTCAGAAATGCACAGGTTTGGTAGGTTTCCCTAGGTGGCGGCTGAGCTACAGGCCAAAATCTACAGGTAGGCACTTTGCAAAAAACACCTCTGTTTTCCTTCACCAATTTGGCTGTGTCCACATTGCGCTTTGGGGCCTTTCCTGTCGCGGGCGCTAGGCCTACCCACACAAGTGAGGTATCATTTTTATCGGGAGACGTGGGGGAACGCTGGGTGGAAGGAAATTCGTGGCTCCTCTCAGATTCCAGAACTTTCTGCCACAGAAATGTGAGGAACATGTGTTTTTTTAGCCAAATTTGAGGTTTGCAAAGGATTCTGGGTAACAGAACCTGGTCCGGGCCACACAAGTCACCCCATCTTGGATTCCCCTAGGTCTCTAGTTTTCAGAAATGCACAGGTTTGGTAGGTTTCCCTAGGTGGCGGCTGAGCTACAGGCCAAAATCTACAGGTAGGCACTTTGCAAAAAACACCTCTGTTTTCCTTCACCAATTTGGCTGTGTCCACGTTGCGCTTTGGGGCATTTCCTGTCGCGGGCGCTAGGCCTACCCACACAAGTGAGGTATCATTTTTATCGGGAGACGTGGGGGAACGCTGGGTGGAAGGAAATTCGTGGCTCCTCTCAGATTCCAGAACTTTCTGCCACAGAAATGTGAGAAACATGTGTTTTTTTAGCCAAATTTTGAGGTTTGCAAAGGATTCTGGGTAACAGAACCTGGTCCGAGCCCCACAAGTCACCCCATATTGGATTCCCCTAGGTCTCTAGTTTTCAGAAATGCACAGGTTTGGTAGGTTTCCCTAGGTGGCGGCTGAGCTACAGGCCAAAATCTACAGGTAGGCACTTTGCAAAAAACACCTCTGTTTTCCTTCACCAATTTGGCTGTGTCCAGGTTGCGCTTTGGGGCCTTTCCTGTCGCGGGCGCTAGGCCTACCCACACAAGTGAGGTATCATTTTTATCGGGAGACGTGGGGGAACGCTGGGTGGAAGGAAATTTGTGGCTCCTCTCAGATTCCAGAACTTTCTGCCACAGAAATGTGAAGAACATGTGTTTTTTTAGCCAAATTTTGAGGTTTGCAAAGGATTCTGGGTAACAGAACCTGGTCCGAGCCACACAAGTCACCCCATATTGGATTCCCCTACGTCTCTAGTTTTCAGAAATGCACAGGTTTGGTAGGTTTCCCTAGGTGGCGGCTGAGCTACAGGCCAAAATCTACAGGTAGGCACTTTGCAAAAAACACCTCTGTTTTCTGTGATGTGTCCACGTTGTGTTTTGGGGCATATCCTGTCGCGGGCGCTAGGCCTACCCACACAAGTGAGGTATCATTTTTATCGGGAGACTTGGGGGAACATAGAATAGCAAAACAAGTGTTATTGCCCCTTGTCTTTCTCTACATTTTTACCTTCCAAATGTAAGACAGTGTGTAAAAAAGACGTCTATTTGAGAAATGCGCTGTAATTCACATAGTATGGGCACCCCGGAATTCAGAGATGTGCAAATAACCACTGCTTCTCAACACCTTATCTTGTGCCCATTTTGGAAATACAAAGGTTTTCTTGATAGCTATTTCTTACTCTTTATATTTCAGCAAATGAATTGCTGTATACCCGGCATAGATTGAAAACCCACTGCAGGGTGCAGGTCATTTATTGGCTCTGGGTACCTAGAGTTCTTGATGAACCTATAAGCCCTATATATCCCCGCAACCAGAAGAGGCCAGCAGACGTAACTGTATATTGCTTTTGAAAATCTGACATTGCTGGAAAAAGTTACAGAGTAAAACGTAGAGAAAAATTGATGTTTTTTTCACCTCAATTTCAATATTTTTCTTTTTCAGTTGTTATTTTCTGTAGGAAACCCTTGTAGGATCTACACAAATGACCCCTTGATGAATTCAGATTTTTATCTACTTTTCATAAATTTTGCGGTTTCTGGGATCCAGCGTTGGTTTCATGCCCATTTCTGTCACTGACTGGAAGGAGGCTGAAAGCACAAAAAATCGTAAAAATGGGGTATGTCCCCGTAAAATGCCAAAACTGTGTTGAAAAATTGGGTTTTCTGATTCAAGTCTTCCTGTTCCTGAAAGCTGGGAAGCTGGTGATTTTATCACCGCAAACCCTTTGTTGATGCCCTTTTCAGGGAAAAAACCACAAGCCTTCTTCTGCAGCCCATTTTTCCAATTTTTTTGAAAACAACAAAATTTTCACTGTTTTTTGGCTAATTTCTTGGCCTCCTTCTGGGGAACCCACAAAGTCTGGGTACCTCTAGAATCCCTCGGATGTTGGAAAAAAAGGACGCAAATTTGGCGTGGGTAGCTTATGTGAACAAAAAGTTATGAGGGCCTAAGCGCGAACTGCTCCAAATAGCCAAAAAAAGGCTCGGCACAGGAGGGGGAAAAGGCCTGGCAGCGAAGGGGTTAAACTACGCTCTCTCAGTCCCTCCTCTGATGACGCTCGTCATCACACAATGTTTCTCTTTGATCTTAATTTTTCAACTTGCGCATAATACGCATTTCAACATCTTGCCCTTTATGTGAGCTTCCCATATTTCATTGAACATTTTCTCTCTTTCACTTTCTTCATTTCTTCTTCTGGTTCTTTTAGTCCAATTTCTTTTCAATTTGTCATTGATCATACATGCCCCCATAATCCTAATAGACAAATTAAAACAATTAATAGACCCATCATAATTTTTGCAAGTACCCCATTCCAAATGTTGGTAAACCAGCTTCCCACTCGGGCAATTCCTTTCCCAAATTTCTCCCAAACACCAGGTTCTTTCAAATCCTTCAAGTCTGTACTATCTCTGGTAAGGTTAGTAAGCATGCTTCTAATTTTCTTACTATTATCTGGTATAAATGAGCAACAATGACGCTCATTAAGCATTTTGCAAACACCTCGACTCTTTGCTAAAAGAATGTCTAAAGCAAGCCGATTTTGAAGAGTCATAGCTCTTTCTGCAGCAAGTTCAGTATCCATCAGGGGTATGGCTCCTGTAAAATTTGTCAGCATGTTATCCACTATAGTAGACAACTTTTACATTTTCATAGAATTTAAGATAACCCCCACTGATGGGATTATGGCTCCAAATATATCACCAATGACAGCCGCCACTGATTCTCGTTTTTGTCTAGGATGTTGTAATTCAGAAGTTTTAGGTATTTGTTTCAAGTCATCAATCTGGTATATCTTTGGAAATACTATTCACAAATAACATGTCCCATACCATCCCTTAGGGAGACGGTAACATGCATTTAGTCCACAAATATAATAGATTCCAGGGATCGCTGGATCTTGTCCATTTAACATAAAGGTCCATTTACTCTGAAACAGAAACACGTGCCTACATTCACTCGTACCTACAAACAAATTGTCTTGATCCGATTTTGGTCTATATATACAGAGCCTACCTACGTGTAATGCATCTATAGCTAGTTTGCCTTGCGTTTTGATTGCAGTGTAAGCATAATCATTTGCATAAGTACGTTTTTCTAGTCCTTTTTCTAACCTTTCTTTTAGTGCTTTGTGTCTATCATCTGTGTGATCTAAAAAGCTTTTCTCTACAGGAGACAATAAGCAAGTCAAATTGTTGTGATGTGCATAAGCAGTTCCAAATGTAAGTGTTGGCTCAAAGAATCCTCTAACTATTTTAATATCATGCTCTTTAGCTAATTTATTTAGAAATTCAATCACAGGCACAGAAGAAAACACAACATCCAAGTTTGAATAAAAGTACTGCACATGCTCTTGATTATAGAATCTTGTTAATAGCAAACTGCAACTAATTCCATAAGTAAGAGGGAGGCTATGATAAGTAACTCCCTCCTGCACAGATGAAGGGATTTTAGTACATACATAACAATCTTTCGCATCCATAGTTTCCACATACTCATTTAATAAGCGATAGAAGACATTAGTAGAAAGTTCCCCTTTTGCATTAGTTCCCTCATGCATATGTCTTGCGTCTTGCTCAAATCTCTCCCACGGTGATAGTTTAGTAGTGGTAGTTTCAGGTTTCAAAGTTGCATTATTAGTTTCTTTCTCTCTCCATGGCATTCCCACAATCACTCCCACAATCATTACTGCACATACAACACCTACTATAAGACCTAACCAACCACACACCTTACTTCCTTTGCTACTGTAAGCCATGTTTGTATAGAATCAGAATAGCAGATCAACAATCACCTTGAGGAAAAAAAAGAAAAGGAAAAAGAAAAAATTATTTGCGTATATTACAGCGTCTTCACTCACTCCAGGACCCTTTTTTTCGTCAATTCCGGTTAGCAGCTTGTCGTAATCAGGTTTCTTTAAAGTCAAATCCGATTTTAGTGTCACTTCCAGTAGTTTCTAAAGTCTCTTTCTCTTTTCAGCTTTCACAAATTCAATTTCAGTCGTTTTTTCCCTTTGAATATCTTCAGGTACCGTAATATTGGCCTGGTACTTCTCGATCAAAACAGAATGCTAAGAACTCTTGTTGCCATTCAGAGGTTGTAGCATATGCCCATTCAGGACCTGTATATCTTCTGTTGGCTATTCTTTTTCTTTTTAACCTTCGTTCATCTTGTTGCTCTCCTTCACTCAGATCATCTGCTTGTGAAGTATCACTTTCTTCTATTATTGAGTCATTCGATACCTCTCTTATTTTAGGATGTGACTTGTCTGGCCAATTATCGGCTCTATGTGTCTTGGTTCGATGTTTTCCTTCAGGACGTTGGACAGCACCCTCCTCTTGTGATATGGTGTTTTCTCTTGACGGACCATCAACTGGTTAAGGAGACTCTGTCACGTTTAGATTTGTATCTACAGTTTCTCCTTCTCTTTCGTCTTCTGGTTCTATGCTGAGTTCGGATTCTAACCCGTACTCATCTACTTCTGGGAGAACCTCTCCTTGGCTTAGTTCTCCTGCTGCCTCGACTGAGATAGGCACTCTGTCACCTCTCTCGAACTCATTGACAGTTTGAGGGACAAGGCTGTTCTCAGTGGGCTCTCCAATAGTCTCAGTTCCTTCTTGACTGATCTCTGACTCTGAGACTTCTCTTCCTGAAGTTGCTGTACCGGAAACTTCAAGTTCCTCTTCAACAGGACACGTTACCCTTTTTGTGTGACTGGCATGTATCCAGTTGGGAACCCCGGCACATTTCACAGCAGTGGTGGTTGTCAATATTACTTGATACGGCCCCTTCCAACGCAGCTCAAGACATGAATTTCTTACGTGCTTCTTGACAACCACCCAATCTCCAGCTTGCAGAGAATGACCAATCGGTGGCAACGCGTTAGCTTCCACCTAGTGAGAGAAAGAGCGAATCACGTCAGCCAAGCCTTTGCAGTAATCCAACACCATATCATCTGTAATATTCACTAGTGCATTTGCAGGTACCGCTGGTAATCTCATTGCTCTGCCCATGAGGATTTCATGGGGGGACAGTCCCGTTTTCTTATCTGGGGTGTTTCTCATAGACATCAGTACTAGAGGTAAAGCATCTGGCCATTTCATGTTTGTTGCAGCACACATTTTTGCTGTTCTTGATTTTAAGGTACCATTCATCTGTTCAACTAGTCCTGATGCTTCAGGGCGATAGCTACAATGCAACTTCTGTTCAATGTTGAGTGCAGCACACAAAAGTTTAATCACCTCATTGTCGAAGTTTCTCCCCCTATCTGATTCTATAGAAACCGGAAACCCGAATCTTGGTATCAGTTCTCTGAGTAGTAGTTTTGCAACTGTAAGACTGTCATTCCTTCGTGTGGGATATGCCTCAATCCAATGACTGAAAACACACACAATCACCAACACGTACTTCAATCCTCCACAAACAGGCATTTCGATAAAATCCATTTGCATTTTGTTGAATGGACCTCCAGCTCTCCTAATGTGGCTCAAAGTTACCACAGTTCCTTTTCCAGCATTCATCTGTTGACAGATGACGCACCTGTGGCAAGTGATTTCTGCGGCATGTCTGAATTTTGGATTGAACCAATCAATCTTAAAGGATCTGATCATGGCGTCTCTTCCTAGATGTGCCTGCCCATGGTATAACCGGGCAAACTGTGACAAAAGACTATTTGGCAGAACCAGTTTTCCCTCTTCTGAAACCCATAGATCATCTGCCCTTTGTACACACTGCATTCTCTGCCAGGAACGTTTTTCTTCTTTGCTAGCACGACCCTGTAATGTTTTCAGTTCATCTAAGGTATCAACCACTCGTAAGGCTAGACTTAAACTTGTGTCGTTTTCAGGTTGTGGTAACAATTCCCACTGCTCCTTAAACGATATACAATTTAATGCACAAAATCTTGCGACCTGATCTGCATAACTGTTTCCCATAGACACAAAATCTTGTGATCTGGTGTGAGCACTACACTTCATCACAGCAATTTCACGAGGTAACTGAATCGCATGTAACAAATCTCTTATTTGTTCACCATTTTTCACAGGAGAACCAGAGGAGGTCATGAAACCCCTCTGTGACCAGAGTTGGCCAAAATCATGCACAATTCCAAATCCATATCTGCTGTCATTATAGATAGTGACTTTCAAATTTACAGCTGTGTGGCATGCCTTTGTAAGAGCTATTAATTCTGCCACCTGTGCAGAAAACACTTTCTCGAGCCAGGAGGCTTCGATAATGCCAGTTATGGTACATACTGCGTAACCGGCTCTCAATGTTCCTGATGAATCTCTTAGACAGGACCCATCAACAAACATAATGCAATCGTTTTCTTTTAACTGGGTATCCTGTATGTCTGGGCGAGGTTTGGTACAGAGCTCAGTCACCTCAAGACAATCATGCTCAAAATTCTTCCCCATCTTTGATTTCTGTATTTTCACTGGGAAGTAAGGTTGCCGGGTTCAGTACAGTGCATCTCTTTAGTGTGAGATTTGGTGACCCCAGTATAATCGTCTCATATCTAGTGAGTCGTGCATTTGTCATGTGTTGTGTCTTAGTTCGTGTCAACAGAATTTCAACTGAATGTGGAACCATTACTGTCAGAGGGTATCCCATGACTATGCCTTCACATTGTGAAAGGCTTTGACCAACTGCTGCAACTGCCCGCAAACAACCCGGTAAGGCTGCTGCGACAGGGTCCAAGGTAGCTGAAAAATATGCTCTGGGCGATTTGCATCTCCATGAACCTGTGTTAAAACAGACAAAGAACAAGCATCACGTTCATGACAGAACAACAGAAAAGGTTTTTCATAGTCAGGCATTCCTAATGCTGGTGCCCTGCACATGCATTCCTTCAATTCTAGAAATGATTCAAGCTCCTCTTTTGTCAAAGTTATTGTGTATGGCTCGTCCTTGACTTCTTTTCCTGTCAATTTTATTAAAGGCTTTGAGATGATCGAGAAGTTGGGTATCCACTGGTGACAGTAGCCCACCATTCCCAAAAACATCCTGATGTCTCTTTGTGATATTGGGGGATTCATCTGCAAAACAGCTGTTATTCTTTCCTTTGATATTCTTCGGGACCCTTTCTCAATCAAATGTCCCAAGTATTTCACTTCTTTTTGACAGTATTGCAACTTTCTGGGTGACACCTTGTGTCCATTCTTTCCCAGGTGATTCAACAATGCAATGGTATCATATTTACAACTGTCTCTGGTTTTGGATGCAATCAGCAAATCATCAATGTATTTCACAAGAGACGAATTAAAAGGCAGCACAAGAGGTTCCAAGTCCTTCTTCAATATCTGATTGAAGATGGATGGTGATTCAGAAAACCCCTGAGGAATTCTGCAGCAACTGTACACCTTTTCCTGGAATTTGAAACTGAACAAAAATTGGCTGTCTTCATGAAGAGGTATTGAGAAGAATGCTTGTGATAGGTCTACCACAGTAAACTATTCAGCATCACAAGGAACCTGGAACATTATTACTGCTGGGTTAGGTACCACAGGGCAGCATTTTATCACAATTTTGTTTATTTTTCTCAAATCCTGCACAATTCGAACTTTCCCACAGGGCTTCTTTAAACCCATTATGGGAGAGTTGCACGGACTGCTCAAAACTTCTTTCAGGACTCCCTGTCTGAGAAAATCTGCAATTATTTGTGACACCTCAATGAGGACATCCTGGGTCATGTGGTATTGCGGTACTTGTGGGAACACTGCATTCAGCTTTATCTGAACCTTGACTGGTTCTACTCCTTTTATCAACCCTACTTCTTTCCCAGTCAGATCCCACACTTTCTCTGTTACGGTCCCTTGTAGATCAACAGGTAGGTCGATCAAAGTATGCATTGGGAATAAAGTAATCAAAGGGTAGTCTTAATTTGTCTCTCCTCCTTCCTCTATGAATTGACTCTCATCTCCCTCATCGTCACTGTCTGTTTGTACTTCTATTCCATCGTTGGAACAGGTAATCGAACATTTTGTCTTACATAGTAAGTCCCTTCCTAGTAAGGATACTGGGCTTGAATCGCATACAACAAATCTATGCAGGCCTTGGAAATAACCAATTTTAACCTGCACCGGATCAGTAATCGGATTAGTCAGGTACTGGTTTGCCACACCAACCTTCGTATAGTACGCCCTGAGAGAGGTAATCTCGGGACTTCTGCACTTCGAACTGTAGAGCGTGTATCTCCTGTGTCAACCAAAAATTAAACCTTATAGCCCATTACTTTTCCCTCTACATATGGGCCTCTCTGATCCACCTCTAAAGATGCTGCAAGCCTGCACTCTTCACTGTCTGAGCTGTCATCTGCCCAATCCTCATTCATGCCGCTTTCACCTCGTAATGGGAATTGTTGTACAGTGTTATTTTGATTGGTTACCTGGCCTGTGACCTGCTGAGGAAGCATCACCTGTTGCTGTCCCATCGGAGCCATTGGTAATTGCATTTGCTGTCTAGGCACCATAGGAATCTGCTGCTGCACTGGTTGCATTGGTACTGACTGAAAACGCGGCATTTGCATCTGCTGCATGGGCTGTACCCCTTGCATTTGTACCAAATTATTCTGAAAATTCGTGTTTTGATGTCTCACTTTTGGACCTCGTGGATTTTGTAATGTACCAACATTAATTCTTTGCTGAACTGCACCATCCTGCATCATATTAGGACAATCCCGTTTCCAATGCCCCACGTCCCCGCACGCGTGACATGGTGACATCTTTTTCACTCCTTGACCGTCATTTTGAATAACAACATTATTCATGTCTGAACCACGGTTCACAAACCCTCAACCTCTGCCTCTCGGCTGTGCCTGAAACACACCATTCATTTGCGGTTGTTGCTGTATCATTTGCTGAACTCCATTTCTCTGTATTCCAGCTGGTGCAGCCCTTATCTGCATCACCATCACTTTCTCCTTCAACTTTTTCTGCTTCAACTCAATCTCATCACTACAGTATTTCGCATACTGCAACACTTCATCAATCGGTTTAGCTTGCCAACAAATCAAATTATTCTTAATCATCTGGCTGACTTCCGGTCTTAGCCCTTCGACGAATCTAAACACAAGGTGATTCATGTCCTTCGGTTCGATAGTCTCAGTACCACTGTAATGTTTGAACGCTTTCAATAATCTCTCGTAATAAACATGTATTGACTCCTTAACCTCTTGAGAGGTCCGGTCGATTTTCTGCCAATAGGTCACCTTCGGCGACACCTTTTGTTTCAAGAACTCAATTACTTTATGATAATATTTCATCACCTCTTCTGAAGGTGCTCCAGTCACCTTATCTCTTGCCGGCTCCTTTGTGGGCCAATCTACCCCTCTCTTGCATTCGAGCCACAAATCCGGCGGAACAATGATCTCAAACAAAGTATTCAAGTCTTCCCAGAGACACTTCGCAAGCTTCACAAACCTGTCTGTCTGTTGATACCACTCGATCAGCTTCTCTCTTAGCCTAGGAGAATCATTCGTAAAGGATAAAATGTCTCCTGTAGTCCATGGCACATGCACTAAAACACCACCTGCTATCTCTCTCATAGGTAAGATTTTTACTGAATCCAGATTAGGTGAGGTCCTAACTTCATTGGACCCTGGACTATCTCCTTTTCCCTTATCTCTTTTCTTTGCCCATCGGCCTTCCCATTTCTCCAATGCACCCCAAATCTGTGCACTTTGCAACAGTTCTCTCAGGTGTGCCTTCATGCCTGCAGATCTCATGTGTTCAAAATCTTTGGAGTCAAAATCTAATCTGTAACTTCTTTTCAAATGTTTAGTATTTCCGATATCGATGTTGTATTTGTCTGCCAAATTCGCTAATCTCTGATGCACTTTGCCTACCTCTTTGGTAATTTTGGGACATAAGTATCTCAATTCTGCCTCAGTGTATGATTCCAACCTATTTACTCCCATTGTTCCTTCCACTAACTCGGCAGCTTCTGTCCCTAGTCATACAATAATCAAGTATTCGTCTTTTTTTTTTCTTTTTCAGGTTCAAGTGTGGTTACTGTAGTCTTTTGTGAGGTACAAGTTTTCTCTAAACACTCATTTAACTGTTGTACTGTAAAACCCTGCAGTGAAATGTTCCCTGCATGTATCATTGGAGAGTGTGAAGTATTTGTACTCATGGTTTGGGGAGTTAAAACTCCCAACCCTGCTTGACGCATCGCTTCGAGAGGTGCCCCTACTGGACTAAGGTCCATCAAGGGTCTCGGTGGCTCATTAACTTGCTCTCCCAGGGCCATTATCTGTAGAGTTCTCGTAGGCCCTACTCTTATCGCTTCCTGAGTCATAACTCCCTGATCACACGTCCCTGTTTTATCTTGCGCATATAATGGCACTGGGGGACCAACAGTAATAGGTAATGATATAGCGGCAGGTGTCTGACCTGAACCCAGACTTCTTGGAGCCGCAACACCATAGGTCTGCTCCAGTGTACCCAGCACAGGTACTAACGGTGGTCTCGCTACAGGGTTATACCCAGGTATCAGCTGTGGCGGTTGAGACACTAGATCCGGGGTCGATTCAATCTGTATTAACTTTGGCTTTGTGTATATCGGCACTATCAAGTTCGTAGTAGTCTCAAGCACTGGAACATCAGGGTAAATTCTCTTTATCTGCGGTGGAGGCTGCAACTGTATCGGCAAGTCTGGTGCAGTGGGTACACTGACACCATTCTGTATCAAAGCTGTATCGCTAGTCTGTATCGTATCAGTAACTCCCTTCTCCTGCGTCTGGTTCCCAGGATCCAAGCTAGTGCTTGGAGCGCTATCGCTCATCGCATACGGTGGCGGACTATCATGTAACAATCTATCCATAAATTCCTCATCATCTGAATCATCTTCCTCTTCCCAGGACCTCTTATTTTCTTTAGTTTTGCCAGAATCTTTGTCGGTTTTACAAGAGGCTTTCTTTCCCTGTGTTTCTTCTCCCTGGGTTATTGCCGGGAATAACTTCAACCCATCTACGATTCCCCTTCTACACATTTAGTTCTTGTTGTCCCACCTAGCTTCTGCATATGATTTTTCTGCCCTTCTCAGCCTTCTCTGAAACCTTTCTTGTCTGTGTCTAAGAGCCATTAAGTCCCAAATCGCTAAAGCCTCGTATTGTGCCGGTCTCGGAGGTGGCTTCTGTGTACTTAACATCCACCTCAGATTTTCTAGTACTTTTGGCATTAAACGTCCCATGCTCTGGAAACGCTAAACACCCTTCTTTTTCCGTTAATTTGCGTCACTGTTTCATCCATAAAAAAGGCGCGACACCTTTCTCTTCCATCACCATGTAAGCCGGAGTACCCTCAGGTGGTGTAGGTTCCCCATCAGTTGCTACAATATATACATCTCCCTTTAGAGCCCTCTTAAATGCCTTGACAAAATTCATTTTTTGCGATTCTTTTATTTCGTATTTAATCAGAAATGGCTTAGTTCCCAGGACACTCTTCACCTGCCCTTTCTCAACCTATTGCCTCTTACAGACAGCAGCCAATCCGTGCGCGACCCCTCTCGGCATCTGACCTATCTCAGCGCGGCACCACTGACGTCACACTCACACACACTGCAGCTGACAAAGTCTTGCGGCTTGTCCACTCTTCACTGATCCCTACAACTCACACAAACTAATGCAAATTATTGTGAGCACTTTAAAATGACAACACAAATCTGTCGGTTTACTACAGGAAAGGTAACACATTCGCTTCAGAACTTTACAGAGATTTCACTTGAAGCCTCGGCCGCTACTCTCTCCTTCTCAGTTCCCGCATACGCAAGCAGAATTCGACCCGCAAATTCTACTCTCGACTTGTCAATGACTCCTTCTAGTGCACTTTAGAATTTGTCAAATTTCCATTGAAGGTTTCATGCATGCATCATAACTCAAACTCGACTTGTCAACCACGCCCGATTGACCTACTAAATCCGCTCAGATTACAACATAAACCACATTTATCAACATACTCCGGAGTCTTAGACCTCAACAGGTCCGTACACGACAGGCAACCACGTGGATAATTTTGAGCAACAAGCGCTACATTCACATGAAGTACGCCAACTTCCCTACTCTCATACTGTGGAGTACGCCTACTCCTGCTAAACAACACTTAATTTGGCCTAAATACACACAAAATTTTCACAACCACCTGCAAAATGCATAAGCTTAAGTAAGCGCAAAGACCCTAACCACACACACTATGGCGCCGAGAACATTCCCAACTCATTTAGGCAGGCTCCGAGATCCCGGGAAAGCCATGGCGAACTTAGCAACCCATCATTCCTCCAAATTGCATTTTCACAGAAAATCAAATTAAACAATGAAACTCTGTCCTAGGGCCCCCAAGGGCCTAACCGTCGCTCTGCTACCAGAACTGTTAACGCGTCCTTCTATGTTAATTTATACACATCAGGACTCGTTTTAGGCCGATGAATCTTTGGACCCAGTGGTGAGACACCTTAAGACGAGATAACTGATCAATATATCAATCAATATATCAATAATATTGTCAACATATATCACCACAATATATTTCACTTTAGACATTAGTTAAACCTTCGGCGCAACCATGACCTTTCAGTCATGAATAACCACACCTTATTGAAGTTTGTGAATTTTATTCCCTATTGATTACAATCTAATAGCAAATAGCAAATGTATTAATTTCAAAACCAAGAAGCAAAAGAGCATAGTCACAATGTGGTAATAATGCAAAGATCACAGACATAAGATGGTAATATGAAGATAAACAAATCTAGACGCATAAAACCTCATATATGTTTAGTTCAGCATAGCACCATGCCAGTCACGTCAGTCACGTCGGTCAAGATGAAATGCCTCATCTAACCACAATTAGCATCAGCATGTTGGACTTCATGCAAAACAATTTAGAACATCAATTTGGAAAACATCTAACTAAGGTCTCTAATCAAAAATACACAGCAGTTGGTACCTAGAAAGAAAAGGCAAATAAGTGAATTTCAATAGCAACAACATAATTTACCCTCCTCGGAATAGGTCAGCATACAGGATCAGTCTTCGTCTTCAGGACATCAGTTAGATCGCCGTCAGTCTATCTAATCTATGGGCAGGGGACACTTCCCTCATAAAGAGGAAAGTGCATTGGGGCGACTAAGGATGTGGATGGTTTTATTAAGTCTCAAATCACCAAACAGAGTGACAGAGTTTCTGGATGCAATCAATATCATTCCCTACCTAGTGCTCTCGAGTCTCTAGTGTCATGGGTTTTTATCCCTTTTTCGTAATACATTCCCCCAAAATTCTATTGGATAGTCACTACACCCCACTATCTGTAACCTATCAAATTATACATTAAGTAATGCATTTGTCATTCTACGATAATTTTTATCCTTCTGATTGATCTTCATAATTGACGTCTTTCGTAGGTGGCACATCCGGGGTTACTTCATTTTCGGGCACATTCTTCGGGTCAAGAGTTCTCTTTTCCGTGGTTCAGTGTCCTTGAAAGTGTCCATATTTTGTTGCAAAGCGTACAACTTTATCCTAAGCAACTAGCATGCGGATGAGAATATAACGGTCAATGATACAATAAGCGGAGAAAAAGAACAAATGCTGGGTCATGGCCTTTTGCAAGTCAGCACACTGGAGAAACAGGAAAATATGCTTTAATATGAGAGCTACACAGCTAGTTCTCGACTCACGGTAACTTAAGGCTTATGGATTCTAATAAAATGCAATTATCGTACGTGTTAACATATTCAATTAGTCATAATTCAAGCAATTATTTCTTACAGTCGACATTAGTTTATGTATGCAAAAAATTCTCCACGTTTAAAATATGTTTCAATGAATAATATTAGCGTTGTTAATATAAGCATTTCACATCTAAAATAGGTAATGTTTAAACTACGCTCTCTCACTACTGTGTATGTGTGTGTAAAAACACCTTACACCTTGCTTCTGAGATACGTCTGACTGCTGGTGCAAGCTACCAAGGGGGTGAGCAGGAGTTACCTTAGGTGTGTGGCTCCCTTACCTTGACTAGAGTGACGGTCCCTATATGTACAGGGTATAAACTGACTGCCAAGTAGATACCCCATTTCTAACAAAAAACAAAATACCTCAGCCTCGAAAACTCCATACCTGTCTATTACAGGAGGATATGTTGAAAGTGAATGCTACTGTAGGTGTTGAGTCAGTTCTCATTATGCTAATAAGGCTACTGGATTTGGGAGACAGGACCAAATGGATTGTGGATACTAAGGGCCTGATTCTAACTTTGGAGGACGGTGTTAAACCGTCCCAAAAGTGGCGGATATACCACCTACCGTATTACGAGTTCCATAGGATATAATGGACTCGTAATACGGTAGGTGGTATATCCGCCACTTTTGGGACGGTTTAACACCGTCCTCCAAAGTTAGAATCAGGCCCTAAGTATGATTCCACACCACATGACATCTGTCGGCCTAATCCGGGTTCTCCATCTAACTAGCAGCACCTGATCTCAAGCAGAGATGATTGTGGCAACCAGGTGCATGACAAAGAAGACTCAGGGGAATTGTGGTCGATGGGTCTCATACAGGCAAAGACAACAGAGGCAGAATATGGTTCAATAAGGATTTATTGAGATAAGTGCATCTTAGATAAAAAGGCATGTATTGCAATAATTAGGATGATAATACACAATAAAAATAAACAGGTGACTAACAGAGTAAAACACAAGAATAGTCCTACCATACTGTCACTAGGAGTGATGTATATATTTCTCCTACCTACACTATGCCTGAGCACAGCATAATAAGCCTCATCTGCCCTTCAGTTTTCCCCCTGGGGGTACATCATCCCTCATACCTGGAGGAAGAAGCCTGCAGTCTAGAGAGACACCGCCCCCATGTAAACCAGGGGTCCGGCCGTCTAAGCTAGTACCTGCAGTGAAGCAGTCAGCAATCAGCATGCAGTCATGGTCATCTGGCTGGATTCTCCCTCTAATGTGTCTGGGACGAAAGGGGTATTTTTTATAATAAAACAGCTGACATTCTAAGAAATAGTCCCCATGTATGAGTATGTGTTTTTGTGTTACAATTTAAATGTCTGTAGTCTAACACTATTCTAAATCAATGGACGGCTTTAGCGACTGTACATAATGGATTATTCATGGATGAGTCTGAGTGTTCAATGATACCCTGGTACTCCAATTGAGTGAGGATTTCCCTCACAGGTGCTCTAGCATCATATTTTATAGGGTAATGGGGTTGCAGTTGGGATTTTATTGGTATTATGTGGTAGCGGAAATCTTTGTCCCATCCTACGTGATTGTGATATAACGCAGGTGCCTGTGCCACTGCCCAATCAGTGCCATGCATTTCAACGAGTTTTCTGGGAACAAGGGGCAAGAAGGATTTTTTAATCACGTCCTCTCCATAAGGGAGATTGCGAATGAATTCTAGTGGCCAATCTTTTTCAGCCAGTAAAATATCATAAATAGAGACGACGCGGTCCCAAAAGATAGTGTCAATTATGCATTCATTGTTCCCTTCTAACTGAATAGTTACTCTGTACACCCTATTGGGTGTGGAGACACTCATGGCCGCAGTCTCAACTTGTAAGAATCAATTGCTTTCACCTCCAGATGCTTTTGATGATCATGGCAAACTATTGTGACCTCTGCTGCACTGTCAAGCTGTGCCAGTGCCCACTTCTTGTTCTTCAGTATAGCCCTCTTCTTGAGTGGCATGTCGAATTGTACCTGCTGCCAGTTTTTTCTTTTTAAACTGGGGTTTTTGTTGGGAAGTTTCTCTTCTTTTTTAACTGAAACTTCAGACGAGCGTTGTGAGTCCTTTCTTGGTTTCACATACTCAGTTCGCTGCTCAGACCACCAACCTCTCTCACTGCGTTTTTCTGTTGAGGCCTAAAAGGAATGAGATTGGCGTGTTTCAGTAAATTGGTATCTTTTAGGCCTGTTTATATTATCCCTATTTCTAGGGTTATACCTATTTTGTGGGCTCGCTGCGTGCGGGGATTCTCCCCTTTCTTTTTTAGGTGCTTGTTGTTTTTTAGCCAAGCGTTTTGTAGAACTTTCAGGTGCTTGCTAGGTAGTATCTTTATTAGGTTTGCCTCGAAATTGTGATTTAATTGGTCTGGCCCCCAGACTATCTCGACAAATACTAGAATAGGTCTCTGCAATAATCTTTGGTAGCTCCCTTTCTTGATCATGTGGAGGAACATCACAGAGCCGCATACGCACTGCCAATGCAACTGCTTCCCCTTTAAGATTACTTAATATAATTGAGGATACCATGGCAAAGTTGCCCATTAATTTCATCCCCAAATCTAGGGCCAGGGCAGCCTTGTATATATCTTGAATTTGTTTTAACACTCCGGAAGATTGGCAAGTGTTTGTGTACCATGTGAGGTAGTATAAAGTGTGGAAAATACCGTGCCCTATGTATTGCAGTTACCAACTCTGGGAACCACCCCAAATGGCAAGCACATAGTGAAAATTCTATTTTTATCCTGAGGTCCTGTATGAGGGAAAACTGCTTTCAGTGCATTTATTTTTTGAGCTAACCAAAACGGAATTTTCTCCCGCTTGATGGGTACCTTACCCATGATCAAATGTACAGTCGCAGGGTTAATGCCTGGTGTGACTGCATATTGTTGCACTGGGGCAGCACGTACTGGGTTAGTATTTAATGTTTGCATGACAAACTGTACTAATAATCTGTATATTGTTGTGAGCTCTATATATAGGTGGCGAACCTCAGCTACCACTAAGGTCGCTGCATCAGGGTGAGGTGCTTATGGGGCCAACAAAGGCCAGGTCGGGCGATCGTTACTCAAAGGACCTAAGGATAATAAGCATCAAAAAAGCGTATCTGCTTTATTATGTCTATAGTTCTCGGAAGTTTCAGTAAGGTCTGCGTGGCCTCTGTAACTAACAAACTAAACCCATAAATGAGAAAAAAGTCTACAATTATGTTTCCAGAAGTATAGTGGTAAAATATTGCACTTCTGATTTATTAGTCAACTGCCTAAAAACAACCTTTGAAAACTGTAGGTTGTAACACCTGCTTTGTCAAATAAATGACTCATTAAGTGCTAAATTGTGACTTCACTTATTTAGGGAAGATCATATTTTCTGCTCACAAAGCCATCATCGTTTCAAATGACCTCCAAAGGAAAATACGATTATGTTGACGATTTACAAAATCTCTTTAATGAGACGATCATGGCTCCGTTCTGTTTTGTGATTACAGGCTTATTAAGGCAATATGTGCCTTGGTTTATGGGAGGAACATGAGGCTCTCCTGCTTTGCTGGCTCCCACCCTCAGATGTAGACGTTATATCTGTTTTTATTGGCCAAACCCTGGACCCAGAATGTGTTTTTTATGAACAGTAGATGTGCTCCATACAGCCACTTTGCCTCTAGCCGTTTTGTGCACGGGAAAAAAAAACGATTTTTAATTACCGCCTTTAAAAAAATAAAATATGCATTTCTTTGGGTGGCCTGATAAATTGGCGACTGACTGCTGAAACTGACACTCTGGAAGCCTCGTGTTGGTTATTTACGGCAAGTCCTAATTGAAAGCAGTTTGTTTTTACCCTGCCTTGGATTGCAAGGGAACCGAGCGATTACTTCAATAGGCCTGGGGTTAAGTGCAGCGCAAAAAATAATCAATCCATATTCAAATTGTTGCAATAAAAAGACACAGCTTTTGTTGCAGAAAAGAGGTTTAAATGCCCAATAGAAAATAACGTATTTATTGTTTGGGATACGGTTTATATAGACAACCATAACTCAGTGGTTTTGAAGAAGAACTTGGAGACATTCAGAGCAATCTGTCTTTTAGGCCTCTTCTTTCCATCGTTTCCAAAGGATCCGCCCTGTACCTGGAAGGAAGTCGCCCCCGCATCATGGTAACAAGGCATGTTTTCAGTATCCGAAGCAGCTGGGGGGAGTTAAAGTGCATGATACAGAACATCACCAGCTGCGGTCCAAGGTTCGAATCATTGCTGGCTCATTCACACCGCCTATCACTCTTCAGAAGGTATCGAAAGAAGCTATATAGGTCGAGACTTGTCGTGGCCCGGTCTAATGTGTTTGTTCACACAGGGCATGTGTACACGGGTGCTGACCAGTGGGCAGCTGTTAATGGGCAGAGCTCAGACGCAACAGACTGAGTGGTTACCCGTGATTTGCCCAGTACATCTAGTTGCAGCACAGCTTTCACCACTTCTGCTGTGGTGTGCACCAGACGCCAGCACGACATGACCACAGCACCTCAGCTTTGCACCTTAGCTTTACCGTGTTCAAAGTGTTTGGCACAGGCAAACCTGGATGTACAGAACACTTTATAGAAGCTCATCGGCAAGTAGAATGTATGGCACAAATGTGTCAACGATCACGCTCCACAACGAAGACGCCACAGACATCTTGGCTCTCCTGTAGTTTAAAGTTTCACCCCCTCCATCTCATCAGTCATCTGGCATCCTCCTTATCACACTGGGGCTTGTCCGTGCACTCTAGGATATAGATGGCCGCCGCACCTGTGTTCACGGAGGTTCCACTCCTGGAAGTGTCTAGAATATTTCAGCTGTGCTCAGGAATGCTCAACGCCCATGGGTTTAACCCCTTAGCTGCTGGACCGTTTCCCCCCCAGTGCTGAGCCCTTTTTTGGCTATTTGGGGTAGTTCGCGCTTAGGCCTTCATAACTTTTTGTCCACATAAGCTATCCACGCCAAATTTGCGTCCTTTTTTTCCATCATCCTAGGGATTCTAATGGTACCCAGAGTTTGTGGTTTCCCCTGGAGGAGACCAGGAAAATAGCCAAAATACAGTGAAAATTTCGTTTTTTCCAAAAAAATGGGAAAAAAGGGCTGCCGAAGAAGGTTTGTGTTTTTTTCCCTGAAAATGCCATCAACAAAGGGTTTCTGGTGCTGAAATCACTATCTTCCCACCTTTCAGGAATGGGCAGACTTGAATCAGAAAACCATATTTTCCAACACAAATTTGGCATTTTACTGGGACATACCCCATTTTTACTATTTTTGGTGCTTTCAACCTCCTTCCAGTTAGTGACAGGAATGGGTGTGAAACCAATGCTGGATCCCGGAAAACTAAACATTTCTGAAAACTAGACAAAATTCTGAATTCAGCAAGGGGTCATTTGTGTAGATCCTACAAGGTTTTCCTACAGAAAATAACAGCTGAAATAAAAAAAAAATGAAATTGAGCTGAAAACAACAGCCATTTTTCTTTATGTTTTACTCTGTAACTTTTTCCTGCGACGTCAGATTTCTGAAAGCAATATACCGTTTTGTCTGCTAGACTCTTCTGGTTGCGGGGATATAAAGGGCTTGTAGGTTCATCAAGAACCCTAGGTACCCAGAGCCAATAAATGAGCTGCACCCTGCAGTTGGTTTTCATTCTATACTGGGTATACAGCAATTCATTTGCTGAAATATGAAGAGTGAAAAAAAGGTATCAAGAAAACCTTTGCATTTCCAAAATGGGATCAAGATAAGGTTTTGAGGAGCAGTGGTTATTTGCACATCTCTGAATTACGAGGTGCCCATACTAGCATGTGAATTGCTCCCACTCCCTCCTCTTCGGATTCCCTCATTACCACCCAGCAAAAGTGCCCTTCATCTCTCAATAGCCGCCCTCCACCCCGCACATACATTTCATTGATATTATAGCGCAGGTAATGGCTGACTTTACTAATGTACTCAGCTATTTACATAAAATACAGATTTGCTCTTTGCAGTAGGCATATAAACCTTCTGTGCTTCTTTATGGCACTAAAACTGCCACTAGACAAGTCGGACCCTTTTCCCCCCAGGGAAACCACACACATATTGACAAAAGTGATATATATATGACAGCCAACCACCTGAAACTCAACTCAAGCAAAACCGAAATAATCCTCTTTGGCCCACACAAAAACACCTGGGACCCCTCATGGTGGCCCACCACGCTAGGCCCTGCACCCACCCCCGCCAACCACGCACGCAACCTCAGCATCATCCTAGACTCCTCCCTCTCAATGACCCAACAAATACTGAAAAACATTCAAATGGATCCCCACAGAGACCAGAAAAACTGTCACTCACGCACTCATCAGCAGCAGGCTTGATTACGGAAACGCCCTCTACGCCGGCACCACTCTAAAACTCAAGCGCAAACTACGCGCATCCAGAACTCAGCAGCACGACTCATCCTCGACCTCCCCCGACACGAACACATCTCTCCACACCTCAAATCCCTCCACTGGCTCCCCACTGACAAAAGGATCACCTTCAAGATCCTCATCCTCGCACACAAATCACTCCACAACACAGGCCCTGCCTACCTCAACTAGAGTCACCTTCCACACCCCCACACGAAACGTCCGCTCAGCTGACCTCTCTCTCGCCTCTGTCCCCCAGATCACACACCACCACCGGGGGCAGATCCTTCTCCTACCTTGCACCCAAAACCTGGAACGCCCTCACAACCCACCTTCACAAGACCCAAAACCTACTTCTTTTCAGGAAGGGCCTCAAAACCTGGCTTTTTGAACAGTGAACCTCCCAGCCCCTTTCCCTCCCCCCGTCCCCCCCTCCAGCGCCTTGAGACCCTCACGGGTGAGTAGCATGCTTTATAAATCTTTGATTGATATATATAGATCTACCTCTATATATATATTTATATATATATATATATATATATATATCTACATAGATATATCTATAGATATATCCATGTACATAGATATATCTATCTACATAGATATATCTATCTACATAGATATACTGTATATATATATAGATCTATATATAGATCTATTTTTTTTAGTTGTTGTATGGTTTCCTTGGGGGACAAAATGGCCCCCAGGGAATCCCTACAACATCTAAAAAAAAATATTGCCCCCTCAGGGGGTCACCCTGCCCACGGGCGACCCCCTATCATTTTATTTTATATTTTTATTTTTTTATTTTATTTTTGGGGAAAATAAAAAAAAATTCCCCTGGGGGGGGTGCGATCGTGCCCCCCCCCCCCAGGGGGCACCTACCTTTTTTTAAAATAAAAAATATGCCCCGGGGGGGGAGGCCCGTTTTCCGAGGGGGCCGCCCCCCCAAAGTGAAATCCCTGGCGTCTAGTGGTGTTTCCTGGCCCCCGATAGCAGCTGTGCTGCGATCGGGGGCCAGGAAACACTTTCAGAAGGCCTCGTAAGAAAGGGGAGACTCTCCCCTTTCTTACGAGGCCTTTTGAAAGTGTTTCCTGGCCCCCCGATTTCCTGGCCCCCGATCGCAGCACAGCTGCGACCGGGGGCCAGGAAACACTTTCAGGAAGGCAGGCCTTCCCGAACGTGGGGAAGGCCGTTTTCCCCATCGAAGCAGGAAGCGGCCGCAAGGGAAAACAACTTTGAAACGTCAGCGCGCTGACGTCACAAAGGGGCGGGTGGGGGGTGGAGGAGAGACACGGAAGCTTCCGTGTCTCCCGGGGAAAGGTTAAAAAAAAAATATTTATTAATACCCTTCCTGGTGTCGGCCACTGGTCGTGACCCACACCAGGGAGGGTGTGTGGGCATCGGCCAGTGGCCGACGCCCGCACCGAAAAGGTTAAGATCTCACCACTGCTGTTTCCAAATCTGCCTCAGTGCAAGTGTTTCTAAATTAACTTTATTTACATTTAGTGCCTCAGGGAGTTGGTGGTCCCCCAGGTTGCGGTGGGGTGGGGGGGGCTCCCCACATAGAAAATGTAAATGCCCCTGGGATCTGGCCACCCTGGGGCTTGTAAAAAACAGCTTTTTTTAACATTTTTTCCTGAATTTGCAACGTCTTTTGAGACCCAACACTAGAGCTAAAAAGTCAGCGTGACTCTAACTCTGCCCCTTATTTTTATTTACTTTTTTATGGTGCTTGGCTGAAACCAAGTCACAAGATGACTAACAACACTTCCTGGATTGAACTGTTGGCAGCCAATCAAAGCTGTGCACTTCCCTGCATGAGGTAATTACTTTTCGCAATGTTGTTGGGGAGGACTCTCAGCCCCTGATATACAAACTTATTTTCCCTTTCATTTCTCTTAAACTACTGAACAGATTTACACCAAGTAGGGAAAAGGCTAATCTGCATGTCAAAAGCTAGCTTCACCAAAATTTGGTGTAATTCCGTCCGTTGGTTCGAGCTGTAGTTGTGTTCAGAGGTCCTATGGCAATTACCATGGGAAACACACATTTCTTCACCTCCCCTTTTTCCGCGGACTCTACTTGATGGACAAACCCTGAACTTTCAATATTCCAAGAAGAATGACCGGGACACAGCTAAGAAAAAAAATATGAAGATTCGGCAAATGGTGGCAAAGATACAGGCAAGTCAAAAAATACTTTCTCTATGGAAACATGGTCCTAACTATAACTACATAGTGACTACTGTCACTATATATATATATATATATATATATATATACACACACACAACCTAGTGGCGGTCACCACTAGGTAGTTATAGATAGGACCTAGTTTCTATATAAAAAGTGTTTATTTACTTGCCTATATCTTTGGCGCTGCTTAACGAATCTTCACAAAACTTTCCAAAGCATTTACCAGTCCCATCAGCTATTGCCTGGAAAGTTTCAGGGTGGTCCGTCTAGGTGGGGGGTTGAGAAAAGGGGGTCCCAAAACATGTGTTTCACATTCATTTTTCAATAGGGATTTTGAACAGCAGTTGCGCAAACGACAGGACAGAAGCACACCAAATTTAGCAGGAAGGTAGTTACTGGTCAGAAAATATTACTTTTTATGCTTTGGTAAAATTCCTTTCAGAAGTTTTAAAGAACTTAAAGAAAATACAAATGTGTATAACTAAAGACGCAAAGGATTCGGGACCCCTCCTGATCTCGTGCAGAGATCTGATTGGCTGACAACACTTCAACAACAGAAGTCATTGAAGTGTTTTCAGCCATCTTGTGACTCAGCTGAAGCTGAGTCCCCAAAAAAGTAAAAAAAGTAACAAATAAAGAAAAGGTGCCATGAGAAGAACACCCTCACCCCTTAGCTCTGGTGGTGGCGCCCTAAAGGGACCCCTCAGAACTAAAAAGCACATTTTTAAAAACTTTTTGGGACGGAATCGCAGAGGATTTGTGGATCCACCATAAAATTTAAAAAAAGAAAAGCGCGGTCTCCAGCGCTTCATTATTACAATCCCCCTGGGTGGGCCAAGTCCTGGGAAGCTTTTGTGTGAAAAAAGTGGGGTGGCTTCCTGGCCTCCTCCCGCTGCCCGGGGTCCATTAACCCTCTGGAGCTTACGAGTTATATGCGAGGGGGCCACATGCCCCTGCTGCCCGGGGGGCCACCACCTCCCCAGGGAAATCTTAAATATGCAGGGGGTCTGCGTGCCTCCCCCTCCCCTGAGGATCACCACCTTGCCCGGTGATAAATGTACTTAATGGGGGGGGGGGACTTTGGGCCCCCAGCACCCTGGGGCAACCACCCCTGGGGCTACACTGGATTTTGAGCGGGTACGTGTGGCTCCCGCACGCCGGGGACCACACTCCCTTGGGGCTACACTGTATTGTGAGTGGGGGATGCATTGCCCCCCACATCCCCAGGGACCACCACTCCCCAGGGCGGATAGTCATCAAAAGAAACTTCCCCGGGCTGTGTGCACAGTTGGAGGGGGGCAAACCAGCCCCCCTCGTGGAGCCATTGATAGACCTGGGTACCGCCACCACCCAAGGCCAGCTCCTTCTACGTCCCGGAGTGCCCACTCCCAGGACATAGCTGTTTGCTGTGGCTTGGCTGCAGCTTTGCATCTGCAGCCAAGCCACAGCAAACACTTCGGATTTTTACAACAGGACCTGTTAAGCAGGTCCCACTGTCAAAATCATAAGTTTTCATCTGTGTCCACTGCACACGTGCAAGGGATGGAGATGAAATGTTTCAGCAAGCAGGGAGCTGCTGTGAAAGCACTTCCATACTTGCTGAAGCAATGGCACTGCAAGGTAAGCCTTAAAGCTTCCCCTACGGTGCCAGGTAGTCCATAAGGGCATAGTGAAAATAATACAATATAATATGATACAATATAATATAATATAATATAATATAATATAATATAATATAATATAATATAATATATACACACACAAGAGAGAGTTGTCCTGAACAAAAGCGCACTCACAACTGGTCATTATGGCATGTAGCAAAATCAGCAACTTAAAGAGAATTTATTTGGCATTTTCATTATTTCAGGCTATGTAGTTTCAAACATCTCTGGACACGTGTTTCTGGTTTAATCTGTTCATCAGCAGAGAACAAACATTTCCTTCCTTTTTCAAAGGCCAACTGCCTGACTGCTCAGCAGATTTAATTGCAGGCACCTGATATCAGTTGAATACCAGTTTTGTCCCAGTGGACCTCAAGGGAGCTGCAAAGTGCATCCTGTAAAGATAGTCCTTCACATTTTAAAATTATATCCCAGGTGGGTTGCTGAAGCCAAACAAAATAATAAAACATAGTTCATTATCCCAGTGGGCAAATTCAAAGTAAGAAAATCGTTTTTGCTGCCAATGTTCCAACCTGCTGCTCTGAAAGTGACCATCCATACAGTCACACATAGAACTGCTCCTTTATGCAGTGATGCTTCCTTCACGGCTGGACAGGCTGTTAAATTTATAAAGAGAGAGTTGTCCTGAACAAAAGCGCACTCACAACTGGTTATTATGGAACGTAGCAAAGTCAGCAACTTTCAGAGAATTTATTTGCCATTTTCATTATTTCAGGCGCTGTAGTTTCAAACATCTCTGAACCTGTGTTTCTGGGTTAATCCCTTCATCAGCAGAAAACAAACATTTCCTTCCCTTTTCAAAGGCCAACTGCCTGGCTGTTCAGCAGATTTAATTACAGGCACCTTATATCAGTTGAATACTAGTTTTGTCCCAGTGGACCTCAAGTGAGCTGCAAAGTGCATCCTGGTAAAGGTAGTCCTGCACGTTTTAAAATTATATCCCTGGTGGGTTGCTGAAGCCAAACAAAATAATAAAACACTATTCATTACCCCAGTGGGAAAATTCAAAGTAAAAAAATCATGTTTGCTGCCAATGTTCCAACCTGCTGCACTAAAAGTGACCATCCATACAGTCACACATAGAGCTGCTCCTTTATGCAGTGGTGCTGAATTCACGGCTGGACAGGCCTTTAAATTTATACAAGAGAGAGTTGTCTGGAATAAAAGCACACTCACAACTGGTCATTAGGGAATGTAGCAAAGTCAGCAACTTACAGAGAATTTATTTGGCATTTTCATTATTTCAGGCCTTGTAGTTTCAAACATCTCTGGACCCGTGTTTCTGGGTTAATCCCTTCATCAGCAGAGAACAAACATTTCCTTCCCTTTTCAAAGGCCAACTGCCTGGCTGCTCAACAGATTTAATTGCAGGCACCTGATATCAGTTGAATACCAGTTTTGTCTCAGTAGACCCCAAGTGAGCTGCAAAGTGCATCCTGGTAAAGGTAGTCCTGCACATTTTAAAATTATATCCCCAGTGGGTTGCTGAAGCCAAACAAAATAATAAAACACAGTTCATTACCCCAGTGGGCAAATTCAAAGTAAGAAAAGAGTTTTTGCTGCCAATGTTCCAACCTGCCGCTCTGAAAGTGACCATCCATACAGTCTCACATAGAACTGCTCCTTTATGCAGTGGTGCTGCCTTCACGGCTGGACAGGCCATTAAATTTATAGAAGAGAGAGTTGTTCTGAACAAAAGCGCACTCACAACAGGTCATTATGAAATGTAGCAAAGTCAGCAACTTACAGAGAATTTCTTTGGCATTTACATTATTCCAGGCCTTATAGTTTCAAACATCTCTGGACACGTACTTCTGGGTAAATCCCTTCATCAGCAGAGAACAAACATTTCCTTCCTTTTTCAAAGGCCAACTGCCTGTCTGCTCAGCAGATTTAATTGCAGGCACCTGATATCAGTTGAATACCAGTTTTGTCCCAGTGGACCTCAAATGAGCTGCAATGTGCATCCTGGTAAAGGTAGTCCTGCACATTTTAAAATTATATCCCCGGTGGGTTGCTGAAGCCAAACAAAATAATAAAATACAGTTCATCACCCCAGTGGGCAAATTCAAAGTAAGAAAATCATTTTTGCTGCCAATGTTCCAACCTGCTGCTCTGAAAGTGACCATCCATACAGTCACATATAGAACTGCTCCTTTATGCAGTGGTGCTGCCTTCACGGCTGGACAAGCTGTTAAATTCATACAAGAGAGAGTTGTCCTGAGCAAAAGCGCACTCACAACTGGTAATTATGGATTGTAGCAAAGTCAGCAATTTACAGAGAATTTCTTTGGCGTTTTAATTATTTCACGCCTTGTAGTTTCAAACATCTCTGGACACGTGTTTCTGGGTTAATCCCTTCATCAGCAGAGAACAAACATTTCCTTCCTTTTTCAAACCTTCAACTGCAAGGCAGAAAACAAAGGAATAGTTTCCACTCCATGAATGTGCAGATGGTGTTCCTGGCAGACCAGTACATCGCCCATGTCTATACTAAGTATCCTGGGTCGGTGCATTATGCCTTTGTCTTGAGGAATAACAGCATCCCAAATGTGATGGCCCAACTACAGAGGCACAGGGTGTGGCATATAGCTGAGCCTTGGTCCCCACTCAGTGTATGTTGGTGTATGCCTATGCTGTTGGCCAAATAGGATAGTGTGTGGCTAAATGTTGTCCCTCAATATTTGCAGGTGACTCTGGTTACTCAAACCTATCGTGGCTGCTGACCACTGTCAGGAATGCCAGGACAAGGGCTGAAGAACATTATAATGAGGCATGTGGGCGAACCAGAAGAATAATTTAGAGAGCCTTCAGCTTCCTGAAGGCCAGGTTCAGGTGCTTCAATCTGACAGGTGGATCCATGTGCTATTCACCCGAGAAGTTTTGCCAGATAGTAGTGGCATGCTGAATGTTGCACAACCTGGCCCGCAGATGCCATGTACCTTTTCTGCAGGGGGAGGAGACTGGAGGTGCCCCTGTGGCAGCTGTGGACCCTGAGGACAGTGAGAACAAGGAGGCAGAGGATGAGGATGTTGACAACAGAACATTAGTGATCCATCAGTACTTCCAATGACACACAGGTGAGACAGTTAAACTTCACATTTCTGTGACTATTGTTGTATTCTGTGTGGCATTGGCATGCTGGCATTACCCACTTGTTTCCTCTACTTATTGTCACCTATGGATTGTCATTTTACAGACGTTGGTGATATAATGACAATGTCTTGATGTGATCAGAACAGCAAGTAACAGGTCATTCATTCTATGCTCTCACTATGTACAGTTCATTTGCAATGGATGTAGCTGTTTCAATGCATACAAATTTGCAATACATTAAATACTAGTAGTCAAAGTTTGTCTAAGGGTGTTTATTGTAGTACTAAGATATTGAGGGAAAAGTGCAATGGAGTGGGGTGATGATGGAGGAAAGTCCAGGGTATTGTTCCAGGCTGTTTGTAGCACAGGTGCAGTGTCCAAGGGGGACATAGGAAGGTGAGCAATGGCAGTTCAAGGTGGACAAGGTGACTGAGTGGGACACAAGGGGAAAAATCAGGAGAGTCTCATTTCCTGGAGGTGGTCTTGGCAAGTGTCTCTGGCTTCTGTCTGGGTCACAGGGAACGTTTGCGGTGTGGTTTACCTTCTGCAGGGGGAGGGGTGCTGGTGGCCTGTGAGCCAGGTGGCAGGGACTCCGGGCCACTAGTGGCAGCGGAAGTAGAGGGCTATTCAGTTGACTGGCTATTGAAAGGGGCCCACTGGTGTGCTGATACCTCCCTCATGATGTTGGAAAAGTCTGCCAGCACCCCTGCAATGGACATCAGGGTGTTGTTAATGGCCTGCAAGTCCTCCCTGATCCCCTGATACTGTCTCTCCTGCAGCCACCTGTTCTCATGCATGTTGGCAAGGATCTGGCCCATCGTGTCCTGGGAATGTTAGTAGACTCCTAGGATCTTGGAGAGTGCCTCCTGGAGAGTCGGTTCCCTGATCCTGGCTTCCCCCTGGCTCACAGCATTTCTCCCAGTGTCTTTGTTGGCCTGTGCCTCTGTCCCCTGAACTGTGTGCCCACTGCCACTGACCCCAGGTCCCTGATTGTCTTGTGGGAGAGGTGTGGACTGGGGTCCCTATACAGGTGGGCATACTGCTGATTGACGTGTCCTGGAGACAGAGGTGTGGGTATGCTGGGTGGATGCTGTTGTGTTGGTCCCTGGTGGGGGAGGCTCCGTGGTGGTGTGTGAGTGGGCTTGGGTTACCGACTGTCCAGTGGTCCCTGATGGCCCAGATAGGTCCTCCAGATCCTGAAGTCCAGAGTTTCTGTCATCACAGAGGGCCTTTTCTGTTGGGGGACTGGATAGTGGGGGCACCTCCTCTCCACTGACATTTGCTGGGGTACCTGTGGAGATGTAAATGATGTAATATGCTTCAAGTGTTTGACATTTGTATGCCCCTAGATTCACTTCTATGGTTGGTGATACCCTGCCAGCTTTTGCTTGTGTATGTATTGTGGGATTGTTAGTTTCTCTATGTTGTGCATGCTTTGGTGATGGGTGTCCATGCAGGTCTGGGAGGGGTGTCCATGCATTGGTATAGCATGCAGGGCTTGGCATTGTGGTTAGTGATGTGTGTAGGATGGTGTGGAGTGATGGGAGTGAGGGTGAGGGGGTATGATGGCATGCAGGTATGAGGGGTGATAGGTAGTACATTTTGACTTACCAGTGTCCATTCCTCTGGCTACTCCAGCTAGCCCCTCAGGATGCAGTATTGCCAGTATTGCTCCTCCCATACTGTGAGCTGTGGGGGAGGAGGTGGGTGCCCACCCTCAGTCCTCTGTATGGCTTGGTGGTGTCTTGCTGCTATGGAACGTACCTTCCCCCCTAGGTCGTTTCACCTCTTCCTGATGTCGTCCCTTGTTCTTGGGTGCTGCCCACGGCATTGACCCTGTCCACGATTCTCTGCCATAGCTCCATCTTCCTTGCTATAGATATCTGCTGTACCTGTGCTCCAAAGCACTGTGGCTCTACCCTGACAATTCCCTCCGCCATGACCTTAACTCCTCAATGCAACGGGGTGCCTTTGTGGTACCATGGGTGTTATGTGATGTGTGTTGGTAAGGGTGGTTTGGGTGATGTGGTGGGCGTGAGGGATGTATGGTTGTAAGTGGTGTGTGTGTCTAGTTGTCTCTGTGCTCTTCTTCTCAGTCGCCTGGCTGCAATTGTTGTTTGTAAAGGGTTGTGGGTACTGTGGGTGTGTGTTTTATAGTGGTGTGGGTGTGGTGGGTGTATGTGTGTCAGGTGTGTGTTTTTAGTGTTGGCCAATGTGGTGTTGTTTTGTATGTGGGTGTACATTGTGAGCACGGCGGTATGTACCACCAATGGTTTACTGCCGTTAAATGTCCGCCGTGGTGATTTATGGGTCATAATGTGGTGGGGGTTGTTTTGTTGGCGTAATGGTATAGGTTTTGGGACCGCCGCTTTTGCACTGACCTTTGGTCTGGCGGATTTGTGTATGTGGCTGAATTCTGCCAGATTGGTGTGTGTGTGTCATAATATGGTGAACGGATATCCTCCACTGCGGTGGTAAGCAGGATTTACCGCCAATGTCATAATGAGGGCCTCAGTGTTACAAAAATAAAGGTATTTTATTTTGGTGACACAAATATCAAAAATACGATAGAGGCTATACTCCCTTAGGAGGTAAGAAATACACAAATTATGTACACTATTATGCAGAAATAGGCCTAAAAACAGTTAGAAAACAGTGCAATTATTGAAAATCACAATAGGGAGAAATGGCCCTAAGCACAACCCATATACTAAAAAAATGGAATGCAAAAGTCGGTACCCCACTTAGGTAAGTGTAGTGTGTAGAGGGGAGCTGGAAATACTAGGAAAGCCCAAAGGTAAGTACCACAACCCACCCCAGGGACCAGGAAGGCAGGAGTAAATCACTGTGAATTCCCTAGACCACACACAGAGAAGAGAATAATAATAATGCAACACCCAGAAGAGACTGCAAGACACCAACAGTGGATTCCGGGACAAGTGGAACTGTGGAAGAAGGTGACCAAGTCCAAGAAGCACAGCAGAGTCCAGGAATGGCCGGAACCCCTACCCACCAGACTAAAGGTGCAAGAAGTGAGTCGATGGTGAAGAAGGAGAGTCAGTACTGCGCCCAAGAAGATGAAGTCGAGTTCCTGGAGGATGCAGGTAATGTCCCACAATGGAAGGAGGATTGCAGTCAGGTTTGCGTCTTCGGATTCCACCAACAAGCCTTGGCACACGTAAAACTCATGGTTAGTGGAAAGTGGAGCTTCCGGGGACCAGGAAGGGGAGCCCTCAGCAATAAAGAGAGCCCACAGAAGCCCAGGCAGCACCCACAGGAGTTCCACAGCACGGGGACTCGAAGGTTGCAGAAGAGGCCTACGCAGCAATATGAAAAAGGCTCCCATGCCACTGGAGAACCCTTCAGGGAGCTGTGAGTCACAGAATGTAGTACTGGGGGCTGGATCTTCAGGATGCCTGAAGATCTTGTGGAGAAGTTGCCAACAAGCCTTGGCAGCTGCAAATGATGTGGTGCATGATGGTACTGTACTGCATGAGCAGGCAAATGCTTACCTCCACCCAATTTGGACAGCTGGAAGAGAGGACCTTCGGGACCACTTCAGTCCATAACCTGTGATGCAGGATCCACACAGCTCAACAGGAGAGGGGATCCATGCAGCCGGTCACTGTTGCAGTTGGTGCCTGCAGAAGCAGGGGAGTGACTCCTTTACCCCCAGAGAGATTCCTTCTTTCGTCTGATGCAGGCTGAAGACAGGTTGTCCTCTGAGGATGCACAACGGGGAAATGTTGCAGTTGCCGGAAAGAGCTGGGATACAATGATGCAGGAAGCATCTGCTTCTTTGTTGCAGCTTGTAGGGTCCAGGTGCAGTTTCTTGTGTCAGAAGTCAAAGTGGAGGGTGTCGGGGATTCCTGCTGGAGTCTTGCTATTCGAATCTTAGGAACCACAGGGGAGAAAGACTCTAAAGACCTAAGAAAGAGGGATTGGTCACCTAGCTGGGTGACCACCTATCAGGAGGGGGGGTCTGACGTCACTTGCTTGCACTGGCCACTCAGATGCTCCCAGAGTTCCTTGCCAGCCTTGAATCCAAGATGGCAAAACCCAGGGACCCTGTGGAGGAGCTCTGAGCACCACCCCTGGGGTGGTGATGGACAGGGGATTGGTCACTCCCTTTTCTTTGTCCAGTTTCATGCCAGAGCAGGCACTGGGGGTACTGAACCAGTGTAGAATGGTTTATGAAAGGAGGGCACCAAATGTGCCCTTCAAAGCATTGCCAGTGTCTTGGGGAGGCTACCCCTCCCAAGTCTGAAACACATATTTTCAAAGGGGGAGGGTTTAACATTCCTCTCCCAAAGGAAATCCTTTGTTATGCCTTCCTGGGCTTCAGCTACTCAAGCAACAGGAGGGCAGACACCTGTCTGTGAGGTGGCATCAGCTTGAGCTGCCCGGAAACCCTCAGAAGGCTGTAATGGCAATACTGGGGGTCCACTAAGGAGCACATAGGATCATACAACCAATGCTTGCAAATGCATTGGGGTATGATTCCAACATGTTTGATACCAAACATGCCTATGTTTGGAGTTACCATTATGTAGCTGGACATAGGTATTGACATATGTCCAGTACACGCGTAAAATGGCATCCTGCACTCACAAAGTCTGGAAAAATGGTCCTGGAGTTCGAGTTCACATACAGGTACTTTGCATCCTGCCCACTGGGATAGAAGGTCTGCCATACGGGTGACTTATAAGTGACCTGGTGCAGTGAAAAGTGGCAGTGAAAGGGTGCTTGCACCTTTTTACACAGGCTGCAATGGCAGTCCTGCAGACCCTTTGCTTCGGCTCCCTATGGGTGGCAAAATATATGCCGCAGCCCGTAGGGATCCCCTGGAACCCCAATGTCCTGGATACCTGGGTACATAAATTAGGGACTTATAACTGGGTACTAGTGTGCCAAATGTGGGATGAAATACAGAGTTTTGGGAGAGAGAGGATAATCACTGTGGTCCTGGTTTTGCAGGATACCAGTGAACACAGTCAAACACACTGACATCAGGCAGAAAAAGGGGGTAACCATGCCAAGAAAGAGGGTACTTTCCTACAATAGTCCAAATTCTGATGATCTGTTTGGAATTTTTTTGAATGTGCAGAGGATGTCATACTACTGGGTGATTTCAATTGCATTTGACTTATGGGACAGACACCACTAATTGCTATGCTCACCAATGTATGGTTAAAACAAGCGCATCCACTTTAAAAATTGCTCGACTACATGGTTTGGTTGATGTCTGGTGGGATCTTTATCCCACTAGACCAGGACACGCTTTTTACTGCTCTGTTCATGAGCAATATTCTAGGATCCATATGTTGTTTGGTAGGCCACTGCTCATTTAAGGGGCTGAAATGAAAGTTTCTCCTAAAATCCCTTCCGACCAGTAACCGAAAGTACTGCTTTCACTCTCTGCAACTGCTGTCACAAGGTAATGACCCGACTTCACCTTTCCCTGTCATATCCTCTCCAACCTTGCTTACCAAACTTATCTGTCTGGGCTGCTGGGGGAATTCTTAATGTCAAATAGCGGAATGCCTTCTCTGCAGGTCGTGTTGGATACCATGAAGGGCTGTGTATGCAGGATTACCTTGCAGTTTATTTTTAATAAAAATTAAGTTAGAACAGGAGAGGGTAATTAAGCTACATCTACAAATAAGGGAACTAGAGCTTCAGCATGCCCAAGCAATTCTAGCTGCAGACCCGGGGGAGCAGGCTTTCTATTTGGAGTGAGTAGCAAGCTGGTGTCTCATAGATCAAGGATTTAGGGAAAAGGTTGCTGCCAAATATCATAAGAATAAAGCACTCCAGTATAAGTAAGGGGAGTATGTTGGTAGAATATTAGCCCATCAGGTCTCTGAGAGAAGATCTAACTGTCGCAGTCAAGGTATTAAAGGTAGTGATTGAGCTTCTTATACCAAACTGGAGGTTATCTCAGAGCAATTCACTCTTATTATCAAGTTGTTTATAGTCAGCCCCAACCAGTGACTTAGGGCCTGATTACAACTTTGGAGGACGGTGTTAATCCGTCCCAAATGTGACGGATATACCACCTACCGTATTACGAGTCCATTATATCCTATGGAACTCGTAATACGGTAGGTGGTATATCCGTCACATTTGGGACGGATTAACACCGTCCTCCAAAGTTGTAATCAGGCCCTTAGTCTGCTCTCCTGGAATAGCTACAGGGATTCCATCTATCATGTTTAGAGGATAGTCAGTTGTCGGCTTTAAAGGACAATATTTCCATGGCAGAAAAAGAGGCTGGTGTTAACCCTCTGCCATCCGGAGAGGCAGCTGCATCCTGCTTGAATTCCATAAAGTATTAAATTATATTCTTTTACTGGAATTTAATGCTTCTGAAAGGTCATATCGATAGCGGGGGAGAGGTTCCTGCCTAGTGGGATGCTGTATTGCTTCATTTTCAGCCAGAAAATCCAATCCCAGGGACAGTAGCAACAGCTACTTATTTAGGTGTCATGGTAGGTAGCTGAGTTAATAGTAATTCAAATTTAATTATGAATCTCTACTACAGTCAGTCATTGTTAAACTTTGTTCATGGAATCAACTTCCCATCAGTATATTAGGCCAGTGTAATCTTATAAAAATAAATGTTTTTCCCAATTTTCATATTTATTTCCAGCCATCCCGCTTTGGGAGAAAGATTCATTTTCAAGTGCCTTGAGGGTGCTATTGGTATCTTCCTATGGGGCTATAGATGGGCTAGGTATGCTTTGCATCTTGAAATTGTTGTAGATAGGAGGGTTTCAGCCTCCCAATTTTAAGCTTTACTGCTGGGGGGCCTTTGGTCGCCACATACAGAGTTAGCTCACTGGGCGTGAACAGGACCTACCTACTATGGGCTATCAACTAGCTTTGGGGTCAGATGACAGGTTCTTCTTTCAATGCCTCTCTGATCCCAACTATCAAAAACAGGTCCGGGTTAAGATTATTAATGATGTTTTCCGCATTTGGAGGGAAATTTATTTTCTTGACCTACTTTGTGTATATATTAACTAGTGGCTCATGCTCCCACTCACAGCCCAGGTCAGATCCTCATGCACTCACTCACAGACCCACTCAGATAGTCATGCACCTACTCACAGACTCACTCAGGCACTCACAGACCCACTGACACCCTCAGTCGTCCACCTACAGACCTCTGCATACACTGATGCACCCACTAGAACAATAATGTATGCACTGTTACCGGCCAAAGCTCTTACAGCCACTCTCACCCTGATACACCTTCTCACACCTATTCTAACAACCAGAGAGGCCACAGCCAACTCCTGCCACACATGCCCAAAGGGTCATGCACAGCATGGGGTTGGATGGTTAGGGGGTTGGCTGCAGGGACTGGCTGCAGGCCTGGTCTTGTGGGCAGCTTTTGCTACACATGGGTGAAAGCTGTTCACAGTGAAAGGTTGGCTGCTTATGGGGGTTGGCCTCAGGACCTGGTCACTGGCCTGGACCCTCTGGCAAACCACCACTGTGCACAGCCAAAGACCGTGTGCGGCGGTGACTGGATAACATTTAGTAATGAAAATTACCACATGTTATAAAAACCATCGAAAGTCAATGGAAAAAACAAAGGTTACAGGTTATATAACCCCTTTGGGGAAACCTGGCATTTCCTGCTATTTTTCATGACTTATTGGGCAAGTTGTGGGCAAGGTCGGGGTGACGACAGTTGGGCAATTGTACAATAATGGGTTCTGTTTATTTTCTCACCTTCTGACTTCCTATGATCTCCTGTATTAATTTAGTTTTATATAATTACAGCTGCAGGATTACTTTTTTTTATGTGGGAGTAACGATCAGATAAGCTTGGAAGATTCTGACATCTTGTCTAATCTATATAGGGGACCAGGAAAGGTGTCAATTAGTGCCTTATGCCAGATTTTTGGTACTCATAACACCAATGACAGCTTACTACTGGCTTCCAAATGGAATAGGGTATTCACCTCTGAGGTCTAGCAAGATATAATCCTGTGTGCTCTAGAGTTTAATGATCACTCAGTCTATCGTGTAAATTTAAAGCTTTAACAGTTTAAGACCACCTGCATGCCTTACTCTACACCAGAAAGGATCTTAAATTAGACCCTACGCCAGGGTTCGAATAAGACTTGCTATATAAAGTGTGGGTTACCCCCAACAGATATTTTATACATGTTTGCTACTTGTCCAGTGCTGCAAGGAATTCTGTGCAGGCAACATTCAATTACAATGTTCCATTTTGGATCTGAGTTTCATCTGTCAACTAGGGAGGTTATGTGGGCCTACAACATTGAGAATAACCCCAGTTTCATCTCACTGTTCTCAACTATAATCTTTACCACTCGGTTACGTATCACCAGAGCATGGGTTACTCCTTCCCCCAAAGGCGATGGAGTGATGAGCACACATTTGTCAAATATTTTAATTTGAATTAGCTAAAGTTGGCAGTCAGTTTATACCCTGTCCAAGTAAAGACCCTCACTCTAGCCAGGGTAAGGTAATCACACACCTGCTCACCCACTTGGTAGTTTGGCACAACCACTCAGTCTTATCTCAGAAGCAATATGTAAAGTATTTGCACAAACACATACAGTAACACAATGAAAGCACCACAAAAGGACACCACACCAGTTCTAAAAATACCCAATATTTATCTAAATCAAAATCAACCACAATTACACAAATCCAATAAACACAAAAAGAGAGATCACGCATTGAAAGTAAAGGGAGTCCTAATCCATAATAATCAATGGATGCATTGTTTGAGCACAAAGTACCTAGCGTGCATCAAAAATAAAGCCATGGGGCGAGGGTGCATCATAAAAGCAAACAATGCTTCGATTTCTTACTAGCAAGTGAGGCCAGGTGTCGATTCTTTCCCCGCTGGGTAAACAATATGTTGGTTCTTTCCCCACAGGGAAGGGATGCTTCGAATTCTAGACAGGCAGCCTCGGTGTTGATGTTTAAGTTTTGACACCCAGAGGCAATGCATGGAAAATTCAGATGCACAGTAATTATGAAGTTGCGCTGAACTGGGAATGGGTTGATTTCTGCAGCTGCAAGGCAGGGGATGTATCGATTTTACAGCCACGAGGCACAGTCTGTGTCAATTTTTCTGCCACTCAGCACCAGTGAGTACATTTTCACTCAGGTTTTATCAGCTTCTCCTTTCAAAGGCCAAGGTGCTGGAGTGACACCACTTGGCAAATCAGGGGCGTTTCAGCAAGAGAGCCCAGCTGCTGGCAGATGAAGTCTTTGATGTCCAGAGACTTCTTATGAGGAGGCAAGCTCAGTCCAAGCCCTTGGATAAACTTCACAAGCAGGATACACAGAAGTCCAGTCTTTGTCCTCTCTAAGGTAGAAGCAGTGACTGTAGGCCAACCCAGCAAAGCATACAGAAAAAGGGGACAGTATTCCTCCTCACAGTTCTTCAGCTCTTCTCCTTGGCAGAGGTTCCTCTTGATCCAGAATTGTTCTGAAATTATGGGATCTGCAGTCCAATAATCATTTCTGAATTTGAAGTAGACAAACTTAAAAGGAAAGTATCTGTAGTGCACATGACCCTGCCTCATCCTTGCCCTGCGCCAACCACACTCTAGGGGGTTGGAGACTGTATTGTGTGAGGTCAAGCACAGCCCTTTCAGGTGCAGGTGTCAGCTCTTCCCTCCAACTCTAGCCCAGGATGACACATCAGGCTATGCTGGACATACCTCAGCTCCCTTTGTCTTACTGTCTAGAGTGAATTCACAAACAGCCCAACTGTCAGTCTGACCCAGACATGTATGTGGCAGCCAAGCAGAGGCACAGAATGGTTATGCATGAAAATGTCCACTTTCCAACAAGTGTAATTTTCATGCTCACATTCTAAAAAACAACTTTTACCAGAATACATATTTTTTTTAAATTGGGGGTTCAGAGACCCCAAACTCCATATCTCTATGGGCTTTCCATGGGAAATTACACTTAGGTATTTAAATGCAATTTCCATGTTAACCTGTGTGAGAGATAGGTCTTGCAATAGTGAAAAACGAATTTGACAGTATTTCACTATCAGGATATTTAAAACACACTAGTACATGTCCTACTGTTTAAATGCACCACACCGTGCCCATAAGGCTGCCTTGGACCTTCACTAAGGGTGACTTATATATAGCAAAAGGGAAAGTTGAGGCTTGGCAAGTGGTTGGGTCGACTGGCAGTTCAAAAACTGCCCACACAGACACTGCAGTGGCAGATCTGAGGCATGTTTACAGGGCTACTTATGTGGTGCAAGCCCACTAGTAGCATTTGAATTAAATTCCCTGTGCACCTCTATTGCACTTTACTAGGGATTTACCAGTAAATCAAATATGCCAATCAGGGATAACCAATCATAATCACAATTTACATAGAGAGCACTTGCATCTCAACACTAGTCGCCAGTGGTAAAGTGCCCTGATTACCAAAACCAGCAAAAATTAAATCCAACACTGAGGCACAAATACACGAAGTAGAGCCATAAAGACAGGGGAAACCATGCCAATGATGCCAGGTCTAACACTGGTTATGCTGTTGTCATGTGCAGGTTTAAATATTGTGGTTGGTAATTGCTAGCTGAAAATAAGTTTGCAATGTTATCTCCGTGATAATGTCTGACTCAAACAAAGAGAAAATCCATGATACATATTATTTCATTTGACTCCAATTATTTTTCAGGGTTGCCACTGATCTTCTCTTTTTCTTTTTCTGTCTCTTTTTAAGGAATTATCCACTACTGTTCTTGGATAACCTCTTCTCATAAAACTGAAATGCATGTTTTTGGCTTGACGTTAAAATTCCATATCCTTTCAAATACACCTTGCTTCTGAGTAATTCCCTGTATGGCTCACTCCACTCAAGTGCCCAGGGAA
Source organism: Pleurodeles waltl (assembly GCF_031143425.1). Classification (NCBI taxonomy): domain Eukaryota; kingdom Metazoa; phylum Chordata; class Amphibia; order Caudata; family Salamandridae; genus Pleurodeles; species Pleurodeles waltl. The sequence continues at coordinate 1,063,499,577 of NC_090447.1, forward strand.
TGCCCACTATTTCTGTGTAATATACTGTTACAGTTTGTTGGCTTTCTTAGGCGTCTGGTGCAGATTCATCCTGTGTATAGATTCCTATATCCAAATGATTTATTTCAGTTGCACAGATATCATAAGTGAACTTCAGCTTCTGTGGGTTATCATCCAGTGTTTAAATAAAATACTCAAGATCTTTCTTGTTTCCTTCCCGTAATAAAAACAGATTGACTATGTATTGTACACATAAAATCACTTGCTCCAAGACATTTGAATTTTGTTCTGTCCATATGCTTTCTGCCTCCCAACACCTCATTGTTAATTTTCCATATGTTGGGGCAAAAGAGGTACCCATCAAAGCTTCTGTAAATCTTAGTTGTTAGTAAAGACAAATATTTTATGAGTGAGACAGAAGCCCAACATTCCCATCAACATCTTAAAATTTTCTAACAAACTGATTGATCTTGAGCTGAGGAAGCACCTAGATGCAATCCGTCTGTTTGTTGTATGGATGTATATAATGATATATTATCTGTAGTTTCCATGAAGTAATTCACTTACAATGGAATTCCATTGATTCGATTCAGGAAATCAATTGAATCCCTCAGATACGATGGAAGGTTCAATACATAAGTGTTGGACTTTTTTGCCTATGCAGAATCATCCCCAACCTTTTTGCCTCCTGCCTCCTATTTTTTCTGACCTGTTGCTGTTGGGTTTTGAACTCTGAGCCCTTTACCACTGCTAACCAGTGCTAAAGTGTATATGCTCTCTGAGTAAATTGTATTGTTGATTGGTTTAGCCATGATTGGCATATTTATTTTACTAGTAAGTCCCTAGTAAAGTGCACTGGAGGTACCCAGGGCCTGTAAATCAAATGCTACTAGTGGGCCTGCAGCACTGGTTGTGCCACCCACATAAGTAGCTCTAAAAGCATGTCTCAGACCTGCCACTGCAGTGTCTGTGTCTGCAGTTTTAACTTTAAATTCGACTTGGTACCCACTTGCCAGGCCTAAACCTTCCCTTTTCTTACATGTCAGACAACCCTAAGGTAGGCCCTACGTAGCCCCAAGGGCAGGGTGCAGTGTATGGTTCAGGCAGGACATTAAGTAATGTGTTTTATATGTCCTAACAGTGAAATATTGCTAAATTCGTTTTTCACTGTTGCAAGGCCTGTCCCTCTCATAGGTTAACATGGGGGCTACCTTTAAATCTGATTAGAGTGTAGATTCCCTTTGGGAGCGGATGGACATGTGGAGTTTGGGGTCTCTGAGCTCACAATTTAAAAATATCTTTTAGTAAAGTTGATTTTGAGATTGTGTGTTTGAAAATGCCACTTTTAGAAAGTGAGCATTTTCTTGCTTATACCATTTCTGTGACTCTGCCTGTTTGTGGATTCCCTGGCTGGGTCAGTTTGACAGTTGGGCTGGTTGCACCTCGTACTAAACAGTGACACAAAAGGAGCTGGGGTGTAGTCTGCATTTCCTGATGAGCCATCTGTGCTAGGAGGAAGGGGAGAAGTGGTCACTTACAACTGAAAGGGCTAAGCCTGCCCTCACACAATGCAGTCTCCAACCCCCTGGTGTCTGGGGCATAATCTGGGCAAGGCAGGATTTCACATACAAAAGAGACTTTGGCCCTCATTCTAACCGCGGCAGGCGGCGGTAGCCACCCGCCATGCGGTAACCGCCATTTGGCCGCTCTGAGGTCAAAAGACCGCTGGGGCCATTTCAACTTTCCCGCTGGGCCGGCGGGCGCTAGCCAAGTTAGCAAGTTAGCGCCCGCCGGCCCAGCGGGAAAGGGGCCTGCAACACTGAAGCCACTCCGAAAGGAGCCGGCGGTGTTGCAGGTGTGCGACTGGTGCAGTAGCACCCGTCGCACTTTTCACTGTCTGCTAGGCAGACAATGAAAAGCAGGCTGGGGCCCTGTTAGGGGGCCCCTGCATTGCCCATGCCATTGGCATGGGCAGTGCAGGGGCCCCCAGGGGCCCAAGGACACCCGTTCCCGCCATCCTGTTCCTGGCGGTAAAAACCGCCAGAAACAGGGTGGCGGGAAGGTGGTCAGAATCCCCATGGCGGTGCTGCTTGCAGGTTGGCGGATTTGGGCAACTGGGGGAAATCCGGCGGGAGCTATCCTGCAGTTGCTTCTTCTGCCAGAGTAAGAGGGCAAAGACTGGACTTTGTGTGCCTTCCATCTTGTGAAGATCTCCAAGGGCTTGATTTAGAGCTTGCCTCCTGTTGTTTGAAGTCTCAGGGACAGCAAAGACTTCTCTCTGCCAGCACCTGGAGTCTCTGGAGAGACTCCTACTCTGCCCTGTGGTGCCCATCCAGTTCCTGGGACCCTGGAAGGAGAATCTGGCAGCCTAAGAGGAAGAAATCCATGCCCCGAGCGCCGCGCAGGGAAAAGATTGATGCAACTCCGATCTGCTGCTGGGAAATCGACACGCCGCCGGCTTCGCGGCTGAAAATCAATGCTCTCCTGCAATGCGACCGAAGAATCGATGCACGGAGCTGGAGAAACGACACGCAGCATTGCTGACGGAGGCTGGTGAGATCGCAACCCGTGGTGCGTGGTTTTTGGACTATCGTGCGGCTGGATTTCCGACGCAAGTACCACTGGGCGTGCAAAAACAACACAAAGCCTGCGTGGACCCGAGAGTGCTGACTGGATTGACGCATCGCTCTCCTGCAGAGAGAAGAAATGACATGCCCTGATCCAATGAAAGGAGAAATGACGCAAGGTCTAGTTTGTGAGTGAAATTGACGCATTGCAAGCCCTTTTTGATGGCAGTTCACCCGTGCAGGTTTATTTTTGAACGCACCCAAGGTACATTTTCATGCTAGCAGTGTTAGTGTGTGTTTAAAACCACATGAAGACTCTTTTTGATTTTTAATTGATAACTTGACTTGTGTATTGGGGATTTTTTTTGCTTTGGTCTTGTTTTGTTTAGATACATATTCTCTATTTTTCTAAACCTGTGTTGTGTAATTTTGTACCTAGCACTCTGAAGTTAAGCCTACTGCTCGTGCCAAGCTACCAAGGGGGTAAGCAGGGGTTAGCTGAGGGTGATTCTCTTTTACCGTGACTAGAGTGAGGTTCCTTTCTTGGACAGGGGGTAACCTGACTGCCAACCAAAGACCCCATTTCTAACAATAAGGGAATAAAAAAAAATCCACAAACCTGGAGGTATTTCCTAGAACTGAGCCTATAGAGCTTACTATTGGTTGTCCTTGTGAGTATGAGCTTTCTTTAGAAAGGAAATATTTTGTGGGATAATCGGATGGTCCTTTTGCAGATAACTGTAGTCTTCATCATCGAGCAGACCTCTCCCACACCAATATTTCAGTTTCTGATGATAAATCATAATGTGATCTTCTGTTTGGTGGTTAGTCAGTTTTCATAATGTTCTTTACCATTAATCTGTTTTATTGCTTCTTTAATATATTCCTCCCAATCGAAGATGACTATATTACTGCGCTTGCCTTATGCTTTTATTATTATTGTGTCATCTTCTTGGAGGTCCTTTAAAGATGTCCAATCATCGTTTGTCATGTAAGCTCCATAGCTTTTTCAGTTTCTTTTCTGTTCCTTCCAAAATATTTTCTTTAAACCTTCTACCATAACTTCCTGAAACAGATCAACTTTATTCCGGCTGGAAATTGTGGACAGAATTTTGATTTAGGCTTTCATTTGCTTGCTGTATTGTCATCCGTGGGGAATCTCATTAATTCACAATATTCCATATTTATAAGGTTCACCATATTTATTAAATCCATATCCCCTTATTATTCCACTTCCAAGGCAGATTGGGATTTTGGGTGGATCATATCTTTGGTGAAAATGGTAGATAGATGATCCACATTTCTTGTTTTCTTTCCTTTATGTGCAAAACCTTTTTATTAATTTGATGTTCCTAGAGAATTTATATAAGTCAGTTCTTGCTGTGACAAGATCCGTTTGAGTATGAGAGCAGAAAGTTAAACCCTTGTTTAGTAAATTGATGTGTTTATCCTCTATTGTCTTTGAGAAGATGTTGGTAACAAGATCTTCACCAATCTTATATGTTTTCATTCCTTCTTTCCTCTCCCTTTTTTCCTCTTTTCATTCCTCTTTGATCTCCTTGTAATTTTGAATTTACTTTCATTCTGACCGGCACTCCCCTGTCTCGTATTCTCATGTTCACCTGGTAGAGTCAGATTTCTCCTGAGCAATAGAGATGTAGTGGGACCCTAATACCCCAAACTGATCTCCACACTCTCCTTACTAGACAAAATTGTTTACTTCTCTAGCGCCTTACCCATTGTTTGTCTGCTGTACAGAAAGTCAAACCTTCCTCCCAGGTATACACTCTGCTCATAGAACAGGCCATCTTATTTCTATTATATTTATTTGCCTTATGAGTTTGCACTTCTTTTTCATGTTTTTCTGACTTTTTCTCCATGTCTGCTAATGCATGTGTTACTTCTTCCATAGACCTCAAAGGCTCCAATGATTTTTTCAATGTCCTTAATTTTTTTTTTTTATACTATTCTATATTTTGCCTTCATCATGTATGATCAATGCATTCATTAGTTTCATAGAACATTTCACCCTGTCATTCTGCCAGAATTTTGGCAAGTCCCGGTCCATATCATTTAGCATTGGGAGTACAAAGATTATCATCCCCCTTGAAATTCTTGCACAATGTATTTCTTTGACAGTGGCCATCTCCCACCACTTGCTTATTTCCATGATCTATGCCTGCTCAAGTTATTTTATTAACTTTCTCACAGAAGAATTCATCGACGTGCCATTACTTTCATCAAACAAATCCTTAAAGGCTTGTTCACCTTTGATATGTGTGTCTGCCATTTCTAACATTCTCTTAATAAACTGGAAGATGGCAGTGTAGGCACGACTTCGTATTTAATGAAGAAGGAATTGTATAGACAACTTTGCTTGAGTGTGTGAACTCACATACTTACATTTCTTTTATCTCTGTGTTTCTCGGAGCTGTTATTTCTACAAACTATAACCAGAAAATGCCCGGAGTCTGAGTTCATTCAAGCCCATAATCACGTACTTCTGCGGGCGGCGCGGGGGTATCTGGGGCAAGGCGGGAGATCTCTCTTCCTCTGCATCTCCTACGAGGTGCAATGATTAACTCCCGTAATCCTCGCGTACTGTGTCATTTCAGAGCTCCACGGTATTCCATTCCTTCAGTACCCCAAGTCTGGGCAGAGGTGATGTCTTCGATCAATCACCGATTCTGACACCGGAACAATTCCTCTCTAACTTCACTGTGCACGTCCACTGCCATCCGGCAACTTCACATTGGATTCTCATTCATTACTCCTAAGGGTAGCCATCCGTGTTGTATGAAATGGCCAAAGAAGCTGGCAACACAGCAAAGTAAGTCCTCACAATTCTTTTATTTTTCATATTTTCAAAAAATGCAACAGTGCGATCATGGTGAAGCGTTTCAGCCTAAACCCCTGATGGTCATAGAGTTGCTCAGTGAAGAGTCCGTTTGTGAAGGGGCAATTTTCACCACCTTTTAAAAACCAAAAGTCTAGACAGCTACATGCTGCTTTAAAATGCACTCTCTTCCTCTCTGCCATCTTCATATTACCACAGAAGTTGAAAAGGGAGTGATATATGAACAGACTCTCAATGTTTGATTTTATACTAGTAAACTACCCCAGATCTCATACGTGAACCTATTCAACAAGTACATTTGTACACTGCCTATTTGATGTGGCAACAACTTTTTCTTTTTCTTTATTTTCTCCCATCTATATCTCACAGTGACGTTTTTTTCCATACGCGTTTGTTTTTTAAATCAGTCATGGGTGATATAACTTCGAGCTAAATCAGCACTGATATTCTTCCTCGACATGGCATGATGCAGTTTGCATATCAAGTTTAACAGATCTTATACACTGAATCATTTTAATCAAATCCCTTCTTATTACTCATATCTTCGATAAAGCACCATCATCCATCATCAACATAAAGTGCCATTGTTCATCAGTAACAAAACATACATCGACTCTCTCTCTCTCTCTCTCTCTCTCTCTCTCTCTCTCTCTCTATATATATATATATATATATATATATATTCCAAAAAAAATCCCGGTATGAAAAGCCCATCCAAGCAGGGCAACACATTGCACAGGGACGGAGCACCCTGACATCATATTTCATCATATTTCTCACAAAGAAGAAAGCGCCGTACTCTGATTATTGTTGGAGTGGGGTGCTTTAATTCCAAAATAAAAAGAGGGAAAAGTTATTTCCTTCCTTTCCTGACGTGTGTCGGCTGTTGAGATCAGCCTTCATCATAGGTATTCAATTCAGTTTGAAAAATCACCACGTGACAAATGTCCTTCGATTTTATGCCATGGTGTTAAAGTCACAGAGTCTTTTAGTGCACTTCAAATTAACTGCCATAACATTAATATTTCTCGACGTGTATTGCATTCATGCCTTTCGTTATGTCATTGTTACGTTTCCTTCACAATCTTTAACATCATTATCGAGATTGTGAAGCACCCCACTCCAACAATAATCAGAGTTCAGCGCTTTCTTCTGAGAAATATGATGAAATATATATATATATATATATACATATATATATATATATATATATACACACACACACATATACATATATATATATACACACACACACACACACAAACACACATATATATATACACACACACACATATACATATATATACACACACACACACATATATATATATATATATATATATATATATATATATATATATATATGCTTCACATAAGATTCAAACAACGGCACTCCATGAACACTTGGAGGGCCAGTAGGAAGACCGTGATGGTTGAAACGCGTCGCCCTAAACCTGTGATTCCTTGAGGTTTTGAATTGATATGGAATTCCTGATATAAATAAAGGACAGCAAACTGCATGGAGTGCCGTCGTTTGAATCTTATGTGAAGCATATTTAGAATGGGTCCTGTGCCCATTGTTTGAGCACCCACCTCGTCAGGCGAGCACAGGAAGAATAACAGGACACGCATGGATATATATATATATATATATATATATATATATATATATATATATATATATATATATCCTAATTTGTCCTATTTTAATCATCCCCATTCGGTTTTGGCAAATACCTGCATTTATAGGAGTACCCGTTTGCACTCTGACTTTGTCTGTAAAGTAATGCAAAAAACAGATGTGCTCCTTCTATGGGTTCACATATGCTAGAACTACTCATCCTACTGTGTGGTAAATACACAATCTAGTATGATGAATCTAGTAAGATCCCGAAGCCGGTGGCTTCGGCAGTCTTAGAAAAAGACTGCCAAAGTCAGAATGAGAGCCTAAGTGTTGTACAGCATGAGTAGTGACAATTTCTAAACAGGCACTGTGATTATTTCCCAAGTTGGCCCACAATAGTGTCAACAAAAATGAGGCTAATGTGATGCAAAGAGGTTCCAGCATCTTGTAACCTTGGTCCCCTGGCTCAAATATAGAGAACACTGCACTCATTTGGCATGGGTGAACCGTCAGACAAAAATTCACACTACAATCACCATGCACCTAATCCACAACCCATGATTTGAAAGTGCACCACCACAGACCAATGCAACCATACACCCAAACAGGAATACACACAATACCAGATGTTAGTCTGGTACACCACTCCACTCAAAACAAATATGGGCCATGACCCCTAGCAGTTGACTAATATGCATGACTGACACATGTTCTTACATTCCTTTGCAGCTGATCAAGGTTACGGCATCCCGCCATGGGTCATGACGCATATTGGAAATACTGCAACAGATGCGCAGCGGGCCTACAATACAGCCCACATAAGGACCAGAAATGTCATGGAGCGGACATCTGCCCTCCTCAAATCAAGGTTCAGGCGCTTACATCTTACAGGAGGTGGGCAGTTATATGCACCACCCCTTGTGTGCAAAATCATCCTTGTGTGTGTTATTTTGCACAACATTTGTGTACACACACACATATCCCCTGGGATGACCAAGTAGATGTTACCAATGAGGAGGATGACAACAATGATGTACAACAGGAGGAGGGGGAACAACAAAATACTGCTGCTGGAGTACGCAGAAAAGAACTATTAGTGCAAAACTTTTTCACATAGAACAGTATTCCAAGAATCACCATGCAAATAATCAAATAAAATTGCAGAAACTCAGAATGTACGTGGCATATTCTTTTACACCATCGCATAGTGTTAGAAATGGGGTCTCTAGTTGGCAGAGGTATTCACCTTTTTCCAAATAGGGACCACTATCTCAGTCAGGGTAAGGCAACACACAATCCAAATTATCCTGTGCCCACCCTGTGGTAGCTTGGCACTGAGCAGTCAGGCTTAACTTAGAAGGCAATGTGTAAAGTATTTGTGCAATAAATCATACAATAACACAGTAAAAACACCACAGAAATACACCACACAGGTTCAGAAAAATATATGATATTTATCTGGTTAAATTAAGGGCAAAGCGAAAAAGATTAAATAAGTACAAGTTGAGATATCACTTTTGCAATATTAAATAGAGTCTTAAATCTTAGAAATCAACAGTTGTCTCTTGGTTTCACAAAGTACCTGGTTTGCATCAAAAATTACATCCACGGAGATCGCAGAGCAAGAGATGCGTAGGAAAATAGGGTGTGCATCGGAATGTCCGGCACGGCACAGACGATGTGTCATTTATTTCCAAGCTGCAAGGGACTTTGCGTTGATTGTCGGTGCACTGTCTTGGTTCCTCACTGCACTATGTGGATCTTTTTGATGCTCAGGGACAATGCGTGGAAATCCTAGGCCTGCGGGACGAAGTCACAGTCATTGCTTTGATCCAGTATGGTGATGCAATGAACTTTCCATGGCATGTCAGGTGCTGCATTGCTTCTTCACTCAGAAGTCAGGCTGTGTTGTTCCGTTTCGGCTGTGTGTCGATCTGGTAGGGCTGTGCATTGAATTTCCAGCCACAAGGCAGGCGCTGCATCGATTCTTCAGTTGGAAGTCAGGCGTCATTGTTCCTGTTAGGCTGTGTGGCGATTTTCTCATTGCATTGCTTCCAGCAGCCTGTGCATCAATTTTCAGTGCACAAGGAGTTCCTTGAAGAAATTAAGTATTTTTGGCCCTGAGATTCTGGAAAACAGGAGGAAAGCTCAATCCAAGCTGTTGGAGAGCACTTCTCAGCAAAATCAGAGGGCAGAAGCAGCCAGGCAGTTCCTCTTGACAAGCTGCAGGTTTAGTTCCAGAAGTGTCTGAGTTGATGGGGTCAGAGACCTAGTTTATATACCCAAAAATGCCTTTGAAGTGGGGGAGACTTCAAAGAGTGGTTTTGAAGTGCACAAGGTCCCCTTTCAGTACAGGTCTGTCTGCCAGGGTCCCAGTAGGGGGTTTGGCAGTCCATTGTGTGAGGGCAGGCCACTAGCCTTTGAAATGCCCAGAAAGACCCACTCAGTATGCAGAGGAATGCAGATTTGTCTGAGTTTCCTGTGTTTGCGGTTGTCTGGGTGAAATGCACAAGGGAGCAGTCAACCAGCCCGGCAAAGACGTGGATTGGAGACAGGCTGTAAGGCACAGATGGATTGTAAGTGCAGAAAAATACTCACTTTCTAAAAGTGGCATTTCTAAAATAGTAATATAAAATCCAACCTCACCAAGAAGCAGGAATTTGCCTTACCATTCTGGCCATACTAAATATGACCTGGTTACCCCTTTCTGATCAGAATCTATCACTCAAACAGTATATGAGGGTAGCCTTAATGCTATCCTATGAAATAAGCAGGCCTCACAGTAGTGTTAAACCAATTTAGAAGTTCTCCCCTACCAGGACATATGTACCACACATGTACATGTCCTTCCTTTTAACTAGATAGCACCTTGCCCTACGGGTTACCTGGGGCTTACCTTAGGGGTGACGTACATGTAAAAAAAGGGGAGTTTAGTGCTTGGAAAGTACTTCTAAATGCCAAGTTGAAGTGGCAGTGAAACTGCACACACAGGCCTTGCAATAGCAGGCTTGAGACATGGTTAAGAGACTACTTATGTGGGTGGCACGGCCAGTGCTGCAGGCCCTCTAGTAGCATTCAATTTACAGGCCCTCTGCATATGTAGTGCACTTTACTAGGGACTTACAAGCAAATCAAATATGCCCATTAGGTATTAACCAATGTCACCATGTTCAAAAGAGAGAGCATATGCTCTTTAGCACTGGTTAGCAGTGGTAAAGTATGCAGAGTCCTAAAACCAGCAGAAACAGTGTCAGAAAAGTGGAGGGAGGCAGGCAAAAAGTCGGGGGATGACCAGCCTAAGGTTGTCAGGTCTAACACATAGCAATTGTAACTTGCACATATCTCAAAGAGCATGACTACATCACAACAGTTGTAAACAGCTTTGGGACATAGGCCCTGATTTAAGAGGGCCTAGTGCATCCTTGTGCAACAATAGTGTCAAACATCTTACCCTATTGTGGCCCAACAATGCAAATATCTGAGCATCAGAAACTCATAGTAGCACAAGTCATGCATTGTGCCACTTTGTAACACCATGCCACAAAATGCCTGCAACAGGCATTAAGTACGTGAGGAGGGTGTACAGCTGGTAGGGGGAGCCAAAAAGGTGCTGTGGAAGCTAACCTAAACAACTCTACTTTGCTGCTACGTTTGACACCTACTCAGAGCAGCTGTTTAAAGGGATCACACCATTGGTACCAATGGGACCCTGAGTACTGTTCATGGTAAAGGCCTAAATCTTTGCTGGGAGCCTGAACAGTTCATAATTGGCATCAAATACTTCATATGCTGTAGCTCCCTATCCTGTCCCATGATGTAGAGTCTGTAAAATACGACGCACACGTGGTTGTGGCAGGGGGATGCTAAGGGTAGAAAGAAAAGTGTACCACTCTACTTTAATCTGCCCCATAGTCAGGAACAATAAACAGCTCCTAAATATTTCACTACCACATGAACATGTTGGTGGAATGTAGGCATTGTCTTTAGCTAACAGTATTTACATTGTCACACACATATCACACAAGGGTGCTGGCTTGACATATGCCTGTAGCAAACCAAGAAATATACGTCAAGATTGCTTTACAGATGTATGGGGTAGTTAGGAAGAGGGTAGCAACTACCTACTATGGCAGGTTTGTATCTGCTAGGTAACCTAGCTAAGTCTGAATGACAACATCACAGATGAATACTGAAAAAAAACTTTTCTGTGCCACTCACATGTACTAGCAAGAGAGTGATATACAGGGACCCATACACACAAATGTATAGGTGTATTACACCCAATCAACTCAGAATGTGCATGTAAGTAAAGTAATGTACTAACAAGTCACAGACCCTTGCCAAATTGTATGTGTAAAGAATGACAGAGAAAGCTTGATTGTGTCATTCCCTCTACTCATAGGTGACATGAGTAATCACAGTACCAAAATACACTCACTGTGAATGTTACATAGGTTGTGGAAAGCAAATGTGAGCATGTGGCAATGTATGGAAAATTATGTGAAGCCACAGCAGAACAGTTGTCTGAGAAGTTGAAAGACTTGGAGCGCTGGTACCTCAAAATACCAGGAGTCTAGCCATGAACCGGTTTGTGGATAATCTCATCCTGAAACAGATGCAAACACGTGGACTGCAGAAATATCTTATAGGTAGTGGGAGCCCACCGCATCCCAGGTGCACCATTAAAGCCTGGAGCACACCTTTGAATCATCATAGCAAGACTCATAAACATCCGATACTGGCACATGAGCCACCAAGCAGCTCGCTGTGACACCCCGTTGCATATAGGTAAAGCTCGGGTTACATTGGTCCACAATTTCTGTCTTTGGGTCCAGAGGCTGCGTCACAGTGTCCTCTAGGTGAAGAAGGCTCTGAGGGAACGGGTAACAAGTATACAATTACTTTTCCGGCACAACTTTCATTAATCGCAGCATGCAAAACTCACTTTTTGGAAAGTCCAGAAGCTGGTCGTGTTGGACTTGATTGATTGTCAGCTGGCAGGAGGGTCAAGACACTGCAACCGCACTAAGAGGCTCTGGGGTGGTGGCATAGCAAAGTAGAATATTGAAACACTTTAAGTGGAGGTAGTGGACAAAACATATAACGCCTAGCCTGGGCCATCATCCAGATCACCCAAATGGATCTTAGGAACCATGGGGAGATGAAAGGGGCTTGTGGGATCGTAAATGTGGCACTGGATATGAACTCAAAGTGTCTTGTGGGTGGGCTGGCAGCAGGCTGCAATGGTCCTAAATTGGAAATTGGCAGCAAGATTGATATAGAGGAAATGAGGCACCAACTTGGAAAATAATTTCCAGTAAAGGGCTGTGTGAGGGCCAGAAGACACTATTGATACAGACTAGTTAGCAGTATGTTTGTTTGGGCCAACAGGCGTTATGTGCAGTGGGGAAGGTAGGCAGTTAGGAATCTACAGAATAGTGTAGCAGGTGAAGGGGGAGTGATCATTGCAGAGGGTTAATTGGATAGTTGTAGTTGATGTTCAAGCAAATACATATGGCCTGTCAACATAGCTGAGGTACAGGTGATAATCACTCTCACAGTCTGAACCCCAAACAGCATAGGACCGGCATCCCACATGTGTAGTCCTTTAACCATACGGCGGGATGCCCAAAGTTAGTACGTTAACCCTAAGGATACTATTCTGGAATGTTAATGGCCTACTCAACAAAGTCAAACGGGGAGTGTTGCCCCAGTACATTATATCAGATTCCCCTGAGATGCTTCTCCTACAAGAGACTCACCTCCTAGGCCATAGGTATAATGCCTTTATCCATTGGGGAAATTATAAGACTGGTAATGTGGGCCATGCCATCACCTCTAGTAGTAGTAATGTAGTAAGGAGAACGCTGCCCCTGGTCATTTGGCATATATGGCCTGATATGCTGGGTCCTGTGTGGTGCTCTCTGGCACCTGAGAGGGGGGTATCTTACACATACCTTCAGTAGATCTCACAACATGACTTCACAACTCTGTCCTACAAGCCCTGACCACTCTGCTACATAGTCTTCCAGATGGGAAAGTGATCATGTGAGAGGACCTCAACGTAACGCCGAGTGATAGCATACACCTATATCACCCCAGATCCTTGGACTCAGTCAGATGACCATTAGCAGACTTCCTCACTGCCCAGGGACTACGATATATTTGTGTACCCTTAACCCAACAAGCCAGCACTTCATCCTTTTACTTGGGGGTGCATGATAGTCTTTCTTGAATTTATCACTTTCGCATTCCAACTCACCAGCTGTTAAAAGTCAGTGAGTTGACTAACTTAACCAGGGATATTCCTGGCTATTCTCCCCTGTGGATGGTGTAGGGTGGGCTGAGAGGACAAACACTATCCGCATCATAATGAGGCCTTGGTACCTAAAAGAGCCAAAAAGTTGAAAATGGATGTTAGACCAAAAGACCATCATTTACAGGGAAACAGCACATCAGTCGAGTCTCCACTCACGTTGTGGGTGACTTATGTGACAGTAGTCAAAGCGGTGGGTCTCACCATGATGACACAAGGAAACCAATTAAAAAGTGAAAAATTTAAGGCTCTTCAATGTGAATTTTTGTCCCTTGGGGCCGGCATACCTGATCAGGAGGGATCAGAGGGAGCCCACATCCTAGCCCTGAGGCAAAATCAATGCTGCAACGTGGCCCAGAAATCTGCAAATATACACCATAGGGCAACACAGCACAACATCAATGTAATGGGGGACACAACAGGAAAAATGTTGGCCTGGCTGGACAGGCATGAGGCCGCTGATAGATGGGTACCAGGGATCCAGAAGGAGTAAGGGAAACTTGCTGGTAGTGTCTGACCACTACTGTGGAAAATTGATTATGCAAGGTATTTTGCCACAAAAAACAAAGCATGCAAGCCCCTGGGTGACATGCCCCACCCCCGCCTCACTATAGAAGATAGGGAAGCGTAAGAAGACTCACTTTCCCTGGAGAAAATTGTTAGAGGTATCAGGGATGTGAAGCCTGTCAAAGCATCAGGGACAAACGTGATAACAATGGAACCATATAAGTTGACAGCCACTTAGTTTGCCTCACATCTGGAGCAGATGTATGAAAAGAGGCAGAAGCGGTCAGTACTCCTGTTAGAGCAGTGCCTGGTTTCCATAGTGGTCATCCAAGACAGTTCAAAAAAATATCAATGACCTAACCAAGCATATAGGGAGTAACCACACTGTTTCTTGCCAAATCATGTGAAACACTGACATCAAGTCCCTCAAAGGTAACTACACATAATTGGCCATGGGATCAGAAATGTGCAGGTGTATGTCTGCAGGGGACCGTGCATCGCAGTGCAGATGCTCCATCATGAGGATGTGAGATTACCAACCAACTCCCTCTCAAAATCCTGAGTAGGCTACATTGATCCTTGGCACAGTTGGGGTCCTGCTGATTGCGCACAGTGAACTGAGCTGAGGTGACCACAGTCAACAGTTGTTCATACATGCAACAATGGCCCTGTGTGGCCATTCATATTGCAAATTCATGACTAGGGTGACATCACTGCATGAGAGCATCCCTGCCATACAGATTGTATTCAATTTAACCAATCTGCCAATAACATATGTGTTTGAGTAATTGAACTTTGAAAATGTATGTTGTTCATACAACATACCTAAATGTATCCACACAAGTCCCTGCTAAGTGGACAAGGCTTGTTGCTGTCAATTTGCGGATGGACAAATGTGTACAATTAACATCATTATATGTATACGGGTCACATGATTACTAACAACTGATCATGACCATTACAAATGTCCCCCCCATTGTGAAACATGTATTACATAGCTATGAGTAAACAGCTTTGGAACAATGGCCTACATATAAGATAGTTGTATACGAGATTTGGTATGTGTCCATTCCCTAAACACACCATTGCATTATGCAGCACTTATCTTACATATTACATGTCACATATATAGCTACAATCACACATCAGCACACCATCCCCAACATTTTGCATGCATGGGGAACCATATGTTACATGTGTTGCTCTGCATCATTAACTCTCCTCCTTACAACACACTTGAGCGTGCACATTTGGGCACTCACATTGAAATGTCTGACACAATCTTATGCCAGCCTTAGTCAGCAGCATCCTTTGCGAAAGATTTGTTAAGGGTATGATATGCCAGAACTTGTATTGTACATAAACCTTCCTATCTTATGTTGGGTATAGTAACGTACAGTCGGAATTCTAAGATGACAGTGTGGTAGACCAAAAACATGAGTAGCATCCCATATGTACACTCAGTAAAAATGTATTAACATGTATGTGACTAAGAATTTTCATATACAGGCACATTTGCAAACTGTATCAGTCCTCACATGCATCATACACACACAAGCATACATATGGTAACACATTCCTATGTAACTGGTACGCAATATCATTCACATGCACACACATGTAGTGATACCATACAAAATACATAGAAGCGTAGCCCCTGTAACAAGGTATATGAATGTGGGTGCACTGTCAGCCTTCCCTAAAAAATCCACACATTGCCGGTATGCGTCAACAATGTTGATGTATTCCATTGTCCTACAAACATGGCAAAGTCCAAAAATGACGCCTGGCCTCTGTGCATCAACTGCAAGTCGACAGGCCTTGGCAGTCTTCATGGTAAAAATTGATGCATGGCCGTCATGCATCAAAAAAATTGCATATCAGGGAGCATGCCACATACCCCCAGGAAGTCATGTAACAGGACTTCCTTGCTGCACATATGGTGAAGTGAATTTACTTTCACTTTTAGTTTACAGTCTATTCTGTCTGTGGTTGCGAAAGGATGTGTGGAGCTGGTGCTTGTTGAGTTGTGGTGGTTGGTGAGAGTGTTGTGCTGTGTCCTGTTGCTGTTAAGTCCTATTTGTTGTATTTGTGAGTTTTGTGTAGGTAATTGCCCTGTCATTGTATTAGTAATTTTGGGTGTTAGTCTTGGGGTAGTGAAGTTTGTTGGGGTATCTGTGGTTAGGTGGGCTCAATTTATATTTTTTTGGGGGTCATTGGTTGCTGTGGAGGGAGACAGCAGGATGTCTAGCAAGGGAAGGGCCCAGTGCATGAGTCCAGATGAACTGGGGGGGGAGGGGTCATTTGGTGTTAGTGTGCCACTACCTCCCCAACATGTGGAGAATGGGTGGCTGTGTGATCATAGGCTACCCTACCAAGGCCAGGAAGATGCGCTGGGGAAAGTCCTGTTCCAGTTACGCAGGATATTCAAGGTGGACCATATGGACCAGCAGATCAAACAACGGTCGGCAGACCTCATTGCCAGGCAAGGCGATCTCCTGGATCGCATGATCGTTTGGGTTCTCTGACCTGTTGGTAAGTAAACCTGTAACATTGCTACATCCACCTTTGTTTGTGCATGACAATAGGATATAAGGAAAATGATAGCATTTCACAAAAAAAGTGAGGACATCAGGGGGCAGATGTAAGGAAAGTGTTGCTGTACCCAGTTCAGTGCCACTTTCCTTGCCCCCCTTGGCACTCGCTAACACCACCATGTGTGCACCTTATCTGAGATACGGTGCACACATAGTGGCAGTAGGGGGTGCTAAGAGGTGCAAGGAAAGAGGTGCTGCACTGGGTGCAGCAACACTTCCGTATTCTCTGCCCCTAAGCTTTGCACGATTAACTTTATTCTGTCCCCTAGTAAGTGTGACGTATGAATCAGAGACATGTATGTATGGGTGAGATACATTGCTACATATGTTTTTGGGTGCTACCTTTTTCTGTGTGACTAACAAGTTGTAGAATGCAGTGGGTCATTCTGAACACTAAGTTGGTTAGGTCACTCAGTTAAATGCAATGCAATGTGCAACAGTTGTCCATTCTAATCTTTGTTCACAAATCATTAAGCTATGTTTTCCTGTCATGTCTCGCAAGTAGACCTCCAAACTACACCATAGGAGAGGTTTCCACTTTTAAAGACCCTGATGCAACCAGTAAGTGTCACCTTGTATGTCACATATGTGCATACAGTAATGTGTCTGAGAGGGTTTGATGTGTATTAAGCCATGTGCAAATGGAATGTGTCAATTGCGCCACCATCATCTATCCTTTGGTATTGACATCAAGTGCGATGGTATGCTGAGGATGTGGAATTATAGAATATTGCACAGGTGCCTGCAATGGATTAGTGGGTTTCAGGAATGTTTTGTTTAGCAACAATCACACTGATGTCAGTCACGATATGTGTCAGAGGTACTGGCTCACTGCAATGCATGGATGTAGCAAACATATGTTTTCATCGCACCTGTTCCATCACTGTGTGCCACACATTGCACAAATGTAGTCAGGGCATGATACAATATATGTGCCTGGGTATAGCTCTCCAAGGGCCTTTCGCAATGAGACACTTGCACCCCCCAGTCCTTCACTGCTCCTTAATAATGAAGTGAGGCACCGAACGTGCAAGGAGCTCTGTTGAGAAAGACAACAGTCAGTTGAGTACATATTGAGATTTGTACTCTTCTCCACATGGATGTGAGACAAGTCCATGGACTGTAGCGAATAAGATGTGGGCAGATGAAAAGACAGGTTTTAGCCATCATGATAGTTGTTAGCAAGCATGATCATATCACGTGTGTATGAAATGTGCATGGTGATTGGGTACCTGGTATTAAGAAGGTGTAGCAAGTTTGTGCACAGATAGGGCCAGATATAGGTAAATAGGTGCTGAACTTCTCTTGCGGTCCTTGGCTCCCCAATCCACCACCATGTGTGTGCTGTATATGATATATTAAAACTAAGAATAAAACATGAGTTAGCAAAATCTCTTAGTTTGCAGTGCACCATTTTGGCAGTCGCCCTACAGAAATAATGCAAACCTTGCATACATCATGCCTGGCACAGGTCTAATGTGGGCAAAGGGGTGACAAAGTGGCACAATACAGGTATTGCACCTCTTTGTTGAGGCCATTTGGCCCTGTTGTGCCTTATTTGCTTGTTATTGCATATGAGGCTAATGTGTTGGAAGGAGACCCTACACCCTCTCACATCTTGGCCCTAGTGTGCAAATTTGGAGAGCCATTATCCCTGTGATTTGTACCAAATACTGGAGATGCTTGCTAGACAGATATGTATGGACTTGGGTCTTGCCCTTGTTGTTGGCTTACTGCTTGACAACATGTGCCATCACAAAATGCTGTTTACTATGCATGCTTGTTCTTCCTCTACCCAGTGCAGTTACGGATGACATGTTCTCCTCATATTTTAGCTGCCACAATGACTCCAGTGCAAAAACAGAAGTTCACTAAATGTGTGGAAAGGTTCAGGCACATTTGCAAAGTCCAGGCTGGTTACAGGAAGACGGCAAGGAGATATCGCATGGCAAAGTCACCGGGTGTGGAAGGCCTTCCCTAATGGTGAACCAGCGAAACATCTGAAAACCACCACAATTATATGAGTGTCCTCCGCAGCCACAGTCCATGGTTCTCCTTCAGGTCCGGCACCCTCACCATCTGCAGCACATCAGACAGCACCAGCACCATGACAGTCACCACTATCTGCCACTGGGGCCAGCTTTGAGGCAGAAATGTGAAAATACATGACCGGACTGAAGGCTGGATTGGCCAGACGGGAGGCAGACAATGCACAAAATTATAAAATGCTGAAATTCATTTGGAGAAAGCTCAAGAAGCTATAGGTGTAGCATCTCATAACTTCCATGGACTTTCCCTTTCCCAGTGTGAATTTTTCAAAGTTTTAGTGGGCTTTAGAGGGTTAGACATAGTTTAGATAGCATAGTGTAGATTAGTTGTAGGATATAGTTAGTGTAGTTTGAGGGTGGGATTTAGGCATTGTTTTTGTTTGGGGGTAGTCGGGTGGGGAATTATGTTTAGGGGTATATGTACAAATAAATAAATATAAAACCTTTTTTTTTAATACAAATAAATATATATTTGTTTAGAACATATGATTAGTTAGTATGTGTGTAGTTTAGTTCATGTTGTCCTACACGTCTCTTGTCTCATAACGGGGTGGGGGGGACAATATTTGTTGAGTGGCATTATGTGTAGAAGTTACGTTTAGAATAGGATAGATAGCTATACGGTTAAGTTAAGATCAGTTAGTATAGGTTAGCTTACTGTAGGTTAATGAGTAGGTTAGGTTTGTAATAGCTTGTGTTTTTAGGTACCAATAATTCCTGTTATATTTCTGACAATTAGGTGTCCTTTATGATTGACTGTTTGGGTGTTATCATGTCTGCACTGGACAAGTTGGGGAAATGCCTTAGGGTCTACATTCAGTATCGATTTAGATGTTTGTTTCTCAGCCGCGTCTCGGAAGGTGCATTAATATTTTCCCTGCACGACCGTCTGTGCGTGGATTTTAAATCTTGGTCTGCCAGCTCCACCTGTAAAGATCCCAGGAGCTGGATAGGGCACCACTTGGCAGGGTAGGAGTCTCTGCAGAGAGTCCAGGTGCTGGCAGGAGAAGTCTTTGATGGCCCTGAGGCTTCAACAACGGGAGGCAAGCAGAGGACAAGCCCTTGGAAATTTCTTCACAAGCAGAAAAGCACAACAAAGTCCAGTCTTTTTCCCCTTGCACAGGCAGAAGCAGCAGCTGCAGGATAGCTCCACAAAGCACAGTCACAGGCAGGGCAGCACTTCTCCTCCGCTCTTCAGCTCTTTTCCAGGCAGAGGTTCCTCTTGATGTCCAGAAGTGATCTAATTTTCTAGGGGTTTGGGTGTTCTTCTTATACGTAGGCCTACTTCAAAGGAAAGTCTCCCTTGTTTATGAGATCCTGCCTTGCCCAGGCCAGGCCCCAGTAACACACTAGGGGGTTGGAGACTACATTGTGTGAGGGCAGGCACAGCCATTTCATCTGTACGTGACCACTCTTCCCCTCCCTCCTCGCACAGATGGCTTATCAGGATATGCAGGCTATACCCCAGCTCCCTCTGTGTCACTGTCTAGAGAGAGGTGCAAAGAGCCCAAATGTCAAACTGACCCAGACAGGGAATCCACAGACTGTCACCGAATGGTTTAAGCAAGAAAATGCCCACTTACTAAAAGTGGCATTTTCAAACACACAATCTCAAAACCAACTTTACTAAAAGAGGTATTTTTATGTTGTGAGCTCAGAGACCTCACCCTCCAGATGTCTATCTATTTCCAAAGGGAATCTGCGCTTTAATAATTTTTAAAGGCAGCTCCCATGTTAACCTATGAGAGAGATAGGCCTTGCAACAATGAAAAACAAATTTGGCAGCATTTCACTGTCAGGACATGTAAAACACATTAGTTTATGTCCTACCTTAAACATACACTGCACCCTGCCCATGAGGCTAGCTAGGGCCTACCTTAGGGGTTTCTTACATGTGGGAAAAGGGAAGGTTTAGGACTGGCAAGTAGATACACTTGCCAAGTCCAACTGGCAGTTAAAATCTGCACACACAGACACTGCAGTGGCAGGTCTAAGCCATGTTTACAGGGCTACTAATGTGGGTGGCACAACCAGTGCTGCAGATCCAGAAGTACCATTTGATTTACAGGCCCTGGGCACCTCTAGTGCACTGTACTAGGGACTTACTAGTAAATCAAATATGCCAATCATGGAAATCCAATTACACATACATTTTACATAGGCACACTTGCGTTTTAGCACTGTATAGCAGTGGTAAAGTGCCCAGAGTAACAAAAAACAGCAAAAACAGAGTCCAGCACACATCAACAACCTGGGAAACAGAGGCAAAAAGTTAGAGGAGACCACGTCAAGGATGCAAGTCTAACAGTTGATTAGATACTGAAAAAAGTGCATGATACATGTGATTATGGTGATTTATTTACACGTGTAAGTTTATTTTCCAATGCAGTACAATGTCCAGTTCACTAACCCCATGATAGATCATAAGCCATTGACATACATTCAGTGTCCAAGGGTGAGGGAAATGTCATGATACATGGGTATGAGAAGTGTACATTTGTGAGAAGGTGTCCAAATTGCCAATTGGTAGAAATTGAGACAATGACGGTCCATAGAAATAAGTCAGTGGTTGAGTATAGAGGGTGCATTGTCAGCTGTCACAACACTGGCATGGTCTTAGGCACAGAACTAAGGGTATACTTTCCATGTGGCACAGACTGGTGCTACAAGGTGGTTTTATGTGTGACTGTTGTTCCTTCTATATCTTTATCCTCTGGTGTGTTTGGTGCCTCCTGTGCCATGGTTGGTGCTGTTGTTGAAGTTGAGTAAACAACACACACAACAGGAGATAGAGGTATGGACTCAAAGGTCCCAGCAGCTGCAATTTGTGGAAACTCATAAGGCATCACTGCAGCAAAGAGGAACTGCTGATTTCAAAACACCACCGCTACATCACAGTGGTAGGCAGTCATGTTTTCCCTGAGGGGGGCCATTTCCTGCTGAATGGACTCCGCAGCATTTTAAATCACCCCCAGCCTGTAATATGTCATGCTGCTGCCACTTTGGGAGGGCCATTGTTGAAGCCTCTGCCTCATGACAGCAGCTGTGTCAGCCAGGGACTAGTGAAGTCCATGTAATGGGGAGTGGGTGCCTCTGATGGCATCTGAGTTATCCTTATTTGGACTAACGCACCACTGCACTCCCTGTAGGCTGCTTACCAGGGTCTCCATCCCTACCTGCAACTGCTTGGCCAGCTCCTGCTGGTCTCCCACCACTATCCTCTGAAAGGTGATGTCTGGGTCCTCAGAGTCCAGGCTGTGGCAGGACTGGTTAGTGCTGTGTGTTGATAGTTGGGTGGTTTATGTGAAGACCCCAAAATGCTGTGTGTCCTCCCTGTGACTGGAGGTGGTCTCAGGAAGGAAAAGGACATCCTGGAGAGTCTCTTCATTGGTGTTCGGCAGCTGGTCGTCTATGTAATCTGTAAAATCCAGGACAGGTAGGAAGGCAGGAGGTAAGGCATCATCCTCTGCAATGGGATAGTGAAATGTCAATCTTTGACTGTACTGGCTGTTGACATGGCTCATCATTTACTTGCTAGTGGTGGATCAGTGACAAGTTACAGACCCCAGGTTGTAGTTGTTTATTGTGTGTTGCATTGTGCATCACACATGGGGCAACCTTTCAAGGTATTTTTTGCATTGATCCCACACCACCATATTCCCTGCAGGCCCCTTGCCCCAGCCACTGACACCATGGTAGCACGTTATTTACATTCCTATTCACCATGGTGGACAGTCCCACAGTAGTGTAATGAGTGTTGTCACCATTTTGGTGCTTTACTGCATTGGCACCATGAATGATGGTATTAGGGCAGCAAAGAACAGGGAGGTCCATTGATTACAATATTTGTGTAACTTTGTCATCTGCCTTTAGTGGGCCCCACACATATTCTAATTGAATGACACAGTGCAACCTTTATGGATTGTCAGCCCCATTAGTTCGTCCCTCCGTACATTAGGGACATTTCCTTGCAACAAGCTTATCTGCACAGGCATATGTTGGTAAAAGGATCTACAATGTGAATCAATGCATGCTTTTTGAGAGTTTGTTAATGTGGCACAAGGGGAATGGGCTGCTTTAATCTACATTGGCAACTATTTGTATGATTGTACTGTTGCAGTACGGGCTAGTGACATTGTGCCCGTAGTGCAACATTGATTCCACTTGTGCCTATTCTTACGCATGAAGGTGTCCCTTTATGCACAATGCCAACCATTCCCACAACCTAGACAAACTTATTACATGTTTAAATTGAAGCTACTTGTACAGCAGCAGAAATGATGATCTCGGACATGCCCAATATGTTGTACACGTTCACCCATTCCTGAATGGTGCATGGAGGTGTGTGAGAGTTGTTGGTTGGCCACCCTGTGCGAGTAACGTTGGACATGTTGCACATCAAGGCCTTGATGGTTTTCTAAAGTGGTTCAGCTCCGTGCAGCGGCAAAAATAGCTGCACCGCACTGTGCCACTTTTGAAATGCAGGGATGCGCCGTATTTACTGGAATGTGGCACACCCCTGCGTTTCCCCCTGCTCCTGTGCAGAATTATGCTACTGGCACCAACGCAGGCATCCCAGCACCATAGTGCAAGGGTGCCTGCGTTGAGGGGATAGAAAGTTTATATGCAGGAAGGTGTCCTTTCTTGCACATAAACAATCTATTGTAGCGATTTGGCATTTCTATATGTGCTGCAGGATGCAGCACACATAAGAAGGGCAATGACACAAGGAGGAAGGAAAG
This sequence comes from Pleurodeles waltl, assembly GCF_031143425.1. NCBI lineage: Eukaryota > Metazoa > Chordata > Amphibia > Caudata > Salamandridae > Pleurodeles > Pleurodeles waltl. The sequence continues at coordinate 1,063,522,814 of NC_090447.1, forward strand.
AATTTTCCTTTGTTGAGCCATCCTAACTCCACCTTTGGAGTGGTGTTGAATTTAGTCACAGCCTCAGGTTAACATGTAGTCTTGGTCTGGGGCAACAACAATATTCAATGCGTGTTGTTGTGGCACCACCACACTGTTTTCACTCCCTTCCAGGCAAAGTGGTGCATGTGTAGGGGTTATATTTACAAGTTGGTGTTAAGCCTCAGTAAATTGCTTCACACCATGTTGTGTATATGTCGGATTGCATAGCATCAGCAGAGCATCACTAAAAGTGAGGCTCCAGTGGCGATGGAGCCTTTTGATTCTGGCCCTATGTGTCCCGATGTCACCATTTTGCATGCATTCAGTATGTCCAGTGTGCCTCCCCCTCCTGCCATTTGTAAAATTCCAGATAGTCTCCTCCTGCAACTTACCACACATTTGTGGTAGTGCCTGGTAATCTGCTCTGTCCTACGATTCCAGTGACCAGCTCCTCCAGGATGACTGCTGGCACCATCTCCTCCAGCTCATCAAGGTCCTTCTGTGATGCAGGACTCCCATCTCCAGGCTGCAGTGCTGCCTTTCGTTGTCTGACAAGTTTTGTTTTAGTTCTGAGCTTGCAATCATGCCAATGTTTCTTACAATCAGTGACAGTCCTCTTCACCTCTGCCACACTTTGACTTTATCAACTATTGCCTGCCATATACCCTCTCTCCTACCTATTGGCAATTTGGATGTGATGAAGAGCTGTTTGCAGTGCTCTGTCACCTCTCTGACCAAGATGTTATTCTTCTCTACACTTCCGCTTCCACTTACTCTTCCCCTTCTGCTGGGTATTTTGCTGATCCCTCCTGGCTGGTACTGGGCTCATAGGGATCTCTCTGGGATCTCTCCTGGCCGGCATTCTCCATCTTGTCTCCCTATTTGTTTTCTTGCTCATGCATTTTTTTACACTAATGCTGTTAAATATGGTGCTAACATGTTTATCGTCCAAAAATGTGCTGCAAAACATTCTAACACCACTTTTACAGCATTAACGGAATTGTTCTTTCCGGCATGTTGCAATGGATAGCATCAATTTGTTTATACGCTAACCTTTCCTTAGTGCCATGATGCATAGTTTTTTTTAAATATGGTGCATGGATGGCACTAGCCTGCGGTGATGTTTTTGACGCACAACTGCACTAGTGCATTTCTGTGTCATTTTTATTAAATCAGGGCCTAAATGAAAAAAAATGCTTTCTAGTGCCTAAAAACAAGAAGAGCCAACCGGGGGACATCTGGTCACGCATGACCAGGGCAAAGTCAAAAGTTGAGGCCAACCACGATGGAGCCCAGCTCATATATACTGAGCGGATGGCCTCAATCAGTTTTACCTTCACATTTAGAAATGTTTCTGGAGCTTTTCTTCCTCAACATCGTGTGGCCCTCTCCAACAAGCTGATTTTGATGCAACATTCTAAGATTGCCTTTCTGGGACACTCTGGTCAAATCCTGGAAGATGGGAGCTGTGGAGCTTTCAGCGTAATGAATCTGAAATTCAGGCCAGATTGCGGTCCACTTATGGAGTTTTTTTTTACAAAGTTTCTCCAATCTTCTGGATCTTCCTCCAGAAGTCCTTTTTGGATCCTTGAAGTATTCACAAACTTGATCCAAGGTTTCAGTAGTTCTGACTTGCTCCTTGTAAATAAGGCCTACAGTTCCCAAAATGCACTTGGTCAGACTCCTCAAATGGCCACTGGACGCTAGTCAGTTGTGCTCTTTTTGCAGGACTTGATGCAGGGGACTCTGGTCAGCTCAATTGTGCCTGTAGCTTACAGGGAGTCCACTCCTTGAGCTGCAAAAGCAAGGCAAAGTTTTTTTTTTTTTCTGATAAAGCTCAAAGTGTGCAGCTGGAGTAGTCCTTGTGGGTACAGTCCATCAGGTGCAGACCAGGGGTTCAGCAGGGCAGCATTTTCTTTCAGCAGAGATGTGAATTGTTTGTTTTATTTATGTTTGCTCCTGGATTGGCAAGCGGGGGGGGGTAACCCTGGTTAATGGAATGCAGGGTGCCTCCCTCTGGGGTGACCACTTCCTGTTCAGTGTGGCAGGAATCAATCCCAGAGAGCAACATTCTTTAAAAATCCAACATGGAAAAATCTCTCCTTGAACACACCTCTTCCCACCCCTCTCCTAACCTAATTATTGGGTCTCCCATCTTCACGAGAGAGCAGGAAATGGGAGAGGTCCAGTTTCTGTTCCAGGTGGCTTTCCCTCCTTTGAAAACCAGTTTGGTCACTCTACTCCATCGTGCTCTGCCATCTGCTACAGCAGTTCTCCTCCCATCAGATGCTTCCTTTGTTTCAGCCCATGCCACTTAATACCTCATTAACGTAGCCTGGCTGAGGCTGCCAGAGACTGACCAATCAGGAAAGGACATTACAGGGCTGATTTTGGTAACTTTCAGAAAGAGTTCTAACACTATTTCTTTATACTAGTTATAATAAATATAACCAGACAAGTTTTCGGATGTATTCTTATTTAATTTGATACCAAACGTGACACATTTAGCTCTTTTCTAGTGGAAATGAGACTTTGTTAATTTTAATTAAAGCCTCCCAATGTGTGCAAAGGAGGCTAATGTACTACAATGGGGAAAAACTAATTTGGTGGTTTTTCCCTCACCAGGGCTTATAAAACATCTTTTATAAAGTCCCTGTTTGTATTTGCAATGTGCCCAACCTTTGGGGCACCTAGGGCAGACCTTAGGGTTTACATATATACAAATAAGGTAGTTTTAGTCTTTGGAAGTACTTTGAATTCTAAAGTCTAATTTGGGGTTAACTTTAATTTAAAAGCAGCCTGAACATGTAGGATTGCCATGTTTGGTGTCAGATAGACTGGGAATAGGGCAGGGAGGCAGGAAATTCCAGAAACATGTGTGAGAAAAAACTCTAGAAACTTATCATACTTCAAAAAGGACACTAAGTACAAACAGGGGACCATCAGACCCACTCTTCAGTACACTCCTAGACTTCTGGATACTATAGAAGAAGGACACCTGCTGCTTGAGGTCTGCCTTGGTTGCTGAGAAGGGGGACTGGACCTGCTCCCTTCATCCAAGGCTGAGTGACTCCAAAGGTTAGCTGACTGACCTCCGGTTCTGAGTTACAGAGACAGAACAAGCTCTAGAGGCTTTCCTGCATCTGACCAACTGACGTGCTGCCTTGACCTGCAAGAGGACCTGCAACTGTGCAACTGGAACTGCATGAGCTCTTCTGGCCTCTGCAAGTGTCAGTCCTTGATCCACAAGAGGTGCCTTACCAGGTGCTCTTCCTGGCTGCAACAGAGTGTACTCCTCTGGTTCATAAAAAGGAGAAATCCTGAAGTTTTTCTCTCTTTACAACTGCCAATGGGCCCTTTTCATGCCAAGATCTTGCCATCCACAATAACCACCAACCCGATGCTCTAGTGCACATGACTCTTTCTGCAATAGCGACCGGCAGTGATGATAGGCAGTGCGAGATGGGCACTTCAGGCCACTGCATTGACAGACTGCGGTGACCATCAATGTGAAACTTCAGCAACTGCTGTCTGCAACACCCAACGGTGTCTTTGCACTACAACGATGACCATCCATGACGCGTGGATGGATCTTCGTGATACAGTGACTACCATCTGCGATGCACTCCTTACTCCTTGCAGCCTCCTCCATCACAAGTGGAATTGTTCACGCTTGACATTGGAAGGTAACTTTTTCAGTGGGACTATCCAGGTCCTTGTATACGCACTCCATTGCAGCTGGGAAGAACTTGTGACTGTCACCCGCTTTCATACAAACAAAAGACTGTGAGTGGCATTGTTTTGCTTTTAGGCACTATGCTTACCTTAAATCTTTGATATTGCATACCTCTGGTTCTACTGATTGGACTTATGTCATTTTGGTGTCAAATAATGTGTTCAATTTTACATTTTTCCAAATTGGTGTGGATTTTGTCTTGTGTGGTGTATTCACTTTATTGCTGTTTAAGTGCTGCATAAATATTTTACACATTGCTTTTAAGTTAAGCCTGACTGCTTTTGTGCCAGGCTACTAGAGGGTCAAGCACTGGTTAATTTAGTGACTTTTTGTGGTTCGCCCTGAGAAAAATTCTGGCTGGTGCTTGAGTAGGATTTCACCCTCCTCAACCAACAACCCAATTTCCCATGCATGGTACTCACTTGCAAGGTAAAAACAGTGTGCTAAAGGTCATGCGTAGTAAAGACGGCATTGTAAAGGCTCTTCCAAAGTGTATAAATTCAATCTCTAGGCATAGCAGATCCAACATATATGCAAAGCATGTGTATTAGTTTTCTTTTTAAAAATGGGTGGCTGAATTTTGACTTTTAACTACTCTTTCACAGATGAAGAAATCTATGCAAGATGAAAAAGCATGGTATTCTCCAAAAGGAAGTGACCTCACTGAAACTCCTCTCTTTGTAGAAGACAGGAACGCCATATGGTAGAATAAACAGTAGGCATGACCTTATGTCGGGAATTCAACTGATATAGCTGGTAGGAGACATAGGGGGTCATTCCGACGGGCCGGGGACCACGGAAGCACCACCAACAGGCTGGCGGTGCTTCCTGGGCTATTCTGACCGCGGCGGTAAAGCCGTGGTCAGAAAAGGGGAACCGGCGGTTTCCCGCCGGTTTTCCCCTGGCCCAGGGAATCGCCATGGGGATTCCGACCCCCTTCCCGCCAGCCTGGTTCTGGCGGTTTTCACCGCCAGAACCAGGATGGCGGGAACGGGTGTCGTGGGGCCCCTGGGGGCCCCATACAGATTAAAGCAGACAGTGAAAATCGCGACGGGTGCCACTGCACCCGTCGCACCCCTGCAACTCTGCCGGCTCCATTCGGAGCCGGCTTCCTCGTTGCAGGGGCTTTCCCGCTGAGCCGGCGGGCGGCCTTTTGGCAGTCGCCCGCCGGCCCAGCGGGAAAGTTGGAATGGCCGCCGCGGTCTTTTGACCGCGGGGCGGTCATTTGGCGGAAACCGCATGGCGGGCGGAGACCGCCGCCCGCCGCGGTCAGAATGACCGCCATAATGCTTATTGGTGTATAGAAAAAAGATTGCTTTGAATTGTTCACAGCAGAAGCTAGGCAGGTGCACGGATGTCATTTAGGAGTCGCCAAGGGTGGAAGCTGCGACCCTTGGCTTGCCCTGGGCGACCCCCGGCACTCTATTGGTCACACCTGGCCTCAGAGGTGGCAAAATCAGTGCCAGGAACAGGTAGCAGCTGGGTTGGGGCTCCACTCTGTTTTCTTCCAACGTTTTTATTACACTAATAGCAATAATGTTTCTTTGTCCACTGTTAGTGTAATACACAAATTGGAGTACAGTTAGCTGCAATATAGCCTTTCCTGGCTGCTGAGGTAAGAATGTATGTTGTGTGCGTGCTTGTGGATGCGTGTGTGTTTATGTGAGAGAGAGTATGTGTGCAAGTGTACATGTGTGTATGTATACAAATGCATATGTGTGTGATACTAAAGGTCAAAGGGCTTGTAACGTCACTTCCGCTACTCCTAGCATTTTTGCGAATTGACGTTCATCGGCAGGTGGACAGAAATGAATCAAGGAGGCAAATGCACTGGATCTAAAAGAACGCAGTTGACACGTGCGTATTAATCGAGCAATTAGATGTCCTGTGGCTTAGGACAGATGCTGCACCTTGTACATTTAAAAAATACATCAAAAACAATTAAATAATTAGAAATTCTAAACACATTTCCAAATAGATTCCAGTGCTGCAGCTCCGTCTACGGAGTTGTTCTTATGCACTTTCTATCATAAACATTACCATCTCTGAATCTGAATTCAAAGAGAACGATCAAGAAGCGGAGCATTAAAATCATGCTTCCATCCTGTACACGGACAACCTTAAGCAATACCCTTACTAATTCAGTCAATGGGCTGTCATGAGTGGCCGCAGTAGTGGTTGAAGGTGACTCTAACCAACCTCAGCATCCTCTGTTGTAATATCAAAATAAGCCACGGATTGTTACACATGTTGCCACTATCTCCAAACAACAATCTTTTAATTAACATGGAGTTCTGTTCAGAGTACTTTGTTGTTGCAATGATTGTAACACTACAGAAAGCAGAATCTAGATTCAGCAATTGCAACAGCTTCAGGGCGTCTAAATTGGCAGTGCAACGTGAATAGCACTTATTGTACACGAGACAAAGAGTTAAATACCACGCACCGGCACTTATGTTTAAAACGTATAATTGTGTATTTTAATAATTCCTCAGTGACTCAGCTCACAAAACATGCAAATCTTTGTATGGCAACGAGCCAGGGTATTTAGAGAACACCGTTGATAATCACGCTGGCAAACGAGCAGAAGACATTTGCAAAGGAATGCCTTCTTCCATTCACACACCACTTCAAGAGGGTGGTTGTGCCAGCTGCGTGGGTGTAGCATTGTCCAAAAAAAACACACCTGGCAAGTCATTTGATTGCAATTCTGTGGAAAACCAGAAGGTTGATTAAGGTGGTAAAGGCTCTTTATTTGATGTGGTGCATAACTACACTATTTTGTCTTTCCTGTCTTATAACATTTTCTGTTGCTGTTTTAAAGCATCACACATTCATAAAATTTGCAAAATGGGCAATCAGTGACATTTATTGAAAATGGAAATATTGCATTTGATCCTAATACGGACAATACAAAAGCATCCCCATAATTGTTGAGAGGGTCGGTACCGAAGAATCACGCAGAAGATACCAACAGCAATGTTGCAAATCGTGAATCTTTATTAAAATTCATGAAAGGAAGCTGGGATTAAAAGTATGATTTTAAACCGAAAACCAGCTTAAGTCAACAGGACAACCAGAGCAGCTGTGGTGCCCCTACCCGCCCCTCGTGAGAAGCTTCAGCGTGGATGGCATCTTTATGGACCACTTTTGTCTGCAACCCGGCAGCCAAAATCTGATAAATACAGTTATGAAGGAATACAGCAAGAAAGTAAGCAGGTGCAAGGAAAAACGAAATATGATTAAATGGAAAAAGGAAAGATGGAAAGAATATTGAACGGAAAGAAGGGTGAGAGAATGTATGGGTGAATGGGTGAATGAGTGGGTGAAAGGATAAGTGAATGAAAAGGTGGATGGACAGGTGAAAGGACGGTCGAATAAAGGGATGGATGGATGAGTGAATGGATCCATGGATGTGCAGGTGAAAGAATGGCAGAATACAGGGATGGATAGATAGGTGGATGGATATGTCAAAGGATTGCAGAGTACAGGAATGGATCAGTGGGCAAAAAGACAAGTGACTGAAAGGTAGAGCTGATGGACAAGTGGATGGGTGGATGGATGGATGAGTGGATAGCAGAGTGGATGGCTAGATGGCAAAGTGGATGAATGATTAGCAGAATGGATGGATAATGTCAGAAGGATGTTTTGATGCAATAGAGAAAGACCGAATGATGGATCAAATAATTAATGGATGACAAAATGCAAAGGTGAAATAATGGATGTCAGCAAGTAGATGGAAGGGTGAAAGGAAGACTGGATAGATACTTGACTGGAGTGAAGGGATCACTTGCTTCAGTTGCTTGGTGTCATCAGAGGTTTAGTTCAAAGTGGGGGGAATCTTAACTTTCTGGCTACGTCCTTGAGGACAGCTATACAGAAGTCACATGCTTTTCAGCAAAGCTTGGTCTGTGTGCAGCTCCATAAATAGATATAAATATATGGCCAAGCCAGTAAATTGAGTAACTTTGTTCAGCGAAATAAGATCAGTGGCACCTGAAAGGACATCTAGGCACTGGTTAACAAACCTTCTTTTAGTCTTCCTTGTCCTTTGTTGTTTTGCTGTAAACTTGCCGGTACAGCCTATGCCTGCTAAAAACTCTTGTCCTCTTTATGACCATTGGGCATAAAGCTTCTGTGTAGGGGCAGTGATCGCATTCACATCTGGGTTATCCTAGGTACATATATGAGGGTGTACCAGTAACACACATACAACAAATTGTAGTAGGTTCTGAAGAAAGAAAGGCTGGAATGCAAGGAAGAAAAGGAATCATGTTGCTTATTATCCTCATTTTGTCTCCAGATGCCTTTACCACCTCATTCCCATTTAGCATTACTAAACCCTGATCTGGGGGTGTACCAGTAAACACATAAAACACATAAAACAAATTGTAGTAGGTTCTGAAGAAAGAAAGACTGGACTGCAAGGAAGAAAAGGAATCATGTTGCTTATTATCCTCATTTTGTCTCCAGATGTCTTTACCACCTCATTCCCACTTAGCATTACTAAACTCTGATCTTTGTGAAAAGCACAAGGAAAGAAGAATACTTGCACATATCATTTATTTACCCCACAATGGAATATGCACTTTTTGCCATTACGCATGGATTCATACACTAGAAACATATATTGATTTTGACATGGTCCTGCAGAGGTTCAACTCATACCCCAGCCCAAAAGGAGCTACAATCCCCCCCCAAGTCAGTGTCATCTTCAATACCAAATTCACTGGATGCAAGACCACTTGCAAAGGAATCTCCACATAACTGGCCAACAAGATAACCATGTCAGGTATTCAGCCTCCTAGGAGAATCCTAGATATCACCAAAACTGGAAAAGAAAAGTGTAAAAAGGAAAACAGCAGAAGATAGAGACTCTAAATCTGCATCCCTGGGATCTGGAACAAGATGCTCATCAATGTCAGAACTGTCACAAATCTCCTGTACTTCTGCAAACTTACTTCTTTAAAGAACACAATACATTTGTTATGATTGATCTCTCCACCCATGAAAAATTAATTATTTGTAATTGATCCTAAATCATATCCAAATGTAATAATCTTCATGTTCAGTACTTTGCTGCTCTCATTATAGTTTATAGGTTTTAGTTTCTTACTCTGAAAATAATCATAAAATGTACATACAAAATAGTATTTGGAGTTTCTATTTTTACTGAAAATCCTGAGACAAATAATGTCATTTATAGCAAGAAAAAGGATTACAAATTGGATTTAGAACTTAAGAAGAAACTCTGATTCTGAAGTCAATCTATTATAGACTAGAACATGGACAATGAACATCTGTGAATATGTAATGACCACTAAAGTTGATTGATACTTGAGAGTTCTAATTTTTAAATATGAGGAATTTGGTTGTATACTAGCTTATAGTCACTCAGAAGATGCAATACAGTTTTATTAAAATTATATATAATAAATACTGAATTCAATATATTTTACAGTTGCTAACTGAGGTTGCGTACCATGAGCACTTGGGTACTGTTATGCCTGCACCACAATCCACTGTTCCATCTTCCTTAGACCAAATAGTTGGACAATCCATGTCTCACAATACTGAATATTTGTTCTTCCTATCACATAAATCACTTCAATCTACATAAGTAAATCCATCTGAAGATACACGTACTCGTATGTGGAGTCGCCTACGATTTAGTACAAGCCCTAAGTTTAGTATTATATAAAATAATTAGTAATAATATGTTGGCACAGTCTAGACTTGCAAACATAGAATCATGGCATGCACATTGTAGCAAACCTGCATTTTCTGAATGGTCACTCCCTATTTTTCACCTATTTGTGCTTCTTATTATTGCTGGTATTTGTGTATCTGGGCACTGTGCACTTGACACTGCTATTCACTGCCCTAATGAATGTACTCTGGCCCTAAAATGTCATTTTTAAAACTGGTTTCGCCTATTTGTCTAGTTAACTTACTATCAGGCCATAGTAGACAGTACAGAAGATTCACAAATGGTACAGGAGTTGAATTTCATATATGGGCTCTAGCATGATGTTACACCATGTGCAAAACTGATGAAAAATAAATGTCTGTCAGGAGCACCAATCTGCTCTAGGTTGGTTGCAGTTTAAAGTTGCTGCAGTAACACATGGCAAGAAATTGTCTTTGCAAAATACAAAACCCTAAAGAAGTGTTCTTATAAAAAAAATAAAAAAATGTGTATATATATATATATATATATATATATATATATATATATATATATGTATAGTACAATTTGGACAGTATTATGCAGGGGGACCATCCTCCCTGAACACACGCTGTCCTGGGGTAGCGCATTCAAGAGAAAGATGGACGTGCTGTTTAAGAGCAGTTCCAGGTTTCACAGGTCAGGCAGCAACACACCTGCACTTTCATGAGGAGAGAGAGATCCCCTTGGCGGGTGCGGTGACTGAATGCATCCACCTTCAAGGGGGTGTCTGAGTGGTTCATGGGACTTCCTTTTTCTCTCCATGGGGCTACCATACGGGGCACAGTGAGAGTGCAGCACCTTTTTGTTGCACACTTTTACTGCACCTCCTGACATCTTGTTTGCCCTTGGGCCCACGTCCATAATACAATATGAGTGCAGAGGCAAAGAGATTCCCTCTTGAGATAGCTTCTGCACTACATTTGCGCCATCGCTATCAGTATTACAGAAGAGGCTGCACAAGCGTTTGAGACCCCTTTTGTAATACCAAAATGCTCTGGGGGCACACAAGCCAGGTTCACATGCCTGCTGCACCCCTAGGACACTTTGTGTAATATGGCCCTATATCATTAAAATTGTGCTCTCAGAGTACCCAAAGGCCTTATAGTGATTTAATTGTGCTGGTCCAACTACATTTTTCATAGGACAGACTAAAGTGTGATTAAAATAATTAATTTTGTATTTTTTATTAGAAAGCCCTCCAAAGTTATTTCCTAATTAATTTTCAAAATCTGTCGTCTATCTGACTCATTATATCCAGGGATGGGGATAACTTGGGTAATTGGGTGTGGCATTATGAGGCAAAATTATAGCCAAAGTATGTGCAATTATGCAGAATTATATGAGGAGTGCAAACTTACATTTAGCACTATTGTTTTAGTGCAAAATGCAGCCTTTCATCTAAAATGGACCCTGGGATGCATTTTGCACTAAGAAGATAAAAGTAAATGCAATAGAACATGAACAGCAGCAACCAGAAGTCCTGAGCTCTTGTGGTAGACATTTTCCCCAAATTACTCTAAATTATGCAAGCAGGCGTAAGCGCATACTTTTCAGTAATTTTGCATCATAAGTGTAACACAATATCAGCTGATATCCTTTTAGCGGGGATTAGTTATTTGAGAGTGGACAAGAACTGTTGGCAAGAAAAACAAAGGCCTTATCACAACTTCTTTTGACTTGGAGATGTCAGGAAGGGCTTCCGGTGTGCATTTCTAGGACTACTCTACAAAGCCAAGCTTCAGTTAAAGTTTCTGAAAGAATCAGATTTGACCCTCTCAGATGAGAGAAGGGGTCATCTACATATGGGTGTGTCTGAGAAGCTGGTGGCAGCTTTCACAGGAAATTAAAGAAATGGTCCTGTAAAAGGAGATGGGGTCTGTGGGTCTCTAGTTAGCATCACAGTGGCAGAATTTCTCCAGTCACTAACTAGTGCACATTATAAATATTGTTCCTCAAACACCACCTCCTCTGAACATTCCTGGACTTGGGAAGACTCCACCTGAACATTAAGGCTGTGCTGGAAGAAAATTATTTACTCCTGACTACTAACTCCTAACACCTGAATCCTGTTGGGAAAAGAGAAGACACTCAAAGACTCAATTAATCTTAATTCCTGCTGGAACCCACAGACTGTAACTGCTATCCAAGGGTTTAGTGACTGGTCCCCTATTTCTCTGCTTTAGGGACACATAATGCAGAAGAATATCTGACTCCAAGAGGGCCTGACTTAGCAGAGAGAACCAGAGAACTGGACCTTTTGGAGACCTGGATGGAGAAGGACCTAGTACCTACAAGTCTGCACTGAGGATGTTTCAGGTCTAAATAGAAAGAACTTTCCCAACAGTTGGAGAGAAGTAAATTCAGTCAATTTACCTCCTCCAGAGGACAGCAATAAGATGCTGAGGTTTACCCAGATATGTTGCATCTAGGGTGGGCATGAAAACTGGGGGCCTCATTTACAAACAGTTGGCGTAGGGCAGTGCTGCAAGCCTTTTAGTTGTATTTCTTTACACCAAATCAGAAGGGCAGGAAAACACTGTATATATAAGTGATACAGTGCATTCTTGTCTTTTCCGGCAGCACAGAAATTGCTGCCGAGTGTCTATGCAGACACCCTTGCACCATAATGCAAGGGTGTCTTTGTTGCTGACATGATTGTTTTTTTGCAAGAAAAGAAACCTTCCTGCACAAAAACAAGCAATATGAGAGACACACACACACACATCTTTGATGCAATCCCACGTTTACAAATCCTTGTAAATTTGGGAATGTATCAAAACCCATGGGTGTTGCATGGGAAAACCCACCTCAATGCCCATGGAATGCCTCAATGACGTAGAGTAAGGCAATGCAGCACTTTGCACTGCCTTGCCTTCCATATCTATGAGGCCACGCAAAGCCCCTTTGGGGGGCAGATCACACTTATTTTAGGCCAAACTGCCCCCAAGGAGTGCAGGAACTACTAGGTCCCAAGGAATTTCGTTTTGACACATTTGGAGAGCTGCCCCTAGAGCAAGGGTTGCTTCCCTTTAGAGGGAAATTTATTTTGACTGCTTCTGCCCCCTTGGGGCATTTCAGCCTTCTTTAGGCCCATCTGCCCCCAGGAGGGGTCAGAAAACCGATAGACTACCAGGGATTTACATTTTTGTGATTTTGGGGAGCATCCCCTTGGCAAGGGTTACTCCCCCTTATAGGGTAATTTATTTTGGCCATTTGTGCCCCATGTGTATACAGATAGGCTTTTTGTTTAGGCCCATCTGCCAACGGGGGGGGTCAGAAAACCACTAGGCCACCAAGGATTTACATTTTTGTGATTTTAAGGAGCGGCCCTTGAACAAGTGTCACTCCCTTTTAGGGGGCAGTTTAATTTGGCTGATTCTGTCTCCCCGTGAGGGACATAGGCCATTTTGTTAGGCCCGTCTGCCCTCAGGGGGAGGGGGTCAGTAAACCACTTGGCCCCCTGGGATTTACTTTTTGGCAGATTTGGGGAGCAGCCCCTTTGGGCAACTGTCGCTCCCCTTTAGTGGGCAATTTATTTAAAGTGTTTTTGCCCTCCTTGGGGACAGATAGGCCATTTTGGTAGGCCCATCTGCCCCCAGGGGGTGTCAGAAAACAACTAGGTCACTAGGGATTTAAGAACTTATAGCTGTAGCTTGGTCAAGGGTCTCTCCATTTAAAGGGGGGGGGCACATATTTTGGCTGCTTCTATCCCTTGGTGGGCAGATCAGCCTCTTTTTTGGGGGGGCATCTACTCCTAAGGCGGGCAGAAACCACTAGACACCAGGGGTGTTTTATTCACTATGTTGCTGCTGTTGGAGTTTGGCAAGGGTCACCGCCCTTTAGAGGATGAATGTTTTTCCCTTATTTTTAAGCCCTTCTTCCCCCAGCTTGGTGTGTGTGGACTAGCACATTATTTGCATTTATCATCATCATTTTATTTCTCCTTTATATTGCAGTGCAAAGCGTTTGATTCCTTTGCTTTGACTCCTGCTTGAGGTTTCGGCAGTGGCAGATATACAGTTTGCGTACTGGCTTCTCTTTGGTAAGAAAAACTTTTTTTTGTACTGTCTACTTCAATGAGTACCATTGCCGTGCATGAATGAGTTTCTTTTTAAAAGGTGCAATAATAGCAGCATATTTAGCTTATGTTTTATTGTGTTTTAAAATTATCCTTCGATTTGTGCACTATGTGTATTTTATTGCCTTGTGTGTCATTTTATTTTGTTTTTCTGTTTTAGTGGGATATCGTTGGTGCTTGCTGTGTTTGTGCAGAGTAGGTACTGGTGAGCCTAGCTGTCTCTGGCAAGTGAGTGGTATCGTTTTTTTAGTATATTGATCTTTGCGATAAAGCCACACTGTGTTTATTACTTATTTTACCCAGTGTGGATTGTTGCTGACTTATTTGTCAAGTTAATTTTATTAGTAAGGATTATGGCTAGCCTTAGGATTACTGCTCAGCAGGTTGCTGGTATGCTTCTTGATTCTTCCTCTGATAATGAATATGAGACTGATTCTGCATATGAGGCAGAGGAGAAAGTGCACGTTTCTGGCAGTGAATTTGATGGCATAATAAAGTGATGGGCCTTCGAATGGCACTGTCTGTTGATGTGAGTGTTATAATGTGCTGGACACACGGCTGGTGGTGTGAATAGTCTTGTGTGTGTCACGCTTGAAAGGAGTGTGAGTGGACTGTAATGTGGTTGGTGCCTAGACATGGCTTTAAATCTTATGAGCTATGAGTCAGTGGTTCCGTTTTTTGACCTTTCAATTATTAACAGTGCACTATTTTTAAAAAAAATCTCATGTTAATAAAATGTGATTTTTTGAACCATCACTCGCCATGGCGCCAAATCCAATCAGTATGTGTGTGTACTTGATGCGTGTATGACTGTGCTGTAATAATTGTCTTTTCTGTCTACCACCCAGCAATCCCCTCAGTCTCCTGAAAAAGTTGCTACCTGGGTAGGCCAAGTGCCTGCAACAGGGAAGGCCCCAAAATGTGATACAGAGATATCAAAATGACCCGTCACATAACAAACTGTTTTTGCAAGAGGGTCAAATGGGTTTTTGGTCCCGGGCTTGGCGGCCATCTAGGGAAAACTACCCTACCCAGACATTTCTGAAAACTAGACACCTGGGAAAGTCCAGGGGTGTGTGGCTTGTGTGGACTCCTATTTTCTTACTCAGAATCCCCAGCAAATGTAGCTAAAAAGTAATATTTTCCTCACATTTCTGTGTGGGATCACTGCAGCAACACAAATTTCCTACAATGTTTATCAGTCTCCCGATAAAAATGATACCTCACTTGTTTGCACAGTGATACATAGTTCTCCAATCTTAGGGGAGCCACAAACCTCCTCCCACCCACCATTTCCCCAAGTCTCCCATTACAAATGGTACCTCACTTGTGTGGGTAGGCCTAGAGCCCATAAGAAGAAAGACCCCAAAACGCTGCATGGAAACATCACATTTTTCCACTAAAAACGTGTTTTTGGGAAAGTGCCAAGCTGTGGATTTTGTACTCTAGCTCAGCTGGCACTTAAGGAAACCTAGCAAACCTGTACATTTTTGAAAACTAGACACCTAGGGAAATCCAGGATGCGGTGACTTGTTCGGCTCTCACAAGGTTCTACCTTGCAGATATTAATGGTCATCTAAATAGTGTTCGGGCGTTTCTACCAAAATTAGCAGGGGCTAAGATACACCTTGTTCTGTCCACGAATTACACCATTCCTTGAATGCCCCAAGTGTGTACTGTCAAATGAACAATATTGAAATTAACAGTGGAAAAACTAAAATCGTAATAATTGGTAGGAGTAATATCGTAAAAAGGTCATGGTATTTGGTCTATAAAAAATTTGAAACAACATCAACCCTCAAATACCTGGGTGTACACTTTACTGGTCGTGGCAGCCACATAAATCATTTGACCTCCTAGAAGCAAGCGGTTCACTTTTAACAGTCACAGTTTGCAAAGTGGCATATTGATTGAATAGACCACAAATATCGGCCCTGTGCTGAGTGATAAACACCTTATTAATGCCAACTTTAATGTATAGGGCCTTTATCTTCAAAGATCATTTAGGGTTTTGGCTAGTTAGTACCTAGAACTGGTGTTATCATTCAGCCTTCTCACTGCCCAACTCTGCACCATCAGCACGCCTGCATCTTGAATTAAACCTGGCTAGACAAAGTTTAATATTAAGATCTCACTTTTTAGCTTACTGTGCAAAACCAAGGAATGCCAACAGTGGTACAGTGAAACATCTGCACCAAAATCTTACATCTGCTGTAAACACTTTAGCAGCAGAAGAAACCCAAACTGGGATAGCAATATGTCACCAGATCTCAAGCTGAGAGTCTTGTCAAAGCAAGCTAGAATAATTTCTAAATATATGGATAATGACGCTGTTCTGTCATTGATACAAACATGACTCCTCCTTCTTCAAGATAATGAAACTGGAGTTTTATGATTTTCAAGTCTGTCCTGGAAAATCCAAATGAAGTGAAGCTTGTTACGTCTAAGGTGTGGGGTGATTCCACTCAACAAATGCTGGTTTGGCACATAAAAGACACAACAGAACACTCTTGCCAACTCTGTGGAGTGCAGTCAATTACTATTGGAAGATACTGGCCGTGACCAGTTTGCTTGCAGCTAAATTTTAGCAAATGTAAAGGTGCAGTTGCCACCTGCCATTCTAGAAAATTCCTGCAATTGTCAGCTCGCTATTTGGAAATTATGTCCCAAGCAGTCAAGCAACTAAATAATAAATTCTTGGATGCAGAAAGAGTAGACAACAATGGTAAAGGATCAGGTTGCTAGTGAACTGTGAGAGTACTAATGAACGTAAAAATGAATGAAGAGAATTCCATCCAGCTCTCTGTTGTGTACCATTTCTTGAATGATACGCATTTTAAGAATTTCTGAGCTACCTACTGCTTCAACAATATAACAACTGGAAAATTAAGTTTAAAACACATGTACTTTATTGGATTTCTTTGAATCTTGGTTCATGTTTTGTAATGAGGCATAATAAGCTAAAATAGAGGAGCACACAGATGAACCCTATCTAACCCACAGAACTGATAGAACAGCGCACTTTGTTTATGCACTTTGCCACTTATAGATTCGCTGAATTTGCATTTGCCAAGTTAGTTGGTGCTAATATTAGTGTTTTAAGCCTAGGTAAATTTGTATCTGTATTTGGGAATGTGATACTTTGCTATTTTTTATGTTTTTATCTGTTTTGAAATGGTTTTAATTAACTGATACAAATACAGATTATTACTTATTATTAATAAAAACAACTCAGCTAGTTATGTCCAATTTCAGCTGTTGTACAGTTCTTTTGAAAATGTGTTTAACTATGCTTCTTATCTGTCTTTCTCTGTCCATGCTCACATCTGTGTTTTTCATGGTACTGCTATTTGTTATGTCCTGAGGAGCAATCCCTGCTGCCATCATATCTGCAATTAAATATTTTTTTGGAATAAACACATCATATTTTTGCTTTGATTCATACCATGTGGCTGTAACCTGTCTAATTTATGAACCCATAGTATTTTTGTTCAGTATTATATCCAATATTGGAAAACCAAAATGTTGAGTATTGCATCTCTTCTCTAAAATGGTTTGCCACTGCTGATCTAGTACATGTGTTTTGGATGTTTGATCATTGTTTGTTCTAGTTGATTTTAGTAGAAACTTTTTAGAAGTTGATTTTTTTTCTGGTTAGCTGAGATATGCACTCTGTCCAAGCAAGAATCACAATCCAAGTCAGGGTAAGTTAGGTACACACCTTAAATTAACCTGTGCTCAATCTCTAGTAGCTTGGCACAGAGCAGTCAGGCTTATCTTAAGAGGCACTGTGTAAAGTATGTGTGCAATATTTCAAAAGGTAAAATAGTGAAAACAGCACACAAAAAGTCATTACACCTTGTTAGAAAAGTAGGGCTCACTTTTATGACTAAAATGACAAACATTCAATAACTACAAGTCGAGACATAAATCTTTAAAGATTAAAATGCAATATAGTGCTCCAAAGCGTAAAACACCAGCCAGGGATATCTGGTTGTGCTAGACTGGGTTAAATCCAACAGTTCAGGCTGACCGCGATGGAGTGTGGGTGGATACAGTCTCAGATAAGACCTGCTGAAGTTCTACCTACTCAAGAGCCAAGAGTCCCGTTCACAGGAAAGAAGTTCATTGAGAACAAGGAGAGCATCCATGGCAGTGGTCAGCTTGCTTGAAAAGTCACTCGGGCATTCCAGATAGGTTGGCTGGAGCCTTGAGGTTATGAATAGTGATACCTGCTCTGCAAAGACAAGAACTTGTGGTGGCTTGAGCTGATTCTTTGGCTGGGCGGTGCAGTTCTGGATCTAGTGGGCCTCTACACTGATGAGAAGAGCACAAAAGCTTGATTTCTGGAGCTAAAAATCACTTCAAAGGGCCTAGGACTTGAGAGGCTCCTTTTGCGTTGAGAAGCTTGTTGAGGACGGGTCCAGGAGCAGGTGTAAGCGTCAGCCCCTCCCATCCTTTCCAGGATTGCCCATCAGGCCCTGGAAGGCCCATCAGTCACACTCCTAAGTTCCCTTTGTGTGTGTGTGACTATGTAGAGAGAATGCACAAGATCAGCTGCCATTCCACCCAGATGTGTAATGAAGACAGGCAGCATGCTCCAAATGGCTAAAATATGAAAAAGCTAATTTTCTAAAAGTGGCTTTTTCAGAACTGCAGTTCAAAATCAGACTTCATCATGAGTTGTGATTTTAATTTGTGAGTCCAGAGACACCACACATGACAAACGTATCCTTTCCAGATTGTGAATTGCACTCAAAAGATGTAATAAGGTAATGCCAATGTTATCCTATGTACAAGATAGGCATTGCAGTACTGAAAAGTGAATTTGGGAGTTTTTCACTGTCAGCCTTTTAACAATATTGTACCCTGTCCTGTGGATCATATAGGCCATGCATTAGGAGAGACGTATGTATAAAAAGGGAAGTTGTGTGCATTGGCAAAAGGTTTATCTTGACTGGTCGAAGTGGCAGTGTAAACTACCCAGACAGGCTCTGCAGTGGCAGGCATGAGCCATGGTGGAGGGCTACTTAAGTGGGTGGCACATTTGGTACTACAGGCTCACTCGTAGCATTTAATTTACACGGCCTGGGAACATGTATTGCACTTTACTAGGGAATTATAGGTAAGTTAAATGTGCCAATTAGGTATGAGCCAACGTTACCATGTTTAGAGAAGAGAGCACATGCACTTTAGCACTGGTTAGCAGTGGTAAAGTGCTCAGAGCCATAAAGCCAACAAAATCAAGGTCATAGAAAGAAGAGGAGGAAGGCAAAATGTTTGGGGTGATCATTCAGAGAGGGCCATTTTTCAACAAAATTGTTTTCTGCCCCACCTAATATGGCTTCATGTGCATCTGATTGTGTAAATTGCAAATAGCATGTAGCATAGAGATAGAGGGCTTCATTAAGAGTTTGGAGGGAGGCCAAACTCTTTAGGATGGAAAACCGCCAGTTTGGTCTTCCGCCTGCTGGACATATTAAAAGTTTGTTTCCGCCCGCTGTCCCAGTGGGAAACTCACCACAACCTTGACGGCGACTCGTAATCTAGTCGGCGGCAATGTTGTGGTGCGTCGGGTGCACCAGCAACCATCATGCCTTTCACTGCCTGTGAAAAGTGCGACGGGGTTGTCCATGGGGTCCCCTTCACTGCCCTTGTCAAGTGCAAGGGCAGTGCAGGCCCCCATGGGGCCCCTGGAACCCCTTTTTCTGTATGAAGACTGCCGGCGTCACCAGGCTGTCGACCGGCGGCAACCTGGCTGTGCCAGCAGTCGGACCATGGAGCTTTCACCACGGTCAAAATGAGGAGGCTGGACCACTGCTTTGGCAGCTGTCGAACCACCACCGCAGCCCTGGTCGACTCATGACCGCGAGGGTCGTAATAACGTCCTCAGTCCGATTGGTGTTCTCCTTCACCAATGTAAAATCTCATCTTCTTTCGTGACGTCTGTAGTTATTGAAGATTAGGCATGGGGGAAATGTGTTTTTCTAAACTCGAAATAGATGTCCTAGTGTGAACTTAACACCCTTCCCATAATATTCTTACTGTTTTTACCTCGCCTACATTAAAATATTTGCATTCTATTAAAAAGAGAATGTATTATTTATTCCTGCAAGTTTTATTCTGTCTTTCCAAATTGTTCTATAGACGTTTGGAGATGGTAAGATATAAATAACACATAATGATATTGACTTAAGTTTTTAGCTTTTCTTGTTGGTTGTAGTAAATGTCCTCTAGTATGTCCTCTAGCTTTGAAGTTCATTATTTCTGTGTAATCTTAATCCATTAGTTTCTGGGTTCATTTCTTCATTTGAAGAAACTTGTTTTTACGCAAATAACGTGACTACATGGTAATCCCTGGTTTACCACGGGCAGGTGAGGGCATGTAGGGTTATGTAAGCAGTTTTGTTCTGCTAGCTTTGTGAAAACAATTATTATAATGTTTCATTTATAAACTGAAATCAGAACAACCAAAAACCCATTGCTGAATGTTTTGTGCTGTAGATAAATTTTATTTAAGGATTTATTTGGCTTAATTCTTTATTGCATTTTATTTGTTCTTGGTGACGTCTACACCCTATTCAACACTCCTTGTTAGCATACTGTTAGAAAGGGCCCCTTTATATTTGAATTAAATGGAATTAATTAATAACCAAATTAATAAATAAATGCACTTACGTACAATAGCGTCAGATGGCAGCTGTGTGTTGGTCATATTTTTTCTTGAAATCACAAACATTGATGATATAAAATAACATAATTGCTGGATAATTAAATCATTTTTCACATCTAATTCACACTACTCTGGTCGTATCCATTCCATTGTTGTCAGTTTCCTTTGATGTGGTGTTGATGCATAATAGTTGGTTACATCCAATCTAACACAAATGTAACTTTTCAGACAATAAATATAATGATTGCAATTTCTAATTAAATCACTGGTGTCTAGGATGTACCCTGAAATCTGTTTTTCCAGAGGTTGAACAAGTCCTTGATACTTAAGTTAAAAGTTGAAAACTAGAATATATTACGTTTATAAAGAGTTTCTTAAGAGGTTTGTGACTCCGCTTAGAGACCATGGGGCAGATTTAAGGAAAGTGCTTTCCTCGTCCCCATTAGTGTCCCCCTACCACCACCATGTGTGTGCTGTATCTTCGCTGTATGTAAAATACGACGCACCATGGAGCAGGGTAGGGGGAAATAGCGTCAACATTTTTTATGCTAGTGATGTAATGCTCAGGGTTAGCGCCGAAATTTTGGCACTAACCCTGAACAGTACATGGGGGCCTATTGTAAACAATGGTGTGCCCCCTTTTAACGCCTGCTCTGCCGAAATAAATGTCCCCCATCCTCTGGCGTATCATTGCAAGTTTAAATATGCCTCTGGCGTCCCTCTGGTGTGGGTGGGGGTATCCCTGGGGCTAGGGAAGGGCACCTGTGGCCCATTCAATGGTCTCTGACCATGGAAATAGGCCCACAGGTCCTTTAACACCTGCCATGACCAAGACATTAAATAATGGTGCTAAACAAGTTTAGCGCCATTATTTAAGGCCCACCTCCCCCTGTGCTTGATTTTAGCACAGAGGATAGATATGGCGCTAAGGCCAAATCATCATTTTTTGCCCAGAAACGCTACCCTTGGTTGCCCGTTTTGAATACATGGCAGGACTCTCTTTGTAATAACACCATATAGAAATATTATAAGGCTATGTAATGCTACCCAGAGTGATGTTAATACAAACTATTAATTTCAAATTATATTCATTACATGTTTTTCTCTGTTTCCATTGAAGGTGCCTTTGCGCCTGTCAATGTATGTACGTATTTACCTAGATATTTCTTATGCACCCCATTCAGAGAGATTGAGTTAATTTTGAAATACCCATAGCAAAAGTGTAGCATATACTAGTAGAAAACAAAAGTATGTTAACAGGATTTTGTTAAGGAAAACTTTGATGGATCTTCTGAACATTATGCCATATACAATATATTGCAGTAACGATGAAATAACATTCCTCAGAAAACACCAATCACAGTTCTCCTCAAGTAACAATGGGAGTTAAGGGCTCATTGTGAATTCCCTGCACCAATATCCAGGGATAACAAGCATTTTTCTTGACTGGGAAATAGCTTGCAGAACCAGGAATACCAGGTCCAATTCAGAATGTTTACCCTCTTAAAAATAAGGAGTCCAATTCCACACAGATTTAAGTCCTACTTGGAGCATGTGGGAAAGTGTATGCAGGGGTGGTTTTCAAGCCCACAGTGCAGTGGGCAGTTGCATGGGGCCCCAGCAAAGCAAGTGAGATTCTTTACTGCTCCTCAATGATTCCTTTAGAATGTGGATGGGATCGGAGCACAGCAGCTGCCAGCACACTCCACTAATCCATGCAAAGGGGCATGTCTGGTTGTCACCAGGCCCAGAAACATGTGGGTCCAGAGTTTCTGATTCAAATTATTCCAGGTCTGAAGATATCAGGAAAGATAAAATGACCTGCAACAGAATCCTACCAGTTTAGGCCATTCGTAATGATATTCAACACCATGAACCCGAAGTAACAACAAGTAACCAGGAAGGTTGGCAACAAAGGTTATAATATTGCTCATTATGTGTCTACTGTGCAATGTTGCAACAAAAGAGGCTTTTCTCTTTGTTGCCTACTTTCCTCATAGTTTTCCAGTCATTGATCGGGCTTATGTTTTTGAGTAAATATTTGGGTGGAAGGTTGCCCCTTTCTCATATTTTCACTGTCGCTCACCTTAACAGGACTTTTACTTATGGCCTAAATGATGGTAGTCAATCAAACAATCAATCAGAGGTGCTTATAAAGTGCAGATATTCCTCTGTGGAATATCCAGGCGCTGAGGGTTGTCAATGTGGGGTGGTGGTTTCTCAGATAAGAGCCATGTCTTGAGATCTCTTTTAAAGTCAAGGAAAGTGTAAATAGTACACAGGTGGTGAGGAGGTTGTTCCAGACCTTAGCAGTGATGTAGGAGAAAGCACACCTACCACAGTGACTGCGGCGCACCCACAGGACTTGAGCGAGGGTGAGGGAGGAGGATCATAGTTCTCTGGAGGGGTGTTTGAAGGAGAGTCTGTGGTTGATGAGATTGGGTCCGATGTTGTAGAGGGCTTTGTATGCAAGGGTGAGAACCTTGAATTTGCACCGCTTGTGCAGCCTGTGAAGATCTCTGAGATGGGAGGAGATTCTGGACATCATGGACAGGCCCAGGGTGAGTCTAGCTGCTGTGTTTTGGATGATTTGGAGGCACTGGAGGAGCTTGGCTGGGAGTCCGGCGTAGGGTGTGTTCCATAGTCTAGTCTGCTGGGGATGAGGGCTTGGATTACCGTTTTTCTGGCTGCGATGGACAGCCAGAAAAACACAACACAATACAAATCCCAAACCACTTTAGGAAATATAAATAGATTATTTGAACCCCAAACCATCAAAATCTAAGTAGTAAAACAGGAGTTAAGAAATATTAACGTTTAAGGTACAAAATAGAAAGTATTCAGTTTTGGAAAATGGCCAGTTGGGCACTTTTAGCACCACAACCAAGGGTCTAGGAGTGGATGGAGACTTCTTAGGGGTTCAAGACTCACTTAGGCTGGGACAATGTGCGGACTCAAGATGGTGGGAGCTTGTTAGGTCTCTGTGGCTCTGAACAGGAGGCCAGCTGAACTAGCTCTTGGAGTCACTTCTGAAGTTGCAGGGCACCACAGCAGGGCTGGCCTATGAAGGTTAAATGCAGGCTCCAAGCAGCAAAGCAGTCCTTCCAGGTACAGCATCAGTCTAGTAGAGAGCAAGGCAGGCCACAGCAGCAGTCCTCTGAGAGTCCTTCCGCAGCTCCAATAGTGAACTGAAGAGTGGGTCTGAGAGCCGTATCTTTATACTAATCTGGTGTTCTGCTCCTAAAAGTTGGAAGAAGTTTCCATAAGGGTTCTCTGAAGTTCAAGGATTTTCCTGCCTCCCTGCCCTGGCTCCTAGCTAGTTGCACAGGCAATATAGAGCTCAGCCTATGCAGGTGTAAATGGGTCTGTGCTTAGCTCTGACCCCCATCGAGTCAGTTAATGGGCCAATTCAGGCTAATCCAGCTATTGTGAGACTATCGAGGGGAAATTCTCAAAGAATCAACTATCAGTTGCACCCTGTCAAGTGACCTAAGACAGGCTACAGGAACAGATGGCTAAAGGCAGGAAAATGCCAATTTTCTAAAACTGGCATATTCAAACTTGCAATGATACATTTGATTTTACCATTAAATAGGGGTTTATAGTTACAAGTACATAGATACCAAACATTACATATTTACCACCTCTTGGTTAGGAATTACAGCTTTCTAAACATAATATGGAAACCTCAATGTTACCCTATGGGATGAGTAGGCCTCACAGTAGTAAAAATGAATTTGAGAGTTTTTCACTACTAAGACATATAAAACTAAATACATACATGTCCTAACCTTTAATTACGTAGCACCCTGCTCATAAGCTACCTATGGCCTCTCTTAGGGGGTATCGTATATGTAATAAAATGTAAGTTTAAGACTTGGCAAGGGGTTTTAAATGATATGGCAGTAGGATACTGCCTTCAGGCTGCAGGCCTGGGACAAGTTTTAAGGTGCTACGTTAGTGGGTGGCACAATAAGTGCTGCAGACCTAATAGTAGCTTTTAATTTACAGGCCCTGGGTATATGGTTATTAGACTTAGCATCCTTGGTGTGGTCTCCCCTAACTATGTTCCTCTGTTTCCCAGGTTGTTGATGTGTGCTGGACTCTGTTTTTGCTGTTTTGTTACTCTGGGCACTACCACTGCTATCCAGTGCTAAAGTGCAAGTGCTCCTATACAAAATGTGTATGTAATTGGTTCATCCATGATTGGCATATTTGAGTTACTGGTAAGTCCCTAGTACAGTGCACTAGAGTTGCCCAGGGCCTGTGAATCAAATGCTACTAGTGGGCCTGCAACACTGGTTGTGCCACCCACATTAGTAGCTCTGTAAATATGGCTCAGACTTGCTACTGCAGTGTCTGTGTGTGAAGTTTTAAACTGCCAATTCGACTTGGCAAGTGTACCCACTTACCAGGCCTAAACCTTCCCTTTTCTTACATGTATGACACCCCTAAGGTAGACCCTAGGTAGCCCCATGGGCAGGGTGCAGTGTATGTTTAAGGTAGGACATATACTAATGTGTTTTATATGTCCTAACAGTGAATTGTTGCTACATTTGGTTTTCACTGTTGCAAGGCCTATCCCTCTCATAGGTTAACATCAGGGCTGCCTTTGGGAGTGGATAGACATGTGGAGTTTGGGGTCTCTGAGCTCACAATTTCAAAATACATCTTTTAGTAAAGTTGATTTTAAGATTGTGTGTTTGAAAATGCCACTTTTAGAAAGTGAGCATTTTCTTGCTTAAACCATTCTGTGACTCTGCCTGTTTGTGGATTCCCTGTCGGGGTCAGTTTGACAGTTGGGCTGTTTTGCACCTATCTCTAGACAGTGACACAAAGGAAGCTGGGGTGTAGCCTGCATATCCTGATGAGCCATCTGTGCTACGAGGAAGGGGAGGAGTGGTCACTCACACATGAAAGGGCTGTGCCTGCCCTTACACAATGCAGTCTCCAACCCCCTGGTGTGTGTCTGGGGCCTGGCCTGGGCAAGGCAGGATTTCACAAACAAGAGAGACTTTTTTTTTAAGTAAGCCTACTTCAAAGGGCAAAATGGTAATAAGAAGGGCACCCAGAACCACAAGCTTTAGATCACTGCTGGACATCAAGAGGAACCTCTGCCTGGAGAAGAGCTGAAGAGCTGAGAAGTGCTGCCCTGCCTGTGACTCTGCTTGTGGAGCTACCCTGCAGTTGCTGCTTCTGCCTGGTGAAAGGGGACAAAGACTGGACTTTGTTGTGCATTCCTGCTTGTGAAGAAATCTCCAAGGGCCTGTCCTGAACTTGCCTCCTGTTGTTGAAGTGTCAGGGCCATCAAAGACTTCTCTTGCCAGCACCTGGACTCTCTGCTAAGACTCCTGCCCTGCCAAGTGGTGCCCTATCTAGTTCCTGGGGCCTTGACAGGTGAAGCTGGCAGACCAAGCATGAAAATCCACCCACAGACCACGGTGCGGGGAAATTTCCAAAGCAACCTCCGAGAGCGGCTGAAGAAATGGCGCGCCGCCAGCTCTGTGGCTGAAATCGATGCATCGCTTGCAGCGCTGCTGTGAGATCGACCCACGCAGCTGGAGAAATGATGCGCCACATTTCTGACGGAGGCTGGTATCGTCGCAACCGACACAACGCACACCGGTCCGACCGGAGAAGGAGAAATGAAGCACAAGCTCACTTGCGGGTGAGAAATCGAAGCACTGCTTACTTTTTTTGGTGCACACTTGCCTGTCCGTGTTATTTTAACGTGACCAAGGTACTTTTCAATGCTAACAGTGTTTTATCAGTTTACCAAAGTATTTAAGACTCTTTTTGCATTTTAATTGATAACTTGACTTGTGTATGGTGGATTTTTGTCGTTTTGGTCTTGTTTTGTTTAGATAAATATTTTCTATTTTTCTAAGCTGTTGTTGTGTCATTTTACAGTGTTTTCATCAAGTTACTGTGTGTGTTGGTACAAATATTTTACACCTAGCACTCTGAAGTTAAGCCTGCCTGCTTCTGCCAAGCTACCAAGGGGGTGAGCGGGGGTTAGCTGAGGGTGATTCTCTTTTACATTGACTAGAGTGAGGGTCCTAGCTTGGACAGGGGTAACCTGACTGTCAACCAAAGACCCCATTTCTAACAATGCTCTACCATTCTACAAGGGACTTACATGTAAATTACATATGCCTATCAGGTATATGGCAATCAAACCATGTTTTAGGGAGAGATCACAAGCACTTTTGCACTCGTTAGCAGTGATAAAGTGCACAGAGTCCTAAGGCCAACAAGTAAAAATCCAGCAAAAAGTAGGAGGAGGAAGGGAAAAAGATTGGGGTGACTCTGAGAGAGGGCCATTTCCACCACTGATTTATTAAAGTCATACTCCATTAATTATTAACCAATAAAAGTAAAAACTAGGCCTAACCAGAAGCTGCATTTTAAAAGAGCTTTCCTCTCCAAACTTTGCATGATCTGCGATTTGCCTAACTTGCTTGAACTGCTAACAATAAAAGATTCCAGCATGCTACATCTTAAAGAAAAATGTTTCTAGCAGAACCTTAGCATGGCCACTGCATGACATCGACTTACTGTTAAACAATGAAAGCTAAATTTTTTACTTCTTTCCTATCAAACTAATCTTCTGTTAGAATGCTGAACTTTGCTAAATTCACAAAACTTGCTAGTTTATGAATAGGCGTATAGTATGGGAATGCATGAAAAGGGAAGTGATGAACTTGGAATGCATCAGAAATTCATACAAGTGTATTGATTTCTAAAGATTGGACCGTGTGAGAAAATACACAGGTGTTTCAAAATAGGCATAAAAGAAACAAACAATGAAACCGGAATACAAAGTTATTGTTCATCTGCTATCACAAGCTGAAGGTGACCCATACAGGTGAGCATACTCGACAGCTCACTGGTCATGAGCTAATGTTTGAGATAATTGGTTGTAAGTTGGTAAGTGTTCATTGTAATGTATAAAACAAGTCACAGGGACATTTTAAGGGGGTATTCAGAGGCTTTCAGGAGAAGCATTCAGACAGACACACCGACTATTGACAGAAAAATGTGTGGACGCTTAGACAAATGGATATTCCAGGTATTCCAGGCAAGACCTTTTCTTTCTCACAGACTTTGGACAAATTGAGCTCTGGATACATTCAATTGCTCTCTGACTAGACTTTTTTAATTATGCTATTCTTCATGAGTACTGATAACTTTCTGACTAGACTGCTAAGAAATATTACCTTTGATGATTTTGAATATTAGAATAGGGGTAGATTTAGGGACTTGCTTCAAGCAATATTATACAAAGTTCATTTAAAATAAAGCTTAATAACTAATGGGAAAAATAAACCTTTAAAACTAAATTCAATTCTCATTATTGACTTTGTATTAATGTAAATTCTGATTTTTTGTTTCCCAACTAATTTAATTATAAACTTGCAGCTAACTTATACCTATACCCTCTCACAACATTCCTTTGGAGGGCCAAGAGGTTCAGGGACCCTTATACCAATTAGAACTCCCTGCTCTCCTGCACTTGTATCCTGCCTGCGTTCCATTATAGTTGGCCTATACTTGTGACTTTGTCCTGGTCTGGTGCAACCAGTTACCTACAGTTGATGCTTTGCGCTTCTAGGCACCATTTTTACTTAAAACCTTGAAATCACATATCTCTAGTTCTACTGATTGGACCTTTGTCATTTTGGTCTCAGTTAATTTATTAAATTTTAATCTATTTTTGGAAGTATGGGGTTTACATGTGTTTGACACTGGCAGAGATGGTGGTTGATGCTTGACTAGGGTTTCACCTCCCTTAATCAGTAACTCAATTTCCAATATCATGTCTTTCTTTACTTGGCCCTGAGACACCCTCTGGTAGCTTGGCAGAGAGCAGGCAGGTTTAACTTAGAAGGCAATGTGTAAAGTATTTGTGCAATAACCCATACAGTAACACAATAAAAACACCACAAAAAATACTCCACACCAGTTTAGGAAAGTAGATACTATTTATCTGAATACAATAAGACAAAAATGACAAAAATCCAATATGCACAAGTCAAGATATCACTTTTTAAAGGTTTAAATGATTCTTAATTCTTAAGAATCAGTGGTTGTATTCTTGTAACACACAGTACCTGGGGTGCATAAAAAATAACGATGCATGGGGGTCACAGAGGAGGAGCTATGTTGAAAAATAAGATTTCTTGAAATAGCACAGACAATGTGTTTGTTTCTTTCCACGCTGCAAGATGATGCGTCGATTTTCAGGAGTGCAGCCTTGGTTCCTCACTGTGATGCAGGGATATTTTGATGCCCAGGGACGTGCTGGTGAGAAGGAGCAGGCACTGCGTCGATCCAGTAGGTGATTACGTGATTTTCAGCCATGAGGCAGGCAATGCGTCAATTTCTGCAGGTATTGCATCGTTTTTACAATGCACATGGATTTTCTTCTCTTTAGTGAAGTCTTTGTGGTCCTGACACTTCCAAACAGGAGGCAAGCTCAATCTAAGTCCTTGGAGAGTGCTTGTGGGGAACATAGAGACTTTCCAAAAGAGTCAGGGGAGAGCAGACAGCAGGGCAACAAGCAGGGCACAGTTGTTTTCAGAAAAGCAGTCCTGATGAGTCCTTTTGGGCAACCAGGCAGCCCCTCTGACAGAGTCCATTTGCAGGTGCAGAAGTGTCTGATTTGGTGGGGTCAGAGACCCAGTATGTGGTCCCCAAAATGCCTTTGAAGTAGGGGAACCTTCAAAGAGTGGTTTTGAGGTGCACAAGTTCCCCTTTCAGCATGGTCCTGTCTGCCAGGATCACTGTGTTGGGTCATCAGTCCTTTGTGTGAGGACAGGCCACTGGCCTTTGAAGTGTGAGAGAGAGACCCTCAACCCTTTGTGCCAAGTGAGCCCCATTTAGTATGCAGATGAATGCAGATGTGACTGAGTGTCCTGTGTTTATGGCTGTCTGGGTGAACTGTATAAGGGGAGCTGTCAACCAGCACAGACCAGACATGGACTGGAGACATGCTATTAGGCACAGATGGCAGTAGGTGCAGGGAAATGCCCACTTTCTAAAAGTGACATTTCTAAAATAGTAATATTAAATCCAACTTCCCCAGTAAGCAGGATTGTCTATTACAGTTCTGGCCATACTAAACATGACATGGCTACTCCTTTCAAATCGGAACCTCTCACTTAAAAGTATATAAAGGCAGTTTAAATACTGGCCTATGAGAGGACCAGGCCTCACAGTAGTGAGAAATTAATTTGTGTTTTTTCACTACTGGGACATAAGTACTGGCCCTGCCTTTTACTTACAAAGCACCTCCCACATGTGTTACCTAGTACCTACCTTAGGGGTGACTTATGTGTAGAAAAAAGATATTTTAAGGCTTGACAAGTAGTTATAAATGCCTAGTCAAAGTGGCAGTGAAGCTGCACACACAGGCCTTGCCATGGCAGGCCTGAGCCATGGTTAAGGGGCTAATTATGTTGGTGGCCCAATCAGTGCTGCGGGCCCACTAGTAGCATTTAACTTACAGGCCCTGGGCACCTCTACTGGAATTTACAAGGGACTTGCAAGTAAATTACGATGTTTTAGAGAAATAACACATGAACTTTACAACCGGTTAGAAGTGGTAGAGTGCACAGAGTCATAAAGCCAACAAAAATGAGGTCAGAAAAAGAAGAGGAGGAAGGCTAAAGGTTTGGGGGTGACCCTTCAGAGAAGGCCATTTTCCAACAGAAACAATATGCTATGTCTAGCAATTGCATTGCTAAAATCCTAACGGTGTATTCAAACAGCATCACTAAAGTGTGATGCACTGTTCAAACGGAATTGTTGTAGCTGGCACCAAAGTGTTGAACATTGAAACTTGAACTAATATGAATATGATCGTTCATCTTAAATGAATGAATTAAATATTGAATGAATGAGGTTTTGTGCAGTGGGAACAAGTGCTTGGAAATCAAAGCATTCCAGTATTGCATACACAGAATAGG
Organism: Pleurodeles waltl; assembly: GCF_031143425.1. Classification (NCBI taxonomy): domain Eukaryota; kingdom Metazoa; phylum Chordata; class Amphibia; order Caudata; family Salamandridae; genus Pleurodeles; species Pleurodeles waltl. Next base: position 1,063,553,024 of record NC_090447.1, read on the forward strand.
TAGTAGGAGGAAGCTAAATATACCTGCACGATTCCCCACATTGAGCCCACAGTCCTGTAAGTAGCCAAAAGCCAGACACTTGTATAGGTACTCTATTAATTTTGCTGTTATCTATGCAACAGTTGAGAGTGGATGGCAATACAGATATGCCATTTCCCTTACCTGAACACTTTATTATGTGGTTAGACTATAGTAGATACATTTATGTATGTATTTTGGCTATGACTAATTTAGATTACACTGTGTAGAATTAGGACATGAATCAGTGTGAGGAGTAGTTTCTGGTATATGAATGGTGGTGATGTACATGTGTGCTGGAGTATTAGGCATGGAAATTAGTGTGATTTAGCTGATACTGTTTTTGCTTTTATGGAAAATAGAGCCACAGTATGTTGAAGAGTAAACCACATAAGTATCTTTGTGTTTTATCTATTACTTTAAGTAAAATGAAGATAGTGATCAAATGACAGATAGAATTGCAGAGGGAGATAGGACAGTTACAACATGAGAAAAGAGTTCAGAAGTGGTAGCAGCCAGACGCACTTGAGAGAGTAAAGCAGCAGTTGCAAGGGACCGATTGGTGTTATGGAATGAGCAGTGGGAGACATGTGGGTTCTCATAAGAGAGGGTTGATTTTTGTGCTTTTGAGAACATTTTAGACAAATAAGGAGACGTCTTGAAAGTAATAGAGGTAAAAAAAAAAACAATACAGGAGGTAAAAAAGAGGGTTGACAAAGGGCTGTTGCAGAGGGAAGCTTGATGATGAAAGACTGAGCAGAGACCAAGGCCAATGAAGATACATGTCATGAAACAAAGGAAATCTGAAGGGATAGGAAGGCATGTTGAAGCTGACAGGATGCGGGACAGGATTACTAGTAAGGTGAGAAAGGTGTAGAGGAGTGGGCAAATCAGAAGCCACTCAGCTTTAGATATAGGATTATGAGTGATATATAGTGAGCTGGGGAGAATGAGGGAATGCTGAATACAGTAACACTATACACAAAGGGTGGAGGGATGGAGGAAAAGTAAATATTTATGAAGGTGAAACAAAATGTAGTCAAGGGGTGCTAGATGGCTAAGAGGCATATTAGGTGAGCAACAGGAGCTAAGAGCGGAGTGCCGGCTGTATTTGGTATGACCTTAATAAATAAAGTGAAAATAAGTCCTTAGCTGAGTGAAAACAATGTTTTTAGAGAAGAATGAATTACACTGAGCATTAGGCAAATTATCACTGAGGAAAAGTGATGCAGTAGAAGTATTGGTGCAGCACGGAAATAAAAGGTTTTGTTTCTCCAGCTTTCATCTGGACACAGTGAATGCACATGATGTTCATTGATGTAATATGTTGCATGCCATCAAAAAAAGTTGAACTCATTCTCACCATATCAGAGTTTCCCCATCACAAAACTAGGTACTATGCATGTTGCCCATCACTATTGTTTCATGTTCTGACCTAACCATGATTCCAGGAAATCCTCGTATTATGGTGAGGTTAAAGTTGTCCAAAATATCCATGATGGTGAATTTTTCTTTTAACCACCTTAAGCACCTCTAACCCATCGTATCTTTTTTACTTTCTCCTGTCAGTTCTCAGGAGACAGTGTATGTATTTTATCAATGACTTTCTATGGGCATAACGTTTATGTGTGACTTAACTTCAAATTGTTCATAATTCTGAAAGCAGTAGTTCAGTGAAGATAAACATAAACATCATTACTAAAAACAACTTTCCTGAAATTCCAGTGTGTAAGGAAATCTGTTCCTTGTCTTCTAGAGTATGCACATGATGCTGTGCTATTTTATTTCAGAGAATAATTCCTGACATATCAGCACAGTACATATTGAGATCCAAATTTCAAGACCTGCTCAAGATGGCCTTCCTTTGTGCTATGTTTAGAGTCAGAACCTATGGAGCACAGTTGCCTATCCCCAGCAACATTGCTGGAGGATACTTCTAAGATTTAGCCTTTTGACATCAATGACAGTGGAATAATTTCAATACGTATGTCCACATCATGAAGGACTCACTATCCTTAGTAGTCTGACATCTGCAATATAATACACATTTGTTGTCCAAACAACATATGTAATATGTGTATTAGTCCAAACGCTGGCCCTCATTGCGAGGCTGGCGGCACCATGCTGGTCTTACCAGCGTGGATCCGGCGGTAAAGATCGCCACATCACAAGTTGTGGGGCTTGGCTGCCGCCAAACATCCACTATGCCACCTGGCCCATTGGTGCAGGTGCACCGACGTGGCCGGCGGTGTGCACCTCCAACCCGGCAGCAGGCCTCAGCCTGCTGGCCTGATTATGAGGCTGCAGACCACCAGGCTTTCCGTGGTGGTCCCTTTAGCCATGAAAACCCTGGCTGTCAAGCAGCCACTGATAGGATTCCCCATTCCTGTCGCCGGCACACACCCCCACACAGCTGCACACATTTGCACACATGCACACCCCCTCCCACCTGTCCACGCACTTACAAACACCCCCACCCCTTCACGCATGCATGCATTCACATACATACCCCCAGCATACACATTCATTCACACAGACACCCCTGCTCACTCGCATATATGCAGACACACACCCCAACTCACTCGCATACATGCAGACACACACCCCATTCACACACACATACATGCACATGAACATTCACTTTCAATCACATACACACACGCACTCAAACTACACCCTCCACACACATGCACTCACACTACACCCCCCTACACACACACGCATCCACTCACACAGACACCCTCCCCCACCCCATTTAGGACAACCACTTTAATTCTCCGTCGAGGATGTCATGGGTCCTGATGGTCTTGCACCACCAGCACCACCATGCTAGCAGGACTCCACCACACCATATTACGGCTTGTAATGTGGCGGGTGGTGTTCTGCTGCCGTGGCAGTGCTGGTGATGCAGCCTCCTCTTCGGAGTTGGACTTCCACCCAGAAGTCATCCAAAGACTCCTAATATGGCAGTCAACAGACCACCAGCATTGGTGGTCTGTTGCGTGCAGCAGCTTCAGCGGTCTTCAAAAAAGTCCGCTGAAGTCATAATGAGGCCCTCTGTCTCTAGCTGTCGATGGCAGATGGATTTATATCAGCAATAAATATGAAGTTTCCCAGTAATGGTGATGTTGTTCTTGATCAACAGTTTTTTTCTTTTTTCAGCACATGGTCCTCTATGTTCTTGAATGCCATGAATTGTAATACATTTTCTGTATGTTTGAGAGTAGAGAAACTTGAGCACCTACAGTATACCCCTCCAACACATTTGCTTCCATAGATGATGTTCTATACTCTTGGATTTCATGAACTGTACTAAGTTTAGTCTATGTGTAAAAGAGTATGGAAACGTGACCATCTACAATGCACCATATCAGCAAATGCTAACCAAATAAAAATGTAGCAGAATTAATCACATGAGCAGAAGACAGATAGACTGTAACCACTTATGTGGCCCACCAACTGGAGCGGATGGCTCATCATACAAGACCCATCACCTTTACTAGAATCATAATATTGAGACCCTTCAAATGAATATCTGCCCAAACATTCTCTAGAGATCTTCCTTCAAATCAAAATGTTGCACTTGCTTAATGAAAACGTAGAACTGTGCAAATATCGATCCTTTACCTTTAGTGGTGCAGAATATAACACGTAGTTGCAGAAAAGAACCTTTACCATCAAATCAAATCATTAACATTTATAAAGCGCGCTACTCACCCGTGCGGGTCTCAAGGCGCTAGGGGGGAAAGGGGGGGTTATCGCTGCTCGAACAGCCAAGTCTTTAGGAGTCTCCGGAAAGCGGAGTGGTCCTGGGTGGTCCTGAGGCTGGTGGGGAGGGAGTTCCAGGTCTTGGCCGCCAGGAAGGAGAAAGATCTCCCACCCGCCGTGGAGCGGCGGGTGCGAGGGACGGCAGCAAGTGCGAGGCCAGCGGAGCGGAGGGGGCGGGTGGGGACGTAGAAGCTGAGGCGTCTGTTGAGGTATTCCGGTCCCTTGTTGTGGAGGGCTTTGTGTGCGTGGGTGAGAAGACGGAAGGTGATCCTTTTGCTGACTGGGAGCCAATGCAGGTGTCTCAGGTGTGCGGAGATGTGGCTGTTGCGGGGTACGTCGAGGATGAGGCGGGCCGAGGCGTTTTGGATGCGTTGCAGGCGGTTTTGGAGTTTGGCTGTGGTCCCGGCGTAGAGGGTGTTGCCGTAGTCCAGGCGGCTCGTGACGAGGGCGTGGGTCACGGTTTTTCTGGTGTCGGCGGGGATCCAGCGGAAGATCTTACGGAGCATGCGGAGAGTGAGGAAGCAGGCGGAGGACACGGCGTTGACTTGCTTGGTCATGGTGAGAAGAGGGTCCAAGATGAAGCCGAGGTTGCGGGCGTGGTCTGCGGGGGTCGGTGCGGTGCCGAGGGCCGTGGGCCACCAGGAGTCGTCCCAGGCGGACGGGGTGTTGCCGAGGATGAGGACTTCCGTTTTTTCAGAGTTCAGCTTTAGGCGGCTGAGCCTCATCCAATCTGCGACGTCCTTCATACCCTCTTGTAGGTTGGTCTTGGCGCTGGCGGGGTCCTGGGTGAGGGAGAGTACAAGTTGGGTGTCGTCGGCGTAGGAGGTGATGATGATGTCGTGCTTGCGTACGATGTCGGCGAGGGGGCTCATGTAGACATTGAAGAGTGTCGGGCTGAGCGATGAGCCTTGAGGTACGCCGCAGATGATCTTGGTGGGTTCTGAGCGAAACGGAGGGAGGTAAACTCTTTGGGAGCGGTTAGCGAGGAAGGAGGCGATCCAGTCCAGGGCCTGGCCTTGGATCCCGGTGGAGCGTAGGCGGGTGATTAGGGTGCGGTGACAGACGGTGTCAAAGGCAGCCGAGAGGTCGAGGAGAATGAGGGCGACTGTTTCACCGTTGTCCATCAGGGTTCTGATGTCGTCTGTGACTGAGATGAGGGCGGTTTCCGTGCTGTGGTTGGTTCGGAATCCGGTTTGTGAAGGGTCGAGCAGGTTGTTGTCTTCCAGGAAGGTGGTCAGCTGTTTGTTGACGGTCTTTTCTATTACCTTGGCTGGGAAAGGTAGAAGAGAGATGGGGCGGAAGTTTTTCAGGTCGCTTGGGTCAGCCGTAGGTTTCTTTAGTAGGGCGTTGACTTCAGCGTGCTTCCAGCATTCGGGGAAGGTAGCAGAAGAAAAAGAAGAGTTGATGACGGTCTGGAGGTGCGGGGCGATGATGTCGTCGGCTTTGTTAAAGATGAAGTGCGGGCAGGGGTCCGAAGGGGCGCCGGAGTGGATAGAGTTCATGATGGATTTGGTTTCTTCCGTGTTGATGTGGGTCCAGTTGTTGAGGGTGATGTCCGGGGAAGCGGGTTCAGTGGTGTATGGTTGGGTCTGGTGTCCGAAGCTGTCGTGGAGGTCGCTGATCTTGCGATGGAAGAAAGTGGCGAGGGATTCGCACAAATCCTGTGAGGGCGTGACGGCGTTGGCGCTGGCGCTGGGGTTGGAGAACTCTTTGACGATGCTGAAGAGTTCTCTGCTGTTGTGGCTGTTTTTGTCTAGTCTGTCGGTGAAAAAGTTCCTTTTGGCAGTGCGGATCAGGTGGTGGTGTTCGCGTGTAGCGTTCTTGAGGGCGGTCATGTTGTCAGCGGTGTGGTCCTTGCGCCAGGCCTTCTCAAGGGCACGACAAGTTTTCTTTGATTCTTTGAGGGTGTCGGAGAACCAGAGAGGTTTTTTGGTGTTGGTCTGTCGATGCGTGCGTTTGAGGGGAGCAAGGTTGTCAGCGCAGTTGGAGATCCAGTTTGTGAGGTTGAGAGCTGCGTCGTTGGGGTCGGTGGTGAGGGTGGGTTGGTTGGCGGCGAGAGCGGAGAAGAGTTGCTCTTCAGGGATCTTGTTCCACTGTCGATGAGGGATGGGTTGAGTGCGGAGGTGGGAGGTCTCGCGTCGGAATGTGAAGTGGACGCAGTTGTGGTCGGTCCAGTGTAGGGCAGAGGTGTGGCTGAAGAAGACGTGTTTGCTGGCGGAGAAGATAGGGTCGAGCGTGTGTCCGGCGATGTGGGTGGCGGTGTTCACCATATGTCTCAGTTGAATGAAGTGTTTTAATTCTGGCACAGAGACGACCAGGCTTGCTTGTGGCCCACCTTACACCTGAATGCCAAAAATTGAAATTCCAATGTTGCACTAATTGCACTCATTGCCATTATTACAGAAGTGCCTGCATGCCTTGCTAATTAGTCATTCTGTGACAGTCAGCATTGTGTCCCTATAACTCATCAGTCCATCTGCATAACAGAGATCTTTTTGGCATTTTACATGTGTGCTCAATTTTTTATAATAATATTTGCCAGGTCCCTTTCCATGCCCCTAATTCATCCACCATACTCAGCATAGTCATCCGGGGAGCTGAGTACTAGTACCAGAGCAAGTCATCTTGGGGCATGGTGGTGCTAAAAGGAGACTAAGAGGAAGTGAAAGAGAAGCAAGCAAGATGTGGGTGTGTGTTTGACTATCCACTAACGTTTTACTGACTGAAGATTAGAGGCCTGAGTGCAATGGTGTTCTGTGGTCTGGCTTCTGCCCCTTTGATCTTTTTTAGGTTGGGAGCTCAACATTTCGCTGCCATAGGTAAAGGCAGCAATTTTGTGCACAAAGATAAAGTAGCAACGCTGATACACAACTTGGTGGCAATCAAGAACAGAACATTCTCAGCAGAAATAATATTCACTTTCCTAAAGGCCCAATTGAATATTACACATTGAGGCCCAGGTTTATGAAAACTGGTGATGCACCTAGTGCAGCGCCATTTTTCTTGCACCCCTTAGTGCCCCATATTGCCACATGTGTGAACCGTATTTAAAATACGACGTAGCATGGCAGTAGTCAGGAGGACTAGTGTCATTAATTTTTACACTAGTCTGGCCCTTTGCAGGACTAGCATGAAAGCGTTTGACGCTAATCCTGCAAAGCACCCAGAGTCCCATTGAACACAATGGGAGCCTCTTTTTAACGCCTGCACTTAAAAGGCATTAAAAAATGCCTATAAAAATGGCGCAAATTAATCTTATAGATTCCTTTGGGCCATTTTTATGTCCCCCCCTAGCACCAGAACGTCCCCCTTGCATACATTATGCCTGCTACAGGGTTATTAAGTGGCACACCTTGTAAATATGGTGTTGCGTTTTTGCCCTTCCAACGCCACATTAGCGTAAAAAATGACGCTAATGTTGTGTTGGAATGGCACTAGGCCACCATAAATCTGGGCCCTAATGTCAGGAAACATAAGTTATGTGAGATTCTTAGATAAAAGTATGGGGGAGCTGGTGTAATCAACCAACATTGCTTGGCCATTGTCATCAATAGACTAGTTTTTAAATATACTGATGTCATTGGGAATTAAGATAACTCTGCAGTGGAATAAAAATAACGACACCATGGTAATTTAAATGTAGGACCTTAATTGCCCAATGCCTCTGTGGCGGCCACTTGAAATGTAGTGTTTAAAAAGCGAAGGGACCACAAATGCAGTTTTCGGGTTGAAATGGAAAACCTTCGAATAACATTAGACCCACTCAGAAAAAAATATATTTCAATTAATAATGTAAATAAGTGGACAATGTCCATTAATGTTAACTGTTGTTGAATAACTGCAATCGGAGAAGGAACCATTATTTTTCGAGTATTGGCAATAGCAAGAATGTGCAATTGAAGGTTGGGAATTCACCAGAGTCGAAAAGAAAGCACATTTCTCAAGCAAGTTCCTTACAAAATATTGGTTGGAATTTTGCTCGATTGTGAGACATATTGAAAGGCAATGACAGGTTCCAATATGTAAAATGGAATGATATATTGTTTTCACGGAACTTGGGACATTGCGGAAACCCTGTTAAAGACACATAAGACTTATCTCTACCCCTACTAAATTGTGATAAGCATACCTGCAAGAAATTGGGTTACAGTGATTGAGGGAAGTGGAAGCCATACTTAAGCAACAAGCACAATCCTTGCAAGGTTGACTCACAGAAACTCATCAAATTAACCTGTCTTTAATCTTCTTGTTTTTTGACACAAATGTAGTCAGACTCACTTAGTTTAGAGGCAATGGTCAAAGTATTTAGGCCTGTCACAAATAGTAAGAAAGCGAAAACAAAACACAAGTAAAACCCCACACGAATTTAGAAAAATAGAGTAAATCGTAGAAAATACAATGACATCAAAGCAAATTAAATCCAGTCAGTAGGACTGGAATTCTGATTTTTTAAAACCTGTAATGAAAAGTAGCACCAAAAGAATGAAGCTCCAACTGCGCATATCTAGTTGTGCAAGTTTGTGACAAAGTCACAAGTTAAGACTGACTACGATGTAGTGGAGGTCAGATATAGTTACTAGGTTTGCCTAGGTTAAGAGTCACCTTTGGAGTGTGGACAGGAGGTCAGCCAGCTCGCCCTGAGAGTCACTCTGGCGTTCCTGGTCTCAAGGAGCAGGTCCACTCTTCCTTACTCAGGCAGCTGGGCCGCGAGGAAGCAGGGTGACACATTTTATCCCCAGTTGCAGCCTTTTTATAGGGGCAACAAGTAGCCCATTCTCCTGCACTACCTAAGTTTGGCTCCAAAATGTCTGGAGTGACAAAAGGCTACTGTCAGGTTGTTTTATGTGTGCTGTAGGCACGGTTTTTGATGTGTAATTCAGGGCTTGGTACAACTCCTCTCCCAGCCCTCCTGCAAGGATGGCCCATCCTGTCACTTGTAAACCCTTTTTGCACCATTGTCTGGGAGAGATCAACAACCCATCACAGAGGAGACAAACATAGTCATGTGACCCTGTTTACTAGCACAAAAGCACTGTAGATTTGGGCACAGAATTGGCAACATTTTAAAAGTGGCATTTTTAGAATTGTCGAGAACCGCTATGAGTGATGGCTTTCAAGTCTGGACTCAGGTACACTGTTCGCCTCTGGAGGGTCAGACTCAGGCAATAATTGTATCACTTCAAAAACTGCCTTACACTTAGTCATATTTTTGGGTTATTTTGCAAACGTTCTGTGTTATTTTTCAAATGAATCCACATGTGCACATTTTCTTACATGACTTTAATTTTCTAAAGGCAGAGAGCTACAGAAAGACTCAATGATAGTTCATGTTGAGAGAAGGAAGGAGATAGATTGCAAGACCCTTCGGGTAAATAGATGGCTATACATATAAGTACATTATGGGTAAGGAAGGACTTTGGTGGTCTAAATGAGAGATTGTATGTCAGAGTACCTAATGAGGTTTAATATTGACTGGATGGCTGACCGTTAAGATGGATGTTGCTTGTACTTGGACGACATCTCCCCCGAAAACTAATTTGCTATGTGCACCAAAAGTAGACTTGATACCCTTTCTGTAGGTGGTCCTACAGCCAAACACTACAATTGAGAGCTGTGATGCTTTCTGTGATTGAGAGAGGAAAGGAAGATCAACTATTCTGCACTTCTTGTTCTTTTACACCAAATTAAGTTAAATAGGAAGTAGATGTTGATAAGTAAGCATTGGCGTTAGGTTATAGGAGTGACATAGGTCTGATCTAACATCGTTTTATGTCCCAGTGGTATCATAAATTTGGTCCGCCTGATTAATTAGCTGTAAATCGCAAGAAAGATGTTCTATTAAATGGTATAGGTTAATGGTTTAAAGGTGGTTTCTCAAAAATGGAAGTGAATACAACTATTTTGTTTTTCTAACTTTTTATCAGCTTACTGGATAAACTTTTTTTATCAATGTCAATCATTTTCAATCATTTAGCGCTCAGCAACATTTTTATTTGTGGGCCTAGTGGCTCGATTTCTTACACACGGGAACGCCTTGCTAGATTAGAGCCATCTCTTCCAGTTGATAAACATTGGTTCTACGTTGAACTACAATTTGTACAAGAGATACTGGCATGGTAAAGGATGTGATCACAGATTTAAATTAACTATAACACAAGGGAAAGCGTGATTTTAAAATATACAGATAGGAGATAAACTATAGCGAATGGTGATTGCATGATGGGTGCAAGAATATACTGGAGATGAGCTGAATATTATACTCAATTAATAGCTGATAAGTGATGTTAAGGGGCTAGGAGAGGTGAATCTGGTCTGTTTTGAAGAGAATGGAGCCACTGGAATCTATACTACTATTGCATGCTCATGAGAGGCAGGAGTGTCATAGGGGGATTATTTGGCTGCATTGGATATTGAAGCCCAGATACCTGGATATAAAACGGTGGATGAGATAGGAAGCTTCTTTTATGGAGCTGCATAATGATTTTCACTCTTTTTCTTACAGTAGTTCAAAGGGACCCCATTTATATTCTAATGTGAAAAGTTCTGCCTTAGATAATTACATCTTGATGGAAGTCATAAATGAAATTTACATTTTAACAACAGAGAAGGGGCTGAGTAGAGCTGAGAGCATCTGCTTTCTAATGAAAGGGCTTTCCTGGGAAAGTAGAATTTCTAGCTTTGTGCAGCACAGAGACAAGATGAGCCAAAGGAAGTAATCACTGCCTTAACCTGAGTCATTTCATTAAACAGAAACCCCGAGCAAAAGTTGTAGTGTATATAATATGTAAAGAAAGTGAAGACATTTCAGCTTATCTTACACATACAAAGACATTGTTAAGGGATCACCAATTCTAGCCATCATGTTATGCGTAAATCACACTTCTTGTTTTGTAGTGAAATGAATTACAAGTTTTGCACAACTGTTGGATTGTTACTTTACCATAATTATGTTTTAATGACTGTCCGGAACGGCAGTCTGGGTAGATATATCACTATCAAATTCAATTAGCGTTCCTGAATTTGTACTGGCCACCTTCTTTAACTAAAGTGAAAGCACAATACACAATTGCACCTATGTTTGTGCTGCCATTCAATATGATAATACAGATTGGGCTGCACATGTTTTTGTGTCTTCGTCTGTAATACCCACTCCATGAGTATCACTCATGATGAGGAAACACGGTTACTCTAATTTCATAAATGAGCCTCCTGGCACATCCACTGAGAGTAAAGGGTGTGTCTTGGACTTAGTCCTTTCTGCAGGGTCATCCCATTAGAAATGTAAGAAATGGGGTCTCCATTTGACAGTGGTTTCACCCTGTCCAAGTGGGGACCCTCACTCTAGTCAGGGTAAGAGGTTCACACAGCTAAGATAACCCATGCTTAACCCCTTTGTAGTTTGGCATGAGCAGTCTGGCTTATCTCAGTGGAAATGCATAAAGTACTTGCACACACACACACACACACACAGAGGAGTAACACAGTGAAAACATTAGAAAAGTACTCCACACAAGTTTATAAAAATAGCCAATATTTATCTGAGTAAAACAAGACCGACAAAAATCCAATACACACAAGTAAAGATAACATTTTTCAAAGATTAAATCATAGTAGAAATGTTAGAAACACAGTAGCTTCAACTGGGGCTATCTCGGCATATTGACGGAGTCATTTCCAATAGTCCAACGCCACTCACGAGGGAGTGCCGGCTGGTCACGGAGTCGCACAGACCCCAGGTATAGTACCTTGAAAAAGGATGAGGAAAGAAAGATGTTGCATGGATTCACGAAGGAGAGGCATTGCTGAAGCTGCTGTGGTGTTGGATCCTTACTGCTACAAGGGAGGAGAGGTGTTGGTTCCTTATTGCTTGGCAGGGGAGGTGAGGAGTCGGTTCCTTACAGTTGCAGGGGAGGTAATGCAACTTCAGTAGCAAGGCGTCAGTTCCTTAAAACCAGGTGGGTCAAAGAATCCAGCAGGTCAAGATGCGAGACATCAACTTTGTGGTGTTGCAATCACACCACGGGGCCCTAGGTACTGTGCCAGAGTTGGAGTCGCGTGTCTCAGATGCTGGTGACACAGCACTTGGGAATCACACTGTGGCAGGAGCACAGAGGCATTACGGCAGTCTTGGGCCTGTGTTGCAGATCGCAGCATTTGCACTCTGTGAGGACCACATCTCCGGTGCAGGACGCTGTGTGGAGTGGGACAGCAGCAATGGTTCCGAAGTTGCTCTGGAGTCGATGTGCTTGGTTTCTTCCTGGTGGCACCAGAAGTCACTCCCAAGGGCCCAGGAACTGGATTTGGTACCACTAGACTAGTCAAGACTCTCAACAAGAGAACCCAGGTGCTGGAAGATGAAGCCTTTGATGTCCCTGGGATGTCTTAACAGAAGGCAAGCTCAGTCCAAGCCCTTGGAGAATCTTTAGAAGCAGGATGTAGAAAGCAAACTCCAGTCTTTTCACTTCCAGGACAGAAGCACCAAGCAGGAGGCCAGTACAGCAAAGCAACAGGCCGAGTGATGATCCCTCCTATAGCATCCAGCTCTTCTTCCTGGCAGAATGGCCTCAGTCCAGAAGGATTCTAACTTTTTGAGGTCAGAGGTCCAGTACTTATACCCATTTCTGTCTTTGAAGTAGGCAAACTTCAAAGAGAAATGTTTGTAGTATACAAGACCCTGCCTTTCCTGCCCTGGCCCCAGACACACTACAGGGGGTTGACGACTGCTTTGTGTAAGGACAGGCACAGCCCTATTCAGGTGTAAATGTCAGTCCCTCCCACCACTCCAGCCCAGGAGGATCCATTGGGATATGCAGGGCACACCTCAGCTCCCTTTGTATGACTGTCTAGAGTGAATTCAAAAACAGCTTATCTGTCACCCTGACCCATAGTGTATTCCACAGACAGGCAGGGGCACAGAATGGTTAAGAAAGAAAATGTCCACTTCCTGAAGGTGCCATTTTCCTACTTAAAATTTAAAAACCAACTTCACCAAAAGATGTATTTTATAAATTGTGAGTTCAGTGACCCCTAACTCCATATCTTAATTTGCTCCCAATGGGACATTGCACTTAAAAGATATTTCAAGCCAATCCCTATGTTCCCCTATGGAAGAAATAGGCTTTGCAAAATTGGAAAACAATGTATCAGTATTTCATTATCAGGACATGTAAAAGACACCATTACATGCCCTATCTTCTAAAACACTGCAGTCTTCCCCAGGGGATGCCTTGGACCTCCCTTAAGAGTGACATACAATTAATAAAAGGGAAGATTTGGACCTGGCAAGTGAGTGCACTTGCCAGGTCAAAATGACAGTTTAAAACTGCTCAAACAGACATTGCAGTGGTAGGTCTAAGACATGTTTACAGGGCCACTCATGTGGGTGGCACAATCAGTGCTGCAGGCCCACTAGCAGCATTTGATTTAGAGGCCCTGTGCACACATGATTCACTATACTAGAGACTTACTAGTAAATCAAATATGCCAAACATGGATAAACCAATCACGAATACCATTTAGACAGAGAGCGCTTGCACTTTAGCACTGGACAGTAGTGGTAAGGTGGCCAGAGTCCTAAAGCCAGTGAAAATAAACTGCAGTCCACCATCAAAACCAGGAGGTCAGAGGCAAAATGTTTGTGAATAGTCCCATAAAAAGGGCCATTTCCAATGCATCCCCAAACTTTTTGCCTTCACCCTTGTGGTTCCTGAATCTGTTTTGGTTGGCTTTTAGTACTCTGCACAATTTACCACTACTAAACAGTGCTAAATTGCTTGAGCTCTCTCCTTAAAACATGATAGAATCAGCTTATATCCATTTGGCATACTTAATTAACTAGTATGTCCCTAGTAGGGTGATCATACCTGTTCCCAGGCCCAGTAAATTAAATGCTACTTGTGGGCCTGCAGCCATAATTGTGACACCCATCTAAGTAGTACTTTAAACATGTCTCACCCTTTGTGTGTGCAGTTTTAAACTGTCATTTTGACCTGGCAATCCTTCCTTTTTGTCCATATCAGTCACCCCTAAGGTAGGCCGTAGGCAGCCCAGAGGGCAGGGTGCAATTTATTTAAACAGTAAGACATGTACTTTTATTTTTTAAATGTCCTGGTAGTGGAAAACCCTTAAACTCATTTTTCACAACTGCAAGGCCCGTCTCTCCCATAGGATAGCATTGGAGTTACCTTATTACCATAAATAAGTGTAAAATCTCAAATGGAAGCAGGTCACCAGTTCATGTTTGGTGTCTTTGGAATTGCAATGAAAAATCTTAACTTATTGTGAAGCTGTATTTTAAATAAGTCCACAGGGGCAGGTCATAAACCTTGTGATCCATGAGGGTGGGTGTTGATGCTTCTACCAGACGGAATACCATAATAGTCGAAACCTAGGTTTTCCAGAGCAGTCCACCAGGGAGGTATGTAGGGTGACTCAGGCCCATGGGCATGATGATTTTCATCCTATGGCCCTCGTATCCCTGGAGTGAGGTAAGGAAGTGACCTGAAAGAGGGTCATTGTCACCAGATGCCAACTGACTACATTCTGAGGAATGACTTGCCCCCGGTGTTAGAAAGCTGGGAAGGGTGGCCACCTGGGGCACCAAGACAGCAGTTTTCACATCAGGTGTCTGTGGTTACCACTCACTATTGGGGGTACAGGTGCTTAAATGGAGGGGCATGGTGAGGGAGAATTCACCCTTTGCGCCTGTTCAACCTCAGTGTACAGGCCTTGGGCTAAGTGGCCTGTCTCAGGATACCACCTCTGAACTGGTAGGAGCTGGAGTGGGTTTTCCTTGGGTTGAGGACAGAAGTCTGATCCAAGGGATGGAATTGGCAACATCACTTTTTAGCTATGGTAGTATAGTCTGCCTACTGGGATGCATCTGTGAGCAAATTAAGGTTAGGTATAGTACAGACGGGGTCCAAAGGCAAGGTGAAGGGTTCCCGATGGGTCAATTCAGTGGCTCAGGAGAGCATAGACAGAGGGATGAAACTGAGTTCAGAGAGGCACAGAACTGACCACTCCCCTACCTAATCGGGCTTTCGTCACTATTATCTCTCTTAAGCAGGGAAGCCCACCAAGAAACTTATTAGTCTACCCTGGCTTTTAGCTTGAAGGGGGTCGTGTTGGAGGCCCTTTATGCAGGATCATCCTCATTCTTTTTGCCTTTACCCTCCTGATTTCAGACCCATTTTTGCTGACTTTTAGGACTCTTCACACTTTATCAGGGGTAACCAGTGCTAAAGTGTTTGTGCTCTCTCCTTAAAACATGGTACAATTGTCTCATACCCAGTTGGCATATTTAATTTACTTGTATGTTTTTAGTAAGGTAGAACTACCTGTGCCCAGGGCCTGTAAATTAAACAGGGTGCCTGTGTAGCATGCAGGATTGTTTTTGTGCAGGAAGGGGCACATTCCTGCACACAAATAATTCTGAGAGGTTTTTTTCAGAATGCAGAATGCAGTACACTTAGAAAGAGGAAAAAAACAGGGAACGCTGATTGTACATCAAGTTACGGAACACTAATTGTGCCACCCACTTAAGTAGCACTTTTAAGCATGTCTAAGTCCTACCATTGCAGTGTGTGTGTGTGTGTGTGTGTGTGAGTGTGTGCAGTTTTCAACCGCTATTTCGACCTGGCAAAATAACCCTTTCGCTAAACCCAAAACTTCCTTTTTAATCCACATTGGTCACCCTCAGGGTAGGCCCTGGGCAGCCCGAGGTCAGAGAACAATGTATTTAAAAAGAAGGATATGTTCTTCTAAGGTTTATATGTCCTGGTAGTGGAAAGCTCATAATTTTTTTTTCACAACTGGAAGGCCCACCTCTACAACAGGATAGCATTGGAGTTACCTTAGAACCTTTAATAAGCTGTAATTTTCAAATGGGAGCACGTATCCAGTTCATGTTTGATGTTTTTAGAATTGTAATGAAAAACCTTAACTTATGGTGAAGTCTGCTTTTAAATTACAATTTTAAAAATACCACTTATAGAAAGTTGGTATTCCCCTGCTTTAGCCATTTGGTGCTTTCATCCTGTCTCTGGGTCAGATGAAAGGGTGTAGCTCACAGCTTTGTGTATTCATCCTAGACATCCACACACAATAAGGAGCTTAAGTGTATCTTGCTGTGCCATCACTGGCAAGATGAGAGGGAGGCGATAGGCCCAAACCCATTTATACTAGAATATGCTGTGTCCTGCTTTCACACAAAGAGCTGTGTACCCCCTGCAGTTAATCTGGAGCCAGGGCCAGGAAGGCAAGGCACATGTCCACTTCAAAGGCAAGCCTCTAAAAGTGTTTCCCCTCTTCAAGGGAAATACATGGATATAAATACTGGACCTCTGACACCAACCCTTCATTACACTCCTGAGCCTGTGGATACTGTGCCAGAAAGAAGGACTGCTATGCTGCTGGAAGGACTGCTACTCTGCTGGACTGCTACTCTGAAAGGCTAGTGCCCAGAAAACAACTGAACCTGCATCTATTCACCCCATGACCACCAAAGTGACTCAAAGGGCTTGTTGGCTGGCCTCCTGACTACAGCCTTAGTGACAGAAGACTCCAACAACCTGGAGGCCAGGACCTGGACTAATCAGTGAGGCTAGTCCGCCAATTGATGCCACCCTAGTCCTGGTCCCTTGTGGGTGGATCTAAGGTGCTCTACCAGCCTCTGTGGATCCAGCAGAACTGACGCATCTCCCCTGCTGTGTGGCACAAACCTGAACAGAACCAACGCATTGTTGCTGCTGTGTGGATTGGACCCATTGCAAAGCCCTACATCACCTCCCCAGTCTTATCAGAACTGCTGCTGTGCAATGCATTCTCGGTGCAGGTCCTTGCGTTCCTCCTTGACATCAGCCTGGACAATGATGTCAGACTCCGTCTCATAGCCTTGCAGCTCCTTGGAACCGATGCATTACCCGACTATGTGGCACATCCTTGATGCCGAACTTTGCATCAAAAAGCCCTGATGACGGGATCCTCAATGATGACACAGGTCCTTGCATGGCAGCCTTGCTGCATCTTGGAACCAACATATCACTTCAGCTACACAATACAGATCCTCGCAGCTCTGTGCAAGCCAGGATGTAAGGTATGTTGGCCGGTATCTGGCCTGTCCCCCATCATGGCTGACCTGAACCTGTGACTTTAGCCCAGTCTAGTGCAACCAGATATCCACAATTGGCACTTTGTGATTTTTTGCACTATTTTTACTCAAGTCTTTACACCTGCATATCTCCGGATCTAAAATTGGATTTTGTAGTTCTGGTCTTGTTTTTAACTTGGTGTGAGATCTTTTTTGTGGTGTTTGCACATATACTTTACATGTTGCCTCTACGTTAACCCTGACTGTCTGTGCCAAGCTACCAGAGGGATGATCACAGTTTAATGCAGGGTTGGCTTCTGCATAACCCTGACTGTGGTTGCTGCCTAATCAGGACTCACACTCCAGTCAAACAACATCCCAATTTCTTACAGAGTGCAAAAGGAGTGCTTAGTTAAATGAGAGATGGGTTACTTCAGTTTGGGGTCACCTGCATATATCTAATACAACTTTTGTAATGTATTGTTTATTGTTCAGAATAGTAAGGTGTCTTTCATTTCCTGCATGTTTCCCCAGCTCCATCCTTATACTTCATCCCCTGCAGTTTGCAGTTATAAGCCAGTTGTAGTGTGCTTAGTGCTGCATTCACATCCATTCCAACAAAGAACAAGGACTCCAATCTCATCATGTGTTCTACTCTGGCAAGGAAAACTCTGCTTGGAAACAGTTACACATGGGCTACAGGAGTTTTTGAGTCAGTTACACAAATCCAATGGTGCCATGCGATGCCTACTGTCACCACAGAGTGACTGATTTATGAAATATTGTTTTCCTCAGGACTGTAGAAAGATGCCCTTGCCATTGATTGGATCATTTCAGAATGTCAACAGTAGTCTTCAGTACAAGTGACTTATTGGCATCAACTGCCAAGTATGCAAGTCAAACTCTAACCTTCAGGAGCTCCATGCACAGCAGATGAGACATAACTAAATCAGAGGAGATAAAATGATACATTCCTAGAGAATTAGTAGGATCCTTGCACTTGCATCTAAAGAGAAGGAAGAAGACATGAGCTGACAACATGGTTTTATTCAGTTGTAAAACAGCAGGAAAACAGCTTTTGTGATAGTTGTAATCAACTTGCCACTCAAAGAAGAAATGCAACAGGATTGCTGCAAACGTTTTTCATACTTTTTGGAGAGAGGCGCCCCAGTACTGTGGACCAGTGATTGCATAAGATAAGAGAAGAGTGCATGAACCTTAGAGATAGATTGCTTTTATTTTCAAGTGGATCAGGATGCTTTTTTTCTGTTATGACTTCCTCAGGCATAGAGGAGGAATACCACCTGCAACATGTGGCTGCCATGTGCAGCCCAACTGCAAAAATCACTACATAGTCCCTGCCTCCTTTGTGTGTGATGACTCTCTCTTGAACCATGCATCCCAAAAACATGCCTTGTACTGAACTGTGCTGCAAATTCCAAGGACAGAGCCTCCCTAGAAGTCGCTGACACCCAACTCCCTCAGCTCATGTTAATTGTGACATGCTTACTATGAGTGACTAGGAGCATGTTCTGAACTGCAGAGTCAGCTAGTAACATAGCCATCACTGCATAAAAGTACACAAAATTCATACACTGGAAGTGCAACCAGGGGACACTGATTTTTGCAGAAGGGCACGCTGCCCAAAAGTAACCCCATGTCCAAGCAAGTATTCTGCAGTACAGATTTCTACATTTGTATCTTTTCAATACACATTCTGCACGGAAGGAATGCCAGGGAAGCCCTAATATTGGGGAGAGATATTTAACTATGAGCACTGTGTGTTATTTTCAGTGCAATATTTTACTAAAGGGAATAAGAGTCCTACATGGTATAAGGTATAGAAATAAAAAGACAATACATTTATTGTGTGAGGATGAGTACACTGTCTCTGATTTACCTCCACATTATACTTCTAGAATAAACTTTGACAGTTCAATCTCCCCAGCCCCTGAAAGCCAAAGTATCAACACAAGGAACCTGTCAATTCAGTGAACTCACACTAGTGTCTGCTTCTTCTAGTTATAGGGGCAGCAGGCAATATTTTCCAAATGTTCTCCCTAGATGCCCTGAGGTCCAATAAGTTCTGGGTGAACTGTCCTATCTGTATCTCATATTGTTTCATCCTCTCTCCTCTTAAATGCTCATTTTCACCTTCCCTCAACTTACCTTCACTTCAACCATTGTACTATTCAATCAATCAATCAATCAATCATGGATTTGTAAAGTGCTGCATATCACCTATGAGTGTCTTAAGGTGCTGGAATTTGCTAGCTGCTTTAAGGTGGACTATTCAGTCAAACATCCAGGTCTTATCTTCTTTCCTGAATTGCTGGAGCTATGGAGTGGACCTGAGGCCTGAGATGCAGGGGTAGGTTGTTTCAAGCTTGGGTCGCTAGGTGAGAGAAGGAGCGTCCTCTCCTGTTGCTTTCTTGGATCTAGGGGTTGTCTACAAGTAAATGGGAGGCAGATAACAGTTGTCTGGTTGAGTGGTGTAAGTTCAGGTGTTTGTTGAAGTATGCCGGTCCTTTTTGTGTAGGGCTTTGTATGCATGGGTCAGCAACTTGAACTGGCATCTCTACTGGATTGGGAGCCAGTGAAGGTTCTTAAGGTGAGGGATGATATGGATTTGTCAGAGGAGGTTGAGGACGAGTCTGTCTGCTGAGTTTTGTATTGTCTGAAGTCTCATCTGGAGGCAGTGATTCCAACATAGAGCATGTTTCGGTATTCCAGTCTGCTTCTGATGAGGGCCTGCATGATGCTCCTTTTGATGTTGACTGGAAGCCATCTGAAGATCTTGGGGAGCATGAGCAAGGTGTGGAAGCAGGTGGATGGAACTACGTTTACCAGCTTCTTCATGGATAGCTTGCTGTCTAGGATGATGCCAAGGATGCAGGCATGATTTGTTGGGGCGTGAGGAGGTATGAGGTCAGCAGGCCACCATGCTTTATTCCTTGATGAGGCAATATTCCCAAAGATGAGGAGTTCGGTCTGGTCCGTGTTCGGTTTGAGACAGTTATTCTTCATCCATTCAGTGACCTTCATCATACAACTGTGGAAGCTGGATCTAGTGGTGGAAAGGTCTTCTGACAGTGAGAGGATGAGCTGGGTGTCATTGACATAGGAGATTCTGTTCAATCTGTGCGATCTAACTATGTTGGCAAAGGGGTCATGTAAGTGTTGAAGATCAAGAGGCTGAGGGATGATCCATGTGGGACTCCGCAGATGATCTTTGGTTCTGAGGTGAACTTCCTATGGGTTCTCTCAGCTCCATCCCATCCTGTATCTTTTTCACTTTATCTCTATTTTTAAGACTTGTTACAGCTATCACTTTAGATTCTTTCTACTTTCAGCTTAAGCTGTCACAGTCTCCTACCTTCATCATTCACTGCCACCTCCATTTCTAGATCTGTAATTCTCTCAATTTTGTATATCCAGATTTCTCACACGCCTCCACTTTAAAGTCTTTCATTTTTTAACCACTTTAATTAAATACACTCCTGCCTGCAGCCCCTAGGGCTATCAAAGTATGCAATTTATAAAAAGGTTTTAAATATTTAAAGTATTGAAATAAAATAGTTATATATGTGGGCGTACATAAACATCAAGTGAAAAAATAGGCTAGCTAATGAGCTATTTTATTAACAGTTGCAGAAAACAACAGGAAAGTTGAAGGCAGGAGTAAATAAAGTGGACAAATTGTGAGCTCTTGAGGTAGGTGAACAAGAGAGAGGAAAAATAATGCTAGTTATAAGCTAGTATAAGAAAGAGAAAGTTTCCTAAAGTATTAAAGTATTCTACATAATCCTTTCCCCCACAGCAAATTATTTCACATTCCTTAGTCGCATCCGACTCATCAATAAACATCCTCATCAGCCAGTTCAGATAACTTTTTGAAAGCTTCATGGAGCTGTCTTATCCCCAAGCCTAAACATCTCATTTTTTACAGCCTTCCACAGCTCCTTGTAATAGTGACTTCTATGATTCTTTTCTGAAGCAATTTTTTTCTCTAGTATCCTTGGCATTTTCCGTTTCAGACCCCCTCCATTTTTCAGTTTAGTGGCACTGGGTTCATCGGCTGGCATTACATTATTAAAACCTCTAGGAAAAAAAAAGACGGGGTTATTCCGGGAGTTTTTGGTGAGTATTGTTTTTTTCCCAATTTTCCTTGTACCTTTTGAAAACACGCAATTATTTCTATAGCAAAAAAGGACATTGGTTAGTTTATGAAAAGTGTCAGTGTGGCCTAACATATATCTTTGCTACCAAGTGGCCATTTGGTTTGGTCATCTGGTGGTCATGTGCTGCAGTCTGGTTACTGCCCGCTCACTATTTGTTACCTGAATCCTTCAAGTCTCCTCCATTATGGCCAGTAATTCCAGATATTTTGTGGTAATCATGTTCTTCAAAGTGCTGCCTTCACTTTCATTGGTGATTTACATTTTTTGGGAATCTGCTGGCCATCTAATGACGTTTCATCGTACTTTGTCTACTGAAATAATGTCCCTAGATTGATTCTGTCCAGCCCTGCCACTCCTGAATAAATGGGGGGGCCTGCAAACTTCGATGATCACTCAGGATACAAAGCAAGAGAACCTTGGGACTCTGCACATTGACATCTCCCACAATTTCTAATCCAACTATGTCAGCATACGGAGATTGCTTTTTTTGGACAAAGTCATCAAAAAAGTCTCAGATCCCCAGGGCCAAACACTCTTCCTATTTAATTTGTTGATCTCAGCTATCTTTCCCTTGACTGGAATTATCTACTGGGATCATGCGGGTACCCAATAAGTCATTGTTTATCAGATTTATTCTGGTACATAGTCAGCACTTGAATCATGCTCACATATGTTATTAGTAAAATAATAAGGGGCATATTTATGAAAAAGTGGCACAGTGTTGCTGGGAAAAGGCAGGAATGCACCTTCATTAAGGTAATACAGTGCATTTCTGCCTTTTTCCTGTGCTGGCACACAATGGGCTGCCTAACTCCAACCAAGGCACACTTGCACCATGATAGAAGGGTGCCTGCATTGCATGCAGGATTATTTGTGTGCAGGTAGGGGCTCCTTTCTGCACAAAAACAATCCTGAGAGGCTTTTCATCTTTCCTTGTGTGGTGTAGAATGAGGAGAAATAACTATATTTTTCCTCCTTACGCCTCTCCTGGGAAGCCATAAAATGTTAGCGAATTCCCAAGTTTACGAGTCCTTGTAACTCTGAGAATTTGTTAAAATCCATGGGAGTTGCATGGGAACACCCACTGCAACAACCATGGAACGCCTACCCAGGGCAGAGTAGCACAACACGGTGATTTGCGCTGTGTTATGCTACTCCAGATTTATGAGGCCACTCAGAGCCATCTCTCTCTATCTTGCATCTCTTTGTTACCCCTTTTCTTCTTCTGTACGTTCCTGACACTGTCTTTTTCATCTTCTTTGTTTTGCTGCTTCCTTTCCATCTTGTTTTCACTCTGTTGCACTCTTTCTGTAAGCTATTTCTTACCATATGTTCTTAGATTGATGTTGAGATATGGTCCATAAATATCCCTAAACAAGTTACAAACGTATACAGTAGCAAATGAAGCAATAGTATAATTCTTTAAAAGAATGGTTACAGCACAGGCAGCAGAAGAGTGGTTAGCATGATGCACATGTGCACGCACACACACAAACAAGTACTGCATGAGTATCAAGATTGCAAATTTCAAGCATCTATACACACAACAGATAGCAGCTGTGCCAGCTTCATTCACAAACTGGGCATGGATATGAAAGTTAACAGAAGAGGAAGCATTCCTAGAGGTACATTTTTTAATTTTGATTTGATGTTTTGACCAGCTCCACACCAGCACATGGCACACAAAACATTGGGAGACAATGTAAGACAGGGGCATTGCTTGGACAAAGAAGATGGCCGTGTAGCTCATCAGCTTTGTGCTGAGTGATTAATTTCTAAGCCCTAGGGGCCTAAAATTGTGGATTCAGGACATCGAGTCACTGATTCCAGTTCCCAGAAATGACAGGAAGTGTCCATGAGTGGTGGCTAAAGATCTGAACCTCTTTTTCAAATGCGCTTTTGCCCGGCCGCACTCCGCAGTGTGAAAGATGGTACTGTAATCAAACTGCATGCCTCCTGCTCTTTAAGCCCAGACAACAGAGCATTCAACAGATCACTCAGCGAGGACACAACAGAAGTGCTTGAGGATGCAGAGCACCATAGGTTCACCAGAGAAGACATTCTAAAATCACAGCTTCAGTTCTTTGTTGGAGCCCTACCCAAGATGGCAAGCCACACATAAATGAACACACAACTTCATGAGAGCTCAATGAAGAACCTTCCTTTGCAATCTATGATGCCAACAGTGAGCCTAACGGTTTCTAGCAGTGCCTAACAGTGAAAGGTTGTTTTGGAGTCATAACTAATAATCTCAAGCTCTGCGAAGGGGAGAGGGGCAGTAAATCATCATGCGCATCATCCATAAACAAGACAGTTACTGATTTTTCAAGCTCCCATACTCATCCAAACTATTGTTTTATTGGGTATAGGTGCAAGCGGGTGAGTCGCTTTCCTGCTCTCGTCTAAGTCTTGAACGTCCCACTGTGTTCACGATTTCCATTGCAATCCCAAAGTGACTGCCTGCAAACAAATCACCCATATTTTTGCACCATCTGGCAGAAGTTGCAAGAGGAGGGTGACTCGTTGAACAACCTGAGATGTCCATACCCCAAGCCTTTGTGCCTGGACCCGTTGTTCCAGATCGGAGGTAGTGTCATAATTGCAAGATTCATATCCCGCTAAAAACACTGAACATAATGGCTGATAAAGAGACCAAGTCACACTTCAAACAATCAAAAGCTAAAGTTGACCCTCCCAATCCTGTCCCACTTTTGAAAAACAGAATGGATATCAACACAGCCATGAACATGATGCTAAAAAAAAGCTTGCAAAAGTTCATGATGTAGCCAAATCTATCCAAAACAAGACTGACTTAATGCAGAATGCAATATCTACAACTAGAACTGACATGAAAGTGATCAATAGCAGAATCACTGAAACCAAAGACAGAAGTAGCACCCTTGGGGACACCCAAACTGCTGGGAAAAAAGATGTTGCATCCTTCAAATCCATGTAAGTATCTATAAAACATTTGAATATTTTGTTAATCTACCATGGCTTCTTAAGCTTACTGGCATCCACTTTTGCGAAAGATCTAGAACTGGAGAGGGTGCATAGGGTGCCTGTTTTTAAGTTTTCTCATACAGAGCGGCCAAAACCCATAGGCCCTCATTATGATATTGGCGGTGAGTGATAAAGTTGCGGAAATACCGCCAACAGGCTGGCGGTAATTACCACCAAATTATGACCATGGCGGTGAGAACTCCCATAGACAGCCAATGTACCACACCATCTGCCAGGGCATTAACACCACACACCACGATGATAGCCATCAACAGCCAGGCGGAAGACAAAGTACCACCCACCATATTATGACACAGCACACTGCCACGATTTCCGGGGTGGTGCCAATGCCATCAAAAGCCTGGTGGAAACTGAACACAGAAAACAAAAGACTCACCAACAAGTACACAGAGGACTCCGCTGCTGCCATGGAACCGGAACTGCAAGTCTTCCCGATGCTATGCTATGCCATGCTCCACTTGGAAAACCAATGCCGACGAAGACGACGACAGTGAGTACAGCCTCCTAGCACACATGGGAGGGAGGGAGAAAAATGAGAGTGACACACACACGCACAACACACACCAGGCACACACCATACAGACATACAGACAACCAGCTGCAGACGTAAACCAATCGCATACGGCACAATAAATATGGACCAGATTTCATAAGTACAGAAAATGTATTAGCAAGGGAAAAGCCACCACATGAACATGATATGTATAATTGTCCATAAAGGGCCAAAGCCCAATCCAAAGTACAAAGGGCCCACATAGCCACAGGGCACAGTCCAAGGCCCAACTTGTCTCCTGACATCAACTGCACAGAACTCTGCGGGGGCATCATGCTGTAAGTGGGCAGGCACCTCAGGAGAAAGGGAGGTGGGGGGCACCTCAGCTGAATTGTTGCACTTGCCCACTGGTTCTGGAGGGGGCTCCATGCCCATTTCTCTGTGCTGGGGAGTGTAAGACCACAGTTTCTGGAGTGGGTGACTTTCCCACTGGTTCTGGAGGGGGCTCCATGCTCATGTCTCTGTGCTGGGGAGTGCAAGGCCACAGTCTCTGGAGTGGGTGACTTTCCCACTGGTTCTGGAGGGGACTTGTTGTACAGCAGTTGCAGGAGGGTAGCCTACATGCCCTCTACTGGAGGTGAGGGCTGCACTCTTTCATCTGGAGATGAGGGCTGCACTGTGTCAGCAGGTGAAGGTGCCTCCTGGGCAGCCTCTGCTGGAGGTGAGGGCATCTTCCCCTTCATGGCAGATGTCGAGGGCTTCTTCACCTTCATGGCAGGAGGTGCGAGCTCCTTCCCGTTCATAGCAGGAGTCAAGGGCTTTTTCCCCTTCATGGCAGGAGTCGAGGGCTTCTTCCGCTTCAGGGCAGGAGGTGCGGCCTCCTTCCCCTTCATGGCAGGGGGTGCGGCCTCCTTCCCCTTCATGGCAGGAGTTGAGGGCTTTTTCCCCTTCATGCAGTGGCTGTGGGATCCTTACCCTACCTTGCTGGTGGTGTGGGAACCATCACTGTCTTGCCTCCATGACTAGGAGGCGCATCCACTGTCCGCGTGGACTGTTTGGCTGAGGTGCTGGGCTGGGTCGTTGGGACGGTCAGTACGGGGGTAGAGGGAGGGAAGAGGTCAAGTTGGGCAAGGAAAAGCTTTTTAGGGACGGTGGGTTGGGAAGAGGGAGGAGGGATGGGAATGGAGGTTGAGGGAGTGGTTGTTGGAGGAGTACTTCTGCTGGACTTGGGTGCAGGTGCATGGGGAGTGTGCTGATGTGAGGAGGATGGCTGTTGGGCATCTGAGTGCTTGTGTTTGTGTGCTTTCGGGGGGGACAGATAGAGTTGGAGTGGACACAGGGGACTCATGCATGGATGTTATGGCGGTGGCTGCTAGTGAGGTGTGTGTGAGGCTTGGTGTGGTGATGCTGGTGATGGATGTTGAAGAAGTGCAGGTGTGAGTGTAGACATGACTGTGAGGGAGGAGGAGGAGACAGTCGAGGCAGTGGATGTGATTGTGTCTGTTGTTTGCGTGAGTGCTTGTGTGTTGAAGTGTGGTGCCTGTGTTTGACCGTGCTACTCTTGGGTGTTGCCTTGTGTGCATGCTCGTCTGTATGTGTGCATGGGATGGGTTGCGGTTGAGGAGAATGGGACTGGGAAGTGGTAGTTGGAGGGGACGGTAGTGACAGGAACAGCGGCTTCCATCAAAGAGGAGGCCAGAGCCTGAATCGATCTCTGTTGGGCTGCCAATCCACTGTGGAGGACCTCCAGGAATGCATTGCATTACTGCATCTTGGATGCCAGCCCCTGGATGGCATTCACAATGGTTGAATGCCCTACAGAGATGGATGTCGGGAAGTCAATAACCTTCTCACTCAGGGCAGCAGGGCTTACTGGGGCAGGGCCTGAGGTGCCTCGGGCGAAGGAAATGCCCACCCTACTGGGTGAGCGGGCATAGGAAACTCGCTGAGGGGCTGCTAGGAGGGTGGGTCTGGTACAGGGGTTGGCAGCTGTACCTGTAGCTGGGGTGGTCAAAGAGGTGTCCCCCACGACCACGGAGCTTCTATTGGAGGAGGTATCTGAGTCTGTGTTGTCACCTCCTGTCTTCGCCGTGGTGCTCCCCTCACCCTTCGTCCCACTTGTTCCCTCGGCATCAGTGGACTCTGCCTCCTGAGTCCTGTGGGATGCAGCTCCCTCTGTCGCAGGTGCCCCTGCTCCTCTGCCAGATGATGCTAATGCACACATGGACAGGATGACCGAAGATAAAGGGGAGAGAGAGAAAGAGAACACAGGGTCAATTGTTGCATCAACACCACTGTTGGCCTGTCGTCACACACAGGGATCAGGATTGAGCACTATGCATTGCACTGCCATTGATTTGGCTAGATGCCACAGCAAGATGAGGACCAAACACCACCAAATGCACACCTCCTGGGACCCACTAAGCCCTGTATGACATGGAATGCAACCTACCTAGGGTAGCTTATTTTCCCTTTCAACCATTACCCTTGAGCTGGATCACGCTGCAATGCACACCCTGGCATTAAGGGACACACAATAACTGACACCCACCACCCGGATCCCATGCCACCTACCAATTAATGTAGTAATGCCCACTGTACTCACCCCCTTGTGGCTGCTGTGGTGCCCTCAAGTGCCTATCCAGCTCTGGGTAGGCCACCGCCAGTATGCGGGCCATCAGGGGGGTCAGGTTCCGATGGACCCCCCCTTCCTTGTTGGGAAGCCATCCCCAGCTGGGCCTCCGTGGTCTTCCGTGCCCAGCGTCTCAGGTCCTCCCACCATTTCCGACAGTGGGTGCTCCATCTGCCAAAGACCCCTAGGGTCCGCACGTCCTCAGCTTTGGCAAGCCGTCATCCCTTCTTTTAATGGGAACTGACCTGCAGATGTGATACAAATGAAAGGACACCACTACACATACAATCCAGCCTATACATACAGCCCACACATATGGCCCACCAATCCCATTTCCGTCACCATTGGCACACACAACAGCCAGCTCACACCATGTACACCACCACATTACATCCCCCCAATACATGATGCTTGCACACACATCTCCATGCATCCTTCCCACATGCATCGTGCCCAAGATGTACTCACCTGTTGGTCTGGAGTCCCATACAGCAGCCCGTACTGGGGTATGACCCCATCCACCAATCGCTCCAACTCCTCTGAAGTGAAGGCAGGGGCCCTTTCCTCGGTCACATGGGCCATGGTAGGTTCTAGACACAGGTCACAGCAGCACATGCCGTGTAGGTGTTCTCCTGTTGAAGGTCAGGAAACAAGTAAGGAATCAGATAGAAAATGGTGGTCAAGTCCGCTGCGGGGTATACTGTAAATGCCAGCACTGATCCCCTTTGCCCACTGTACTCCATAGAGTCTCATATTATCCAATGAGGAATTGCACTGAGGTGCAAGGCCACATTCCACCACGACGCACAACGTCGGCGGAGATACCTCACTTCCACCTGTCCCTACATATAGGACAGGCGGATGCTAACTCATGGAGATGGACAACCATCAGATTAACCTTGACTGCATCACTGCCTAGATTTGCACATACCTGACATTACCACTGTCCCATCACATAAATGCAACATGTACAGTGAAGTTGTGGTTGCATTGTTCAAATTGTGACAGCCTGCTCACTCTGGTGACCCTTAGATACCTACCGCTGTGGATGAATGGGAGGAGAAGACAAACCCCCGTGTACAGACCCCTTGAGGACTTGGCTACACTGGAGGACAGGCACATTATCCTCACCTTTAGACAGGACAGGACCAGAATCACAGGGCTGTGTGCCCAATTGGAGCCTGACCTGATATCAGCTATCCATCATCCCACTGGGATCCCCCTTTTTGTGCAAGTGCTATCAGTGCTCCATTTCCTACCAACTGGTTCTTTCCAAGTGACAGTGGGCTTGGCAGCTGGAATGTCACAGCCAATGTTTTCTATTGTGCTGGCAAGGGTCTTGTTTGCCCTGGTGAAACACATATGCAGCTGCATTGCTTTTCCCCATTTGGAAGATTTGGCCACTGTAAAGGCAGGATTCTATTCAATTGGCCATATCCCCGTTAGAATTGGTGCGATTGATGGTACACATATTTCGTTAGTCCCCCCTGCCATAATTAACAGGTGTTCATGAATCAGAAGAGTTTCCACTGAATGTGCAAATGATTTGCTTGGCGGACCAGTACATCTCCACGTCACTGCCAAGTATCCTGGGTCGGTGCATGAAGCTTTCGTCCTGAGGAATAGCAGCATCCCAAATGGGATGGCCCAACTACAGAGGCACAGGGTGTGGCTAATAGGTGAGCCAGATCTCCCACCCACTGTATGTCAGTGTATGCCTTCAGGTGTTCTCCCCATAGGATTGTGTAAGGTTAAATGTTGTCCCTCAATACTTGCAGGTGACTCTGGCTACCCAAACCTATTGTGGTTGCTGACCCCTGTGAGGAATGCCATGACAGGGGCTAAGGAACGTTATAATGCGGCATATGGGTGAACCAGGAGAAATATTGAAAGGACTCCTGAAGGCCAGGTTCAGGTGCCTTTATCTGACCAGAGGATCACTGTGCTACTCACACAGAAAGGTCTGCCAGATAGTAGTGGTATGCTGCATGTTGCACAACCTGGCCCTCAGATGACATGTGCCTTTTCTGCAGGAGGAGGGGTCTGTAGATGACCCTGTGGCACCAGTGGACCCTGAGGACAGTGAGGATGAGGAGGAAGAGGTTAAGGATGAGGACAACAGAAAATCAGTTATACGAAAATACTTCCAATCACAAACAGGTGAGACAGTGGAACTGACCATTACTCTGACTATTGATTTATCTGTGTGCCTGTGGCATGATGGCATTCACTTCCTTTGCATCTCAACTTATTGTCACCTATGACTTCTCATTTTCCAGATGTTTGCTGATATGATGTGATCACTACAGAATGTTGAAGGTCATTATGTGTTAGCTATCACAGTGTTCAGATCATTTGCACTTGATATGACTGTTCCCACAACATGCACATTAAAGGCACATAAAACAGTGTTATTCAAATTGTGTTCAAGGGTGTTTATTGTAGTGCTGTATAATTGAGGGTAAAGTGCAATGGAGTGGGGTGATGTTATAGAAAAGTCCAGGGTATTGTCCCAGTCAGTTTGTAGCACAGGTCCAGTGTCCAAGGGGTCCATAGCAAGGGGAGCAATGTCAGTTCAAAGTGTACAAGGTGACAAAGTGGGACACAAAGGGGACAATCAGGAGAGTCTCATATCCTGACAGTGATCTTGGTCTTGGCAAGTGTCTCTGGCTCCTGTCTGGTTCGCAGGGAAAGTTTGCGGGTGGTTTACCTGCTGCAGGGGGAGGGGTGCTGCTGGCCTGTGGGTCCTGTGGAGGGCCTCCTGTCCACTAGCTGCAGTGGAAGTGAAGGGATGGTCAATAGACTGGCTAGTGGTAGGGGCCCGTTGGTGTGCTGTCCATTCCCTCATGATGTTGGCCATGTCTGACAGCACCCCTGCTAGGGAGATCATGGTGGTGTTGAGTGCCTGCAAGTCTTCCCTGATCTCCTGATTGTGTTCCTCCTGCAGCCACTTGCTCTCCTGCATGTTGTTCAGGATCTAGCCCATTGTGTCCTGTGATTGTTGGTAGGCACCTAGGACAATGGTGAGTGCCTCGTGGAGAGTCGGTTCCCTGGCCCTGTCCTCTCCCTGCTGCACAGCGGTTCTCCCAGTGTCCCTGTTGCCCTGTGCCCGTGTCCCCTGAATGGTGTGCCCACTGACCCCAGGTCCCTGATTGTCTTGGGTATGAAGCGTGGACTGGGGTCCCTGTACAGGTGGGCACTCTGCTGATTGATGTGTCCTGGGGACAGAGGAGGGGGGATGCTGGGTGGGTGCTGTGGTGTCGGAAACTGATAGGAGAGGCTCTGTGGTGGACTGTGAGTGGGCTGGGGTGAGCGACTGTCCAGTGGTCCCTGATGTCCCATGTTGTTGATCCAGATCCTGGAGTCTAGAGTTATTGTCATCACTGGGGCATCTTCTGTTGGGGGACTGGATAGTCGTGGCACCTCCTCTCCACTGAGAATGGCTGGGGCACCTGTGGGTATGTAAGAGATGTATTATGCTTCATGCCTGTGACATGTAGTACATCCCTATCTTCCCCTCTATGGTTGCTGACCTGCCACCTTTGATTGTGTATGGTGATGTATTGTGGGATTGTCAGTTCCCCTATGCTGTGCATGCTTTAGTGATGGGTGTCCATGCAGTGCTGGGAGGGCTGTCCATGCATTGGTATGGCATGCAGGGCTTGGCATTGGAGTTAGTCATCTGCGTTGGTGCAGTGTGTGGGATGGAGTGGAGTGATGGGAGTGAGGGTGAGGAGGTGAGATGGCATGCAGGTATTGGGAGTGACAAGTGGTAAATGTTGGCTTGCCAGTGTCTAGTCCTCCGGCTATTCCAGCGAGTCCCTCAGGATGCAGTAATTCCAAGAATGCCTCCCATGCTGTGAGATGTGGGGGAGGAGTTGGGGGTCCACCGCCAGTCCTCTGTATGGAGAGCTGGTGCTTTGCTTCCGCGGAATGTACCTTCCCCCATAGGTCGTCCAACCTCTTCCTGATGTCGTCCCTTGTTCTTGGATGCTGTCCAACAGCATTTACCCTGTCCATGATTCTCTGCCATAGCTCCATCTTTCTTGCAATGGATATGTGCTGGACCTGTGCTCCAAACAGCTGTGGCTCTACCCTGACTATTTCCTCCACCATGACCCTCAACTCTTCATCTGTGAAACGGGGGTGCCTTTGTGGGGCCATGGGTGTTGTGTGACATGTGTGACTGTGTGGGTGTTGGGTGGTGTGATTGGGTTGCATAGTGGAGTGCATGAGGGATGTATGGGTGTGTGTGTATTTGTCGCAGTGGTCTTGATGTCTTTCTGGTGGGCAGGATTTGTATACGTAAAGGGTTGTCGCTAATGTGGGTGTGTGTTTTATAGTGGCAAGAGTGAGTGGGTGTGGTGTGTGTATGGGTGTCAGGAGTTTATTGTTTGAATTCCCCAATGTTGTGTAGTGTAGTTTTTAGGTGTCCATTCTTAGTGCGGCAGTGTGTGCCACCATTGGTTTACTGCTGTTGAATGTCCGCCGTGGTGATTCATGGATCATGATGTGTTGGGTGTTGTTCTGTTGGCGCATATATGTCGGTATGGGTGTTGGAACCACCACTTTAGCACTGATCTTTGGGCTGGCGGATTGTGGCGTAATATGCAGAACGGTTATCCGCCACCACATCAGTATGTTGGCAGCCATCAGCAGGATTTACCGCCAATGTCATGATTCGGGCCATAGTCTGCAAACCACTATGATACAAACATGTAGAAAATCTCATAAAATACATGAGGAAGCATAGACACATTGGGGGTCATTCCAACTTTGACGGGTGGCGGAGGCCGCCCGCCAAAGTTCCCCCAACAGAATACCGCTACGCGGTCAGAAGACCGCCGCGGTTATTCTGTGTTTCCCGCTGGGCTGGCGGGCGACCGCCAGAAGGCCGCCCGCCAGCCCAGCGGGAAACCCCTTCCCACGAGGAAGCCAGCTCCGAATGGAGCCGGCGGAGTGGGAAGGGTGCGACGGGTGCAGTAGCACCCGTCGCAAATTTCAGTGTCTGCTCAGCAGACACTGAAATTCAAAGTGGGGCCCTCTTACGGGGGCCCCTTCAGTGCCCATGCCATTGGCATGGGCACTGCAGGGGCCCCCAGGGGCCCCACAACACCCCTCACCGCCATCCTGTTCCTGGCGGTCGAAACCGCCAGGAACAGGATGGCGGTGAGGGGGTCGGAATCCCATGGCGGCGCAGCAAGCTGCGCCGCCATGGAGGATTCAGCAGGGCAGCGGAAAACCAGCGGAAAACCGGCGGGACACCGCCGGTTTTCCTGTTCTCACCGCGGCCATACCGCCGCGGTCAGAATGCCCTGCGGAGCACCGCCAGCCTGTTGGCGGTGCTCCCGCCGACCCCGGGTCAGAATCACCCCCATTGTCTAGAACAGGTACAAAAAAACATTTTGCAGGGCTTTCCAAGACCACAGTAGAAAGAAACTAGAAAGGGCTTTTTAACTTTGCGTCAAAGATTGCGTAACAAAAACATCCCATTCTCCTTGGCTGGCCCAGAGAGGTTGTGGATCAACGTGGAAGTATTGAGCCATATCTTCACAGATCACAGAGACGTAGGGCCTGATTTAGGTTTACACAGACGGGTTCCATGACAAGGGTGACAGATATCCTATCCGCCAAAATACGTATCCCATTATTTTCTATTGGAGTTATAGTTTGGCATATGGGATATCCATCACCATTGTGACAGAGTAACCCATCCTTCAAAATCTTAATTAGTCCCAGAGTGAAATTTCAAGATGAGAATGATGAAGCCAAAATGGACACCGGCCCACAAAAAAGGAACTCCAAGACACAGAATCACCAATGTTTCTTAGTTTTTCATAGTTATGGGTGGATTTAGTAAAGTATGAGTATACATAAAATGTTCTTCAAGTTGATAGTTTAACACACAAACGTATGGTTCATTCTTACACCTCTCTATCACTTATACCATGGATTTTTACTCCATATCAGCTGACTACCATTCTGACTCATTTTCTGAAGAATCTCCTACCTTGCAGTGTATCATCACATACACACATATGACACACACAGCCCTGCCCTATTTTGAAAGGACCCTCTCTACACTACATCTGATAGAAACCCTGCCAGAAGCAGGCCAACTGATGTCCCAGGCTTCCCAGTAGGACATTATCCATTTGTAAACCTAGTGCAGCACATCTCATTATTTGTCACTGGCTCCTGACTAAGAGTTCAACAGAAAACCACAGTCAGTTACTCTGTCACCTACATGCCCTCAACTACATTGCAACCAGGGGGATTATAATGTGTGCTTTCTTCCACAGCTGAATACAGAGAGATCATATTATACTAAATGCCCGCTGAAGGAATCCAGAGTTATGCTATGCTTGGTGAAAGCTGTAATTTCCTTCCATCACCACACTTGTTAACTTCAGTTTGGAGGGTGGGGGGATTTGGGGATCGGTTTTGGTTATCTCTGGGGTTTTCTATCAATTATATGTTAATTTCTTTCTTCTTATCACTCTGTTTTTGTAAATTTACTGCATTCTTCTTTGTTACTTGGAGCTTCTCCCAACATAAGCAGCCCTAGTGACCCTGTCAAGGCTCTCTGCTTACCTAGTGTTCTAAATCTGTAACCCCTAACATCACAGCCCTATCTGCACTAGGCAATCTTCTGGGGGAATTTGTAGTTTGGACTTGACCACTACTGCAACAATATTATTCCTACCACCATATATTGACAGGCATTTCCATAGCTCTTAAAGTAATTGCTTTGAACACGAAGGGTTTGAGCCACCCTCTGAGGAGAAAGAAAAACTTAGACTTTTTTTGTAAACTGCATGGGGATATCATCCTTCTACAGGAATACAAACTCAATCAAAATATGGCCTTTTCCCTTCTACACAATGGTTTTTCTGATGTTGTATATTTCCCAGCAGTAGGCAAAAATGTCACACTTCCAAACTTAGTATGCTGTCATCCAAATTAGTTGCTGATGAGAGATCGATTATATACAAAATATCTAAAATTGGGGTGGAATTTTACTTGGCTCATATATATGCCCCCAATGGTAACGACCAAGCCTTCTGGACTAATCAAACAAAGAACCTTTTAGCAATATCAAAGAAATTATTGATCCTATTAGCAGGTGACTTTAACCTCCTGTTTGACCCTACTCTCGAAAGGGACTCTACTTGTAGTTACTAACTTCCAGAATCACGTAAACATATGAGACACCTATGCAATAATGTCAACCTAAGAGATACGTGGAACTTACAACATCGGTAGTAAAAGATTATACGTTCTTCTCGAGCTCCCTCTCATCATACTCACATATTAATTACATTATGACCTCTGGTAACTACACTGATAACATTGACCAACCATCTAAAGAACCTAGACTGCTCTCCAACCACTCTTGCATAACTCTCTCTCTCTCTCTCACCGGCATTGAAGCTAAACCCCAAAATTCCCTCTAGAGATTGAATGTAAAAAAATACTAATGTTGCTGGAGCAGGTCAGTGAAATGGATTTAGTGATTACAAACTTTCTAACTGACAACCCCATAGCTGGTTATACCCCACTGTCTAGGTGATAGGCCCGAATGCTACAGTCAGCGGTCCCCTCATACAAATCAGATCAACAATTCACAAAAAAGCTTATTCCAAACTATAATCGCTAGAAAATGAGATCGAATCATCAGGACACATTCATATCTGATCGAAAGACAATTTCCTTTTTTCCTCCCTATGATTGAAAAACATGAATATAATAGACTCTTAAGTACAAGAGATGGAATTTGGATTAACAAACAAAAGAGCTTAAAATTGTGTGAAACTAATAAAGAGAGCAAGATGCTTGCTTCTTTCCTAAAATAAAAACAGCAAAAAAAACGGTATCGCTTTGATTAAAGATAATAATAATCACATACAAACAAACCCCACTAAGATCGCAGACACTTTTAAAGACTTCTGTAGGACTGTCTACACCCCTAATAGTAAGTTAACAGAATTTGATTGTAAAAAAAAAGTAGAAAAAATGGCTCTCCTTTCTCTTAGGGAAGACGAGAATTAAAATCTATCCCACTATCACCATCCATGAAATAATTGATACATCAAATCTCTTAAAGTTGGTAAAGCCCCGGTACCGGATGGTTTCTCAGCTCAATTTTGTTAAACTTTTGATAATCTGCTTGGTGACCCTCTCCAACTATACTCCCACTTTGTGGATTACTGTATGGTTAACGGTACTCCTTTTAAGGCTATAATCATGGTCACCCCTAAGGAAGGCAAAGAAGTCAGAGATCTTCTCCTCACCAAGATCTACAGACCAATAGCTTTGATCAACATAGATTGCAAAATGTAAGCAAAAATGTTGGCCACTAGACTCAAACATCACATTCCTAAATGAATTCATCCTTCCCAGGTGGGCTTTCTGAAGAACCACCTTTCCAGCGACAACACTA
The DNA here is from genome assembly GCF_031143425.1 of Pleurodeles waltl. Lineage (NCBI taxonomy): Eukaryota > Metazoa > Chordata > Amphibia > Caudata > Salamandridae > Pleurodeles > Pleurodeles waltl. Next base: position 1,063,588,673 of record NC_090447.1, read on the forward strand.
GAATTCTCTGTCACATAATTAATAAAGCTCAGACTCTTTTCACCCCAATAGATGTCATTACATTAGAAGCTGAAAAGGCATTCAGCCAGGTAGATTACACGTATCTCAGAAGTTTAACCATGGCACCTCATTTGTTAGGTTAGTGATGGCTTTATACTCACAACTCTGTGCTAGAGTACAACCAGGAGGTATTACTTCCAAAACTTTCCCACTTAACCAAGGCATCTGACAATGCTGCCTACATTCCCCTTCCCTATTTCTAATAATTTTGGTGCCCCTGCTATACAACATTAAGATTAATGAGAATATCACAGGTATCAAATTAAAAACCTGACAATTAAGGTGACACGCATTGGGATCTACCCTTAACAAAGACAAGTCAGAAGTAATTCTATTAAACAACCTAGGAGCAACAATTATTGACAACCATGTCATATTAAATACCTAGGCCTGAAATTCTCCAATAATTTTATTGATACTATTAAGCTTAACAAGGCTGTCACTCTCAAAAGAGTCATACAACTATTGGAGTGCTAGTCTACCAAATTCCTATATAGTAAGGAAGATTTGAAATAATGTAAATGATGATAACACCTGTTGCTAACTACATGTTAGTATGTTACCTCTAACACTGTCTGACAAGTTCTTAAATAAACTAGACTGCTTCATCAATGAGATTTAGCTGTCAAAATAAGAAAACATAATCTCCTTAACCCCTTAGCTGCTGGGCTTCCTCCCGCCACACACACACACACACACACACACTGAGCCCTTTTTGGCTATTTGGGGTAGTTCGCGCATAGGCCTTCATAACTTTTTGTCCACATAAGCTATGCACACCAAATTTGCGTCCTTTTTTTCCAACATCCTAGGGATTGTAAAAGTAGCCAGAGTTTGTGGGTTCCCCCAGAGGAGACCAAGAAATTAGCAAAATACAGCAAAAATGTCATTTTGTTCCGAAAAATGGGACGAAAGGGCTGTAGAAGAAAGCATGTGGTGTTTTCCCTGAAAATGGCATCAAAAAAGGCTTTGCAGTGCTAAAATCCCCAAATTCACAGTTTTCAGGAACAGGCAGACTTAAATCAGGAAACCACATTTTTCAAAACAATTTTGGCATTTTACTGGGACATACCCCATTTTTACTATTTTTTGTGCTTTTAGCCTCCTTCCAGTTAGTGACAGAAATGGGTCTGAAACCAATGCTGGATCTCGGACAGTTAAACAAGTCATTTGTGTAGATCCTACAAGGTTTTCCTACAGAAAATTACAGCTGAAAAAAACAAATTGAGGTGAAAAAAAACAGCCATTTCTCTCCACGTTTTACTCTGTAACTTTTTCCTGCCATGACAGATTTTAAAAAGCAATACCCCGTTACGTCAGCTGGAATCTTCTGGTTGCGGGGATATACTGGGCTTATAGGTTCATCAAGAACCCTAGGGACCCAGAGCCAATAAATGAGCTGCACCATGCAATGGGTTTTCATTGTATACCGGGTATACAGCAAACATTTGGTGAAATATAAAGAGTGAAAAATAGATATCATGGAAACTTTTGAATTTCCAAAATGGGCACAAGATAAGGTGTTTAAAAGCAGTGGGTATTTGCACATCTCTAAATTCGGAGGTCCCCATAATAGCCTATGAATTACAGGGCATTTCTCAAATACACTTTTTTATAACACACTGTCTTACATTTGGAAGGAGAAAATGTAGAGAAAGACAATGGGCAGTAACACTTGTTCTTCTATTATGTGTTCCCCCATGTCTCCCAATAAAAATGGTACCTCACTTGTGTGGGTAGGTCTAGGGCCCGTGCCAGGAAAGGCCCCAAAAAAAAAACATGGACACATCACATTTTTACATTTAAATCTGATGTGATTTTTGCAAAGTGCCTAACTGTGGATTTCGGCCTTTAGCTCAGCTGGCACCTAGGGAAACATAGCAAACCTATCCATTTATGGAAAGTAGACACCTAGGGAAATTCAGAATGTGGTGTCTTGTGGTGCTCTCATCAGGTTCTATTACCCAGAATCCTTTGCAAACCTCAACATTTGGCAAAAAAAAACGTTTTCCTCAATTCTCGGTGATTGAAGGTTTCTGGAATCTAAAAGGAGTCACGAATTTCCCTCCATCCAGCATTGCCACAAATCTCCCGATAAAAATGGTGCCTCACTTGTGTGAGTAGGCCTAGTGCCAGCGACAGGAAATGCCCCAAAACACAACATGGACACATGACATTTTCCAAAAGAAAACGGACTTGTTTTTTGCAAAGTGCCTAGCTGTGGATTTTGGCCTTTATCTCGGCCGGCACCTAGGGAAACCTACCAAACCTGTGCATTCATTAAAACAAGACACCTAGGGGAATCCAAGATGGGGTGAGTTGTGGGGCTTTCACCAAGTTATGTTACCCAGAATCCTTTGCAAACCTCACAATTTGGCAAAAGAAAACACTTTTTCCTCACATTTCGGTGACAGAAAGTTCTAGAATCTGAGATGAGTCACAAATGTCCTCCTTCCCAGCATTCCCCCAAGTCTCCCGATGAAAATGATACCTCACCTTTGCGGGTAGGCCTAGTACCCACAACAGAAAATGCCCCAGAACACAACGTGGACACATCACATTTTCCCAAAGAAATCAGAGATGTTTTTTGCAAAGTGCCTAGCTGTGGATTTTGCCCTCTAGCTCAGCCGGCACCCTATGGACACCTACCAAACCTGTGCATGTTTTAAAACTAGACACGTAGGGGAATCCAAGATGGGATGACTTGTGGGGCTCTCACCATGTTCTGTTACCCAGAATCCTATGCAAACCTCAAAATGTGGCAAAAACAAATGTTTCCTCACATTTCGGTGACAAAAAATTCTGGAATCTGAGAAGAGTCCCAAATTTCCTCCAACCCAGCGTTCCCCCAAGTCTCCCGATAAAAAATGATACCTCACTTGTGTGGGTAGGCCTGGTACCTGCAACAGGAAATGCCCCAAAACACAACGTGGACATATCACATTTTTCCAAAGAAATCAGAGCTGTTTTTTGCAAAGTGCCTAGCTGTGAATGTTGCCCTCTAGCTCAACCGGCACCTAGGGAAACCTACCAAACCTGTGCATTTTTTTAAACTAGACACCTAGGGAATCCAGAATGGGTTGACTTGTGGTGCTCTCATCAGGTTATATTACCCAGAATCCTTTGCAAACCTCAAAATGTGGCAAAAAAAAAACACTTTTTCCTCACATTTTGATGACAGAAAGTTATGGAATCTGAAAGAGTCACAAAGTTCATCCTACCAAGCATTCCTGCAAGTCTCCTGATAAAAATGGTACCTCACTTGTGTGGGTAGGCTTAGTGCCCGTGACAGGAAATGCCCCAAAACACAACGTGGACACATCACATTTTCCGATAGAAAACTGACCTGTTTTTTGCAAAGTGCCTAGCTGTGGATTTTGGCCTCTAGCTCGGCCGGCACACAGGGAAACCTACCAAACCTGTGCATTTTTTTAAACTAGACACCTAGGGAAATCCAAGATGGGGTGACTTGTGTGGCTCTCACCAAGGTCTGTTACCCAGAATCCTTTGCAACCCTCAAAATTTGGCAAAAAAAACACTTTTTCCTCCCATTTCGGTGACAGAAAGTTCTGGAATCTGAGATGAGTCACAAAGGTTCTCATACCCAGCATTCCCCCAAGTCTCCCGATAAAAAATGGTACCTCACTTGTGTGGGTAGGCCTAGTACCCGCGACAGGAAATGACCCAAAACACGACGTGGACACATCACATTTTTCCAAAGAAATCAGAGCTGTTTTTTTGCAAAGTGCCTAGCTGTGGATTTTGCCCTCTAGCTCAGCTGACCCCTAGGGAAACCTACCAAACCTGTGCATTTTTGAAAGCTAGACACCTGGGGGAATCCAGAATGGGGTGACTTGTGGTGCTCTCATCAGGTTCTATTACCCAGAATCCTTTGCAAACCTCAAAATGTGGCAAAAAATACTTTTTCCTCACATTTTGGTGACAGAAAGTTCTAGAATCTGAAAGAGTCACAAAGTTCGTCCTACCCAGCGTTCCCGCAAGTCTTCTGATAACAATGGTACCTCACTTGTGTGGGTAGGCCTAGTGCCCGTGACAGGAAATGCCCCAAAACACAACGTGGACACATCACATTTTCCGAAAGAAAACTGACCTGTTTTTTTGCAAAGTACCTAGCTGTGGATTTTGGCCTCTAGCTTGACCGGCACACAGGGAAACCTACCAAACCTGTGCATTTTTTAAAACTAGACACCTGCGGGAATCTAAGATGGGGTGACTTGTGGGGTTCTCACCAAGTTCTGTTACCCAGAATCCTTTCCAAACCTCAAAATGTGGCAAAAAAAAACATTTTTTCCTCCCATTTCGGTGACAGAAAGTTCTGGAATCTGAGATGAGTCACAAAAGTCCTCCTACCCAGCGTTCCCCCAAGTCTCCCGATAAAATATTGTATCTCAGTTGTGTGGGTAGGCCTAGTACCCGCGACAGGAAATGACTCAAAACACAACGTGGACCCATCACATTTTTCCAAAGAAATCAGAGCTGTTTTTTTGCAGTGTCTAGCTGTGGATTTTGGCTTCTAGCTCAGCCTGCACCTAATGAAACCTACCAAAACACCAGTTCAGGGACCCCCCTGTCCCAGCTCTAACACAAAACTGGACAAAGGAATGGGGAGTGACCACTCACCTGTCCATCACCACCCCAGGGGTGGTGCCCAGAGAACCTCCAGAGTGTCCCAGACTTCAGCCATCTTGTTTTCCAAGGTGTGGGGACACTCTGGAGGCCTCTGAGTGGCCAGTGCCAGGAGGTGACGTCAGAGACCCCCAGATAGGTCCATACCTGATAAGGTAGCCAATCCCCCTCTCAGTGCTATTTAGGGACTCTCCTGTGGGTTTCTCTTCAGATTCTACTTGAAAGTTTCCAGCAGGATCGACCACGGACTGCTCCAAGATTCGCTGTAACAGCAACAAAGTATCCAGAATGGCTACTTTTCCTCTGCAACTTCAGCTGCAGCCAGCAACTGCAACAGTTTCCATGGTGTGCGCGCTCTGGGGACTCCCTGTCTTCACCCTGCACCAGAAGGACCGAATAAATCTCCTGTGGAGTGATGGAGTCACTTCCCTGTTCAAGCAGGCACCTTCTAAGTGAACGACTGGTTCTCTTGGACTCCTCTCCTGTCAACGAGCACTGTATCCTGTGATGCTCAACTCGCTGAGTTGTTCTCAAGCGGCGTGGGACCTTCCTTTCTAGTGCTGCACCAACTGCATTTTGCACCTCCTTTGTCCCCATGTCCTGGGACTCCTGTGGGTGCTGTCTGGTGTTCTGAGGGCTAGCTAAAGTGTTGAGAGCCCGCCTCTTCCTCCTCACACAGAGTTGAGGCCCCCAGGTCCCTCCTGGGTCCATACAGCACTACTTTGATGCAAAACGCGACTCGACTTTGCTGGAACCAAGGCTTGTTTGATGAAATCAGTACCAAGACTCACCTGCACCCAACTTCTCTTCGTGGGACATCCAGTATATCACACAGAAACCCGCTGAAATCTTCCTTGGGTGCATTTCTGCAGACTTCGTCCAACCAGGGACTCTTCTTTTGCACCCTCTTCTGGGTTGGCAGGGGCTCCTGTCCTTCCTGGAACTTCTTTTGACTTCTGGACTTGGTCTCCTTCCTTTGCAGGTCCTCAGGTCAGGGAATCCACCATTTGTTGTTTGCAGTCTTGCTTGGTTCTTGCAATAACTAATCACGACTTGTAGTGTGTGCTAAGGAAACTTGCAGTATTTTACTCCTACTTTCCTGGGCTTTGGGGTGGGGTAATTTACTTATCTTTACTGTATTCTTACTTTCCCAGCGATTCTCTACACACTACCCTTGTTTAGGGGGGAATTTGCGATTCACATTCCACTTTCTTAGTATATAGTTTGTGTTGCCCCTAGACCTATTTTCTCCCATTGCATTCTATAGCATTTCCTATTGTTTGCACTATCCTATGTCTAATTACTTACCTTATTTTGGTGTCTAGTGTATTTATTGTGTATAATACTTATCTCCAGAAGGAGTATTGCCTCTAAGATAGTTTTGGAGCTTGGCATGTCTCCTAGTTCAGCCTAAGCTACTCTGCTATAGCTACCTCTATCAGCCGAAGCTGCTATAACACTACCTCATTTCAGTAATAAGGGATAACTGGATCTGGTGTAAGGTGTAAGTACCCAAGGTACCCCCTACAAACCAGGCCAGCTTCCTACAGCAGGACAATACACCATCTGAGCTACTTTATGGCGTCAAACTGCCACTAGACAAAACATATATATATATATATATATATATATATATCACTGTTATGTATGTGTGGTTTCCCTGTGGGGGCGATTGTGGCTCCCGGAAAACAACATATGTAAAACAAACACACACATGTCTATAGAGATTTGTCTACACACACCACACCCACACACTCAGACCACTATAAAACACACACCCACATTACCCACAACCCTTTCAACAAAAAAAAGATTGCCAACAGAGAGAGAGACAAGCCAGGAGTACCCACTCAATCTGAGCCTCAGAACACCATCACCCATACACCATCCACGCACCTCACAGCACACACTACAACACATCACCCCACAAATCACCCCACACATCCTCACACATATGACACACACCACATCCATGGCACCTCAAAGACACCCCAGGTTTTCTAAGGAGGAGCTAAAGATCATGGTGGAGGAAATCATCCGGGTAGAGCCACAGCTATTCAGATCACAGGTGCAGCAGATGTCCATTGCAAGGAAGATGGAACTATGGCAGAGGATCGTGGACAGGGTCAACGCTGTGGGACAGCATCCAAGAACAAGGGATGACATCAGGAAGAGGTGGAACGATCTACGGGGAAGGTGCGTTCCGTGGTTGCAAGACACCAGGTAGCCATACAGAGGACTGGCGGTGGACCTCCACCTCCTCCCCCACAACTAATAACATGGGAGGGGCAAGTCTTGGCAATAATGCATCCTAAGGGCCTCGCAGGAGTAGCAGGAGGAGTAGACACTGGTAAGTCAAATCTTTACTCCTTTATCCCATACTCCCTACCTACATGCTATCACAAACTCCAACCCCTATCCTCACCCCCATCACTCCACCACCTCACACATACCTCATCCATCACAACCCACTCATCCCAATACCAAGACCCGCATGTAACACCAATTCATGGACCCCCATCACAGACCTGCATGGACACCCATCACCACAGCATGCCCAGTAGAGAGACTCACCCAGCCCACAAAATCACCACTCACACAAGGCCAGGCTGACAGGGAAATCACAATCATACAGGAAAACACGGCCATGCACAAAATGACACACAATGATACAATAACACTACATTTCCATCCCCACAGGACCCAAACTCAACGTCACCGGAGAGGAGGTGCCAGATACATCCAGTCCCCCCCTGAAGAGGCCCACAGTGACGACAGCAGCTCTGCACGCCTGGATCAGGATGACCAACCTGGCCCATCCGGGACCTCTGGACAGTCGGTTCCCCTGCCACAGTCCCAACCCACCACAGAGCCTCCCCCCTCAGGAAACACCACCACAGCACCCACCCAGCGGGCCCAAGCCACTGTCTCCAGGACACATCAATTAGCAGTGTGTCCACCACTACAGGGACCCCAGGCAACCCCACAAACACAGGGCAATCAGGGACCTGGGGTCAGTGGCAGTGGGCACACGGTTCAGGGGACAGGGGCACAGGACAACAGGTAAACTGGGAGGACTGCTGAGTGACAGGGGGAGGGCAAGCTCAGGGAACCCTCTCTCCAGGAGGCCCTCACCAACATCCTCGGAGCATACCACCATTCCCAGGAGACCATGGGCCAGATACTGTACAAGTTGCAGGAGACCCACCAGCTATAGGAGGGACAGTACCTGGGGATCAGGGAGGACCTCCAAAACGTCTACAACAACCTGGTCACCATTGCAGGGGTGTTTGGCTACATGGCCAACACCATGAGGGAGGCAGTGGCACACCAACGGGCCCCTGACACTAGCCAAACCGATGAACAGCCTTCCACCTCCGCCAGCGCTAGTGGACAGGAGGCCCCGCAAGAGGACCAACAGGCCACCACCACCCCGCCCCCTGCAGAAGGAGAACCACCCAGCAAATGGTCCCTGCGATCCAGGCAAAAGCCAGTGAACATTGCCAAGACCCCCGCCAGGAAATAAGACTCCCCTGAATGTCACCCTTGTGTCCCACTCTGTCACCCTGTCCACCTTGAACTGCCATTGCTTCCCTTCCTATGCCCCCTCGGACAATGCACCTGTGAGACAAATAGACTGGATTCTACCCTGGACTTTCTTCCACCATGCCCCAGCCCACTGCACACTCCCCCCACTTATTAGCACTTAAATAAACACCCTTGGAACAAATACAAATCTAGAGTCTGTCAAATTATTCAAATATGTATTACTTTTACATAATCAAAGCATTGCAAGTCAAATGTACAGTCATATATACTTTGCAATGACCTTTGGTGGGCAGCAGTACACCGGAGGATGCCGCCATTTCATATTCTGCCTCAGCGGTTGAAGCCTATGGAAGAAAACGGTGAGCAGAGGGTCATATTCACAGATCTATTGCACTAATGATGAATTTATTCTGTTACAGAACCATTATGTGAATCCGACAATCAGTTTCTGTGCCAATGTCTGCTGTGACGCAGTTAGGTGCCAAGGCCTGTGCCCCCCTGAAATGGTGGCTGCCTGACCTGTGAGGACGGACAAGTGTAAATGAGGTAATTCCGCTGGCATGGTGCGCCGTCGGAGTAGGCTGTTGATGACCGCCGCACAACTTCGCATTGGTTATCTTTGGGCCTTATGGGTTCCAGGAGCCAATGGCGATGTACGCCGGCGGTGACGGTACGCACTGCCGCAGACGTCACCGCCATTTTCTATCTATCCACTCACTTGCTACCTGACCTTCAACAGGAGAGGACCTACACTGCAAGTGCTGCTGTGACCTGTGTCTGGAACCGACCATGGCTCATGTGTCTGTGGAAAGGGCCCCTGCCTTCACTGCAGAGGAGTTGGGAAACTGTTGGATGGGGTCCTACCCCAGTACACGTTACTCTACGGTCCTCCAGACAAACAGGTGAGTACACTGTGAACATGATGCGTGGGCCATGAATGCATGATGTGCTGTGCATGGAAGCCACATGTGGGGGGGGGAAGATGCATCTTGGCCAGAGTGCAGCATGTAAGGTGGTGAATGTATGTACATCAGGGGAAGGGAGGGATCTGGTGGCCATGAGTCTGACGGTCCGGACGGTTGACTAATTCCCTTTTCTGCTGTCTTTTCCCTGCAGGTCAGTGCCCACCAGAAAAAGGGTATTTGGCATGCCATCGCCAAGGAGGTGCGGACCCTGGTGGTCTTTAACAGGTGGAGCGCCCACGGCCACAAGAGGTGGGGGGACATGAGCCGATGGACAAAGAAGACGGCTGAGGCTCAGCTGGCGCTGGCCTCCCAACGAGGAAGGGGTGCCCATCGTACCATGACCCCCCTGATGTTCCGCATCCTAGCGGTGGCCTATCCGGAGTTGGATGGGCGCTTGAAGGCATCATAGCAGCCACAAGGGGGTGAGTACAGATTCAGAATCCTGACTCTGCACGCATTAAGAGGTACCTGGGTGGGGGATGTGGGCTATGGGTGCCCCTAGGCCAGGGCGAATATGACAGGGTAGGTCCCTTGTTGGGCAGGCTCTGAAGCACTCCTACCCCAATAGTGTTAGTGGCCATCTACTACTGGGCAGGGTCCTGTGGGTTTCAGGTATGCAGCTGATGGCATTAGGCATTGTACCCCATGGGCTGGTGACTATCTTAGTAACAAGGCATAGTGCAATGAGGGTAAATATCTTTATTTGTCCTCCCCCCTCCAAATTCCTCTACCAAGTCCCAATTCCCTCAACCCTAGCCTATCCCAAGCACACCTTCAGACCAGCATTCACCCAAATCAACACAGAGAAGTGGCTCAGGCAAACACAAGCACCACACATTATTCCACAGGTACTCACACACACACCATCCCCATGCAGACGCACCAACATCTACTGCCTCCACTGTGTCCCCCTCCTCCTCGTCATCCACCTCCCTCCCAGTATCGTCTCCACTCACACCTGCATGCACTACATCCTCATCCACTACCTCCATCACCAGCATGCCCATCACTACTCACCCCTCACTGGCAGTCACCACCCCCACATCCATGCACACGTCTTCTGTGTCCTCTCCCAAAGTGTCTGTGACACCTCCTCCCAAAGTACACAAACGCAAGCACCCACCCAACAGCCATCCAAGGGGGCACCCACCAGGCCAGTCAGTGTGCCACCAACCCCTGCAAAGGACCAAACCATTTCGCCACCTGCCAAGGTGAAGAAGGAGACAGCATGCAGCAAGGGCAAGGAGCACAACCCACCCAGCAAGGCCTCCTCCAAAACTCCAGCTGCCAGAGCCAAGGTCACAACAGCATCTGCCAAGGTGAGGAAGGGGCAGAAAACCCAAGCCAAGGCACTTTAGCCATCGGAGGCTGCAGGTGAAGGCCTGGTGTCCACCAGCACAACCACCAGCCCGGCCACCTGCACCACGGGCAGCACCGCCAGCAGCCCTGCCGCAAGCACCGCCACCTGCACCGCCGCTAGCACCCCTTCTGTCAGCAGCAACATCCCCACTGGGCAGCTATCCGAGGCTGCAGGAGAAGGGCTGGAGCCTCCCTCCACCACTGGCAGCACCGGCACCTGCACCACAGCCATCACCGCCAGCAGCCCCGCCGCAAGCACCGCCACCTGCACCACTGACAGTAGGACCACTACCAGCAGCAGCAGCCCCAGTGTGCGGCCGTCTGAGGCTGTAGGAGATGGGCTGGAGCCTCCCACCACCACTGGCAGCACCCCCACCAGCACCGGCACTACCACCAGTTTACAGCCTTAGCTGCCGCAGGATGGAGTCTAGCCCTGCCTCCATGGACTATTGTGCAACCTGGTCCCTGCAAATCTCGTGCCTCAGACACCCAGGTGAGGGAATGTGAAATGCCACACCCCAAGTGCTGCATCACTGGGCACAAGGCCCCCTCCAGAACCAGTGGAGAAATGCATCCACTCAGCCCCTTCTTGGCAGGATAAAGCAGACTGGGCGCACAGCCCCACCCAGGACCAGTGGAGATATGCATCCACTCAGCCCCTCCTTGGCAGGATGAAGCAGACTGGGCACAAAGCCCCCTCCAGAACCAGTGGAGAAGCCATCCACTTGATAGACTGTTGCTTTGCACTCCCCAGGACCAAGCAGTGGGCAGTCCACCCACTTGAGAGACTGTGGCCTTGCACTCCCCAGGACCAAGCAGTGGGCAAACCACCCACTTGAGAGACTGTGGCTTTGCACTCCCCAGGACTAGGCAGTGGGCAAACCACCCACTTGAGAGACTGTGGCTTTGCACTCCCAAGGACCAAGCAGTGGGCAGATCACCGACTTGAGAGACTGTGGCTTTGTATTTTCCAGGACCAAGCAGTGGGCAGACCACCCACTTGAGAGACTGTGACTTTGTACTCCCTAGGACCAAGCAGTGGGCAAACCACCCACTTGAGAGACTGTGGCTTTGCACTCCCCAGGACCAAGCAGTGGGCAGACCACCCACTTGAGAGTCTGTGGCCTTGCACCCTCGAGGAGCAGTGGCCTTAATCCATCTTCCGGCTGAGGTGCCCCCCTTCCCTATCTCTCTGAGGTGCCTGTGTGTTTTCGACCTGATGCCCCTACAGTGTTCTCTCCGTATTGAGGCAGGAATCAAGTGTGGGTTTGACCCATGATTTTTGGCCCAGTGGCCCACGGACATTTGGAAAGGACAATGTATGGCCTTATGTACATATTGTTATTGTTTATCAAACAACACCCTTGTCCATGCTTTGTGCAAATAACCATACAGAACAAATTCAGTTTGACCTCATAGACACCCCAGTATTTGGAGCCATTTTGGGGATACCCTGGCTTCAGCTACACAATCCCAAAATTGACTGGGCAGCAAGGACAGTGACATTAGACTCTAAATATTGCTGGCACTCCTGTTATCAAGACAAAGTATTACTAGTGATACCCTTGCATTGCGGGTCCACACATAGTACGGCTATCAAGCCGGATTGCACACTGGCCATTCCCGCACTGTATAAAGACTTCCATGATGTCTTTAGTGAAGAGAAGGCCACCCAGTTGCCGCCATATATGTTATATGATTGTCGTATAGATTGATTCCAGGGGTAACGCTACCATGTAGTAGGGTGTATGCTCTTTCTGAGCCTGAGAATCGATACCTGCGAGACTACCTGGATGATCTATTGGCTAAGGGTTTCATTCATTATTCAATGTCACCAGTATCGTCGTCTTCGTTCTTCATGCCCAAGAAGAATTTTTGAGTTGCGTGCCTGTATAGATTATCGCGCAGTGAACAAAGTGACTATAAAAAATCGGTATCCACTTCCGTTGATCCCTGTATTTTTAGATCAGGTACGTCAGTTGACCATTTATACTAAACTTGACCTCTGGGGTGCCTACCACTTGATCCGAGTGATGAAGGGGGATGAGTGGAAGATGGCATTCCGAAATTCAGACTCTTTGAGTACACAGTGATGCCCTTCGAGTTGTGTAATGCTCCTGCAGCGTTTCAATTTTTCATCAATGAAGTGCTGCAGGAGTTTCTGGATATCTGTGTGGTGGTATACATAGACGGCATTTTGATATATTCTTCATCCCCTGAGGAACATATAGGGCATGTAAGAGCGGTTTTACAATGGCTTCGTGACCATCATCTCTTCGCCAAGCTGGAAAAATGTGTTTTTCACGCTACAACTGTAAAATTCCTGGGATATGTGATAACTCCTGATGGAATTTCCATGGATAGGTCCAAGGTACAGGCCATCCTGGATTGGGTAGCCTGAAGATCCGTCAAGGAAGTACAACAGTTTTTGAGCTTTGCAAATTTTTATCGGAGATTAATACCCACTTTTCTTCCATGGTATCTCCCATAACTCGTCTCCTACGAAAGGGGGTTAAGTTCCTCTGGGATGCAGAAGCTGAGAAAGCCTTCCAACATCTTAAAAAGATATTCACTGAAGCACCCATTCTCCATCATCCCAACCCGGCTTAGCCATTTTTTGTGGAAGCAGATGCTTCCCAAATGGCAGTGGGTGGTGTCTTGTCCCAAAGAGATCCTGAGTCTGGGCATTTCCATCCAGTAGCTTACTTCTCAAAGAAATTGCTACCCGCAGAGCAAAATTACATGGTAGCGGAGCGGGAACTTCTGGCCATCAAGCTGGCTTTCCAACAATGGCGTCACCACCTACTAGGAGCTAGACAAACTAACTATTTACACAGATCACTGTAATTTACAGTTTATTCAAGCGACCAAGGCCCTCACACCTCGTCAATTATGCTGGCTTCTATTCTTTAACAAGTTTGACTTCGTAATCACTTATAGGCCCGGTACTAAACAACAAGAGGCAGACACGTTGTCTAGGATGGGTTTCTCCTCTGATGTTGCACTAGAACAGGTCAGAAGCATTATACCCCCAGAAAAAATTGTGGCTGTGTGCACTTCCCAAGATTTCCTTGAGAAAATAGAAGTAGCCCCACACAAGGTTCCCTGTTCAACTGATGTGTATTAAAAAGAGGGTTTACATACCATGTTGATCAGTTGTACGTCCTTACCAAAGAATTATGGGATACAGTGTTACATTGGGGACATGATTCTGTCCTCGCAGGTCACCCGGGTGAGAATAAGAAGTTAGATCTCTGTCAAATATGGTTTTGGTGGCCCACACTTGTGCAGGATGTCAGAAGATACATTCAGACTTTTTCCACCTGTGTTCGGGCTAAAACCCCACATACTCCAGCCACAGGATTGTTACTTCCCATGCCAATTCTGGTGGCCCCATGGCATACCATAAGTATGGATTTTATTTCTGATCTTTCAGCTTCCAATGGACACACTGGCCCTCATTCTGACCTTGGCGGGCGGCGGAGGCCGCCCGCCAAAGTCCCGCCGTCAGGTTACCGTTCCGCGGTCGAAAGACCGCGGCGGTAATTCTGACTTTCCCGCTGGGCTGGCGGGCGGTCTCCTTCAGACCGCCAGCCAGCCCAGCGGGAAAGAGGCTTCCACGATGAAGCCGGCTCGGAATCGAGCCGGCGGAGTGGAAGCTGTGCGACGGGTGCAGTTGCACCCGTCGCGTATTTCACTGTCTGCGCAGCAGACAGTGAAATACATGTAGGGGCCCTCTTACGGGGGCCCATGCCAGTGGCATGGGCACTGCAGGGGCCCCCAGGGGCCCGCGACCCCCCCTACCGCCATCCGGATCTCGGCGGTCCGACCGCCGGGATCTGGATGGCAGTAGGGGGGGTCGGAATCCCCGCGGCGGTGCAGCAAGCTGCGCCGCCGCGGAGGATTCAATGGGGCCGCGGTACACTGGCGGGACCGCGCCAGTGGTGCCGGTCCGACCGCGGCTTTACCGCCGCGGTCGGAATCCCCATTGGAGCACCGCTGGCCTGTCGGCGGTGCTCCCGCGGTCCTCCGCCCTGGCGGTCAAAGACCGCCAGGGTCAGAATGACCACCACTGTCTTATGAGTGGTTGTAGATTACCTAACTAAAATGGCTCATTTTGTTCCACTAAAATGCCTCCCTATGGCTTCCAAGCTCTCTGATTTGTTTGTCCAACACATTGTACAGCTTCATGGGTTGCCCAATACAATTGTTTCGATCGTGGCCCCCAATTTATATCACGGTATTGGCGTAGCTTCTGTTCCTCTGTCAGTATGGACGTCCGCTTGTCCTCTGCATATCATCCAGAAACGGATTGGCAGATGGAACGTGCCAACCAATCGCTGGAGCACATCCAGAGATTTTACATTGACACATGATCTACTGAGTGGGATAAGGCTTTACCTTTTGTTGAATTTGTATATAACAACAGTGTCCACATGGCTACAGGAGTATCCCCATTTTACTGTTTGTTTGGTCTGCACCCAAGAATGCTACCTATAACTGGGTCCCAAATATCCACAAGAGTCCCATCAGTACAGAAACACCATAAAGAGTTACAGGAGATTCAAAAACAAGTACAACACAATTTAAAACTCTACCAAGCCCAAGTAAAAAAAAAAAAAACAAGCACACAAAAGAAGCAGACCTGCTCCCTCTTATCAGATAGGAGATCAGGTGTGGCTCTCATAAAAAAATCTCCATCTTGCAGGATCCAGAAAATTAAACCCCTGATTTCTAGGCCCCTTTCCTATTGCCAAAATCATAAATCCTGTGGTAGTAGAACTGACATTGCCAGATGATTTCAAGGTACACCCCGTGTTTCGTGTGTAGTTACTCCGTCCCTTTTCCCCACCACCTCCCCCAGTAAAAGTACACAGGCAATGGGAATTTGAAGTGGCCAAAATTCTTGACTGCAGGTGCGTTTCTGGTGTTCTACACTATTTATTGGCTTGGAAAGGCTATGGGCCTGAGGACAATTCCTGGGAACCCGCATCCACAGTTCATGCTCCACGTCTTACTAAAAAATTCCATCTCCTGTAGCCTTCCAAGCCCCGCCCCTTGAGAGGGTCCTTGGTGGGGAGGACTGTCAGGAATTCCCAAGGTGCTTCCTGCGTTATGTGTCAGCATCCCCAGGGATTAGGGTTTAATCATATCTCTGTTCTTGGTTAAACCTTCATGTTTCTAAGTAAACATAATGTGCTGTGTTCCACAATTGGTTTTATCAATGCTTGTTTTACCAATGCTTGTTTGCTAATGTGAACAGGTGTAGACATGTGCTTCTAATTGGGTGTGGTGTAGAGATGTGCTTCTAAATGGGTGTGGTGACTCATCCACATGTGGAAACTCATCTGCTTTCCTAATTGGCTATACATAGCAGAGTGAAGCATGCCTCCTCCCTGCTTGGCTTTGTTTTGCTTCCTGATCTCAGCATCTGATTTGACAGTCCAGCTCCTGCTGTCATCCTCGTATTCAGGACTTTTGAGGCAATTCTTTTCTTCGTTCCTGTACCAGCTGACACCAGGCATTCCTCCAGCACTCCGGAAAAGACTGCAGCTAAGTGACTAGTACTCTCCAGGGAGTTTGTTCTTTGAGCGCCACGCTTTCAGACCTCGTATTTTGGCAGAGTGCTTATCTTGAAGAGACAAATGCATTTTTTAACACTATTTTACACACATTATTATTGTAGTTACTTGCCTAAATGTGGTTCAGGAAATCTGCTTGAGCTCAAGTACTACAAAAAGTTACAGTTCAATTTTAAAAGACCATTTACATGACTTTTCTTTCTCTAATAGCATAGCTCTTTGATTTAAATTGTGTCATTCATGCCTGTGTTTCAGGTTTGAGGAATTTGCTTTTGAAGTGTTTTTCACACACAGTGAAACCAAACCAAACTGTGCCACCGTAACTGTTTAAACCCAGAGTGGACATTTGTATTTCTTGGATTGTTTTCGTTCCTTTTAGTTTAACCAATGCATGAAGGAAAGTTATACGTGATATAATTAATGCCCTTGTTTGTCTTCCTTGTACATGATAAGTGCAACCACAGTTCTAATTGTAGTGTGCAACATTGAATCTCTGTGAAGCCAGCCTAGTGTTGCAGTACTTATTGTTATGGTATTCAGTTTGGGTTTTTGGTTATGCAGTGTTAGTAATTGTGCCAACAGTTATTATTATCCTAGAAAAGTGCTGGAGCATCCCGGTGTTCTTCTACTGCTCCCGTGCCCAAATCAGAAAGAGAGATTCAGTTTCAAGGAAGTTGAGTTCACTAACTCTACTATCACTCTGTCAACAACGACCTGCCCCCTTGAAAAAGCAGGGTGCCTGGCTGGACCGGCAAGAAATGGCAGTGTTTTGTCTCTTTCTCTTCCACTCCCCCTTTTCTTCTGGGACACCTGCCGGGGTTTCTGTGTCCACCAGGAAGCGCCAAGAGGTGTTCCAGGAGGTCGGGAGCATACCATCCCCCCCTGCAGACATCCTGCTTTTCAGGTGAGTGGCCCTGTCTCGACACCTACCGCTGCGCTGGCAAAAATCCGTTCACCATGTTATGACACACATACAGCAATCCAACAGAATACAGCCACGTACACAAATTGGCCAGACCAAAGGTCAGTGCAGAAGTGGCAGTCCCAAAACCCACACCGTTATGCCAATCACATTATGACCCACGAATCACCACGGTGGACATTCAATGGCGGTAAAGCATTGGCAGTACATACTGCTGCGCTCAAAATGGATGCCTACAGACAAAGCAACACCACATTGGCCAATTCAAACAACACGCACCTGATACCCATACACACACCACACCCACACACCCACACCACTATAAAACACCCACCCACATTACCCACAACCCTTTACGAATACAAATCATTGCCTCAAGACTAACGACAAGACCACTGCGACAACTAGACACACACACACCATCAGGGCGAGGTGGAATGACATACGGGGGAAGTTACATTCCATAGCAGCAACACACCAGCTCGCTATCCAGAGGGCTGGCGTTGGACCCCCATCTCCTCCCCCACAATTCACAGCATGAGAGGAGCAGGTACTGTCAATACTGCATCCTGAGGGACTCGCCGGAGTTGGTAGAGGACTGGACACTGGTAAGTCACCTTTTAACAATTGTCACCCCCCATACCTGCATGCCATCACACACCCACACCCTCACTCCCATCCCACACACTCCACCATCGCATCACACTAATCCCAATGCCAAGACCTGCATGCTGTATCAATGGATGGACACCCCTCCCAGCCCTGCATGGACACTCATCATCAAAGCATGCACAACATAGGGAAACTATCATAACCAGTATACACTGACATACACAAGTAAAAGCTGGCAGGGGAAAAACAACCATATGGGGAAGCTACAGAAGTACAAATGTCAGACACTTGAAGCATAATACATCATTTACATCCCACAGGTACCCCAGCCAATGTCACTGGAGACGAGGTGGCACCACTACCCAGTCCTCCAACAGAAGAGGCCCACAGTGATGACAGTAACTCTGGACTTCAGGATCTGGAAGATCTAACTGGCCCATCAGGGACCACTGGACAATCGGTCACCCAAGCCTAGTCACAGACCACCACAGAGCTTCCCCCATTAGCAACCAACACTACAGCACCCACCCAGCGTACCCACACCTCTGTTCCCAGGACACGTCAATCAGCAGTATGCCCCCCTGTACAGGGACCCGAGGCTACACCTTGTACACAAGACAATCAGGGCCATGGGGTCAGTGGCAGTGGGCACACCATTCCAGGGACAGAGGCATAACACAACAGGGACACTGGTAGGACTGCTGTGCGCCAGGGGGAGGACAAGACCAGGGAATTGACCCTCCAGGAGGCATCTACCCCATCCACCAGTCGCTCCAACTCCTCAGAAGTGAAGGCTGGGGCCCGTTCCCTGGTCAAACGGGTCATGGAAGGTTCCAGACACAGGTCACAGCAGCACATGCATTGTAGGTCCTCTCCTATGGGTGGTCAGGAAACAAGTGAGGAATCAGGTAGAAAATGGCGGTTACGTTCGCGGCGGTGCGTACGATCACCGCCGGCATAGATTACGATTGGCCATTGTACCCGATAGGGCCCAATATTAACCAATGAGGAAACTGCATGGCGGTTCACGACTGCTTACTGCCACGGCACACAATGTCAGTGGCATTACCTCATTTCTACCTGTCCCTCCACACAGGACAGGCGGTCAACATTTCAGGTGGGATGAACAGGCCTATCGATTATTGCTGCGTCACAGAATAAATAGGCACATACTTCACTAATTACACTTTCCCATAACATGTTTGCACAATGAGGACTGCTGTTGTGGCTCCATTGTTCAGTTTGTGACAGCCTACTCACTCTTGTATCCCTTTGATACCAACCGCTGCAGATGAATAGGAGATGGAGACATACCCCCGTGTACAGACCCCTGGTGGACTTAGCTACACTGGAGGACAGGCACATAATACTCACCTATAGACTGGACAGGGCCACAATCACAGAGCTGTGTGTCCAATTGGAGCCTGACCTGATATCTGCAATCCGTCACCCCACTGGGATCCCCCCTCTTGTGCAAGTGCTAACAGTGCTCTATTTCCTGGCAACTGGTTCTTTCCAAGTGACAGTGGGCTTGACAGCAGGAATGTCACAGCCAATGTTCTCAAACATGCTAACAAGAGTGTTGTAGCCCTGATAAAACAAATGTGCAGCTATATTGCATTTCCCCAGGTTGAGGATTTGGCCACTTTAAAGACTGGATTCTATGCAATGGGACATATCCCCAATATAATTGGTGCGATTGATGGAATACATATTGCATTTGTGCCCCCTGCCAAAATGAACAGGTGTTTAGGAATTGTAAGAGTTGCCACTCCATAAATGTACAGATTGTGTGCTTGGCAGACCAGTATATTTCCCACGTCAATGCTTAGTATCAAGGGTCGTGCATGATGCCTTTGTCCTGAGGAATAGCAGTATCCCAAATGTGATGTCTCAACTACAGAGGCACAGGGTGTGGCTAATAGGTGAGCCCTGCCTCCCACCCGGTATATGTTGGTGTATACCTATGATGTTAGCCATATAGGATAGTGTGTGGCTTTATGTTGTCCCTCAATATTTGCTTGTGACTCTGGTTACCCAAACCTATCATGGCTGCTGGCCCCTGTGAGGAATGCCAGGACAAGGACAGAAGAACATTTTAATGAGGCACATGGGTGAACCAGAAAGATAATTGAAAGGACCTTTGGCATCCTGAAGACCAGGCTCAGGTGCCTCCATGTAACCAAGATGGTCTACCAGATAGTAGTGGCATGCTGCATGTTGCACAACCTGGCCATCAGACGGCATGTACCTTTTATGCAGGAGGAGGAGACTAGAGATGCCCCTGTGGCAGCAGTGGACCCTGAGGACAGTGAGGATGAGGAGGCAGAGGATGAGGATGTGGACAACAGAACATCTGTGATAAGTCAGTGCTTCCAATGACACACAGGTGAGACAGGTGCAAAGAAGGGGAAGGAGCCTGCATGAGCTGCAAGGAAGGGGAAAGTGCCTGCACCAGCTGCAAGGAAGGGGAAGAGCCTGCACCAGCTGCAAAGAAGGGGAAGGAGCCTGCACCAGGTGCAAAGAAGGGGAAGGAGCCTGCACCAGCAGGCAGAGGGGGGGAAGAGCCCATCCACCAGTGCCAGGAAGAGTAATGGATCCCCAACCCATGCGTACGAGGAGAGGAGGCAATTAACGCCAGCGGAAGCTGCCATCCAAACACCACCACCACCAGCAGCTGTCACAGAGCCCCCACCGTCAACCGTGGTAGTGCAGCCATCAGAGAGTGCAGGGGCTGAACAGGAGCCTCCCCCAACCACCACCACAGTGCAGTCATCAGAGGGTGCAGGGGCTGAGCAGGAGCCTTCCACAACCACCACCACAGAGCAGCAATCAGAGGGTGCAGGGGCTGAGCAGGTGCCTCCCACAACCACCTCCACAGTGCAGCCATCAGAGGGTGCAGGGGCTGAGCAGGAGCCTCCCACAACCACAACCACAGTGCAGCCCTCACTGCCGGCGGATGCCCTATAGTCCAGCCTCCAATGGATGCTGTGCGGACTGTCCCCACCAGAACAAGTGGGAAAGAGACTCACTTGAGAGACTAAGGCCTTGCACGCCGCAGGACAAAGAGCAATGCGCATGTTGCCCCCTCCAGGACCAGTGGGCAAGACACCCACTTGAGAGACTGTGGCCTTTCACTCCCCAGGACAAAGCACAGGGCATGTTGCCCCCTCCAGAACCAGTGGGCAAGACACCCACTTGAGATACTGTGGCCTTGCACTCACCAGGACAAAGAGCAATAGGCATATTGCCCCATCCAGGACCAGTGGCAAAGACACCCACTTGAGAGACTGTGGCCTTGCACTCACCAGAACAAAGCACAGGGCATGTTGCCCCCTCCAGAACTAGTGGGCAAGACACCCACTTGAGAGACTGTGGCCTTGCAGTCCCCAGGACAAAACACAGGGCATGTTGCCCCCTCCAGAACCAGTGGGCTTATTCCTGCATCCGGCGGAGGTGCCCCTCCCCGAGGTGCCTGCCTATTTGACAACTGATGCCCCTGCAGTGTTCTATCCGGATTGGTGCAGGATTCGAATGGGGCCTTGGACTGTGCCCTGTGGCCATGTGGGCCATTTGAACTATGAACTGGGCAGTGTCCCTTTTTTATACAAGTGTACAGATCTGTTTCATGGCCAAATCGGATTTTAGATTTTATTGTTGGACTGATAAAAATCAGTTTTGTAAATTCTTGTTGCCTTTGCATTATTCTGCAGATTTTCATGGTCAAATTGTTTTTGTAATGTATATGGTTGTGTGTATGGTGTGTGTATGTCGGTTGTGTGTGGTGCGTGTGTGTGTAACTCTCTTCTTCCTCCCACCCTCCCTTGTGTGCTAGGCGGCTGTACTCACCGTCATCGTCTTCACCGGCCTTGGTGTTCCAGGTGGAGCATAACGTAGAAGATCATCGGAAAGACTTGCAATTCGGGTTCCATGGTGGCGTGGTTCTTCCCTGTGTCTCCAATGGTGAGTCCTTTCTCTTCTGAGATGTGTTTCCGCCAGGCTTTTGATGGCGTTGGTACCGCCCCAGAAAAGGTGGCGGAATTGTTTATCAAAATATGGTGGGTGGTACTTTGTCTTCCGCCTGGCTGTAGGCAGCTACCGCTGTGGTGACTGCTGTTTCCGCACTGGCGGTCGGTGTGGTACATTGGCTGTCTATTGGAGATATCACCGTCATGATCATGATTTGGCGGTAATTACAGTCAGCCTGTTGGCGGTATTACCGCCACTTTATCACCGATGGCCAGGGTCGTAATGAGGGCCTAAATCTGATCCTTAGTCCCACCAAGCAGCGTATTGCAAACTAGAAAGAAGTATAAAAATGTAGCCTTACCGCTCTCCCAATGACAGAAATCTGACATTTTGCACTTTTCATGTGTCCAAACTCAGTACGGTCTCGGAGGCGATCCTGAGGAGATCATCTTGTTACAATAATCAACACATGGCTAGGGAAGGTGAAAGTGTTGTTTAGTCACTTGAACCACTGGACATGACACAGAGGATAAGCTTGACCCCTGAGTGTGATACTGGGATGAGGCCTCAGTGATTGGACTACTGGGTATGACCAGGGGGTATACATAGGCCCGTGGGTGTGATATAGGGCCAACACCTCAATCTTATTTTTTTTGTCTGAAAGGGTTTTCTCAAAACTACTGGTTTCTTAAACATTGGTGGTGTCTGAAAGAAGTGAGAGATATTATTCACTTGAACTGCTGAACATGACATAGATAATATGCTAAGCCCCTGGGTGTGAAATGGGGTGTAATGCAGACATTAGGGACAGATTTTGACCTTGGGGAATAGCTGTAGCTTGTGCTTGGCCGAGGAGGGCCTGTAGTTGTCGAGTTGTTTCTTCTTCTTCTGTGTGTAAATTGTTGCTATCTTTGTCCCCGAGTCCATATTGACAGACTGTCAGGCTAACTTGGTCCCATGTATGTCACAGAGCCTCCCTTCCTCATCGGGCAGCATGTGTTAGGAGCGGGCTAAGGTTTTTCTTTTTTTGGATAAAGTCATGATTTTTTGGCACATTTTTCCTCTCTTCTCTTTTTACTTCCATTGTGGTTTTCAAATGATGCATTGTTGATGTTGTGGTGTTGATGAACTATTGCAATTATATTTCTTGTTGAAATGCGGTCTCATTCAATGTTTAACGGGCATATAAAAAAGTTGCTATCTTTTTCTCACAAATCATTATTCCATATCTGCTATTCCGCTGCTAAAGCAGTTTATAATGTTTTGAATTAACCATTGCACCCTCTTTCCGATTGTGACCCTTCATAGGTGTTTTATGTATTGCAAAAAGTCTGGTTGATGCATCTGTCTAAAGGTGATCTCAAAGCTA
This sequence comes from Pleurodeles waltl, assembly GCF_031143425.1. Classification (NCBI taxonomy): domain Eukaryota; kingdom Metazoa; phylum Chordata; class Amphibia; order Caudata; family Salamandridae; genus Pleurodeles; species Pleurodeles waltl. Next base: position 1,063,611,707 of record NC_090447.1, read on the forward strand.
GTAATGATCGCTGGATTAATCATCTGTACATCTTTACCCATGATCAGAGTAGAAAATAGGATTATTGAACACTCAAGAAAGTTGGAACTATACTAGTCTCTTAAAAAGGTTTCCAATCCATCATGGAGTCACCTTTATGCCACATGCAAACTAGATTCTCCATGTAGGCAAAAAAATTAGATACATTTTGCCCTGAATGACACACACATACTAAGGCACGTGAGTTCCCCTGCCCGGAGGGGGGAGCCTTCATCACCAACATATTAAACACAAAAGGACACACATTCAAACCACATTTGTAGAGTGAAAGAAGGCTAAAACGGAGGCACTGTTAGAACTTTGGGCCATCTTTGAGATGACCCCGATCTGTAATGTCCCAGAACCCACAAGCAAGGCCTCCGTATCTCCCCATTAGAATAGGTACGGAGGTGCTATCTCTGATGCCTGCCATCCCAGCCTTTCCTGCCCAGCTTACACCAACCAGCAGGTTATGGGGCCAGAAAGCCCCCCTGCCAGGCAGAGAGCAGCTAGATCCAGGTATGGGGGGGTCACAAAACTGGCAGGCCCAGATGATTCCAGCCCCATCCCAGGTTAGCGCTAGGGTTCCCCCAAGCTCAATCCCCCATCTGTTGCTTTCTGTTGCGTTCAGTCATTCGAACCCCAACAGCTTGGGAAGCATATACTCCAACCCGTCTGATAGAGCACTTGCAGGTGACTGGGAGGTTCATAGTGGTCCAGGACAGTGACACCACCAGTGGGGGTGGGATTCCCAGCCTCCCAGGGTAAGACATAGAGTGGGGAGCCATGGGGTACACTCCTCCAAGGTGTGCCCAGGCAACAGAAGAGATGACAGAAAGTGAGTTTGAGGGCACGTTCCCCCACGAAGAACTGCACACACCACTGAACAAAGGAGGCAGCCCAGGTGGGAGTTAGCGGAAAGGGACAGGTTGAGGAGAGAGAGAGAGAGAGAGCACTCACCTTGGAAGTGCAAAGGGACAATAGAACAGCACACCCTCCCCGGAGAAAAGCAGAGGTAGGCCGCAGGCTCCAGTTAAAGAGGAATCTGGGTAGACCCAGAAGGGAGGCTTCGAACCCCACGAGATCGTCAGCATAGGCTAGGGGCCAACCAAGAAAAAGGAGATCACAGTATCCTATTCCAAACCCAATTATGACATTGGAGAAGCAGAATAGCACTTTTACGCACACACCAGGAGAGCAGTGACAAAAACATCTGCAGCTCCACCTGAACGTGTCAATCAGACAAACTGACCCGTAGAGAGATAGAGTCTAGAGAAGAAGGCAACGCCTTTGCACGACCACTGGACCGAAAGGAAGGGTCAGTATGATAGACCCTGGCCGGAAGAGGGATCCTTCAAACCAGAGGACATGAGCCATCATGGATGACTGCATCTGGCACAGAGGGTGAGATCCTAACTGGAACTTACTGTACATGGAGAAATGCCTGAGAAGATAGCAGCACTATGTTAAGGAAAAAACAGTGCTGCTGCTCCAAGCCAAAATATGCCCATTGTTACAGAAGGTCAAGTCATGGACAATCTATGGGGGTCATTCTGACCCCGGCGGCAGGGTCGGCGGGAGCACCGCCGACAGGCCGGCGGTGCCCCGCAGGGCATTCTGACCGCGGCGGTTCGGCCGCGGTCAGATGCGGAAAACCGGCGGTCTCCCGCCGGTTTTCCGCTGCCCTTGTGAATCCTCCATGGCGGCGGAGCGCGCTCCGCCGCCATGGGGATTCTGACACCCCCTACCGCCATCCTGTTCCTGGCGGGTCTCCCGCCAGGAACAGGATGGCGGTAGGGGGTGCCGTGGGGCCCCTGGGGGCCCCTGCAGTGCCCATGCCAATGGCATGGGCACTGCAGGGGCCCCCGTAAGAGGGCCCCACTTTGTATTTCAGTGTCTGCTATGCAGACACTGAAATACGCGACGGGTGCCACTGCACCCGTCGCACCTTCCCACTCCGACGGCTCAATTCTGAGCCGGCGTCCTCGTGGGAAGGATGATTTGCCCTGGGCTGGCGGGTGGCCTTTTGGCGGTCGCCCGCCAGCCCAGGGCAAATCCCAAAATACCCTCAGCGGTCTTTCGACAGCAGAGCGGTATTTTGGTGGGGGAAGTCTGGCGGGCGGCCTCCGCCGCCCGCCAGACTCAGAATCACCCCCTATGTGTCATGGGCACAGATGGGCAAAAAAGGGCTCAGGACCAAACTGCCCCTATTGATGGACAGGGCAGGAAACTTTATCTCATGTTTTTAGAAAAACACCACAAAAATGAAACCTAGCAATGGGCGATGTCAAAAGTCTGCTCAGCAGCCTCATTGGAGAGCAAACTACCATGGTATTTTCCCATGCCCATTTCCAAGCAGTCACACTGACTAACATCGAGCATGATGGGGCTGCATTCAATTCAATTCATTCAATTCATTCAGTACCCAGTTCTGAACAGCCCTGGGGGAAATGTTCCCTGACTGCCTGGACATAGAAGGATTTGTGGCAGGGAGCATAAAGCCTGGGCAAACCGTGACTGACTTTCTAGATAGAATGAGGGAATAATGGGGACAAGAGACAGGACAGCCGGACTGACACGAGCCCCTAGGTTGCATTCTTTTACAACATCCTCAAAAACGGGCTGCCCACTGAAATACAGAGTGGACTGGACAGAGTACTAGGATTAGGCACCAAAACTTGGCTGGAAATGTAGGCCAACATATTATATGACTTCAGAAAGAAGAGGAAAAGGACAGGGAAAAGCAGTAGGAAGCCCAGATAGACAAGCTAGGCTGGTCCAACATAAATTAAAAAAAAACACCCTCAAGGGAGCCGCATTGGCCACAAGCATGCAAATAGCACCAATCTTGAAGGTAGCGCCACCTCAGACGGTTTCCACCCAGTTATAACAGCAGAGGTCAGGGAGACGGGCAGCAGCCATACCTCAGAGAATGGCACTGTTGCCACAGATGAGCCACATGGCCAACCGATGCCGCCTAAAGGCGTATCAAGAGCAAACAGCGATAAGCCAAGGCCAGTCCCAGTAAATTACCCATCCACAAACACCAAGCACAGGTCAACCCAAATGAATCCCACATTCAGACACAGGGAAATCAGGCAGCCACCACTCCACTACAGCAAGGACCAAATAGTTGGTCAAACACATGGCAACAGCAACAGAAGACAGGAACCCAGCTTAGCAAGGGCAGGGGCTACAACCACAGCAGGGACAAGTGACTGTGTGGGAGGGCAATGTCTTTGTCCAGAATCCAAATACGCAGGTAGCCCAGATCTCCCAATAGGTTTACATTCACCCCCATAACCACTTTAAAACTCATGCATTTACTTGCGTTCATAAAAAACTAAGGGCTCTTGTGCATTTTTTTCAATTGGAAATCCACACTAGAGTCCACCATTCAGGTGCCTGCCGACTGTAGGCCCCAATCTTCTGATGGTCCCCCAGGTTGGGTTGGGCTGTCTGACTAGGGGGCAGGGTAGGTCCCCAATCTGTGCATAAAACCAAACACCCAGAGCGCCTCATCAAAGTCATTGCAGATGGGTTTCAAGTCAAAAGGACCCCATTCTTTAACAACAGGTCTCTAGCTAATGGAGGCCCCTTTCAGTTCCAAAGTAAACTGATGCTCCAGTGCTGGAAGCCACATTTTCTGTGCACTTGGCACAGTGGTGTCCTCATGAACTCCAAAATACACTCACAAAGCTGACAGATTACAAAGCAACAACATGGCACCAAGTCAGTAGAGAAATTCACCAGAGCAATCAGCTGCTCCAGTTCATTACCTGTATTGAGCAAATCTCAACGAGACCTGGCTGTGCAACTGACTCTCATCGTAAGTGAATGATCTGCCTCCTCTTCTCCACCAAAGGGTTCAAACGTCTAAAGATTATTATTTGGATCATGTCCTTCCAATACAGTGAGGATAGTGTGTTGCCAAGAAGTAGTCCCTGGTTCCAGACAGGGCGGCAGATCCTGGATCTGAGGGAGAGGTGGGTGCCGGGTGGGAAAGGGATTCTGTAAAGGACCATCATAGCCCCATGCAAATTGCACAGATACTATCACCACCACACCCAGCCTCTTGATCAGATCACATAAGGTCTCACACACACCATCTGAGGAAGCAATAGGCCAAATTCTAGTCACTGCTGCAATAAAGGTCGACAGGAGCAGCAGCATTACATGAAGAACTAGGGAGGAAGCCAACAACCCGCAAAAGTAGCCCAGAATGAAGTTTCTAGAAAAAGTGCTTAGCCAAGATGCCTGACTCCACCAGGGAGAAGCTCACTACATGCCACTTGCAGGGACTAAAGGGGCATACATGTGTCCTCGTAGCACGTTGTGATCACCGTCAACCCCCAAATTGTGACATGCCCTCTTCCTTTCACATCAATCTACGCATATGAAGGTCAAAAGGTTCCATATTAAATGTAACTTGCATCCTCACCATGAACTGCTAATTACTCCACAAATGATGGCGCATCTTTGATAACATCTTTGATAATATCAGTGTAATATTTGCAGTAAAGTATTTGACAAAAAAACTGTGCATGGCAGCGGTGCGAGTTATAATTACTTTAGGGCACGAGTTATAGTTACTTATGTTAACTATAACAGGTGACTTTCATACATTTTGTACAGTAAAATGTGAGCCTAACTATAACGTCCCTATAACCTTTGATTTTTAAGTATATATATATATATATATATATATATATATATATATACACACACATATATATATGTATGAGCAAAGAAACGCTTCATGTATGTAACTTCAGAAATCGCCCGCAGTCTGAGATGCTGCTTTGAAAAGTTCATTCACACACACACATATCGACCAACAATGTCTTCATCAGAGCACACAAAAAGTGGAACAAAGCTCCATAATTCTTAAAGACACACAAACATCTTTCATAGACTAAACATAAAGAAAATACTTCAAAGGTTATCAGTTTGTTGCCCTTGAATCTCTTAACTCAGTAATGACAATTTCTAGCAACAAAGTATCACCACAGGTCCATTTGCAGAGAAAAAAGTTTAAATTAATTAGCTATTCACAAAAGCTTACTAAAACATTCTTGTAGCACTGTCAGCCAAATAGTGATAGAAAACCAATGGGCTATCATATTTGCGTGCATATAACAAAAATATAATGATAATTAAATTATATCATATTAAAAAACTAAAATAATGATTCATATTTAATAAACTTTCATGCGAGAAAGTAGCCAAGCCTAGTGACATTTCATCAGAATGTATCATGTTTAAACAAACTCATATTCAAATGGGTGGCAACCAGAAATAATGAAGCCTAGTGACCCATATAAGTGAAGAATGTCCCTAGTTTCAGTGAGGTTCTCAAGGCCAAGGGGCAAAAAAACAAACAATAATAATTGTCATTAAGATGCGTTACCCCACACACAGTCCAAGAAAGGAATAATATAAAAAAAAAAAAAACAGTTTATCACAGCATAGAGGCATATTGGAAGCATCGTCATCATGTAAGGAGGAGGAAGTTCAATAAATTCACAATAGTAGAAGACATTTCCTGGAGACCAAAACAGCTTCACCCTAAATGCACATGAAGCTCCATATCCAAATTGAGTCCTCCGGGGCTAGCTCCCAAGCTTAAATATATATTCAGATTCCAGTATCCTCATGGTCTTCTCCGTTTCTCCTTCTCTGACACTTAAAGGCACCCCATCAATACCAAAATAATAAATCTTTTCAGTACTTGGTTTGTGCATCCCATGCAAGTGCCTTGCCACTGGGTAAGAGGAGTCATTGTTTGCGACTTCTCGGTAATGCTCCAAAATTCTCTTTTTAACAGGGAAGATTGTACATCCTACATAGCTTAAACCACAAGGAAGACCAAAACATAGACTACATAAACGCTGTTACAATGAATAAACATTTTAATCCTTACACTTCTCCCGGTGGGTAAAACATGTTTTTCTTTTCATGCTGTGTCTACATGCTTTACATTTCCCACACTTGAATAAGCCGTTTTACTCCTGCAACCAGTTATTATTACTTCTTTTTTTTAAATGGCCATGGAACAGAATATCCCTTAAAAAGGTACTCTTCCGATTTGTCTAAGGGGCGTGGTGTCACCAAAATCCCAATTACCTGGCCAGATCTCACCAAATGCCAGTGTCTATTTAGGATACGTCTGTCATTTTCAGATTCACTGTTAAAAATGATGATCAGCCAAATCACATCAGTGGTTTCATCTTTTTCAATCTTTTTATCCTTAGTCATCAAGAGGCTCTTTCTGGGGATGACACTTACTTTATTAATGGCCCTCTTAATGACATTTCTAGGATACCCCCTAACTCTGAATCTTTTCGTCATAGCAGCTTGTTCCAATTTATAGGCTGCTACAGGGGATACTCCACTTGAGTTTAGCCGGGTGATGACTGTGGGCATGTAGAATGCTATTGCCCGCAGTTTCCTTTCTAAACAGGCTGGTCTGTACCACCTCATTCTCTAAATTAATTAAAACATAAACAAATCAATTTCTGATTCGTGTGTTCTACTGGTGAATTTCAGATTTAAACTATTGTTAGTAATGAAGGCCAGAAAAGCATTCAATTTGTCACGTAGACTCTCCAAAATGGCAAATAGATAATCTATATAGCGTGTCCATAACACCAGATGTTTTGTTCAGTCCCCATTTTCTTCTGTCCATATAACCTGTGATTCCCACCATCCCATAAAGATGCAGGCATAGCTCGGTGCAAAGCAACTTCCCATGACAGTCACAGTAAGTTGCCTGTACCACTGCTCACCAAACGCAAACACATTATTCTCAAGACAGAACCTAAGCATGTCCAATAACATCACAGAGTGACCATAAAAATACTGGAAAAAAATGTCTACATGCCTGTACCCCTAAGTCATTATCAATACATGTGTAAAGGGATACCACATCTATTATGACCAAGATATAGTTGGTCATTACAACCCTGGCGGTCGGTGTTAAAGCGGCGGTAAGACCGCCAACAGGCCGGCGGTAAAATTATTGCAATTACAACCGTGGCGGAAACCGCAAACAAAGACAGCCACTTTAACTCTGCCACGGAGGTACAAACAAACAGCGCGGCGGTCACCGCCAACAGACAGGCGGAGGACAAAGTACCGCCCACAGTATCACAACCTACCAATCCGCCACCTTTTCAGTGGCGGATTCACCGCGGATAAAAACACGGCGGAAACAGGATTCCGAAGGGAAAACGCTCACCTCTACACACCCCACGAGGAACTAGGACACCATGGAGCCGGAACTCCAAATTCTCCCTGCGATAGTCTTCCTGCTCCTCTACCAGGAGCACGAACGCCGGCGGCGAAGACCACAGTGAGTACTGCACCTACGACACAGGGGAGGGGGGAGGGAAAATACAGGGACACACACATACAACACCCCCACCTCCACCCTCACCCACTACAACACACACACTAATACATATTGATACATCACAGTCACACCCTCCAACCCCCCCGGAAGAATGCAAAGACAAAAGAAAATGAGTGTAACCATTGTAATATATGAAAATCAAGTACGCAAAAATATATATATACACTATTAACAAAATATACACCAAGCATAGTAGTCCAGGTAGTGCTCCAATTAAGTCCGTGGAACACTGGGCCCACACGGTATGGGCGAGGCCCACACAAGATCCCCAACCATGACGGAGAGAACACTGCAGGGGCATCAGAGAGCATGAAAAACAGGCACCTCAGCGGGAGGGAAAGGGGGGGCACCTCAGTCGGTTGAGTGCATGACGCCAAATCCACGAGAGGGCCACATGCCCACTGTTCAATCCTGGGGAGTGCAAAGCCACAGTCTCTCAAGTCTCTACAGTGGGTGGGTTGCCCACTGTTCCATCCTGGGGAGTGTAAAGCCACAGTCTCTAGAGTCTCTACAGTGGGTGGTTTGCCCACTGTTCCATCCTGGGGAGTGCAAAGCCACAGTCTCTCAAGTGTCTGCAGTGGGTGGGTTGCCCACTGTTCAATCCTGGGGAGTGCAAAGCCACAGTCTCTCAAGCCTCTACAGGGGGTGGGTTGCCCACTGTTCCATCCTGGGGAGTGCAAAGCCACAGTCTCTCAAGTCTCTACAGTGGGTGGGTTGCCCACTGTTCAATCCTGGGGAGTGAAAAGCCACAGTCTCTCAAGTGGATAACATTCTCCACTGGTTCTGGAGGGGGCATTGTGCCCAGAGTGCTTCATCCTGCTAAGGACAGAGGTAGTGGATGGATCTCTCCACTGGTTCTGGAGGGGGCATGGTGCCCAGATTGCTTCATTGTGCCTGTGACGGACTCAGTAGCATCAGTGCCCTTGGCGCTCATGGGCCAGCGTTGCTTGAGATGGCGGTGCCCTGTTCAGTGGTGCTTGAGACGGCGGTGCCCTGTTCAGCGGTGCTTGAGACGGCTGTGCCCTATTCAGTGGTGCTTGAGATGGCGGTGCCCTGTTCAGCAGTGCTTGAGACGGAGGTGCCCTGTTAAGCGGTGCTTGAGACGGTGGTGCCCTGTTCAGCGGTGCTTGAGACGGCGGTGCCCTGTTCAGCGGTACTTGGAGCGGCGGGCTCCTTTGCAGTGACTCAGCTGCTGGTTGTCCTTCATGGCCCAGCGGGACTTGTGCTGGCGGTCCTCTCTAGCCCAGCGGGGCTTGTGCTGGCGGTCCTCTCTGTCCCAGCAGGGCTTGTGCTGGCGGTCCTCTCTAGCCCAGCGGGGCTTGTGCTGGCGGTCCTCTCTGTCCCACCGGGGCTTGTGCTGGCGGGGATGACGGCTGTGGCCTCCTGGTCAGCGGGGATGGCGGCTGTGGCCTCCTGGGCAGCGCTGATGACAGCTGTGGCCTCCTGGGCAGTGGGGATGACGGCTGTGGCCTCCTGGGCAGCGGGGATGATGGTGGTCTCCTCCGCCGTGCTGCTCTTCCCAGACTTTCCTGGTTTCTTTTGGCCCTTCCCCACTTTGGAAGGTGTCGCAGCTGACTCCAAACTCCCACTGGGACCCCTGGGAGCGGCTTTGGTTGCTGGAGTCTACCCCCTCTCCCGCCGGGCACTGGCCAACTTCTGATGCTTGATAGGTGGGGGACTGTCTGTGCTGTGGCTCCGTGCCACACTGGCTGCCCTGGTGGCCGGTGCACTCCATTTTCCGGTGACTACAGGCACCACTGGTCCCGGAGATGTTGTGGCTGAGCTGCTAGTTCAGGACCTAGGAGAAGGACGGGGTGGGGGAGGTGTGGGAAAGAGATCAAGGTTGGACAGGAAAAGTTTTTGGGAGACACTGGGACGGGTAGCTGGAGGGGGTTTGGGAGTGGAGGAAGAGGTTGTGGTTGTAGGAGGTGTTCGTTTGCTGACTTTGGGTGAAGGTCCATGTGCTGGAGGCTGTCGTGAGGTGGATGGCTGTTGGGTGGGTGTGTGCCTGTGTTTGTGTATCTTGGGAGGGGGCGTCACAGACACACTGGGAGAGGACACAGGGGACGTGTGAATGGTAGTGGTGGTGGTGACTGCACGTGAGTAGGGTGTGGTGGTGGGTGTGATGGTGATGGTAGTAGTGGCTGTAGAGGTAGTGCTTGCAGGTGTGAGTGTAGACGAGACTGGGAGGGAGGAGGGAGACAAGGAGGAGGGGGACACAGTGAAGGCAGTGGATGTTGGTGTGTCTGCATGTGTGTGATACTTGCGTGAGTACCTGCGGGATGTGTGGTGCTTATGTTTGCCTGAGCTTCCCTTGTGTGTTGACGTGTGTGCATGCTGGTCTAGAGGTGTGCTTGGGATAGGCTGGGGTACAGGGGATTGGGTCTGGGTGGAGATAGTTGGAGGGGGGAGGCTAGACATAGGGACAATGGCTGCCATCAGTGCTGAGGCCAGAGTCTGAAAAGCTCGCTGAAGGGCCACCTGACCAGAATGAATGCCCTCCAGGAATGCATTTGTTTGTTGCAACTGCCTTTCTACACCCTGGATGGCATTCAAAATGGTAGACTGCCCAACAGTGAGGGACCTGAGGAGGTCAATGGCCTCCTCACTGAGGGCAGCAGGGGTGACTGGGGCAGGGCCTGAGGTGCCTGGGGCGAAGGTGATGCCCACCCTCCCGGGTGAGCGGGCATGGGGCAATGGCTGAGGGGCTGCTGGGAGGGCGGTGCTGGAAGGGGGGCTGTACCTGTAGATGGGGGGGGCACAGATGTTGCCGCCACCACAAGGGAGCTCCCATCAGAGGACGAGTCCGTGTCACTGGTCTCAGCTCCTGTCCCCGCCGTGGAGCTCCCCTCGCCCTCCATCCCACTGGTGAAGTCTGATTCCGTAGTGTGGCCCTCCATGGCCATGTGGGATGCAGCCCCCTCGTGCTCTGGTGCCACTGCTCCTCCGCCTGATGATGCTAATGCACACAAAAACAGGGAGACCACAAAAAGGTGGCGGACGACAGAAGAAAGACATGTTGGGTGCATGCATTACTGCTACCGTTGGCGGACACGACAGACACACAAGCCCCCTGCACTACGCCGCGCTCTTGGGCTCCACTGTTCAATTCCTGGGAAATGGCCTACTAGGCTATGGACGACATCTGCACACATGGATGACACAGGGGCATGACTAGGTGTACTTGGCACTCTACAGAGGTCCTGTGGGGTGCCACATGGCCTGCCTTACGGAGGGTCCTTGCCTACGGAACTCGCCCTGGCCTAGGGAAACCCACAGCCCACCTCCCGCACCCAGACCCCTCCATTGCGCGCAAAATCAGCAGAATGAGAGTGTACTCACCCCCTTGTGGCTGCTGTGATGCCCTAAAGCGCCCATCCAACTCCGGGTACGCCACCGCCAGGATCCTGAACATCAGGGGGGTCATGGTGCGACGGGTACCCCTCCCACGTTGGGAGGCCATCCCCAGCTGAGCCCCCGCCGTCTTGTTGCTCCAGCGGCGAATGTCCTCCCATCTTTTCCGGCAGTGGGTGCTCCGTCTGTGGTAGACCCCCAGGGTCCGGACGTCCTTGGCGATGGCACGCCAAATATATTTTTTCTGGTGGGCACTGACCTACATGATTTGTACAGGGGGAAGAGAAACTTATTACCAACTGCACCGTCACAGTCATTGTCCCCCATCCCTACCCTTGCCATGTGGCACATGCACTCACCGTCATTTCATGCACGCCGCACTCTCCCTTCTTCCTTCTTACATCCACACCTCTCCACACAGGCATAGCTCATACAGCATGCTCCCAGTTTACTTACTTGTTTGTCTGGAGGACCGTAGAGTAGCGTGTACTGGGGGAGGACCCCATCCACGAGTTTCTCCAACTCCTCCGATGTGAAGGCAGGGGCCCTTTCCCCAGACACTCGAGCCATTGTCTCTTCCAGACCAAGGTCACAGCAGCACTTGCAGTGTAGGTCCTCTCCTGTGGAAGATCAGGTATCGAGTGATTGAAGTGAAAGAAAATGGCGGTCAAGTCCGCGGCGGTGCGTACCGTCACCGCAGGCGTACAACGTCATTGGCTCCTGGGACCCATAGGGTCCAATGTTAACCAGAGCAGCATTGCGCTGTGGTCTTCGACCGCCTACCGCGACGGTGTACAACCCCAGTGCAGTTACCTCACATCCCATTGTCCCACTTTAGAGGTCAGGCAGCCGCCATTTCAGGGGCCCACATGGCTTCATTTTCAACTGCGTCACACATACCTAGGCCTAGACTCAACACACATACAGGCCACTTTTTAGATTATGATTGGTGTTCTGTGTAAGCTGTGGGTCCGTACCTCTGAGTTGTTTGACTCTGTGCTCGCTGTTGTCCTTCATAGGCACCGTCCGCTGGGACATGTGAGGAGATGGCGGCATCCTCCGGTGTACCGACCGTTGGTGGACCTGTCGACAATGGAGGAAAGACATGTGATCATCACATACAGGCTTGACCATGCCACAATCCAGGAACTGTGTACCCAGCTGGAGCCAGACCTGATATCAGCTATCCGCCATACCACAGGAATCCCCCCTCAAGTGCAGGTGCTGTCAGGTCTCCATTTTCTTGCAAGTGGGTCATTTCAAACAACAGTGGCCATAGCATCAGGGATGTCCCAGCCTATGTTTTCCAACGTGTTGTCCAGAACTGAAACACATGCGGAGCTACATCGTTTTCCCTCAGGTGGATGATTTGCCTACACTTAAAAGTGATTTCTATGCCCTGGGACATATCTCCAACATCATAGGTGCCATTGCTGGGACCCATGTGGCTTTGGTCCCCCCCACAGGAGTGAACAGGTGTACAGAAACCGGAAGAGTTATAATTCGATGAATGTACAGATGGTATGTTTGGCAGACCAGTACATCTCCCATGTGAATGCCAAGTTCCCTGGCTCAGTGCATGACGCCTACATCCTGCGGAATAGTAGCATCCCTTTTGTGATGGGTCAACTCCAGAGGCACCGTGTGTGGCTATTAGGTGAGCACCTGGAAGCTAGTCAGTGGGAATGGTTGTCTGGGTCTGGGGATATCCCTCCAGGTTAGTGTGTGTCTAACAGTTGTCCCTCGCCATTTGCAGGTGACTCTGGTTACCCCAACCTGTCATGGCTACTGACCCCAGTGAGGAATCCCAGGACAAGGGATGAGGAATGGTACAATGAGGCCCATGGGCCAACTAGGAGGGTGATCGAGCAGACCTTCGGCCTCCTGAAGGCCAGGTTCCGGTGACTCCATATAACAGGTGGATCCCTATTCTACTCACCAAAGAAGGTGTGCCAGATCATCGTGGCCTGCTGTATGCTTCACAACTTGGCTTTGTGACGACAAGTGCCTTTTCTGCAGGAGGATGGTCCAGATGGCGGTGTTGTTGCAGCTGTGGAGCCTGTGGACAGTGAAGACGAGGAAGCAGAAGAAGAAGACATGGACAACAGGGACTCAGTGATCCAGCAATATTTCCAGTGAAACACAGGTAAGAATACAAACCTGCCTACTACATGTACTTAAACACTACTACCTCTCTACTGTCTGTCGTTTTCACCCAGTGTATGGTCACTGAGTTGTCACTTTCCCTTACGATTTCACAGATGTGGGTCCCACAGTGTGACATCTGCTTTGATTCCTCATGGACTACAGCTGTGTGACACAGGTATGTTGACATTACAAATGAAAGAGATTTTTGCCACAGTGACTGCTAATACAGTATTCTGAAATCACAGACTGAATCCAGATTGTTTTGTGCTTTAAGGGTGTTTATTTTAGTGCTCAATATTGGAGGGGGTAGCAAAATGGTGAGGGTTGATGGTGGAGGAATGTCCGTGGCAAAGTCCAGTCTATTAGTCTCACAGGTGCATTGCCCTAATGGGCATAGGAAGTGGAGCTGGGGCAGTTGAAGGATGGACAGGGTGACAAAGTGGGACAGTAAGATGACATTCAGGGTGGTCTCATTTCTTGGCTGGGGTCTTGGCATCGTTCTCTGTCTTTGTCCTGGATCTCAGGGACCGTTTGCGAGGTGGTTCTCCCTCTGCAGGGGGTGGGGTGCTGGTGTGGTGGTCCTGTGCCTCCTGTCCACTATCGCCGGCGGAGGTGGTGGGCAGTTCATCGTCCATGCTAGTGCCACAGTGTCCCTCCTGGTGTTGAGCACTTCCTTCAGCACCCTACGATGGTGCCCAGGGTGGAATTTATGGCTCTGAGTTCCTCCCTGAAGCCCGAATACTGTTCCTCCTGCAGGCGCTGGGTTTCCTGAAACTTGGCCAGTACCGTTGCCATCTTCTCCTGGGAGTGGTGGTAGGCTCCCATGATGTTGGAGATGGCCTCGTGGAGAGTGGGTTCCCTGGGCCTGTCCGCCCCCTGTCGCACAGCAGCCCTCCCAGTTCCCCTGTGTTCCTGGGCATCCGTCCCCTGGACCGTGTGCCCACTACCACTGCCCCCAGGTCCCTGTTGTTGTTGGGGTGGTGGGTTATCCTGGGTTCCCTGTAGTGGTTGACACACTGCTGATTGACGTGTCCTGGGGACAGAGGTATGGGCCCGCTGGGTGGGTGCTGTTCTGGTGTTTCCAGAGGGGGGAAGGTCTGTGGTGGCCTGTGACTGGGTGAGGGGAACCGACTGTCCAGAGGTCCCCGATGGGCCGGGCTGGTCATCTAGATCCAGTTGGACAGTGGTGCTGTCATCACTGTGGGCCTCTTCTGTTGGTGGTCTGGACATGTGTGGACCCTCGTGTCCGGTGACGTTGGGTAGGGGTCCTGCAGGGGTATAAAAGGATGTTTATTACATCTGTGTGTGCCATGGTGTGCAATGGGTGGGTGACCGTGTACCCCAGTGCTTGCATTCCTGTGTGGGACCTTGTGTGATATTGGTTTAGGGGGGTGTATGGGTATGTGCAGTGGACATGCTTTAGTGATGGGTGTCCATGCTTTGATGTTGCATGCAGGGCTTGGTGTTAGGATGTGTGGTTTGTGATGTTGGGACATTTGTGAGGAGTTGGAGTGATAGGGGTGACGGCGACGGTGGGGGTATGTGATAGCATGCAGGTAGGGTGGGGGATGTAATAGTTAAGATTTGACTTACCAGGGTCCATTCCTCCACCTACTCCTGCGAGGCCCTCAGGATGCAGAATCGCCAAGACCTGCTCCTCCCATGTTGTTCGTTGTGGGGGAGGAGGTGGGGGTCCACTGCCAGTCCGCTGAACCGCCAGGTGGTGTCTTGAGACCACGGAACGCACCTTCCCCCGTAGGTCGTTCCACCTCTTCCTGATGTCCTCCCGATTTCTTGGGTGCTGTCCCACTGCGTTGACCCTGTCCACTATTCTTCGCCATAGCTCCATCTTCCGAGCAATTGAGGTGTGCTGCACCTGTGCTCCGAATAGCTGTGGCTCTACCCAGACGATTTCCTCCACCATGACCCTGAGCTCCTCCTCTGAGAACCTGGGGTGTCTTTGCTGTGCAATGGGGTGGTGTAGGTGATGTGTGGGGTGATAAGTGTGCTGATATGTAGTGGTGTGTAGTGTGAGGTGCGTAGAAGTTCTGTAGGTGATGGTGTTGTGTGCCTGTGGATGCTAGTATTGTTGATGGTGGTGTCTCTCTCTGTGCTTCTTTCTCAATTGTGGTCGTAGGGGTTTGTGGGTGATGTGAGTGTGTGTTTTATATTGTATTGGGTGTGTGGGAGTGGTGTGTGTATGTGTATCAGGTGTATCAATGTGGTAGTGTTTTGTATATGTGTGTGTATTTTGAGCGCAGCGGTGTGTACCGCCAATGGAATACCGCGGTTGAAAGACCGCCGCGTGGATTCGTGGGTCGTGATAGTGTGGACGTATATCTGTTGGCGTGAAGGTGGAGGATTTGTTTTCGCCAGTTTATCTCTGACCTTTGGTGTGGCGGACTTGTGTGGGTGTCTGAATTTTGGCGGGTTCCGTGCTGTGGGTCATAATAGCTGTGGCGGATTTACGCTGCCGCGGCGGTGTGTTGGCGGTCTTCTGCATGGCGGTAAACGGCTTTTACCGCCAATGTTGTAATGACCGACATAGTCAGGTTTGCATGGCATATTTTGTATCTATTCATCTATCTATCTATCTATCTATCTATCTATCTATCTATCTATCTATCTATCTATCTATCTATCTATCTATCTATCTATCTATCTGCCTGTCTAGCTCTCTATATATGTATATGTAGATATTAAAAATATATATTTAAAAAACTTAAAAGACTTAGGGGCTGATTTATGAGCACCTAGCGCCTCCTTGCACCACATTAGCATAATTTTCTTTACGTTACTGTGGCCCAACGAGGATAAAATTGCAGCCCCAAATTTACAAAGTGGTGCAATGCATGCATTACACCACTTTGCAACCCTTTGTGCTACATTATGCCTATGCCAGGCATAATGTATGCAAAGGGGCTTTCCCCCGTTAGTGGGGGCCAAAAAATGGTGCAAAGAAATCTAAGATTTCTTTGCATAATTTATTTCAGCACTCTTAACGCCTGCTGAGAGCAGGCGTTAAAAGAAGGCACACCGTTGCTTACAATTGGCCTCAATGGGCTTTATTAGGATTAGCATCAGCATTTTTTACCCTAATCCTGCAAAGCTCAGAACTAGTGTCAAATATTTTGACTCTAGTTCCCCTAACTACCGCCATGGTGTGCTGGTTCTTACATATCGTGCACACATGGTAGCGTCAGGTGGGTGCTAAGGGGTGCAAGAAGAGTGGCACAACAATGGGTGTAGCACCACTTTTTTTGAATCAGAGCCTTAATACTTACTTGTACTTACCTCTTAAACCTTTACCACATATATGCCTTTATCACTCATGCCTTTAGAATGAAATTCACTATAAAGGTATGTGTGGTAAACGGATGCATGATAAAGGCATGCATGGTAAAAGCATATGCATGATAGTGGTTTTGTGGTAACGGTCATGCGTGGTGATAACTGTATTGAACTGGCTGTTTCCCTCTGGAAACAGGTATTGTGATATTATATGTGAACTGTAATACCTTGAGCAGCTACATCATTTCTTTGATACACACTTTTGCACAATAGCATAAAGGTGTGTGTGTTGTGTAGCCTACGTTTGGTACTTGATAGATTAGACATGTTGTTAAAATGTCATATATTGAATGTTTGCTGTATAGTTCATCACACTTGCAATGTGAGAACTATAAGGAGAAATAGAAGCATTTCTCTTGCTGTGCACCTACCTTAAGGACACATTGGGGGTTATTCCAACTTTGGAGGAAGTGGTAATCCGTCCCAAAAGTGATGGTAAAGTGACGGATATACCACCAGCCGTATTACGAGTCCATTATATCCTATGGAACTTGTAATACGGCTGGTGGTAAATCCGTCACATTTGGGACGGATTACCACCTCCTCCAAAGTTGGAATAACCCCCATTATTTTTAAAACAAAAATTGGTCTAACAATGTTATTAGATACGGCTTTGCATCAACACCATGGGTGGTTGACCTAGAATGTCCAAGTACCACTCATGGAATACCCACTAGATGCAAACTAGTGCAAAGAAGTGCGAAGTAAAAAGGCCTATAAAAAGGTCACTTTTCCAGCTCAAAAACGTTTGCACTGTAAAGTAAAATACCCTATCAAAACTCTGCAGGTCTGCATGACATTGCAGTGCCACTATGGGACTCATTATGAATTTGGCGGGTGGCAGAGGCCGACTGCCAAACTCATGCCACCACTAGACGGCGGTCTCGGCGGTTGGACCGTGGCGGCTCCGCCATGGTCATAATGTGGCGGTTGGACCACCATGACCATAGTGGTCCGACTGCCACCTTGGGTCTGGCTGTCGGAAGACCATCAGACTCATAATGAGGCCCTAAGTCTTGATAAATCTACTGCGATGGATGTTTGGAACCGTGCTTTGCTAACAACTACCCAGGAGTATATTTGTTCACCTTAGTTCAACAGCAGGACCACATTCCAAATATCAAAAGCTAAAAATTAAAATAGAAGGCAAAAATTAATTAATATAAAACAAGCCTGCTCATTTTTTACAATGCTTTTTAAACATTTTAATAGATTTGTGTGCCATGATCCAATTTACAGAGTTTTGTCTCGAAATTCTAAATCTCAGGAATGAACAAATCAACCAGTCTTCTATTATGCTTACTGAACATCAATGGAAAATCACTGCTCAACAGGATATTACAAAGTTTTCCTTGTGAATAAGCACGTTTTATTCATCTTCTGCTGATCTTGAGTGCGCTTTAGATAAACCAGCAATGGGTTCCAGCCTTACTATTCCACCTGCTCTGGCTTTCCTGAACCAAGGTAAAGAGGTCAATCGTAGAAGTGCTTTTCGTACATTTTTATTTGTGTCATCAGGGTTAAACTTCTGTTGAAAGAGCAAAAGGGCTAGTTAGTACACTATCTGCTGAAATATATACACGGACTTTAAAGGATAGGTAACCAAGTGAGTGGCCTCTGACTGGTGGGACATGTTTACAATGCATGAGATCTCAAAGGGTGAGTTTTATGTGTTTTGCATGTGCTGTTGTCCATGGGCATCAATTCACTAAAAAGCCAAGGGTAGCCGAAGTGATGTCAAATGCCATATGACATTTACTTTTACACCCACACACATGCTTACACATACAAACATGCATTCACATATACACACTCTGGGCCTCATTACAAGTTTGGCAGAGGGGATTACTCCGGCGCAAACGTGACGGATATCCCGTCCGCCGTATTACAAGTTCCATAGGACATAATCCGTCATGTTTGTGAGGGAGTAATACCCTCCGCCAAACTCGTAATGAGGCCCTCTGTCTCTCACATAAAAACACTATCACCCGCAAGCCTGCACACAACATATATGAAAGCATTTTTTGCTTACCTCAGCCAACAGGGAGAGTCATATTCCAGCTAATTGTCCTCCATTTTTTAATTACAATAATAGTGAATATTATAAGAATATGCACCATTAGTTTAATAAAGAAACAGAAAAATAGGAAAGTGGAGCACCAACCGACCTCCACAAGCACCAGCTGTCCCTATGTTCCTGACACTGATTTTGACATCTTTGAGGGCAGCGATCGCAAAGGCACTGCATGGGTCGCAAGGGGCAACCCAAGGGTCGCAGCTGCGATCCCAGGTGCCCTAAATGAGGGCCAAGCTGTTGTCCATCTATAGATTATTCTGGTAGCAAATATAAGGGCACTTTTTTGGTACTTTTTTGTTGTTGATAAGATGAGTACTGTCCTGCATGACTAACTTAAGAGTGAACAAAATTTTCGTTGAAAGTAGAGTTTTTAAATAGAGTGATTTCTTTTTAAAATGAATACACTTGCCTCAAGTTCTGGTCCAATTAAAAATACAAAAATCCAGACATCCAGTCAAAACGTCTAATTTTGTTTCATAGCTGCAGTACTATTTATGGACTTAATGACATCAGCTCAGCTAAGAGATTTCAATGAAGCTGTGGTGCTACACAGTAAAGTAATTTCCTTTATGTTAATTAGAGCACTTTCATGTCAGAAAAGATATATGCTTTTATCTTTTTATATGCCTTACGTTGTGTAAAGAACATGAACGCCAGTGCTGTGACTAGTTTTTATAACATTCTAAAATGATGATCTCAGTTTTTATCAGAATAGTAACATCCTATTTAGAATGCCTAAAATTATGTTTTACTGTTCATGTGCAAGTGTCCATCTATCTTTCTAGCTATCTATCCCTCATTGTCTGTCTGTACATCAATCTGTCTTTATATCTAGTGGCTATATCTATCTGTCTCTCTGTCTGCTGATATATCCACATAGCTGTCTTTCTATACGTCAGTTTTCCTGGCACACTATGGGTGTCAGTATGACCCTGGCGGTCTTTAGATGCAGCTTTTTGGTCAGGCTCAGATGTAACACTTTGATATTTCAGACACATGTAAGAGGACGGAGGGCTTTGTTGAGCTACTGGTCAGACAGTAGGGCGCACGCCAGAGTGGAGTGTAAGAGGCCACAGACAGGACGGGACTCAAGCACCTGAAACCAATTGGGTATGAGCCCAGGGATTGTGAAGGATACAATCAAGACTGGAGTGTAAGGGCACGCATGTCAACTGCAGGTGTGAGGGGTACACAGGCTATACTGTAGCATACAGGGTACACATAATAGACTAGAGTGTAAGAGAGGCACAGGCCTATCTGGACATAGTGGGGGCAGAATTGAGATATAAGGGAAAGGGGTGATGGGCAAGCAAAGTCCATTCTGTGTAGTATGTGGAGGTTACCGAGCAGGCTGGGCTGGACTGCCGGCACAGGCCAACTTGGAGCAAAAGGGGAAATAGGCCAAACTAGGGGCAGAGAAGGCCATAGACCAAATTGGGAATTATGAGTATCATAGTTCAAACAGGGGTGTTAAATGGGTATAGAACAAACTATGGTGTAATGGGGCAGATTGCACCACAAGTCAGAACATATACAAACACATAATTAATATCTTAGATACAGCAAAAAGCAACATAGCAGTTTAAAGGTAATACAAAGGTCAGTGGTAAATGGAACAGGACATGGGCGGGGGAGTCCAGATTAGAGTAGGCAGGATATGATGAGTAGGTACATAGGTATGTGAATGTAATCTGAGGCAGAGGGGACTCCTGAAAGTGATCATTTTTGATGCTAGCACTGTATCTGGGATACTTGTTTCTCATTTCTTTATTTCCTTTATGTTTTTGTACGTTGCGTTTTGCATTATCCTGACATGATGCCAAACAAATCACTTGTCAGCTTTGATTTCACCTCTGCATATTAACAAGTATGAATTTTTTTCGAATTCAGTGAAGACCCTTTTGACAGTTGAGAGTCAGGTCTTAGTGCTCAAGAAGAGAGGTGGCCGTGGTGTGATGCGGTCCAGTCCCTCACACAGACACAGGTATTGGACCTAAAGTTATCTTGTCCCTGTAGAGGTTATGTGGTCATGATGGAGTTCTTTTTCTAAAGGAGACACACATTATACTCGGCAGATTGACACCCGTTGAGTTCAGTAGTCAACATTTCACAAACGCCTGTTGCTCTGCACCAGCAAAGAGGGTAAGCAAGGGCAGCATTTTGAACCACAGCACTTGTCACAGGACAGCAATCATATTCCATATGAAACGATGTGAAAACATATTTCTACGACTAAATATGATTACACCAATTCAGATACAGCACATCAACATTGAACAGCTTTGAAAAAAATCTTAGTTTTCGTTTGTTTTGTTAATATTCGGAAAAAAACTACAGAAAACATCGAGACATAATTACTTAGCACAAATCACCTCTGAGAGTAACATAGAAAGATATTTGTTCAGTGTCGCAGGATACTCACATATAGCATTAACATTAGGAGGATCATACATCATATCTCGAGAAGTACCCCAATTAATCTCCTCAACCAGTGACAAAAGATATGCTGTCATAGGTGCCCAAAAGTCTTTAGAGACGAGATGCCCTTGGCAGCTCTTCTGCACAGGTCTCCAGTTGGTCTCAGCAATAGGCAACATCTTTGAATCATTGTGACAATGTTGGGTAGGTTTTTTACCACAGTTAATGTCCACCTGCTTCTTAGCTAGCAAAAGTGTAACAGTGAACAGTCAACGATTAACAGGTTGTAGGGGCTTAACATACCTCAAAACAAAGATGGGGGGATCGTAGGTGATATGCTCCAAAGTCACATCCGTCAATGTCTGAGTCATGTGTACTCAGTATTGGTAAATCCTAGAGCAACCCCAGGTTAAATGCAAAAAATCTGCACCCGCCCCACCACATCGTTCACAATTGTTAGAAATGGGGTCTTTGGTTGACAGTCCGGTTACCTCCTGTTCAAGCAAGGACCCTCACTCAAGTCAGGGTAAAAGAGAATCACCCTCAGCTAACCCCTGATTACGCCCTTGGTAGCTTGGCAGAGCAGTGGGCTTAACTTCAGAGTGCTAGGTGTAATTGTACCAACACACACAGTAACTTAATGAAAACACTACAAAATGACACAACACCAGTTTAGAACAATAGGAAATATGTATCTAAACAAAACAAAACAAGGCCAAAATGACAAAACTCCAACATACACAAGTCAAGTTATGAATTTTTAAAGATTAAACTAAAAAATAGCGCTTAGAAACAAAAAAAGCTTCGATGAGGTGTTAACACAGCGTCGTGATGGAGTCGTTCTCAACAAGCCAACACCAGCGGCGCCGGACACGGAGTCGCGTAGACCCCCAAGTACAGTACCTTTGGTGAAGAGTGAAAACAAGTCGATGTGCGAAGTCGGGGATCGCGGCATCTGTGCGAAACGTTGAATCTGCGCACTTCGAGCAGCGTCGGTCACGAGGTGGTGCAGTGACTTCCACGGAGTCGCGGACTTCAGTAGGCTGCAGCGGCATCGGGCCTGCGAAGGTCGTTGCGTTCCAGCGCAGATCACAGAGTCGGTTGCAGGCGGCGTCACCGGATTCTGCAGCGGCGTCGGTACGAAGTCGTCCGAAGTCGATTTCCTTGGATTTCCATCAGCTTTCCTTTCAAGGGTACAGGGACCGGATAGGGCACCACTTGTCAGAGTAGGAGTCTCTCCAGAGACTCCAGGTGCTGGCATAGAGAACTCTTTGCTGTCCCTGAGACTTCAAACAACAGGAGGCAAGCTCTAAATCAAGCCCTTGGAGATTTCTTCACAACATGGAAGGCACACAAAGTCCATTCTTTGCCCTCTTACCCTGGCAGAAGCAGCAACTGCAGGATAGCTCCACAAAGTACAGTCACAGACAGGGCAGCTCTTCTTCCACAGTTTTTCAGCTCTTCTCCAGGCAGAGGTTCCTCTTGTTTCCAGAAGTGTTCTAAAGTCTGTGGTTTTGGGTGCCCTTCGTATACCCAATTTCTCCTTTGAAGTAGGCCTACTTCAAAGTAAAGTCTCTTTTGAATGTGAAATCCTGCCTTGCCCAGGCCAGGCCCCATATACTCACCAGGGGGTCGGAGACTGCATTGTGTGAGGACAGGCACAGCCCTTTCAGGTGTAAGTGACCACTCCTCCCCTCCCTCCTAGCACAGATGGCTCATCAGGAAATGCAGACTACACCCCAGCTCCTTTTGTGTCACTTTCTAGTGTGAGGTGCAACCAGCCCAACTGTCAAACTGACCCAGACAGGAAATCCACAAACAGGCAGAGTCACAGAAATGGTATAACAAGAAAATGCTCACTTTCTAAAAGTGGCATTTTCAAACACACAATCTTAAAATCAACTTTACTAAAAAATGCATGTTTAAATAGTGAGCTCAGAGATCCCAAACTCCACATGTTCATCTGCTGCCAAAGGGAATCTACACTTTAATCAGATTTAAAGCTAGCCCCCATTTTAACCTATGAGAGGGACAGGCCTTGCAACAGTGAAAAACTAATTTAGCAATATTCCACTGTCAGGACATATTAAACACATTACTATATGCCCTATCTTACCCATACACTGCACCCTGCCATTGGGGCTACCTAGGGCCTACCTTAGGGGTGTCTGACATGTAAGAAAAGAGAAGGTATAGGCTTGGCAAGTGGGTACACTTGCCAAGTCGAATTTACAGTTAAAACTGCACACACAGACACAGCAGAGACATGATTGCAGAGCTACTTATGTGGGTGGCACAACCAGTGCTGCAGGCCCACTGGTAGTATTTAATTTACATGCCCTGGCACCTCCAGTGCACTTTACTAGAAGGCAATCATGAATAAACCAATCGCCAATACAATTTACACAGAGAGCAAATGCACTTTAGCACTCGTTAGCAGTGGTAAAGTGCTCAGAGTTCAAAAGCCAACAGCATCAGGTCAGAAGAAATAGGAGGCAGGAGGCAAAAAGATGGGGGATGACCCTGCATAAGCAAAAAAGTCCAACAACAATTATCTGTATGTCAGAGTCCACACCTAGACAGCTGTGCAGGGGTGTAGAAAAAAGCTTAGTTACTCTCAAAATACTCCAAAGTCCGTAGAGATTCAGATCTGAGTGCATTAAGGATATTACTGCACCAAAGCCCAGAACCCCTGAGGAACAGCATTGTTTCAACTGATGCATGTGCTGTATTTAGTTTCTGGCACATGCTGTTAAGGTCGCTCATTTTCGGACCTGTGCCTCTTCCAGGAGTATCATGCCAGCAACCTGAACCAATACCATGAGCATCACTGACTGGCATTACCAGATCATGGCACTATCTTGCTAGTGCCGGCTAGAGGCGATCTAATTTGTTATTTGATGAATGTTGCTGCTGCCGTCTAATCATAAGACAGTTCAGCTCATAAAGTACAAAAACTTCACACGCAGGCACAGGCAGCCTCACTGTTCACTTCGGTGAGGTCTGTCATGATCTTTGTTACAACGAGCCTCTCTTCCCTCCAGTCGTTCCCATTCACTGAAGAGTAAATATTAAGTAAGACTCCAGGCAGGCACTAGAAAAAATTTGAATGGGCTGCCTTATAAATAGTTGCATCGGTACAAGGCAGGCTAGCCCTCTCTACCTTTGGGTCCTGATGCCATTGCTTTCGCCACAGTATATGATGTGTTTTAGCCATCATATTGGTAATTTATTTAATATTGTTTTTGCTTCAGGTTTTCAGTTGATTCAAATTTGTAAACATGAGCGAAGCAGGTGGTAACAGAGGATCTTTACTTCCTGACAGAGTGTTGATAACCACAAAATCTGAGCATTTCTTCAACAACAACAAAAATGTGTCATATGCCAAACTAATCTGAAAGAAAAGCTAACATCAACTGCAGTGGGACAGAAGAAAGTTTGAGCGGCTGCAGAAATATGACAAGATGAAGTTCACAAAAGATTGAAACCTATAGATGAAGAGAATCAAATATTTTATCATTGTAACAACAAGTGCTGCAAGTCATACACAACAGAAAAACACCTGGAAACAAATTGTCAAAAAAAGAACAAACCAGTAAATCGCATCAAGTATCTGAGCCTTCTGAGAAACCGACGACAACCAAACCCAATGCCCATCTACTTAGAAGACCGATGGCCACCCTTCCTCCACCTCCAACAATGATCAAAAAGTAGAGGATCTTCAATGTGTTATCTGTGGTTTAGCCAAAAGAAGGACCAAAGGGATTGGGGAAAGAACAAAGTACAGAGTATGTGAGTTTCAAAGGGCAAACATGTTTTTATCTGCAGCTAGTTTCTTCCAATATGATGTTTCAGCTGGGTAGCTGGTCTAAACAGTGAAGTGAATGTATTTGTTATGGATTTGTATGGCCATCCAAACTGCATGCATGCACACATTCGCAAATATAAATGTACATGAGCTCCCAGCAGCAACGTAACCACCAGCCTTCAATTAATTTTGCACTCTCTGAAAAAGCAAATTAAGTTTTAAAGCGACTCTTGGGAGCTGGTACTATTTCACACTCAGTGAGATCAGAGAAATAATGGTCAACATTGATGAAACTGTATTGATCCTTAAAAATGAAATTATGATTTTTTCTGGTAAGAATGTACAATGACAGAATTAATTTTTGTCAGTCTAACAAAAAGAATGAGTCCCTTATGGTGTTCTCAGCTGATTTATCTCCTGAGGTTCATGCTGTCAAGATAAGATCACAGGATGCAGTAAAATCAACAGGAACCGTTTTAAGAAACATCCTGAAAGCTTTTGAATTTGGACAAATTTTGTGATGCTCCAGAACTCCACAAATCACGGGAGTCAACAAGAATGCTTGATTATGTCTTAACATTTTTTACATCATTGTTTAATATCAGCAAAGGAAAACTGTTACAAACTATGGTTCTTGAGTTCGGAACAGACGGCGACAACATTGATGATGGCTTTGAAGATATAAGAGAAAAAGTGAAAGACAATCCCACAAACTGACAGGTTTATGCTGTGCAAATGTACTGTACTGTCTTTTTCAAATCAAGATTTATTAATTACATCACAGCAATGAGCTAATCACTTTAATGAATAGGATTGGTGTATCAGCAAGTTATAATGACATAGTATAGAATAGAAACTTTTTAGTGGCTCATGCTGTAAAATCTTGTGAATCCGACAGCACACCACTTCCAATCACTTTACAAGGAAAGAATTTACAATTGCTGCTCATGATAATTTTGATTTTGAAGGCAGCTCTTCTTTGTCAGGATTATTCAGCACTCATGATAATGATGTTGCTTTTTCAAGACTGTACCAATGAAGTAGCTGCTGGAAAGCAAGCTGTGTCAGATATAGGCCTAAACAAATACAGCTACAAACTTATAACCCAACTGCCTTTCCAATGTGAGCAAAATCACTACAAGCCATCAACACGTCCCAGTTTACCAGAAAGTTTCAAAGTGGCTGAGGACATGGATCTTTTCCTTCTTGATACTGTGGTCCACAAGGCTCATTTAAATGTATTTATCATATCGCTTACTCAGTGCGAACTGAAGGATGAAGAAAAGCCAGTTCTTCTGTGGGCTGAAATTCATGAATTGATCTCCCAGAATAGTGTCCCACTGAAGAAGGTTGGGTTTTCACCAGTAATACCATCTCCAGTCACAAACTACGCAACAGTACACTCAACTCTGATTTTTTTTCCAAAATGTGCATGCTCAGCTTGAACACCAGTCTATCCTACCAATTTTCTGTAATAAAGGTGTTTTCCATATTGTAGCTGACATTTGTATGAGAAATCCAGCCGAATTTGATGATCTTTATCCAATGATAGGCTTTTTCCACATGACAAAAGTTGTGTTGTGGTATGCAGGAAGTTAACTCAGTGGATGTGGCATAGACGATGCACTTATTGAGGGTGAAATCTTTGGAAGCAAAGCTGTCCAGTCAGTATTAAGCGAAATGTGTCATGTTCATTCGTTACAAGGTATTCTCTTCATATCTGAGGCTGCAGAAACATTGCGCTGGAATGCTTTCTGAAACAAGAATGACAAATTAGGTTTTAAATATTGTTGGAAAATGGCCCTCCCTGAAAGGTCCCCCTAGACGTTTTGCCTTGCTCCTCCTCTTTTTTTTAACCTAATTTTTGTTGGCTTTCGGACTCTGGACACTTTACTACTGGTAACCAGTGCTAAAGTGCATGTGATCTATCTCTAAAACATGGTAACATTGGTTCCTACCCAATTGGCATCTTTAATCTACCTGTAAGTCCTTAGTACATTGCATTACGTGTGACCAGGGGAGTTATACATTAAATTCTACTAGTGTGCTTGCAGCACAGATTGTTCCACCCACATAAGCATCCATAAACCATGTCTCGGGCCTGCTATTGTTTGGCTTGTGTGTGCAATTCCACTGCCACATCGATTTGGCATTTAAAACTACTTGTCAAGCCGTAGACTCCCCTTTTATTACATATTTCACCCATAAAGTAGACCCTAGGTAGCCTGTTGGTAAAAGGCACAACATGTACTTGTAAGTTTTATATGTCCTGTAGTGAAAAACACCAAAAGTCATTCTTCTCTACTGTGAAGCCTGTTCCTTTCATACGTCAGCTTTGGGAATTCCCTTATATACCTTTAAGTGGCAATTTCTGACATAAGAGACGTAGTATTGTCATGTTTGGAATGGTTGGAATGGTAGTGGGATGTGCTGCTTGCTGGTGAAGTTGGATTTAACATTACTGTTTTAGAAATGCCACTTTCAGAAACTTTGTACGTATTGCTCTCAATGCCTTGCAGCCTGTCTCCAGTCCACATTTGGTCTGTGTTGGTTGACAGCTCCCCTTGTGCATTCCACCCAGACAGCCATAAACACATGACACTCAGCTGCATTACATTCATCTGCTTACTGATGGGTCTTCCCAGGCAGGAAGGTTGGAGGGGCTATCACTTACACTTCAAAGGCCAGTGGCCTGACCCCAGACAAAGGACTGATCTCCTGGCAGGAAAGGCTGGGTTGAAAGGGGAACTGGTGCACATCAACACCAGTCTCTGACATTTCCTCCACTTCAAAGGCACATTTGGGTATATATACAGTGAATGTGACCCCTTAATTCAGACTCTTCTGGACCTGCAACTGGACTCTGTCTGAGGGACTGCTGTGCTGCCCAAAGGTCTCATCTGGACTCTTTTTCTGGAAGGAATACTCTCCTGCTTTTTGCCCTGCTGCCTGCTGGCCCCTGACTCTGCTTGAATGACTCTGCCTTCCACCACAAGTGCTCGCCAAGGGCTAGGACAGAGCTAGCCCCCTGTTCTGAAGTCTCAGAACTATCAAAGACTTTATCTGAAGGAGAAAATCCACAGCCCTGGAAAAACTGGCACTACACCTGCAAAATTGAACGCAACGCTTGCAGAATCATCGTAGCATCTGTCTGGCAGCTGAAAAATCGATGCATTGCCTGCCAGCTCAACGCAGCTCCTGTTGCTGCTTCACAATAAGTTTTGGAATTTCCATGCATCCTCCCTGGGCATAAAAATATCCCTGCATCTCAGTGAGGAACCAAGGCTGCACTCCCAGAAATCGATACATCACCATGCCGCATGGAAAGAAACGATTCTTCACTTTTGCTGCACCAGAAAATCAAACACATCACTTTACTTTCTGACTCATCTCCTCCTCTGCGGCCCTTTGATTAATTATTTTAGACGCAACCCATGTACTGTGTGTTAAAAGGATGCAACCACTGATTTTTAAGGATTGAGGCACATCTAAACCTTTAAAAAGTTATATATTGACTTGTGCGAATGGGATTGTTGTCATTTTGGTCTTATTATATTCAGCTAAATAATATCTATATTTCTAACCTGGTGTGGAGTAATTTTTGTGGCATTTTCACTGTTTTACTGAATGAGTAACTACAAAAATACTTTACACATTGCCTTCAAAGTTAATCCTATCTGCTCTGTGCCAAGCTACCCGAGGCTGAGCACAGGATATTTTAGGTTTTGTTGTGACTTACGCTGACTAGGATTGTGTCTTTACCTGGATGTAGTGCATACTTCTGTGAACTAGAGCCCCAGTTTCTAACACATATCTTATCTCAGGAGTGAAAAAGGCACAGGGTGCCCTTCATTCAAAACACATAATGCAAAGCCAGGAAATGTTCAATACACTCAGTTCAGAATCAGAAAACCTGAAAACCAAGTTTGTAAAGTTTATCAAAAAACATGACAAAAAATCTGAACTCTACAAGTACTGGGGAAATGTTTTACACAAGATAACTGTAGTAAAAACGTGGTACATGATGATCAGTAAAGTGATGGGGAGCTGCATGTGAAGACTGTGAAGTCAGTGATTACTGTGTTTCACAAATTCAATTGCATAAACTACCAGAGGTATGGGTTCTGGTGTTTGGAAAGAGTGAAGAAGCTAGAGATAGAAACACCATACCTCTACCGAAAATTAATCTAAAGACTTTTTATGGTGGAAAACAGAAAGGAAAGTTTCAATGCTGTAGCTCCAGAAATGAAACTGGAACAGACGATCCAGAGATCACAGAAAAGCTTCAAGGGAATTGTTGGTCTGACATGTAAAAGTGAATATGTTGTTCAATGGCAGCTAGATTACCCAGAAGTCCTTTCTATTTGCAATGTTTTCAGAGGGAATAAAAATTTAAAATTAATGGACCATTCTGAAATTGTTCCTTACCCCGAACCTTGGGGGAAAGAGATGGGAACATTTTAATAAACATGTTGACAGCCTTCTTCATTTCATGCAACAGCAAAGAAACCTCTTTGAAATGACTGAATCTGTGTGACTACACAACTTTGTGACCAAGCAATATGTGGATAATGATATAAAGACATGTCTATCAGATGTCCTGGAAGATGGATAGGAACTATACACAGAACTGAAGCAGGAGAGATTTGTATTGAAAGAGAAAAAGCTGTTTGACATAACCACTAAAGCTAAACTTCCACGCTTTAACTGCCATAGTAAGAGTTTGGTCAAACCAGCCACTACAAAACAGGTTATAAAAAAACAATTTTCGCATGCACATAGAGAGATAGATGTTGGAAAAGAAAGGGGTGAATTTATCAAGGACATTCTATTGCTTGATCTTCTTCTAACAAAAACCTTATTTGAGGGAGATGCTGCAACCAAACCAGTGACATACAAACTCGTACAAGAGCTCAAAAAACCTTTTCACCTGATGAATTTCAATTAAAAAAGTGTCCTCATTGAAAACTGTTGTTGTTGTGCACTATATGTCACAATTGCGAATGGTGGAGATTACATCCATGCAAAACTTCGGCGAGATCGTTGACAGATATCAAAGACAGTGTGCACCTTTCAAGAGCTGCACATTGTCTTTGAGAATTATCTTGAATTATCCATCAAAGAATGTGAGAGAATCAGACGAATGTCTAGAAGTGGAGCAATTGACCTTGCCTACATCAAAAATTCAACGCTTATTCCTGTGCAACTTGATAAATTCTGGTCATCAACATCAAACCAGATTAACTTGGAGATGTTAAGTCACCAAAACATTGCTAATGCTTTAGTGAACACCGAATTTCTAATTATTACAAGTGGAATGTTTGTCATTGAGGAGTTGGAGCCTGCAGAGAGATATTCAAAAGGAATGGGCAATACTGTTCAAGACCTTAACAACAAATTGGTGGAAGCTGACCTTCATGTTGTGCCCCATGTTGAGTGGCCTGTTCAAAATTATACTAATTCACTCATTGTACTTTCAAATGACGCAGATGTTATTATTGTGCTACTTAGTTTGTTTCAATGTTCATAGGTCAAGGATTGTCAGTGCTATGGATATGTTATAGAACAGGCAACACTTAATCCTGCTTTATATTCTGTACAAGGAACTTGAACCAGCGAAGTCCAGTGTTCTTATCAAGGCACATATCCTTAAGGTGATGACACTATGAGCAAAATTGGAACAAAGGTTGGTGCTTTGACTGCTGAACCTGTGAAGTTTCTCAAAGGATTTTCTGAGACAGAGGAAGAATGACATGGAAAAATACCTTATGCGTTTGTGGAAAATGAGTTCTGAAAGTCACATGTTTGACAATTTTTGGTACAGTGGGTTCAAGAGATCAGTTCAGCTAAGTGACCTTCTACTGACATCATATTCTATGCGTGGTCTTATTAAAAGAGTGTTCTATTTGATCAGAAGATGTGTAACTATTTTAGATCAGGCATATGTAGAGAAAGATCCATGTGAATTTGGTTTGGAAGATATTGATATGGTGCTAAAACCTACAACATCTTTAAAGCCTCTACCCACAGAACTCACACATACATGTACTTTCAAAACCTGTGCTACAAAAAGATGTCCCTGTCGAAATACTCTTCTCAAACATTCAACATTCTGCAAATGTACCGCTAGGGATTGCCAAAACAAATAAAGTGAACTATGAAAATGTGTCTAAAACAGGAGTCACTGCCGCCGTGGACCTGTAGTCTGACCACCAAAGAGGTAATCAGGCCCTAAATCTTTCGAGTGTTTGGATGATAAAAACGAGTTTTGTGAAATGGGTACCCAAACAGATGTAATTGAAGGTTCTGTGTGCTCTGAGGGTCAAAATTCAGAGCAAGTAATGCCACAGCGTAGTGTGATTACCAAAGTGTTACCTGGGAAAACAGTCACAATTTGGCAAGAGATGTATAGATCATCCGTTGTGGGTATACATGAATGTGGTAGTACAAGAAGACCACCCAAGCAGACTATATCCTTAATGGTAGTAAGTAAAAAAAAAAGAAGAAAAAAGAAGAAAACAAGCAGGAAATGCATTGTTATTATATTAAAAAACATTATTATGTGTTTCATTTCTATATATGTCTCTTCTTCCTCTATAGTAGTGGCCATTTTGGAAAATGGTAAAAGGGTTGCTAGGAAGAGTTATTTTCTGTCTCTGTAAGACTACTTGATCCCCAGAACCTATGATTTAACACCAATATGAAGTATTTAGGTCTCATGGTTCCTGAAATATTGCATCATCACTGCAACACAACTGGCATTTTTAAAAATGTTGTCCTGAGAAATTTGGCCTAAATCAGCAATGTCTACCCAAGCTAAATTACTGCTCTAATGATCCAAAATCACAAATGAAAAATTAAAATCTCTGGATAACATTTTTTTACAGAGATATATCAGGGGGCAGGATTAAGATAGCTATGGCCCTGCATGTTACACAATCACATGTTAATTATTGAATTGGGGGCTATATCTGTGTTTCTGCAGTTGTCAGCAGCTTGAACAGATCTGAAATACATTTTTAAACATATTTACATATTTTGTTGGCAGTAGAATGTGAAATTCCAACTTTTAGGGTGTATATTACATTTAAATATGGACAGCTTTTTTGCGTGGTATTCAACTCACCAGTCTAATGGTAAATTTGCTTACAACTTGTCTACCCTATTTGGTGAAGATTTGCTGTCAGAACCTATCCAAACATGTGTGACAGTTGTTCGTGAAAGTGTTTTGGAATCCCACAGTCCTTGAAACAAACAGTACAAGGCATTAAAATTACTCACAAGGGAAGTGAGAACATAGAAAAGGAACCAGGGACTTCAGGGGGATTAATATGATGCACTGACTGCTTAGGACTGTTATAGAGAACTAAGGATGTCAAGAAGAGGGCACAGTGAAACCATTTATGGGTGAAGTTTGCAAAGGGAAGTTTTTCTTTACCATATACACTGGACTCTCGGGAGGGGGAGCAGGGGAGACCCCTATCAGTGCCAGGGAAGGAATTCCCTATCACTGATAGTGCCTACAGCCATGGTTTCTGTGGCGGTACAGAAACCATAGAAACCATGGTGGTGGGCGGGGTCAAAATGCCATGTGCGGCCTAGTGACGGCTGCCGGTCGGGAGACTGTAGTCTCCAGTGAGGCAGTCGTTACCGCTGTGGCGGTCCATGTGTTATATTGGCGGTTTGGCTTTGGCCAAACCGCCAATGTCATAATAGTAGAGGTATGTACCGCCAGCCTGTTGGCGGTACTACCGCCACTATTACACCGACCGCCAGGGTCATAATGACCCCCTACATTTTCCATCCTTTACACTAGTTTGGTGAAACATTCTCTAGTGCATTGCACACCTTGCTTTAGATCATACTTCAGTTCTGGTTTCTACAAAACCATCCCAATGTATAATGATCTTTGTAGTTCTTTCTGTTGCCAAACCTTACCTAGATCACATCGTGGAGGTGGCTCTCTGTTCAGTATCATCACTTCTGGCTACATTACCCAGTCATATTTGCTTTCTTCACTTTTCTTGCTTTGAGCTCTAATTTGCACTTTGTTCCTAGTTTCCCTGTTTTCCTTCCTGCACATTGGCGCTTTACTAGTCTTTTCCTTTCTAGGTCCCACTGAAACCTTAACTTCATTGGTGGATCTTGGATTTGAAGCACAAGGTCCATTACTCCCTCCTGGCTCTCTCCCTACACACATGCTCCTCCCCTGAACTTTAACTATGTCTGCCATGTGAGATCAGTATGGAACGTTCTCTAAAATAGCTATTGCTGAAATTGAGCAAACTCTGGCTGTCTGTGGTTTGTGATAATGCTTGCTCCTACCTTCTGTGCACTTTGGGCAGTCTTTGTTTTTTGTTTTTTCTCATTTTCTGTATTGTTACATTAGCTGCCCTGTTCCTCCTCTGTAATGCGATATACTGTCTCTTCCTGTTGTATTCAGAATCCTTGTTTTGTACTCAACTGTTCTAATTCTGTCTACACACCTCAATTCTTGTTCTTTTTTGTTTGCAGATTCCTTGTCTTGTGTCCCTAGTTTATTTTGCATACCCTCCACCCTGTCCTTGTTTGTGCGTAGATTCCAAGACTTGTACTCTAGTGCCTTTTTCTGTGTACTTCCAGTCTAGTGCTTGTTCATTAGAATATGGTCCTGCCTTTAGCTGAACCTAGTTTCTGCATTCACTGTGTCGTGCTCCCTGCGCATTCTCCTCTCTTGCGTTTTATGTAGAAATCATAGTTTTTGTTACTGAGGGTGCCAGTGAGTTTTTGAAGCTTGGTGCCTCATGCTCAGAAACTAAATAAATAACAGTATTCTTCTATTAGAGCTGCTAGGTGTCTTGCAAGATTCTTTGAGATTACCTGATCCTTGCTTTTTTGTTAGATATGTTTTAAGTACAGAGAGAGGACATTCCTCAGAGCGTATCATTCATTGCAATTTGTGTATTGTTCTGTGGTGTTTAATTTCCCCAGCTTACGGTGAAGTGGTTGCAGGCTCTCAGCCTCGGTCGCCATCTCCCTCGGAGACCTCAGCAGCTTCAGCAACTATTGAGACTGACCCACACCAGGCAACTAGGAGCAGTTTAGAGTATTCCTTGGAGTACACCTCAACGGATGCCCTAGCAGATGCCACATCATCCACCCTCCTCTCTCTCAAGGATGCAGAGGCCAGTGGCTATGCTAAATGAAGGAACCCCATCTTGTGAGACCTGGCTGCTTGCTCTAGAAGAGCGGGAAAACAGCCATGTGTTGCCACTTCATCCAAAGGACTTGGAGTTGTTTAGATTTCCTGGACCCTAAGGACATAGATATATCTCAACCTGAAGAGGCAGGAGATAGAATTCTGACAAAGGATGCTGCTTCAGAATTATGTGGCTGAGGCATAGAAGTTAACCTGACCCTGGAAAGAGACTAGTCGGATGATGTGATTAAATGGTAGATGGGGTAACAGGTAGGACACACATCAGCAACCTCCCAGGGCTCGAGACAAGCCTGCTCACCTTTGAAAGTCTGATGAAGGACTACTGTACAGCTTGAGTTGGAAGCAACTAAGTATCATGCTGTTTATGGAGGACTGGGTAAATTGACTTTTGATGCACAACGCTACAGTTCCTCCTGGGGGATTACTGACTTGCTGGTGTCCATGCTATAAGCATGCTTACAATGCATTGACATATGTAATCAGGGTCCAATGCCATGGCCCACTAATTCATTAACACTTTCAATGCAGGCCTGGGGACCAGAGGGGATCTCTTCTTTATGTGTTTCTTGTGTTGAGGTAGTGTTGGGAGGGAGTGGGTGGAGGGAATAAGCTAACCCCTCTAAAGGTGTTGGTTTGGCTTATGTTTTCATTTGGTTCAGATGTTACTGTGCAGTTTTCATTGTCTGTTGTGTTTTTGACACCTCCTCTTTCTATATTTTTTTTACTATTCTGTATATCCTTGGGTACCTCATCCCTCAGTACACTATTACCACATTTTGCACTCTCTTGACTGCCATTATGCTCTGATTCCTACACCCTTCTCTTGATTGCTCACACTTTCCTTGGGGTGATCATAACAGCTCACCACCACCGCAAACACCTGTATGCCTTCTTTCTTTAAATGTAAATGTCTTGGCCACTTTAACAAGTGGAAAAAGGTGTTAGCATACTTGGCCACAAAATGCCTCAAAATTACATTATTGCAAGAGACCCATTTGTCAGAGTTGGAGTTAGAGAAGTTAAGCAAGACTGGGTGGACAGGGTCATTAGTGCTAGCTTTCACAGGCAGCTGTATACCCACATGGGGACCCCCACTCCTGATGGCCCCTCTAAGAGAGGCAGAGTGGCCATTGTCATCTGTAAAATCCTACAACACACCATGCATAATACAAGGGTCGACACAAAGCAGGTATGTTTTTACAAAAGTAAAAACTCTGGAAATGTACTAGAGGTGGGATACATGTATGCACCTAATGGCAATTTTAGCTGGCCTAATTTTCTTCATATTACGACTTCTTATGGAATTTGATAGTGGTGATAGGTGGTGACTGGAATCTTGTGTTCGACCCACATATCGACAGAATGAGATTCTATGATCTAGTTTATGCCACAGGCCATGCAGTACTCCTGGATGATAGAGGGAACAACGGGTTGACTGACCTCTGACGGCTGGTACATCCATGCATCAAAGACTATACTTTTGTCTCTTCTGTACATGGAATGTGCTCCTGTATTATCTACTTTCTGTTGAATCATCCTGTCTTACCTACATTGAGAGACTGTATAATTCTAGAATCTCAGACCACACTCCAGTTCAGTTGGAGTTGGGCATGTGACATTTTGTCCTGACGTTTAAGCACTAGCATCTCAATAGGTCACACTATAAAAAACCCAGGCCACAACTCACTTAGCTGCACATGTGCACCAGCATTTGGGGGACAATGAGGCTTCGGTGATGTCCTTCCAACTTTTGTAGGCTTCCTGGAAAACCACATTGAGAGGCAAATTGATGGGAGTTTTGTTGTTGTTGTTGTTGACACACCACTTCTACATGTGTCGGTGTCATATCACTTTGAGAACTATTTAACCAATCCACCTTATTATCAGCGGTATGCTTCTTTGGGTGCACTGCATCTAAAGCGTAGTCCCGTCCCCCCCCTCCTTCCTGCAGAGGGAGCCCTACATCAGCTTCCGTCTCGATAGACATCGATTGATCAGCCACAGCAAAGGGGGCCCTCGCATCTATACCCCCGCCAATATATCTTTCCTTTTCTCAAGAAACCTGTCCAGCGAGGCATTTTTAACTTTAAGACTCATCTTCTCCCCCAAGCCATGTTTTATATCTGTTGTTACCCCCTGCCGGATAGACGCACTAATCCTTAGCGGTTTCCCACGGCCCGTGGAGGCCAGCAGTTTTTGCTCCTTTAGGCGGCATTTTTATCTCCTTAACTCTCCAAAGCACAAATGCGTCACCACAATAAATCCCAAATGCCAACCGCCGACAGAAACAAAGTATCCTAACCGTTTTATGGGTCCGCATCTGACAGCTTCCTGGGTTAGCGTCCATGAGCACAGGGCAGCTGTTGCCCTCAAACGGGAACGGGAGCAAGCCAGAGCACATTCCTCGGGAAAGACTTGCACTGAAATCCGTCAGCAACAGTATCCTTCAAAAAGCACCACTTTCGCTTTTTTTTTATCACGAGGAAGCAACTCGTCGCTAGAATGTATCCTGTAGGGCAGCCGCAGCCGCCACAGGAGGTAAAACGCTTCCCTCTAGGCAGACGCACAAAGAAACCCCGGTTACTGAGAAAGCCGCTAACGCACAGACGGGGATCTGGTCAGAGCAGACATTCACGGCCGAATCACGCAGCCGCCATCTTACTTTCCTCCTCGCCTCCAACAACAACAAAACTCCCCTGGTCGTGATGAAGTCAATAGCGTCGACAGCCCAGCAGAGGACCTGTTACACTTGGCTATTGCTAGTCCATTAAAGGAGGGTTTTATCGTACCCCGAGACAATGACATAATGCAAGGAGACAAGTTTTTCTCATTATCAGATCATTCGAGCTGGTCAAGCAATGAGCAATTGGACTTAGAGGCTGATAGGACTTCCTCAGAACTTGACTCTGAAATGTCCTCTTTAATGTTGGGTAAAGAACTGCATGAAAGTGGCAAGAATGCTACGGTAAGGAAGAAACATAGGAAGAGACGTGAACAATTAGGGATTAATAAGCATTCTACTAATTCCCCGGATACTAAAGGTCTTCAATGGGAATATTCCAAGGGTGATTTGACTCTGCATGATAATACCAAAAAACAAAGTAACCCTGTTTCATTGGAAACCATATATCAAAGTACAGTATTATGGAACATCGAGAAGAGTCCAAGACCGAGAGCCGCAGAACCCAATTAGCCTGCCGTAAGATGCAAGTCCAAAATCGCTGGGTGGCTAAAACATGCTCGGAGTTTGCTACGCGTATGGCGGAAGTGAAGACTCGTATCTCTTGTTTGGAAGATCTCAGCAAGTGACTCGGGAAGCTATGGAGAAACAACTTGAGGATACTCAATGGAAACTGACGGATTTAGAGGACAGATTAAGGCGTAATAACTTGCGAGTACTGGGCATACCTGAGGGAATAGAAGGATCCGATACACATAGCTTTATGGTTGCACTTTTTAAGGAGGCCTTTCCAGATCTACAACAGTGGGACTGGGACAGAGAGATTCAAAGAGCCCACCGGCTCCCCTTTAATAGAGCTGGGTTATCCTCAGCAGGAGTAAGTGGTAGGCCAAGGGTGATACTAATTTCTCTACTTAATTTTCAGGTGAGACAGGCTGTATATGACCGTGCTCAACCTAATTCCAGATGCAAGGCTAAGGGGTGTGAGTTTTTGGTGAGGCCAGATTTTTGTCATACCACTGTTGAAAAAAGATGGAGGCTCGGTCAGCTAATTCAGCCACTTCAAAATAAGGGGGCACAGGTTTTTTTGTTAAATCCTGCTAAATTGAAGGTAATAATGGATAATAAGACCCAATATTTTACGTCTGAGGTGAAAGTAAGAGATTTACTGGGGGGACTAGGTGGACAGGGCTCTTGATTCTGGGTTCTTGACCAATGGGAGGGGAGGGGAGGTGGGGAAAGCAGAATGGGTAAGGTGTTGAGAGGTGGGAGGGCTAGGTGGTGGTAAGCAATCCTCTGTGTTTCTCCCCCCGTTACTTCTGTCTCTTTAACCATAAAATTTAAATACAGGTAGTATTTAGATGGACATAAAATATTAGGGTTATGGTGCTATAAGGTAATCTTGAGACCTAGTATAAAAAGCACAAACGCACGGGGCGGGACGGTTGGAGCAGGTATGTTTCTATCATTAGGGACAGTGGGGTCCCATACTTTCCACAAGCTGGGTGTAAGGGTAAGGGTAAGGTTATGGGGGGGTATAGTTGGGTGGAGGGGTGGGGCGGGGTAGGTAGTGGGGTAGGATGGCAAGGGTTTGGGGGAGTGGGAGGGTGGAGGTCGGGTGGTGGGGGATGGGGGGACACTTTTATAGTTAGCGACATAAGGAACAATTTAGTTGAGACATGCCAGAGGAGGAGGATTAACAGGGTTCCAAGCCAACGAGTACGTTTGTATAGAGGAAGGAGCAATGTTGCGAGGCTGGCACAACAAAATGATCAAAATGGTAAATAGATTAAGGATCTGCACGTGAGCTGCTGAAAGAACTTGGTTTAACACTTTTGGCTTTTGGCTTTTGGCTTGTACCCGACAGGAGGTGTCGACATGTGGTGTGGCGATATTGGCTAGAATGGGTAGTTTTCATGTTTGCCGCTCTCAAGCAAGCAGTGATGGACGCTGGGTTCTCGCAGAATTCTCTGTGAACACATACAAATTTACTCTCTGTACCATATATGGGTCAATTTTTGATGAGGCTGAGATTCTGGATACGCTGAATGCGCTGAATGCAGAATTAATTGGACGGCCCTTACCACTAATAGTATGTGGTGATTCAAATATTCATTTAGAAGTAGGTAGTAATAGTATGGATGCTCAGAGCTTATGTAAGGGTCGAAAGCCTAAAGTATGGAAGGCTTTGAGGAGGCTAGTGGTGGATCATGGTTTGATTGATGTCTGGGAAAATACTAAAGCCCCAGACCCGGGGTATACTTATTACTCCTCCCCTCATGCGAAATTAGCACGTTTGGACTATTTTTTATAACACGAAGTTTAATCCAAGGGGTCAGAATAGAATGTAAACCTAGATTTTTGTCGGATCATAATCCACTAATTTTGTCTATATAGGTAAGAGGGTCATTAAGTCCACGTCATGTTTGGACATTTGATAGGAAATTGTTGGTCGATCCAGAATATATATCTCACATGAGAGTGTGGATTCATCAATTTTTTAAAATTAATAGAAACACGACAAATTGTGGGATGGTATGGGATTCATTTAAAGCCGCTGTTAGGGGTGAAACCCTTAGCTATAGTTTGGGAGTACAGGTAGCCAGGGTAAAAGAGATTGCAGAGCTTCAATAAAGATTAGCAGCAAAAGAGAGGGGATTAGCCCTTAAAATTATTAATAAGGAAGATTATACTCTTCTACAGACTCAGACTGTGATCCTCAAAGCCAGAATAAATGCATATTTGAATAAAATAGTTGCAGCTGATTATCAAAGTCACCGGTTTGAGTATTATGAATATGGTGAAACAACTGGAAACGTTTTAGCTAGGCGTACAAGACAAAAGGCTGTTAAACAAAATATTCTAGATATTATTGACACTAATGGCCAGAAACATGTAAAGCCAGAAGACATTTTAGAGGTCTTCAAGGATTATTATCAAGATCTGTATAGAGAGGATATAGTATATTCTGAACAACTTCAAAAAGAGGCCAGTGGATTTTTAGGTGAATTAAAAAACACAAGGCTTTCTCTCGAGGAACAAAGGATATTGGATACACCGATTCAAATTGAAGAGATAATTTAAGCCGTGAGTTCCTTGGCAGCCGGGAAGGCTGCCGGACCCGATGCCATACCACTGGAATTCTATAAGGGTTTTTTGGCAGATAGAAAAAGGGATATGCATACCACTTTTTGTAAAGCACAGGCAGGTCAAACACCCTTATCTTGGGAACATGCTGATATTATAGTGTTAAAAAAAAAGGATAAACCAGCAGATCTCCCCAGCTCATATAGACCAATATCGTTGCTGAATGTGGACGGGAAGATCTATGCAAAGGTTTTAGCTAGCAGATTGGCAAATGTAATAGCTAGCTTGGTAGGAAAAAAACAACATGGATTTATTCCCGGCAGAGACACGATAGATCATATAAGAAGAAGAATATCTATGTTTGATCTTGCAGAGCTGCATCAAACAACCCTTGGGTTATTATTATTAGATGCCAAAAAAGCATTTGATCGAGTACCATGGAAGTTTTTATGGGAAACTCTGCAGTGGAAGGGTATAGGGATAGGGTATATAACAGCCATAAAAGCCTTATATGCAGCCCCTAAAGCTAGAGTTCGTGTTGTCGGCTTGGAATCTGGTATTATATCAATTTCAAGGGGGACTAGACAGGGGTGCCCATGCTCCCCTTTGCTTTTCGCTTTATACATTGATCCCTTCCTATCAAGATTAGAGGAATGTAAAAATATTAAACCATTAATATATCATGGAGAAGAGTTTAAGGTGTTTGCTTATGCAGATGAAGTAGCTATAGTGACAAGTAGTCCGGAGGATGCTATCAAGGCAGTTGAAAAGGAGGCGAGAAAGTTTGGAAGTTGAATTCAGGCAAGACGCAGATAGTGTGTTCTGAGCATACCGCACTAATAGACAAGCGGGTGGTATCTGATGCTGTGTATCTGGGGATTAAAATTACCTCTGCGGTCAATCGATTGGTGGAACTTAATTTTGCTCCATTGCTAAGTAAAATAAAAAGCGACTTAGATAGAATGCATAATTTGCACTTATCACTTGAAGGTCGCTGTAATGTTTTAAAAATGATGGTTCTCCCAAAAATATTATACCTATTTCGGGCTATTCCTGTCGAGGTCACCAAAAACTGGATTAAAAAATAGGAAAAAATAGGGAATAACTTCTTGTGGGGATATGCTAAATCTAGAAGAGCAATGAAGTATATGATGTTCCCTAAGGGCCGTGGAGGCTGGTCGGTTCCTAACTTTACACTGTATTACTATGATTGTTGCCTCCAACATATGGATGAACTTATAAGGGGAAGCCCCAGAGGAGTTATAGAAACAAACCAATCCTCTATATATGCTATGATGGCGGGTGGGGAAGCAAGTGGGTGGCTGTCGAAGTTTGTGGAATCAAGCTACTTTAAAAAAGTAAGATGTAAGCCTTTTTTAGCTGCCTATAAGGTCTGGGTGCAGGTAAAACGAAGTACGGGATTAGGAAAGATTACGGCTTATACGCCAATGAATTTCTCTGCTATTCCTAATTATATTTTTTAAGATCCTGTACTAGCTTCTTGCCGTTATTGGGGAATAAAGAATATTGGGGACATGTATTGTAAGTCCGGGTGCAAATCCTTTATGGAGCTGCAATCTCAATATGGTCTACCTAGGACCCATTTCTTCAAGTTTCTGCAAGTACGGAATTTTTTTGGCTGTCATAAGCATGACATGCCAGAAATGACCAAGATTCCATTAGTTGAGGCCATTAGTCGTGGTGATAAGATTGGTATGATATATACATTATTAGTCGATTTGCAATCAGATGATATGGTACATCAGAATGAAAGATGGTCTAAACGGTTTGGCAAGGCTGGGGATTGGATGGGCCAATCTTTAGCTATGGCCGATACAACTCTTCTCTCAGGTAATCTGAAAACCCAGCATTATAAAACTCTGTTTGATCTATACTACACACCTGCCAAGCTGAAAAAATGGGGGAAATCTTCTGGGCTTTGTAATCGCTGTGGAGAGGAGGAAGCTGAGATACTGCATATGTTTTATCTATGTCCAATGTTGAGGGTATTGCTGTGTGAGATAGGGGTATTCCTCAAGAAGATCACGGGATGTAATGTCCAGCTGTCTGCTATGCTGGTATTACTTGGGGTTACGGACTCAACTGAAGGCATAGAGCCCCCATTGTATAAAATAAGGCGGTTTCTATTTGTAGCAATGGCAATATTTCGACTCTGTATTGCAACAGACTGGATCAAAAAAGAACCCATTACGTTTGAGGGATGGCGATCCAGATTACTTGCTATTTATAACATTGAATTGAGTTTATATAAACTAAAAGGTTACAAGAAGAGACATAGGGGGGAAGAATTTGGGCACCATTGACTAAATGGCTGGAAAGCCAAGATGCACCGTAGAAGCTGTTTGATATGTGATGAATATCTCTACCTCCTTCCATCTTTTGTCTCTGTTTTTGGAATGTTATGTTTTCATTTTGTACAAGATTTGTATGGTCCTTCTCTTTTGACATGCTAGAATAATAATAAAATAAAATAAAAAAAAGAGGCAAATTGATAAAGGATTCTGCCCTCTGGAAACTGCAGACCAGGACTGTCAAGCACAGCTTGAGATGAAGGTCAGTGATCTGACTAATGTATATAATGCTCACTTAATCCCCCTAACTGATGAGACAGAGCAGGTGAAATTTGACCTCAACACACATTTCACTACAGAGGCGTAGTATGCATTGGCCTGCAAGGAATGGAGACACTATGAATGGAGGGAAAAGGAGGCCTCCTTTTGGTAGAACCGGTTTACCAGTGCAAAGCTCACCTAGCCATTCCAGCCATCCATACTGCAGAAGGTAGTCTGCCTACACACTCTGTTGACATAGCTGACACAGTTGCATATTTTCTTGAGCTCTTGTAGAGTGCCAATGTGAGTGGCTTGCACCCGGAAGAGATGATGCTCTTTGCAAATATTAATCTCCTTTCTCTGTCAGATGAAGGTAGACAACTAATGAAAGGGAAATCACGGAAGACAACATTTCTGGGGCTATCTCATTTCTGCCCAACAGCAAAGCACCTGATGCAGATGGATTCCCCTTGGAATTCCATAAAGTCAATAAGTAAGTCATGGTTTTCCTGTTGTTTATAATCTTCAAGGAGGTTGAGACAGTAGTCAGGTTTCGAACTGAGTATAATAGAGCCATTATAAGTCTTATACTGAAGCTGGGCAAGGACCCCATCCTTTCCTTCAGCTACCACCTAATTTAATTAATTATTGTGGATGTGAAAATACTCACCAAGGTTCAGGTGTTGTGGCTTGGACAAGTTTAACCAAATCTCATTCATGACTCGCATGTGAGATTCTTACTGGGCCCCAAATTTAGAGACCACATGAGAATGTTGGTGAATACACTGTTGAAGGTGAGAGCAAACAGGAAAGATGCTGAGAACACTTTTGACCTCATGGCCTGGGAGTACTTATTCCGTACCATGGAATGGATAGGAATCAGCCAGAACCTTCTGTCTAAGGTGAAGTGGCTAAACCGGGACCTACTTCCCATATTGACTATGAGGGACACATGTCCCAAGTATTTCACACATAAGGGGTAACATGGCAGGGCTGCCCACTGTCACCTCTCCTGTTCCTCATTTATCTAGCGCCGTTAGCTGCAGCTATATGACAGAATGTTTGCATAACAGGAATAGACATGAAGGATGGACTAATCCAGAAGATCCTATTATATGCAGATTTTATTTGATGACCCTCAGCACCCCAGATGTCTCTGTCACCCTATTGATGTCCACTATTGACTATTGTTCTGTGTTTCCTGGCTACCAGATAAATTAGGGGAAGTGTGAGGTCTTATGAATATCCAACTCTACAATGTGTCATGATGATACTGACTACGACTATACCTGTAAAGCCCCTAAGCAAAAGTACCTGGGCTTATTAATTAATTCAGGGCTAGATAACTTGGCATTAAGCAATTTGCAATCCCGCTTCTCCAAAACTCCCTCAGGTTTCCTCTTCTGTTCTGCCTTACAAATGTCTCTGTGGAACGAATACAGATGGTGAAAATGGTGACAGCCCCAGGGTTTAAATATGTGTTTGACAGTTTGCCCCTATGTGTACAAAAACTGTGTCCACAGATAGGGGAGCAATGTGGCAGGCTTGGACGAATGCACACATGGTGGACAACTACACCAGGATGCTGCACTGTGGTGGAACACTGCTGTTTATGTGGAACCATCAGCTAAATGCTGGCCCCAATGGGAGGGAGCTGTGCTGTGGACAATTGGAGACAATCCTTTCAGTCGATCTGTACTGACAGTGGCTTTCCCAGCTCACAACCCTGGCACCACCGCCAATTATGGCATTGTCTGTTGCATACCCCTGGATTGAGCTTAGGCCCCACCCCAGTTCATGGTTTCTGAAATACTTGCTAACTTGGGATAAGTAAGTACATGTGTGATCACTAATTTATATAAAATTCATATCGACCACCTTTATTCTTTGTCCACATGTGCAGACACAATGTCGTACTGACAAACAGATTTAGACATTTAGCTATAGGAAAGCGAGACTTAAATTCACCTAATTAAAAAAATTGCACAATTGGTACTGGTGCTTATACTAACTGAAAAAATCCAGTTTAGCACTGAATGATTACTGCTGGAGACACACTGCTGCGGAGTGCAACCTGGTGCACATTCTATGGTCCTTCCCTTATCTCTGTGACTACTGGTGGGGGGTTTGATTCACATTACAAGCTAAGAGTCACTATCAATTTGTCAAGTTCAGCTTAACTGGCTATTCTGCATGAATTGTCGGACTTAGATGAGAGATCTTAGCATCAACACAGATAGATGGCTACAACTCTTATGGAGACAAAAGTCTGTGTCCTTAGAGACTGACAGTCACTCATTCTTCCTACACGAGCTGAATGGATGGCTGAACTTTTTAGATTTGCCACGTGTGAGAGGCGTACTTATAAGCTCCAGGACCACATCCTGACGTCTGAGCTAATTTAGGGCTGATTTTACAGGTATCTGAGACATAACTTCTGGGATGATGACTAACGTATGGTGCCTCTGTTTGCTACTGACTAAGGTGTACTGATAGAGGTGCACCAGTGATATGTTCCTGGTGATGGTGAGACAAAAATGTGGGTAACATCAAAGCTTTCAGAGGCATTCACTACCCTAATCCGGCCACCTCAACTCAGGTGACAGGGGGCTCACCCAATGATGATAGCTTGTCTATGCCATCCTGCTTGCTAGATTCTCCGGAAGAGAGTTACCCCTATATTGTTGTTGATTATTTTTCGGTGCCCTAGTATCAGCAGCTGGATGGAAGGGTGTAT
This sequence comes from Pleurodeles waltl, assembly GCF_031143425.1. Classification (NCBI taxonomy): domain Eukaryota; kingdom Metazoa; phylum Chordata; class Amphibia; order Caudata; family Salamandridae; genus Pleurodeles; species Pleurodeles waltl. The sequence continues at coordinate 1,063,656,571 of NC_090447.1, forward strand.
ATTTCACAATTGGTGAGATATCTCCCTTAGCTAATAGCTAGCATCAGATTCATACTCATACATTTTGCCAGGAATGTTCTAGGAAGGAATGATGAGGTGAGGAAGAGGTTGTGAGCTAATGTTATCTGTTTGTTTTTGTTCTTGTTTTTGTAGAACACTGCATTTGTTTTGACCTTGTTTATGGGAGTAGAAATGGGTTGTGACTTGGTTAATGTCACATAAGTTGGACTGCTTATTGGTCCTCAGGATGTACTATTGTTGCTAAGTGCTATTTCTGATCTGTTTCTTAGAATACAAATAAAATATAAAATTAAGGAAAGAAATGCTTGGTGGTGCCCTTGCCTCTGACCCTTCTAGAAACCCAACCAGGAATCAAAATTATAAACAAAAAGCGCTCACACTGTATTATGGGCTACTCCTTGGCTTGAGCAGTGAATACTAAGTGAGCGGCTCCTGCCACTCATTTATCCCAGCCAGCACTGTGACAGGAGCTGATCAATTTTTTATGTGTGAAAGGGTGCCCCAGTACAGTCCTGAGTCACCCATAATCCAGCCTTTGTTGGGGCTTAAGGGGGAGGCCTCATTGTCCCTATAGCTCCTGATGGATTCCTAGCCAGCACCCATAGTGGTGCTCTGGGATCCAGCATAATAACTCTGCTGCCCCCCTGGGTGGGAGCAGTATTTTCCACTGCTCCTGCCAGGTGGGAGCACAATTGTGTTTTTTGCCATGTAGAGTGTAGGCAGGGGGGGTCCCTGGGACACTGCTTGGATCAGCCTTAAGAGATGGGATTCCCAGGGCCAATGTATGGCTCAGGGGGAGTGGCCAGATGCCCCTTTACCCTACAAAAATATGGCCCCAGGAGATGGGGGTTCCGGATGCCTTATAGAGGTTTGGGAAGGAGGGCAGCAGGCCCCCTCCCCTAATTGTTAAATTTGACACAGAGATAGGGTCCCCGAGGCCTCATAGAGGCTTGGGGAGGGGTCCCACACATGCACCACACCTCGAAATATAAAAAGACACCCCTGGGAGACAGGGTCGCTAGGGTCTTATAGAGATAAAAGGAGGAAGCAACCCACCCCCTTCTGTAATTACAAAAAAGGTCCCACGGGCGTGGTGTCTCCAGGACCTCATAGAGTCTTGCGGAGGGGGGCCACATGGCCCCTGCCATAACATTGATTTTGCCACCCCTCCGGGCCTGGCCATCTCCGGGGATTTGTTTAGAGCACGCATTTTTTAAAAAAGCTACAGGGGATCAATGGATCCTCTGTGAATCTGCTTTATTTTTTGTATAATTGTTTTAGCCCTCACTTCAGGTTCATGGGGGCAAGGTATCCCTACCCTGTCTTCTAATAACTTTTTAAAAACGTATATCCGGGACACGGGACTCAGTCCTCAAGTCCTAAAATGGCTGCCACCACATCTTTGGGTATGTGATGGCATCCAATCAGATCATATCTTTTGATCTGTTGACTCAGCTGATACTCAGCGGCATGAAATATATTTTTATGCTTTCATTTCTCAAAAACTACTTAATGGATTTACATTAAATCACAAAAGGTCTGCTTTCTGGATCAAGATCTAGTTTCCTGCCAAGTTTGGTGTAATTCCATTCAGCTGCTTTTCATGGAATGGCTGTTCAATTTTTATAAGGAAAAGTAAGAGGGAAAACACATGTTGGGGCCCTCATTTTCTTGGCACCTGCTTGGTCACATCCAGGAGAGGTGGATCAGGCTTTTTGTTTAAACGTTTTGTGAAGATTAATCAAACCGTGTCAAATTTTTACGCAAACGAAAAAATTATTTTCCCATGGAAGCATGGCCCTAACTATGAGTACCAAATTTATATATTGTTATTTATTTGTTTTTGTTTTTAACAGGCTTAATCCGGTTACAGAGTATTCCTTAGATCCCATTTCAATGAACTGTTTGTGAATGTGTTTTGCAATAATAATCACTGCCAAAAACTAGATTATTAAATAGCTGTCAGTATTAATGTGAGCAAAAGAATGGGCTTGCAAAGACTGTCAAACTTGACCACTAAGAAACAAATCTGTAGCTCAGAATTCACAATCTATCTGCATGTACAAATAGAATTCCTATTGCGTGAATCTAGCCAAAATCCAATGAGTTATATGAGAGGAAGCTGGGCGGTTAATTCACTGTGATGTAGTGTTCTTTAAAGATGTGAGTCTTCAACTCTTTACTAAATTGTGGCAGCTTTGGTGGTCCTGATGAATGGCGGGCTATTTATTCGAGGTCCCGGGTGCACAGATGTAAAAGGCCTGTTTTTTTCTTTTATACACTGCTAATGCCTGCAGTCCAATGATATCTTGGCTACAGGTGTGCAGAGATTCATCAAAGATGGTGAGCGTGTCTGCAAGACGAGCAAGGGTTTTGGTTGGGATGGATTTTTAAGTGATGCAGCTAGCTTTGAAGATAGCAAGGTCCAGCAAGAGGAGCCAATTGAGTTAATTCAAGATGGGGTTGATGGAATCATATTTCTCCAGGCCCTGAATGAGATGTTCAGTAACATGTAGAATGCCCCTAAGGGTTGTCAATGTGGCGTCTGGATAGCCTCGGAATAGATTAATACCAACATCGATATGCCAGAGAATCAGGGTTTGAACAGCAGTTCTGAAGTCACTTTCTGAAATGAACAGCTTTGCTTTCTTCAGAAGAAAGAGCTGGTATCAGAATATATTTGTTTTTTAGCAATTCTTGAGGGAAAGTCTAGTGTCCAGTGATTTGGCATTCTATGATAGTTGGGGTATGAAGTTGTCAAGGTTAATTTAATTGAGCCAGGTTTGTACTGCATCATGATTCTTGTTCTTGACAAAAAACAGGAACTCTATTCAGGGTGGTTTGAGCTTCAGGTAGCTGCTGGGCACTCAGACCTGGATGATGTGAAAGTAGTGTTTGATGTGTTGGGTGTCTGAAGCAGAGTAGACTTCCACGTAGAGTTGTGTATCATCAGTATATCAATGAATCTTCATGCTGGTATCTGTGAGTCGAGCACTGAGCTATTCTGTGTAAAGCCATGTAAAAGTAAGCAGCTATGTTTTTGGGAACCTTTGGATGTTTGGCTGAAGTAGCAAGGCATTTTTCAGAGAACATTACATGTGGTCCCTGAACAGCAGCATCAAACAGCATGGAGGGTGGGCATCTCCTTTGTCCCAGGCACCTCAGGCCCTACCCCAGTGAGCCCTGCTGCCCTGAGTGAGGAGGATATTGACTTCCTGAGATCTATCTCTGTAGGGCAAACAGCCATGGTGAATGCCATCCAGGGGCTGGCAGTCCAGATGCAGCAATCTAATGCATTTCTGGAGGACATTCACGGTGGATTGGTGGCCCAACTGATATCGATCCAGGCTCTGGCCTCCTCTCTGATCGCAGCCATTGACCCTGTTTCTACCTTCCCCCCTCCAACTTCCACTTCCCTGTCCCATTCTCCTCAAACCCAACCCATCCTAAGCACACAGGCAGAAGAGCATGCACACAAGACAACACCCAAGAGTGTCACAGGCAAACACAAGCACCACACTTCATCCCACAGGCAGTCACACAAACACCATCCAGTTGCAGACACAACACATCCACTTTTTCCACAGTCTCCCGCTCCTCCTCCTCCACCTTCCACCCAGTTACGTCCACACTCACACCTACATGCACTACATCATCATCCACTACCAGCATCATCACCACACCAAGCAGAACACACACCTCACTGGCAGACACCTACACAACATCCATGCACACGTACCCTGTGTCGTCTCCCACTGTGACTATCCCCCCTCTTAAAGTACACAAACGCAAGCACTCAGACACCCAACAGCCATCCACCTCACAACAGCATACAACCCATGCACATGCACCCAAAACCAGCAGACAAATACCTACAACAGTCACTCCCTCATCCTCCACTCCCATTACTTCTCCCTCTTCCCGCCCCAATGTCCCTAAAACGCTTTTCCTTTCCCAGATTGACCTCTTCCCTACCACTCCCCTCCCCCGTCCTGCACGTATGGCCAGGCTATCAAGGACCCAGCCAAGCACCTCAGCCACACAGTCCACGGGCACAGTTTCAGCAGCAACTATTTGTAGTGGAAAGGATTCCAGGCCACAAATACTGAAGGGGAAGGAGCCTGCACCATCCACCAAAAAGGGGAAGGAGCCTGCACCAGCCACCAAGAAGGGGAAGGAGCCTGCACCAGCCACCAGGAAGGGAAAGGAGGCTACACCAGCCACCAATAGGAGGAAGGAGTCTGCATCAGCCACCAAGAAGAGGAAGGAGCCTGCACCAGCAGCTGTCATAGAGCGTTGATCGCCAGCCGTGGTTGTGCAGCCAGCAGAGAATTTAAGGGCTGAGCATGAGCCTCCCACAACCACCTCCACCACAGTGCATCCATCGGAGGGTGCAGGCGCTGATCAGGAGCCTCCCACAACCACCACTCCCACATAACATCCATCAGAGGGTGCAGGGGCTGAGCAGGAGCCTCCCACAACCACCACCACAGTGCAGCCATCGGAAGGTGCAGGGGCTGAGCAGGAGCCTCCCACAACCACCACCACCACAGTGCAGCAATTGGAAGTTGCAGGGGATGAGCAGGAGCTTCCCACAACCACCACCCCCACAGTGCAGCCATCGGAGGGTGCAGGGGCTGAGCAGGAGCCTCCCACAATCACCACCACCACAGTGCAGCCACCGGAGGATGCAGGGGCTGAGCAAGAGCCTCCCACACCCACCACCACAATGCAGCGTTCGGAAGCTGCAGGGACTGAGCAGGAACCTTCCACAACCACCACCACCACCGTGCAGCCATCGGAGAGTGCAGGAGCTGAGCAGGAGCCTCCCACAACCATCACCACCCAATTGCAGCCATCACCGCCGGCAGACGCCATATACTTCAGCCTACATGGGCTGCTGTGTGGCCTGCCCCCTCCAGAAGCAGTGGGTAATCACCCACCTGAGAGACTGTGGCCTTGCACTCCCCAGGACAAAGCACAGGGCATGTTGCCCCCTCCAGAACCAGTGGTCTTGTTTCCGCAGCTGGCTGAGGTGACCCCTCTCCCACTGAGGTGCCTGCCTATTTGCCAACTGGTGCCCCTTCAGTGTTCTCTCTGTATTGGTGCAGGAATAGAGTGGGGCCTTGGACTTTGCCCTTTGGCTATGTGGCCCCTGTGAACTATTGACTATGAAGTGTCCCTTTTTTGTACATTTGTACATATCTGTAGCATTGCCACATCGACTTATGATTTTTTATGTTGATCTTATTACGATCACCATAGTCAATTCCTGTTGTCCTTGCATTATTTTGCCGATTATCGGGGACAAATTGTTTTTCTTGTGCAGCTGGTTGTGTTCATGGTGTGTGTGTGTGGGGTGTGTGTTGTGCATGTGTGTGTCACTCTCGTTTTCCTCCCCCCCTTGTGTGCTAGGCAGCTGTACTCACCATCGTCATCTTCGCTGTCGTTGGTGGTGGAGCATGACGTAGAAAATAATCGGGAAAACATGCAGTTTAGGTTCCATGGCGGCGTGGTTCTTCCCTCTGTTTCCAATGGTGAGTCCTTTCACTTCTGTGCAGGGTTTCCACCAGGCTTTTGATGGCGTTGGTACCACCCCGGAAGATGTGGCGGATTGATGTGTCTTTATATGGTGGGCGGTACTTTGTCTTCCGCCTGGCTGTAGGCGGCTACTGCCGTGGTGGCTGTTGTTTCCACCCTGGCGGCCAGTGTGGTACATTTGCTCTCTTTCTGAGATTTCACCGCCATGGTCATGATTTGGCGGTAGTTACCGCAAGCCTGTTGGTGGTATTACCGCCACTTTATCACCCACCGCAAGGGTCGCAATGAGGGCCATAGTGAGTGAACAGGAAAGCTATTTTAGGTATATGTGATGGACACTGGTCAATACAGGTAACCAAGCTTACATGATGGCTTCACTAAAAATAGTTATGTTGGGTATCAAACATTTCATATTAATAAAACCCCACTGATGCCAGTGATGGAGTTATTAATACATGCACCCAGAGGGCACCTTAGGGGTTCTCCCTGAAAATCTACCAACTACCAGTGTGCAGACTGGCTAGTTTTGGCCAGCCTGCCACCACCTGACATGCTTCTGACCCCTAGGTTAAGAGCCTTTGCTTTCCGGTTGTCAGGAACAAAGCCTGCTCTGGAAGACATGTTTACACACCCTACCCAATAGGAAGACCTGCAAATCTGCATTCCAAGGCAGGGGGCTTCAAAGAAGCCTGCTCTACTGCCCTTAGTATGCAGATCTGACTTCACTCAAGGGAGAGATGCTGACCCCCCCACCTCCAGGGGCTATTTGGAACCTGGACAGGTGGGAAATTTAGTAGTCAGAGAGATGAGGCCACCCTTCAGGTCAGTCCCACCCCCAAGGTGTGTTGCCTGATGTGTACACAACATTTAGAAATCAGCCATCTTGGTGGTGGCAGATTTAGGAACTCTGGGACAGGTTATGCCCATTTCCCACAGGAAGAGGTCACATAGGGTTTGTGGTGACCCCAGTGGTAAGTAGCCCTTTGGCTACTATCCTACACTCCACAAAACACTGCTAAATGCTCCTAAATGCAGTATTTCAGGGAGACCCTGGCACCAGAAAATCAGATTCCTGTTGACCTACGAAGAAGAAGGACACTCAAGAGCCACGAAAGCAAAGACTGAGGAAAAAGCACCTGACATGGCCTCAGTTCTGCCAACCTGTCTGCTGTTCTCACTGATTTGCACCTGCAAACTGCTGTGCCTCCAAAAGCCTAGGAGGACACCGGAAAGCACCACTGCACCCATGCCACCTAGTCCAAGTTGAAGTGGGCCAAACATGCTAATAAAGTTCCCCATCCCTCCAGAGACAAAACTCACCTTCTACTTGCCCATTGTGGAGTTACCTGTGCTTGCAAGCCCCCTCCACCGTGAGTGTTCCCGGTGGAGAAAAATCTGATGCCTCAGGACACTTCTGCACCCTTCGCCCACAGCTCATGGAGAAGTGGACCGAAGGTGTCGCCCTTTCCCCAAGCATCTCAAAACGTGAATCCACCTGTTGGTTGTCCTCTACTGGATTCCTTGTCCAAACCAGCAGCCTCTTTTCAACCAGACTAAACCCTATTGATTAACACTGGGCCCCTGGCAGGATACTACACCTCTGCACCCGGCTACCCCAGTGCCGCCGGTGTGACCTGTTGATGTGGTCCTGACCCTTGCCCAATACTCACCATAAGTCCAGGATATTGGTACCGTAAGCTGCTGTGCCATACCTGAAAGCAGTACTTATTTCTCTCTCCATAAGATAACATTGCCCCTTCTGAAAAATGTGCTGTCAACTTTTGAAACCTGAAAGTATTTTTCCTTCAAAACTTACCTACCTGATCATATGAATTCTGGTGCCTAAACATATATAGCAATACTTGTTATTTTTTTAAATTGGTGTGGATCTCCTTCCTGAGTTGTGTGTCTCATTTATTGACTGGTTGTGTATTTGCAAATGTCTAACACTCCTCTCTGATAAGCCTAAGGCTGCTCGACCACACTACGCTAAAAAAAAAAAAAAAACACATTGGGATTGCTAGAGCAAGTCCCTATCCACTGGTAAGGGAACTCCTGGACTCTTTGTATGATCAATCTCATTTTGATATATTATACAAAGTGCAAGCTTCCTACAGTATCCCTTTGAGGAAGACATATTTTCCTCAAAGAGGAAAAAAGTGCATTTACACAGAAGTCTCTATTTTACCGGTGTGATGAAAATACTTGCTTAAGTACGACAGCGGTCTCTCCCTTACTTTTGCAATTTTGTTCATGAATAGGGATCATTAATTTTTAAACTAAGCATGTTATCTATGAGTTGTGTTGTTTTGAGTTGTCTTCTACACCCCATGAATATTTGGATAGCAGACACCCTTTTTTTCTCAGAACAATATTGAGTGAAACCCTGCTTTTAGTTGGATTTTACAGTATTGTCTCTCCCATGCGACAATCTGAGTTGAGAGCCAGCATGATTGACGTACAGGAGACAACACACTTTTATTCTTATCAGGTGAGGAGGGATTTATGATTTCACCATAACCCCTGCAAAAGCCTTGCCTCCCTACATGAATCCTAGCAGATGCATACATTCCAGTTTTCTATGCATATATCACCCCATAATTGATAAAAGAGTGCCTTCCAGGATAGGCAAGTTCTTGAATGGAGACTAAACTTCAACTTAAGTTCAACTCTGCGCAAAATCAAATAGTTTTTTTTGTTTTTATGTTGGCAAGTTGTTGTCCATTTACTCAGATTTTCTTAGCAGTGTGTGTATCACCTGCGACTTTAGCATTCTCGGCTGAAAGGCAATGTGGAGTTTCCACAGATTCATATTGCACCTATTGCTGATGCTCCCTTCTGACATGTATTTCAGATTCTCTTTCATGGATATGTTAAAAGAGTAACACTCTGACTGGCGCCAGGGTTCTCCCTCATGACTAATGCTGGCCTCGAATCACACTGCGCATATCAACACCTTTGCCACTTTCAAAATGCCATTTCTTTAGAATACAACTGTATCCTAACACTAGAAGATGGGCATTGCAGTACAAAGATGCAGTGGGTATGTCAAAACATTTTCCAGCGTCCACAAGTAACTTTCCTTAAACCCATATTCAAATACCATCTGCAAGAAAGTAGAAAGATGCTAATACCTTTAGCCATTCTTGAAAGTCTCCTTCCAGGCGCTACAGTTATCTGCAAGATTATCTTGTAGTCCCAAAACAATTACAGAAAGAGAAACATAAAAACAAGAGTGGGCACCTTCGTACTAAATAAAATCCAGCACAATAGTTTTGTTCCAAAATAATTTCTCAATAAAGTATTCACGAAATATTGTTTTTTCTCCCTCATTTAGCATTAGAATGCGGAATACGAAAAACAAGTATTGTACTCATTAGTTTTCCACTCTTTTTGCCACCCATTTCTACACGTTTATTAGTGTCTTTTTGTTTGTGAATAGAGTTTCTGCTTCCTGCTCTCATAACAATTTCAATCACTGTGCACTTGTTATTTAAACAATTTATTAAACAATATGTTGCCCAACATAAATCGTGATTGGCAAGTTGTTTCCTGCTTAAAAGTGTGGTTTGTGGTAGTGAACGCCGAACAATCAGGTAAAAACAGGACATATTACATAACATTTAAGAAAGTTCTCTGCCACAGTTTTGGGGCAACGGTAATTTACCACCAGACTGTGGTAAATGGTTGCATGTCACAGGATCTTTAAAGGGATATGCTGCTGTTGGCTCGAAATGTGGCAGCATTTGGTAACATGTCTAAAGAAAATGTAAAACATAAAACATAACACAATACAGCACAATAACATACTTTCAAGCAAAAAAGTAGTGGCAACGCAACAAAAATATATAGGAGCACAACACAACAAAATAGTGAAAACAGAATGCAACACCATTCACAGTACAATACAACAATAATACACAGCAGTAATGAAGCATAGACACACAAAAATTAAGATAAAAGAGTAAAAAGCTTACCATAACAACAAAATGCAAGAGAAAAAATATGAATATTCTGGTCACATATTACCACCTCCGCAAATTTGTTTTCATAATAAAGTGGCAAAGGCCTGTTTGCACAAAACAGTGCATTACCACTAAAAGCAAGTATTAGTGCATTCAACAATACTTTGTGATATATCCCCACTAAATTTTAAATAAAATGCACCTTCTTTCGCATCCTCATCCAGTACATCAGCCGACTCTCCAACCTGAACCCTATCCCAATTCAGCTATATCTGTAGCTCATAGTGATGATATGTCAATGTGTGATGCTGCGTGATGCGATCATCCCCTTTAGTTCCACACATACTTGTCAAGATTTTACTACTTATAAGTGTAGGTCTACAAAGGCAGCAAATGATACAACAGAAGACTATTGTATTCCAGACAGCCGTCTACCAATTAATGAAGTGGACTCAGGATTGATATCTCATAACCCTTCACAGCCCTGTATCATACAGTATATACTGTGCTGCGTGGGCTCTAATTTCCAAGAGAAATGACCTCCCTCTGGGACATTCTAATTCTTTCTAGAGCTCTTCATCTCTTGCTCTTTGTGGGAAAACTGAGATGATTGCAGCAGCCCACTAAATCTTTGCCCCTATTTTTCACTCATGCTGGTGTCTTTCTGACTGTGATGGTGCCCTGCTAAACAGTCCCAGGGCTGTGCTCTGACTAAAACGGTATATGCAAATTAGGCTAATTATAATTGGCTGTACCAAACTACCTAAAAGTACCTAGCATATGGTAGGATGTAGGTTGAGGCACCCCAGGATAGGTAGTACACCCATAGATGTACTGCTGTGGTGCCCAGTGTCATTTTAAAAGCAGGCCTGCCTTGCTGTCTGCTTATAAGCTAAATATAACCCCAAATTCGACGTTGGAATTAAAAATACTACCAAAAGTCCTAAGCTATCTTATTTTTACATATAAGGACCACTAAGGTATGCCCTAAGTATCCTCAGGTTTGAGTGCAGTGTAACTATAAGCAGGGACTTTATAACATATATTTTATAAGCCCTGGTGAGGGAAAAATAGCCACATTTGTTTTCCCCATTGTAGTGAAAGGGCTCTATAGGTTAACATGGAAAGACTTTATTTTAAAATAATAAAGTCTTATTTTAGGAAGGAGCTAAATACAGCAAGTTTAATATCACATTAAAAGTTATAATAAATCCAACAATTTGCCACTGTTGACTTTAATATAACTTGAACAAGGAAAGAGTTTAAGAACTCTTGCTAAAAGTTACTAACTTCAGCCCTGTAGTGTCCTTCTCTGATTGATTAGCCTCTGGCAACCTGGGCCAGGCTGCCTTGATGAGGTGTGAAGTGTTCTGGGCTGAAACAAAGGAAGAATCTGGTGGGAGGAGATCTGCTTCAGCAGATGGTAGAACAGGATTGGGAGAGTATTCAAACTGGACTTCAAAGGAGGGAAGGGCACCATTTTCTGCATCCCCAGACAATCAGGCGCCTCCTGATTAGATTAAGAGAGGACTGGAAATGGGTGTGTTAAGGGAAACTTAGCCACACCATTGGGTGGACTCAGCCAGATCTAAACTCTATGATTGAATTTTTGCCATCTTGGATTTTGGAGGAATGTTGCACCCTGGGAATCTTTTTTACCACACTTCCCAGGAAGTGGTCACTCAAGATGGAGGTGGCCTGCACATGATTGGACAGGCGCACTCAGCTGCTTGTCACCCCAGGAACAAGGATAAATATGGCAAAGCTCGCCTACACATCAGATCCCTACTAGAACAAGACAAGAAGAAGAAGGACTGCCCTGCTGGACCCCTGGCCTGTACTGGGACACTGTACTCAGAAAGACTGCATCAGCTGCACACTTTGGGCTTCATCAAGGAAAGGACTTTACCTGGCTTCTACTACTCCAAGATGGGACTCCCTCTAAGCCAGAGCCAGAAAGGAGCTGACCAGAGTCCCCTGCATCAAGCTCTTCAAAAATAGACCAGCTGATCAGTGACTAGTGACCAGCTGTCATTTAAGGATTTGAACCAGATGCATTCTGGGAGTTGGAGTCTTAACCCCCAAGGAGCAACTCAGAGCTTCTGGGACCTTGGGGTGAGCTGTGGACACGCAAATGACATTTTCATCCTGCTGAGAGGCTCCGTAGCTCCAGACTTCCAGGATTTCAACAGGGGCTCGTGGGGAGGCAATCTGATGATGTTGCATTGAAATCGGTTTGCTGAGGAGTGTCATCCGACGTCAGGGAAGAAAAGCTCCCAAAAGTTTTTACGTCTGATGGTAAAAGTTTGAACGAGACTTCCTACGCAGTGTATCTGAGGAGGGCTCCCTTGAGGTCAGCTTCAAATTTCGACTTGGTCCCAGATGAAGTTTTCCATCCCGAAAAAGTTTGTAAGTCTGAACGTAGGAACCTGGACTGAGGCCTCCAAAACGTGTATTTGAAGAGGGATCCAGCGAGGTTGACCTCAGCTTATGACTTTGTTACGGTCAAGGAAAAATCTTCAAGAAAACAACTAAGTGTGAAAGTAAATCTTTAACTGAGGCCTTTCACTCAGGGTAGCCGAGCAGGGCTCCATTGCAGTCAGCCTAAACTTTTGACTTTACCTCAGTCGAGTGCAACCAGATGTCCACAATGACGCTTTTGATTTCTAAGTGCTTGAAAATATTTAATTTTAAAGATAAAAATATAATCTATTTTTATAAATTGGTGTGGGATTTTTATTGTGTTTTGAGTTTTACTTATTTACTGTTTTGTTGATATTAAATGTTTTACACACTTGTCTCCTCAATTAAGCATAACTGCTCGTTGCCAAGCTTCCAAGGGTTGAGCCAGGATTAATTTATTGAGTCCTTGACTGGACCTATTGGGGGTTTATGGCCTTTTGCTAAGTGTAGGTATTTCCCTGCCCTCAGCAATAATCTGCTTTCCAACACTTTTCCTAGTCTCTCTGTCATCTTTTGACTGTTTGGATTCTGGGAAGCTTTTCAACGGTATAGGAGTAACATTTCTGAAAAGGTTCTTGACTTCTCCAAGGAATACAGGTGTTATGCAGTTCCTATTTTGGTAATAGGTCTCTATGTTTAGGGCAGCAGCACCACTGAGCGTGGGAGACTGAGTGCAACCTACCCTGCTTGGTAGCTGTGGGCCTAATCCTGGCTAGCTCACAGTGCCTCACCCTGACCGCCAAACCTATTGAGGTAAAAAGTGATTAGGACAATCTCAGCATGATACGCTGACTCCTCATGGAAGTCATGGAAACAGATCATAGCCCTTTTGCTCAGTTACTCATGTATGTCAAGGCAAGATACATGATGCAAAATGGATTTCAATGTGTTTATTGAAGCAATCACATTCTGGTATAAAAAGCATGTGCTGCAATAGTTAGGCAGATGAAACAAAGCTAGATAACCAACATTACAGTCAAAGAAGATAAATAACCCCACCATGTTGTGTGTTTCTAGTTAGTCTTGATGTTTCTACCAAAACCCTATGTCTAGATTTGATTGCCTAATGGCTGTAACCCTCTGCCTGGCCCGGCTTAAGATATTAGCCCCAGCCCCATACCTGAATCGAAAGAAGAGGTCTGCCTGTTGTGTGGATAGCAATCCTCTTGGGAGGCTGAGAAGTCAGTGCCAGCATCATTAAAGCGATCTGTCATGTTGTATATGTTCCAGGAAGATCATGCCCAAAATGCATTCTACCCCCCCTTGGGCCTAAGTGTAGTTTATAGTGATCCATACATCGTTTGGGCAAAAGTTCTGATCTAATGCTGTGTCTTGGAGATTGAAGCTGGCTTCTGGACTGGCACCACAAGTTAGCATATTATGTACTGCCTGTAGCAGCCTTGGAAAAGGGGTAGAGAACATATGTGGTACAAATGATGATTAAATGTGGAGCATGAACCTGGCCTTCCTACAAGAAGCAGCCAATAGATTTTTTCTCCCTGCCACTCTTACTATCAGTCTGTATCTTTGGGCCAGATGTATCATCACGGCCCATTGCGATTCAGTAATAGCGATTTTTAAGAAATCGCTATTACCGACTTGCAAAGGGCCATGTGTTGGCCCATAGCTGCGAATTTTTTGCATTTCCAAAATTGCGATTTCTGAACCAGAAATCGCAATTTTGGAAATGTAAAAGGCCAGGGTGCTGGGGGCCTAAGGCCCCCTCTCCTGCACCCCAAAATAATTTTTTTAAACATGTAAGGTACACACATGCCAAAAGGGCATGTGTGCTTTACATGTCCAATTTAAAAATGCAGTTTTACGGCATTTTTAAATTTTGCACCAGGTTACCACCTGGTTGCATATCATGGAATTTTGCAAGTGCAAAATGCCATTTTTGGAAAAATCGCAATTTGCAATTTTTTCCAGCATAGGCTTGCGACCTGGAATTTGCGAATCGCAAATTGCGACTCCCAATTTCCAGGTCGCAATGCAAGAAATCGCAATTTTTGCGATTTCTTATTTGTGGTCTGCGAATGCATTTCATGCATCGCAGACCACTGTTTTGCACTCGCAAACGGCTGAATTTACTGATTTGCACCGTTTGCGAGTGCAAAACTTTTTCATACATCTGGCCCTTTGTTTTTATAAGCATTTTTTCTTAATGAACAGGGGCCCATACACTTCTGCCAGAGCAATTCATGCTGGCCGACACCACTTCTTGCTAGTGCATTTCAGTAATGGATTTACAAAGTTCTCCCAGTGCAAACCTACCCTAAACTGAGCCAATGTCACAACTGTTTCTGTTCTAAATCCCATACATAACTCTTTGAGTCAGTCCTAGGCTTTTGCATCTATTTGTATTCCTATATGAGGACATTCACACAGCTTTGACAATGTGTTTTTATTGATCTACATCATCATCATTAAAGTTTTCAGACCATGACCCACACACAACTCTGCCAATGCCCCTCAATCCCAGATGACTGAGAAGACTGCAATTCTAGCTCTGAGCTCTGTCACTGCACCTCAATCATGACCCCTAGCTTCCCATTTCGTTCTAGTATTGACATCATAATATAGTTTGAGAAGTGTTCCTCAAATCTGCATGTTTCACCTCAGATTTCTCAGTACTGAGGCACTCATGCAGCTATACCCGTTCACCTTACTGTTCCAGTAACGAACACAATCTCCCCTGTTACCAATGTGAGTCAACGTCACCTGGAGTACGTCTATCGTTTCTTTCCTGATACCCACATACAACCTTCCAAAAGTAACTAAATCCTAAATTATCCAATTCCTTGTCATTATATTATCAGACACATGCATACACATGCATCTAAACTGTGCACTGCAGAAACCCCTTCCTGTTCTAGTATTTGAATAATGCTGCCCGACAGCATCCCTTTACATTACTTCTTGAACCCACAGACATCTCTGCTAGTGCACCTCAAACCTCATCTAGAGAGTCCACTGCTACCCTTGCCTAGGGCCATTACACAGCTATTCCAAAGCACGGCTGACCTCATTAACAGCATAAGCCTTTTATTATAGTCTCAAATCAAGGCACACTAGCTGTGCATATGCATTTCAGGTGAAACATTCAACGTAACCTTGTATTCTAACACCTTAGTCAAGTGTTGAGATGGCTGCATTGGGAGCTCCTGTCATGCTTCATGGCTAGTCGCTGATGGCGTCCTAGAGGAATGGCATGCTGCTGTAAGGAGACGCTCTGCAAGCTAAAACAATTCTACTGGCATTCCTGGAGCTAATGAGGTCCGCAACGAGCTGTTCTGGGTATCATAATATTTATCTGGCAGGCTGTGAGTGGAAGGCAGGCTGAAACCTGCTTGCATCGCTTTTGTGTTTTTTTTTCTCATCTACTGCCTGTGTCGAGCTGAAGATCGGATACCTCCATCCCCCTTTTCTGCATGGATTTTGGCCTTTCCTGGTTTTGGCCTGGCCTGGTCTGTATTGGCTGAGCTGGTGGTGCACTATAAAATGTGTGGCAGACAATGGGTGAGTGAAAATACTTGAAATTATTGCACAAGCACTCTGTGCTGCAACTCGCACAAGCTCATAAACAAGCACAGGAAGGCCAACAAGAGGAATGGGGCAGGAGTATATAATCCAGCCAGATATAATTCTGCTTCCTTAAGCACCCGCGCACCCCCAGCGAGGGTAGCATTAGGCACCTCACTGGGCAGATGCATGCTTAGGATTGAAACAGATGTGGCTCACGTAGGCGCAGGTGTGGGTTGTGACTTCCAAAGCAATGCCTGTAGAAGATGAGAGTGCTGCATGGTGAATGATGCTTGCTGCTATGATGAAGAGCATTTCTCGTGATTCACATTTTAGGGTGCATGCTTCAGCCAAAACTATACATAATTCAAAGTGTAAACATCTGATTTTACAAGATAAGGCACCAGGGCCAGGGACAGCTGTACAGATTGTTTCACTCTCTCTCTCTCTCTATGGCATATGCTCCTCGAACAAAGCTTTTATCCTCTTGCCATAAGAAGGAACACAATGAGGCTGTAGTAGGTGGCTGGGGGGGAGGGAGTGAGTCTACGATCTTTGAGGAAGCTACTGGCTTTTTGCAAAATTCACTCCCCCTTGTAAAAGGCTCCCAGTCAAAGGTTTAGCCTGGGTCAAGCAGCAGACGGGAAGATGAGAAAGGCAGTGAGGGAAGAGTATGTTAATTACCCCCTAGAAACTATGCAGCACCAAACTTACCCATTATTCGTTGTAGTGGTGCCTAAGGAACCTGCAAAGATGAGCAAACTCAGTGAAAATACATAAGGGAGCAGGCAGGCCTGGCATAATTCACTGCCTATTAAACATAACTCTTTGGCCAGCACCCAGTGTTCTTCCGATTCTTTTGTCATTTCTGGTATGGCACTGACAGCACTTCCCTCTGGTCCATCGGGGGTTGGGACAGATCAGCAGAGAGACTTTACTGTTGCTGTACCCCCATCCCTGGAACTAGGCTATCTTCAGCTGGGTACTCAAACCAGTGAAGGAGGTGAAATGTATGAAAGGTGCACTTCTCCATCAAAGACTCTGCCTCATCAAATATTGGGTGAGCTCAAAACTATGAAATTATCTCAAGAGGAGGCAAATCAGAGGACTGAAGCACAGTTAAATCTTATAAGCAGCAATATCCAGCATCTTAATACCCTGGGTGTCAGATTTAGAAGATGGAGGGACCCACCTGGAAGCCTCAGTTGATAAATTTCATTCAGAACTAATTGATTTACATATTCTGATTGATGACAATGAAAATCAATCACCCCACTCCAATTTAAGGTTTACGGGGTGCCAGAAGGTCGTGAGAATGGGCAGACCATAACTAAATTTATTATGGATCTCATAACCCAGCATGTCTTCCCGGAAGTGGGAAATCAAAATCTGGACCTCACCATAAGATGGGCCCATCGTGCTCCAGCAGTTCAGTCTCCTAATACTAAATATCCTCGGACGATACTGGTGAATTTTAGGGACTATCATACTAAGGAACATATTATTGCATTGGCAATCAAAGCAAAAGTTTACCAGATCTCCAGAACTTCACTTTCAAAATTTTCTCTGATGTGTCTGCCCTCGCAGCTTGGCAGAAGTGTGAATTTAAAGAACTGAGATCTGATATTCAAAAGGATGGTTCTTCTAAGGGCCTTCTGCAGCAATCAAAACTAAAAGTTATTTTCAAGGGACAGTCAAATAAATTTCATACGGTTGACGCTGTCAAGGCTTTTTTGCATTCAATACTGCACTTGACTGGGGGTGGGGGTGGGGGTGGCCAGCAGAATGGTAATGGGGGTTGAAAAGGGAGGCTGTGGGTAGGCACTAGATAATACACAGCATTGTGGTTATATGATAATAAGACACTTTTGGATGCTGTAGGGGACAAAGGGTGCTATGCCAAGGCACCACTCCAGTGGTTGTGGGACCACGGTTTGTAGCTGGGGGGTTAGGTGGTGGTGGAGTCTTCTGTGGGTGTGAGGGAGGGGAGTGGTCCCAGGCAGGGAGGGCCTCAGGTACAGGTTGCTCGGGGGTATGGAGGATGGTGGTGCACAGAGTAGGGTGGTGGTAGGGGGTGGGAAGATATGTTTAGAAAAAATGAAATTCAAAATGCAAATTGTTGGAATATGTACTTGTATGGAACGCTGGGGAGTGAGAACTCCCTTGCTGATTGGACTCCCATATTAGGCAACAGATTGATTGTGCATGGGACATGTGGGATAAGTCATAGGCAGAAAAGGTATGAGCTATAGGATGCAGATGGTTGGGAGGCACTATATGCACTTAAACATCCGGTTAGCCATGGGACAGGGTCAACATATATGCACTTTATGCTGTATGGGGAAATGGAGGTCCAGGGCAATGGACAGCTTAGGCGGCACCTCATTTAACGATTGCACTTTAGATATTGGTCAAGTATGGCCCTTGGGTTTGCAATGTTCTATTGTGGCCACTTTATGCACACTTGGCACTTTCAGGCATGTTTGCACATTCTTTGTCCCATTGTTTGCTGCTTCTCTGAGAGGCAAAAGTAAGGACAACATCTAATTGTAATGTCTCAGATTACAGGGGGTTTTTGGCTGCCAAGCGGTGCATCGTGGCACCACAGATTTTCTGGCCAGAAGGCTAGGAGCTGAAGTGCTGGACTTTGCTTGTGGTAAAAACGGTCATTGGTGCTGGGTGAACTGTTTGGTGCTTTCTTGATCACTTTCGTTCGTTAGCTCTTACACCCCTGCAGAAGATAACCTGGGGGTTTATGAGGAGCTTTTTCAGTCTTTATTACAAGTTCCATGGGAAATTATTATGAGAGAGGACTTCAGCTTTCTCCTGGACCCTAGTATAGACTCCTCATTAAAAAGGAAAACACAGCTAAATATAGAGTTGCGAACATTTTGCAGAACTATCAAAGAACCTTGACACATATTGATCCCTGGGGGGTGGCTTTTTGGACTAAGGTAGAATATTGCGTATTTTTATAGTCAGTTCTGTAGCTCGTCTCGGATTGATTTCTTTCAAACTCTGTTTTTTAAGGGCCAGCGGATGATTCCTGATTGTTTTTCAGACCATGCAATACTTGCCTTAGTGGTATTGATGGAGAGAGGTATGCCTGAGATAGGAGGTGGATTTTTAACAAGCAATATCTACAGGAGGAAGGGTTTGGATATGTAAAGAGGAGATTAGAGAGCTTCTAGCAGGGTTCATGGGTCGGCCCTTCCTAGTTGAGTGTGGGATGCTCTAAAAGCATATATAAGGGGTATTGTGACAGCAAAATATGCCGCTAATATTAGGAGCATAAAACTACAAAAGCAGACTTTGGAAGAGAGTGTTCATGATAATTTAGATAAATGTTTAATGCATCCTTCTAGATCAAATAAGAAAGCACTAGACCAGGCCAAGCAGGCACTAAGTGATCTGTATTATACTAGGTGTAAGGTGGTGAACCGTGCCTATACGTAGAAAGTCTACAAGGAAAGCTATTTTATGGGGAGATTTCTAGCATGGAAGGCACGTGAACAGGCTGCTAGTAACATGATTCATGCTCTGAAATGCCCGGTCTCTGCAGTAAGGTGTACGGAACAAAGGAAAGGGGGGAAAATTAAGTTAGAACATTATATGCAGATATATAGTCAGGATCAAGTGGTAGATGTAGAAGCATTAGAGAAATTTACAGTAGGACTCACTATTCCTACTTTATATAAGGAAGATATGGAAAGTATTGCTCATCCTTTTACCAAGAATGAAATGGTGGAGGTGGGTAAATTACAAGTTTGTCAAGGGACCCGGCAGGGCTGACCTTTCTCATAAATTTTGTTAGCTTTTTTAATTGAGCTACTAGCAATTGCAATAAGGCAGAACACCGAGATTCAGCCTCCCATTAGGCAGATAGGGAAGATGAAACTATATGCTGATGATATTACGCAGACACTTTTTTCGCAATTTGAGCAAGTGGGGGGCTATACAATCAATAAGGAAAAAAATCTAAAATTATTCTTTGCGGATACAGCCCTGAGAGATTATTCCCTGAAATTGCGCCCTGTGTAAATGCTCAGCCCAAAAGATATTTGGGGATTAGATATTCTTCAAAGACTGAGGATTTATATGTTTCTAATTTTGCCCCTTTGCTTTTTAAAGTGCAGGTTATGTTTGTACGGTGGAGATTGCTTCCTTTAACTATGTTAGGGAGGTTTGCTTTGATCAAAATGTCGATTCTGACATTATTTAACATTTTGTTCTCAGCTATCCCATGTGTTTTAACCACATCATTTTTTAGGAATGTGGAGTCTGTGTTTACATCTTTTATCTGGCAAAATGAAACTGCCCGAGCGGCACTAAGCACTTCATATGAGGAACTGGAAAAGGGCGGTTTGGCACTTCCAAACGTCAGAGACCATTATTGTGCATTTTTGCACAGTATATTTCTAGATTTATTGCAAAGCTGAGATTTGGGTTATTTTTCAGCAGGATTTCTTAGAGTTGATTCTTAAGCAACATGGTATATGTGATGTGGTAAAACTAACAAAATCACCAAAAAATATCCGCTATAAATTCTAAGGTGTATTTTTAAGGAAAGCGGTCAGATCTCTATCGGAGATACTCGATTCCTTACATCAATGATTCCACTTCTCTGTCCGAATTGATGGGGCCATCCGGCATTCTGCTGGATCTCAATGTAGTAAGATCATTGGAGAGTGTCAGATTTAGGAAGACTTTTTGTTTGGTGATAAGTGGAAGAGTTTGTCGGAAACTGGGGAAGTAGTACAAGATGATTTCCCGCTCCTGGGCTCTTATTGAGCAATGTTCAATATACATGGTAACCTTGATGGTGAACAGATTCTGCACAGTCAAAAAGTGGTAAAAGAACTGTGGAACCCTTCAGGATATAAGCGAGTGGGAGAATGGAAAAGGCTGCTTGCAGATCTGAAGGGTCTGGACCTTTGTTTGAAAGCTAATGAAAAATGGGAAAAGTACGAAGGGTTGGAGATAACAAAAAATATAGGGGAGTAAATTAATCGGTTGAATTTTAATGTTCTAAGAGGAGCCAATTGGTGCAGAATGCT
Organism: Pleurodeles waltl; assembly: GCF_031143425.1. NCBI lineage: Eukaryota > Metazoa > Chordata > Amphibia > Caudata > Salamandridae > Pleurodeles > Pleurodeles waltl. The sequence goes on from NC_090447.1 coordinate 1,063,677,140, forward strand.
ATAGTTCAGAAATGGCTTCTTTATAGAACTTTATAGAATGGCGCAATTTTCAGCCCAAGTTAATTCTCACAGGTCTGGACACTGTTTCCGTTGTAATGCGGGGGTTGTTGCAAATTGTACACATGTTATAGGTCCATGTGCCCCTAATCAATAATTTTGGGACTACATATTTAAGTGCCTCGAGAAGGCCTGGCAGATAAAATCAGCTCTTAGTGCTTGGTAGATAGTATTGGGACATGGTCCCGCAGGTAGATTAGCTCCCAGATTTATAAAGCTAATATGTGTTGCAATGGCAGTGGCTAGATCTTTATTACGTTAACAGTGGCTAACTGAGTCGATCCCCACTTCAGAGGAATGGGTGATAAAAATGGAGTAAGAAATCAGGAGTGGCTGTACGCACTGTGAAGTGGGGGGACTAAGATATATGATAAAATCTGGGGAAGTTTAAAGAAGACGCCATAGGAATTTAAAGAAGCTGTTAGGGCTGTCTGGAAAACGTTTTACCTAGATGTTTCTGCTGACATTATGAAGTATTTGTATTTTATCGCTGCTTTGCTGAGGTACTCTGTAATGAAATATGAGCTAATAAAGTGATGTATTTATATATTATTGTCTGAATATGAATGTTATATTGTGATATTTTTTATTGCAATTTTCGATCTCAATAAACATTAAATAAAAAAACCTTGTATTCCAGCAACTGTATCCATATACACATTTATGATGCATTTCAATACAACCCCACAGCACAGCATAAAAAATAGGTCTGATGCACAGCTATATCAATGGTCTAAAAGCTGTGCGGCAACAACCCATGCTACCAATCACTGAGACCAACATGCGCCCTACCCAAGGCCCACAATCATGTGCTGTATTCTTGTTCCATTATAGCAACAAATGCTAACAGAATAGATCTGCCATCTCCAACTGGTCTGCAATCTTGCTTCTTGCAGTACTCATGTGATTGCATAATTGAGGAACACACTGATACCTCATAGTATCAGAACGCATGCATTGCAACACGCTTCTGACCTGCTGAATCACTGCTGGTCACATGCTAGAGTCCACATATAGCCATGCCATTACACCACTACTTAAGCCTAAACGCCACCTAATATTACATTATTTGGTTCACAGTGTACCTAAATATTGACCTAAAACTTTCTCTAGGATTCAGAAATGATGATGCACATAGTTTTGCCACCATAGGCCACTCCTTCCATGCAATACACCTATTTAGATACAGGGAAAATACAAATTATAAAAGAGGACGGCTTTCCATATTTTAAGAAACACCTGTTACTTCATTAATAATACAGCAAACAGCTGTTAATATAAAAGCCATGATTTATGGAACTTTATGACATTACTTAACCGAGACTCAAGAGTAGCTCTCCCAAAGCACCCCCATGTTGAATCACATTTCATTTTAGTTTGAATACACGACAATTATAGAATGTAATTACAGCAGTTTGCATTGCCAGCTACTTAATACGTTTGTCTTAGCTCTCGTCCTGTCCTTATTTCCTGCACCAGTTCACTTGAACTTTTCCTCCCAGTTCTTGCATGTTCCAATGCTGCCTTAGAAGTACAGTATGTTAGCAAGGAACGATTGTTCATATTATGTAAATCCAAGGAGGCAGTGGCATGATGAAGTGGTCAGTAACACGCCAATTTATACCTTGGAGGCCTACTCCCACAAAATGAGTGTTGTGTGCACCAGCAAAATGCTCATCCCCCATCACCCTTCTTACTTGAACCTAAAATGCCAAAGCTGCTGTGAGACTAGTCAGTTCATTTTTAAGATCCATTCATTTCATGTGCAACCTCTGAGAGCTGGATCATAGGGACCAATCGTTTGTGTTAAAGCTGCACGTGAATTAGCCCTTACCAGTCGCCAGTGAAGTAAAAAGAAGAATCAACATGGTTTGTAATGCAAGTTGACTTCTTGAAATACAATTAAAGCTGTTGAATCGCTGACCCATTGCACTATTCTTATATACAACCTTTCGCTATATATAGCTTGCTCACATCAGAATAACCATACAGCATGGGATGCTCTCTCTTATGCAAATTATCTTAACTCAGAAAATTTAATTGTGACTTCAATGAGCTTTCTATTGTCACACACAAAATGTCATAGTGTCCTCACTGTCTTCAGCCAATAGGACGATTATTTATGTGCTCAATCAACTTAAGGTTATGGTTAGATCAATGATCAGATAACATATGTAAACTGCCTAGCCTATCCATACAGAGGGAGGTGACTGCCACCCGCTTCAAGAATGTTTCCTGGTGCCTAGGTGCACTTTTGTGCTCAGACTGTTTATACACAGAGTAAGTGAAAAGGTCCCAGGACATCCGTTTGTCACAGCCTTGGTAACGTTAGAGAATGCGTTCTGCTTTTTCAAGGGTCATGTCTAACAGTGACCAACTGATCTAATGCTGGTATGGTGAAAAAACTATAAACAATATAAGAAATCACGATATCAACACAGATAGTAGTATGACACAAATCAGCAAAGCCCCTATCAAAGGTGTGTGCCTTCAGTAAGGCCCCACAGAATTGTGGTAAATGCGGTCTTGCATTTGTAAAAAAAAAGAATGTCAGTCTTTGTTTTAGAAATAAATACTGACCATTCTTTATCGAAGTAATTTTCTATCATTTAAATAGGTAATTGAGGTCTAGTGTCACTGAGATGCCCTCATGATGTTTTGTCTTCATTAAGCCTCTTGCTGGTGCTGAACATTTTTAGGTGCTCCTGAATCATAACAGTAAAAGCAAGACCTGTGGATTTTGTCTGGTCCACTAAACACACATAGGTGGTCATTACAACCCTGGCGGACGGTGTTAAAGGTGCGGTAATACCGCAAACAGGCCAGCGGACAAAAAAAGGGAATTATGACCGTGGCGGCAACCGCCAACATAGACAGCCACTTTAACACTCCGCCCGCCACGGCGGTACAGACAAGCAGCGCGGCTGTCACCGCCAACAGACAGGCGGAAGACAATGTACCGCCCACAGTATCACAACCGGCCAATCCGCCACCTTTTCCGGGGCGGATTCACCGTGGATAAAAACACGGCGGAAACAGCTTTTGCAATGTGAAAACGCTCACCTTAACACGCTCCACGAGGAAGGAGGACACCATGGAGCCGGAACTACAAATACTCCCTGCCCTTGTGTTCCTGCTCGTCTACGAACACCAGTAACAGCGGCGCCGAAGACAACAGTGAGTACTGCAGCTATGACATGGGGGAGGGGGGAGGCAAAAGTCTGGGGGACACATATGCAACACCCCCACCCTGCCCCCACCCTCGCACATTACAACACACACACCAATGAATTTCCAAACATCACAGTAACAACCCAACCCCCCCGGAAGAATGCAAAGACAAAAGGAAATCAGTTCAAACATTGTAATGTATCAAAACACAGTTACCAAATATATACAGATATATATACACATTCCAGATTTTATACATTACGAGAAGTAGTGCAGGTATGCACATATCAATGTCCGTGCACCACTGGGCCCAAAATGCATGGGTGAGGCCCACACTAGATACCTGTCGACAAACGGAGAGAACACTGCAGGGGCATCAGATAGAAATACAACAGGCACCTCAGGGGGAAGGGAAGGGGGGGCACCTCAGCCGGATTACAGCACCACACCAGATCCACGACAGGGCTCCATACCCATTGATGTATCCTGGGGAGTGCAAAGCCACAGTCTCTCAAGTCTCTACAGTGGGTGGCTTGCCCACTGTACCATCCTGGGGAGTGCAAAGCCACAGTCTATCAAGTGGATAACAGTCTCCACTGGTTCTGGAGGGGGACTGGTGCCCAGACCGCATCAGGCTCCCCGTGACCGTTCCTGTTCCATCACTCTCCCAGCTGCACATGGGATAACGATGCTTGATGTGGCAGTTTTTTCCCTGTCCAGCGGTGCTTTGGCATGTCAGTCTTTGCCCTGTTGAGCGGTGCTTTGCTCTGTTCAGCGGTGCTTTGCCCTGTTCAGCGGTCTTCACCATGGCAGTGTTTTCCCTGTTCAGCGGTGCTTTGCCATGGCGGTCTCTGCCCTGTTGAGCGGTGCTTTGCCCTGTTCAGCGGTGCTTTGCCCTGTTCAGCGGTCTTCACCATGGCGGTGTTTTCCCTGTTCAGCGGTGCTTTGCCATGGCGGTCTCTGCCCTGTTCAGTGGTGCTTTGCCCTGTTCAGCGGTGCTTTGCCCTGTTCAGCGGTCTTCACCATGGTGGTGTTTTCCCAGTTGAGCGGTGCTTTGCCATGGTGGTCTCTGACCTGTTGAGCGGTGCTTGCCATGGCGGTCTCTGACCTGTGCATTGGTGTGTGGCATGACGGTCCCTCTTTGCCCAGCGGGGCTGTGGCTGCCGGGGTCCTCCTGGGCACTGACTCTGGCGGTGATCTCAGGACCAGTGACGATTGTGCTGCCCTCCTAGGCAATGACTCTGGCGGTGGTCTCAGGACCAGTGACGATTGTGCTGCCCTCCTGGGCACTGACTCTGGCGGTGGTCTCAGGACAAGTGACGATTGTGCTGCCCTCCTAGGCGCTGACTCTGGCGGTGGTCTCATGACCAGTGACGATTGTGCTGCCCTCCTGGACAATGACTCTGGCGGTGGTCTCAGGACCAGTGACGATTGTGCTGTCCTCCTGGGCGCTGACTGGCGGTGGTCTCAGGACCAGTGACAATTGTGCTGCCCTCCTGGGCACTGACTCTGGCGGTGGTCTCCGGACCAGTGACGATTGTGCTGTCCTCCTGGGCACTGACTCTGGGGGTGGTCTCATGACCAGTGACGATTGTGCTGCCCTCCTGGGCAATGACTCTGGCGGTGGTCTCAGGACCAGTGACGATTGTGCTGTCCTCCTGGGCACTGACTCTGGCGGTGGTCTCAGGACCAGTGATGATTGTGCTGCCCTCCTGGGCACTGACTCTGGCAGTGGTCTCCGGACCAGTGACGATTGTGCTGTCCTCCTGGGCACTGACTCTGGGGGTGGTCTCATGACCAGTGACGATTGTGCTGCCCTCCTGGGCAATGATTCTGGCGGTGGTCTCAGGACCAGTGACGATTGTGCTGTCCTCCTGGGCACTGACTCTGGCGGTGGTCTCAGGACCAGTGACGATTGTGCTGTCCTCCTGGGCACTGACTCTGGCGGTGGTCTCCGGACCAGTGACGATTGTGCTGCCCTCCTGGGCACTGACTCTGGGAGTGGTCTCAGGACCAGTGCCGACAGTGCTGGCGGTGGTGTTCTGGCCGCCGGGGAGGATGGCGCCCTTCTCCGCTGTGCTGCTCTTCCCAGACTGTGCAGACTTCTTCTGGCCCTTCACCACCTTTGGAGGAGTCACAGCTGACTCTGCAATCTCCCTTGGACCCTTGTGAGCAGTTTTGCCACAAGGAGTCTTCACCCTGTCCCGTCGGCCACTTTCCAACTTGAGGTGCTTTAGAGGGGGTGGACTGGCAGTGCTTTGGCTCCGTGTCACACTGGCTGCCCTGGTGGCCGGTGCACTCCACACACCTTTAACACGCACCACTGGTACAGGACTTTTTTTGGCTGAGGTGCTACTACAGGACCTATCAATTGGAGGGGTGGGGGCAAAGAGGTCAACGTTGCTGAGGAAGAGTTGCTGACGAAGACTGGGATGAGTAGCTGGAGGGCGTCTGGGAGTGGAGGAAGAGGAGGTGGTTGTAGGAGGTGTAACTTTAGGTGATTTGGGTGCAGGTGCAGGTAGTGGAGGCTGTTGTGAGGTGGATGGATGTTGGGTGTGTGGGTGGCCGCGTTTGTGTACTTTGGGAGGGGGCGTCACAGACACACTGGGAGTGGATACAGGGGACGTGTAAATGGTAGTGGGGGTAGTGAGTGCAGGTGAGCGGGGTGTAGTTCTGGGTGTTCTGGTGCGAGTCCTAGTGCCTGTAGATGTAGTGCATGCAGGTGAGAGTGTAGACGACACTGGGAGGGAGGAGGGAGACGACGAGGAGGAGGACACAGTGGATGTTGCTGTGTCTGTATGTGGGTGATGCTTCCATGAGTGCCTGTGGGTTGTGTGGTGCTTATGTTTGCCTAAGCTACTTGTGTGTGTTGAGTTGTATGCATGCTTGTCTGATGGTGTGCTTGGGATAGGCTGGGGTACGGGTGATTGGGTCTGGGTGGAGGAAGTTGGAGGGGGGAGGCTAGACACAGGGACAATGGCTGCCATCAGTGCTGAGGCCAGAGATTGCAGTGTTCGATGAAGGGCAGCCTGACCAGAATAAATGCCCTCCAGGAATGCATTACCGTGTTGCAACTCCCTTTCTACACCCTGGATGGCATTCACAATGGTAGACTGCCCAACAGTGAGTGACCTGAGGAGGTCAATGGCCTCCTCACTGAGGGCAGCAGGGGTGACAGGGGCAGGGGCTGAGGTGCCTGGGGCGAAGGTGATGCCCACCCTCCTGGGTGAGCGGGCACAGGGCGAACGCTGAGGGGCTGCTGGCAGGGAGGTGCTGGTAGGGGAGGTGGCAGCTGTACCTGTAGAAGTGGGGGGCACAGATGGTGCCGCCACCACAAGGGAGCTCCCATCGGCAGACGAGTCCGTGTCGCTGTTTGGTGATCCGGTGACCGACGTCAAGCTCCCCTCGCCCTCCATCCCACTGGTGTATTCAGAGTCCGTGGTGTGGCCCTCCATGGCCATGTGGGATGCAGCTCCCTCGTGCTCCGGTGCCACTGTACCTCCGCCTGATGATGCTGATGCACAAAAGAACAGGGAGAGCAGAAAAAGGGGGGGACGACAGAAGAAAGACAGGTTGAGTGCATGGCTTACCACTACAGTTGGCGGACAATACAGACACAGCAGCCCCCTGCACTACGCCGTGCTCTTGCCCTCTACAGATGCAACTCCTGGGATCTGGCCTACATGGCTATGGTGGACATCTGTACACATAGATGCCACAGGGGCATTAATACCTGTACTTGGCACTCTTCTGAGGTGGGGTGGAATGCCACATGGCCTGCATTAAGGAGGGGCCTAGTCTACGGAACTCGCCCTGGCCTAGGGAAAAACCCACAGCACCCCTCCCCCACCCAGACCCCTCAACTGCGCGCAAAGTCCCCAGAATGAGAGTGTACTCACCCCCTTGTGTCTGCTGTGTTGCCCTCAAGCGCCCATCCAACTCCGGTTAGGCCACCGCCAGGATCCTGAACATCAGGGGGATCATGGTGCGACGGGCACCCCTCCCACGTTGGGAGGCCATCCCCAGCTGAGCCTCCGCCGTATTCTTGCTCCAGCGGCGAATGTCCTCCCATCTTTTCCTGCAGTGGGTGCCCCGTCTCTGGTGGACCTCCAGGGTCCGGACGTCCTTGGCGATGGCACGCCAAGTGTCCTTCTTCTGGTGGGCGCTGACCTACATGACATGCACAGGGGAAGAAGAGAATTCATTACCAACTGCACCGTCAATGTGAGTGGCCCCCATCCCTACCCTTGCCATGTGGCATATGCATTCACAGTCCTTCATGTTCCCTGAACTCTGCCCCCTTCCAACTAACATCCAGCCCTCTCCACCCAGGCATAGCCCATACAACGTGCTCCGTGTGTACTTACCTGTTGATCTGGAGGACCGTAGAGTAGCGTGCACTGGGGGAGGACCCCGTCCACGAGCTTTTCCAAATCCTGAGCAGTGAAGGCAGGGGCCCTTTCCCCAGATGCAGCAGCCATTGTCTCTTCCAGACTGAGGTCACAGCAGCACTTGCAGTGTAGGTCCTCTCCTGTCGAAGATCAGGTATCGAGTGATTGAACGGATAGAAAATAGCGGTCACGCCACGACGGTGATGTCCGCGGCGGTGCGTATCATCACCGCCGGCGCACTTCATCATTGGCTCCTGGGACCCATAGGGTCCTATGTTAACCAATGCAGCATTGCGCCGCGGTCTATGACCGCCTACCGCGACGGTGTACAACGCCAGCGCAGATGCCTCACATCCCATTGTCCCAGTTTAGAGGTCAGGCAGCCACCATTTCAGGGGGCCACATGGCTTCATTTACTACTGCGTCACACATACCTAGACCTACACTCAACACACATACAGGAAGAGTTTTATGTTTGGTGTCGTGTTCTGTGTATCTGTGGGTACATACCTGGGAATTTGTTGACTCTGTGGTCGCTGTTGTCCTTCCTAGGCGCCGTCAGCTGGGCCATTTGAGAAGATGGCGGAATCCTCCGGTGTACCGACCGTTGGTGGACCTGTTGACAATGGAGGAGAGACATTTAATCATCACCTACAGGTTTGACCGTGCCACTATCCAGGAACTATGTACGTAGTTGGAGCCAGACCTGATGTCACCAATCCGCCATCCCACTGGAATCCCCCCTGACGTGCAGGTGCTGTCAGTGCTCCATTTCCTTGCAAGTGGGTCTTTTCAGACAACAGTGGCCATGGCATCAGGAATGTCCCAGCCTATGTTTTCCAACGTGTTGTCCAGAGTGTTGTCTGCCCTGCTGAAACACGTAAGGAGCTACATCGTTTTCCCTCAGGTGGAGGATTTGGCTACAGTTAAAGGTGACTTCTATGCCCTTGGACATATCCCCATCATTATAGGTTCTATTGGTGGCACCCATGTAGCTCTGATCCCCCCCCACAGGAGTGAACAGGTGTACAGGAACCGGAAGAGTTATCATTCTATGAATGTACAGATGGTATGTTTGGCAGACCAGTACATCTCCCAGGTAAATGCTATGTTCCCTGGCTCAGTGCATGACGCCTACATCCTGCGGAATAGCAGTATCCCGTATGTGATGGGTCAACTCCAGAGGGACCGTGTGTGGCTATTAGGGAATCTGGTTACCTTAACCTGTCCTGGCTATTGACCCCAGTGAGGAATCCCAGGGCAGAGGAACGCTACCATGAGGCCCATGGGCGGACTAGGAGGGTGATCGAACGCACCTTCGGCCTCCTGAAGGCCAGGTTCAGGTGCCTCCATATGACAGGTGGTTCCCTATTCTACTCACCGAAGAAGGTGTGCCAGATCATCATCGCCTGCTCGATGCTTCACAATCTTGCTTTGCGACGCCAGGTGCCTTTTCTGCAGGAGGATGGTCCAGATGGCGGTGTTGTGGAATCTGTGGAGCCTGTGGAGCCTGTGGACAGTGATGAGGAGGAAGCTGAGGAAGAAGACATAGACAACAGGGAGTCAGTCATACAGCAATATTTCCAGTGACACACAGGTGAGAACATTTTATTTTACTATTACTTTCACTTTCACACTTCTACCTCTATCCTGTCTGTCTATAGTAGCAGTATTTGGTAACTGAGTTGTACCTTTCCATTACGGTTTCACAGGTGTGGTTATCAACGTGTGTCATCTGCTTGCATCCTTCATGGACTTGTGATGTGTGACATAGGTATGTTGGCTTTACAATTGAACACGCATTTTGACACTGTCATTGATAATACAAATTTAACAAATCACAGACTGACTCCAGATTGTTTTGTGCTTCAAGGGTGTTTATTTAAGTGCTCAAAAATGGAGGGGGGTTGTAAAATGGTGATGGGGGACGGTGGAGGAATGTCCATGGCAGAGTCCAGTCTATTGGTCACACAGGTGCACTGCCCATATGGGCATAGGAAGTGGAGCTGGGGCAGTTTGAGTATGGACAGGGTAACAAAGTGGGACAGTGGGAGGACAATCAGGGTGGTCTCATTTCCATCTTGCTCTGTCCTGTTCCTGGATCTCAGGGACCGCTTGCGGGGTGGTTGTCCGTCTGCAGGGGGTGGGGTGCTGGTGTGGTGGTCTTGTGGCGGGGTGTCCTGTCCAGTAGCGCCGGCGGAGGTGGTGGGCAGTTCATCGCCCTGGCTAGTGTCAGGGGCCCCTTGGAGTGCCACGGTGTCCCTCATGGTCTTCTGTATGTCCTTCAGCATGCCTATGATGGTGCCCAGGGCGGAGCTGATGGTTCTGAGCTCCTCCCTGAACCCCAAATACTGTTCCTCCTGCAGGCGCTGGGTTTCCTGAAACTTGTCCAGGACCGTCACCATCGTCTCCTTGGAGTGGTGGTATGCTCCCATGATGGAGAAGAGGGCCTCGTGGAGAGTGGGTTCCCTTGGCCTGTCCGCCCCCTGTCGCAAGGCAGCCCTCCCAGTTCCCCTGTGTTCCTGTGCCTCCGTCCCCTGGACCGTGTGCCCGCTACCACTGCCCCCAGGTCCCTGCTCTTGTTGGGGTGGTGGGTTATCCTGGGTTCCCTGTAGTGGTGGACACACCGCTGATTGACGTGTCCTGGGTACGGAGGTATGGGCCCGCTGGGTGGGTGCTGTGCTGGTGTTACCAGAAGGTGGAAGGTCAGTGTTGGGCTGTGCCTGTGCAAGGGGAACCGACTGTCCTGAGGCCCACGGTGCAGGATCCAGTAGGGCAGAGCTGCTGTCGTCACTGTGGGCCTCTTCTGTGGGTGGAGTGGAGATGTCTGGACCCTCCTGTGTGGTGACGTTCCGTAGTGGTCCTGCAGGAATATAAGAGCATGATTATTGCATGTGTGTGTGTAATGGTGTGCAATGGGTGGGTGTGCGTGCACCCCAGTGCAAGCATTCCTGTGTGTGGGTTTGTGTGATGATGGTTAGGGGGTTGTTATGGATATGTGCAGTGAGCATGCTTTGGTGAGGGGTGACCATGCTTAGTTGTGTCATGCAGGGCTTGGTGTTGGGATAGGTGGTTTGTGTTATTAGTACATTAGTGAGGTGTTGGAGTGATAGGGAAGGGGGTGAGGGTGGGGGTGTGTGATAGCATGCAGGTAGGGTGGGGGATATGATAGTTAAGATTTGACTTACCAGTGTCCATTCCTCCACCGACTCCTCTGAGGCCCTCTTGATGCATGATGGTCAAGACTTGCTCCTCCCATGTTGTAAAAATTGTTGGGGAGGAGGTAGGGGTCCGCCGCCAGTCCGCTGTACCGTGATGTTGTGCCTGGAGACCACGGAACGCACCTTCCCCCGTAGGTCGTTCCACCTCTTCCTGATGTCCTCCCGATTTCTTGGATGCTGTCCCACAGCGTTGACCCTGTCCACGATTCTTCGCCATAGCTCCATCTTCCTGGCTATGGAGGTGTGCTGCACCTGTGAGCCAAATAGCTGTGGCTCTACCCGTAGGATTTCCTCCACCATGACCCTGAGCTCCTCCTCGGAAAACCTGGGGTGTCTTTGGTGTGACATGGGGTGGTGTGGGTGATGTGTGGGGTGGTGTAAGTGTTGATGTGTGTGGTGATGGTTAGTGGAATGTGGTGTTTTGTGCATGGAATGTTGTATGGGTGATGGTGTTGTGTGCCTCTGTGTGGTGGGGTTCTCAATTGCTGTGCTCTCTGTCTCTCGGCTTCCTCAAAATTTCTGATCGTAGGGGTTTGTGGGTGATGTGGGTGTGTGTTTTATATTGAATTGGGTGTGTGGGAGTGTTGTTTGTATATGTATCAGGTGTGTGTATTTGGAATTGTCCAATGTGGCGGTGTTTTGGAGATGTGTGTGTATTTTGAGTGCAGCGGTGTGTACTGCCAATGGAATACCGCAGTTGAAAGACCGCCGCGTGGATTCGTGGGTCGTGATAGCATGGGCGTGTTTCTGTTGGCGTGACGGTGGAGGAATTGTTTTCGCCAGTTTATCACTGACCTTTGGTGTGGCGGACTTATGTGGGTGTCTGAATTTTGGCGGATTGCGAGATGTGGGTCATAATAGCTAATGGCAGAATTCTGCGGCCGCGGCGGTGTATTGGCAGTCTTCTGCACAGCAGTAAGCAGCTTTTACCGCCAATGTTGTAATGACCCCCATAGTCCGGTACAGATTGAGACACTCTTGGTTGTTATCTCTCTCCTGAATTCAGGCTAAATGTAAGGCAAGGCCTTTATGTTAACTGTGTCTGCACATATCTGTGTTTTAAATATTTTTATGAATAATTTATATTAAGAGATTGGGCAATATCATTAAGAATTTGCCCTATCCCTTTTAAGATCAAACAAACTTTCAACATGATTTGGGGACAAGCCTTGCCTAAATAATGATGTTAAACACAATGGTCATTGTTAGAAATGGGGTCTTTGGTTGACAGTCAGGTTACCCCCTGTTCAAGCAAGGACCCTCACTCTAGTCAGGGTAAAAGAGAATCACCCTCAGCTGACCCCTGCTTACCCCCTTGGTAGCTTGGCAGAGCATTAGGTTTAACTTCAGAGTGCTAGGTGTAAAGTATTTGTACCAACACACACAGGTGGTCATTACAACCCTGGCGGACGGTGTTAAAGGTGCGGTAATACCGCAAACAGGCCGGCGGACAAAAAAAGGGAATTACGACCCTGGCGGAAACCGCCAACTAAGACAGCCACTTTAACACACCGCCCGCCACGGCGGTACAGACAAACAGCGCAGCGGTCACCGCCAACAGACAGGCGGGAGACAATGTACCGCCCACACTATCACAACACACCTATCCGCCACCTTTTCCGGGGCGGATTCACCGTGGATAAAAACACAGCGGAAACAGCTTTTGCTATGGGAAAACGCTCACCTCAACACATCCCATGAGAAATGAGGACACCATGGAGCCGGAACTACAAATACTCCCAGCCCTTGCATTCCAGCTCATCTACGACCAACAGCGACATAGGCGCAGAAGATACCGGTGAGTACTGCACCTACGACACGGGGGAGGGGGGAGGCAAAAGTTACGGGGACACCCACCAAACACCCCCACCCTCGCATATTACAACATACACACCAATGCATTCACAAAAATCACAGTAACAACCCACAATCCCCCCGGAAGAATGCAAAGACAAAGCGAATAGCGGTCAAACTTTGTATTGTGCCAATATACTACTCATTAAAAAATATACGGATATATATCACGAAATCTGTCAAAAATAAATGTACAATCCAAGAAGTAGTGCAGATATGTACACAACAATGTCCGTGCACCAACAGTCCAAAAATGCATGGGCGACGCCCACAATAGATACCTGACCAAAATCCGAGAGAACACTGCCGGGGCATCAAATAGAAACAATACAGGCACCTCAGGGGGAAGGGAAGGGGGGGCACCTCAGCCACATGAATGCGAAGCCAGATCCACGACGGGGCTACATGCCCATTGATGTATCCTGGGGAGTGCAAAGCCACAGTCTCTCAAGTCACTTCAGTGGGTGGGTTGCCCACTGTGCCATCCTGGGGAGTGCAAAGCCACAGTCTCTCAAGTCTCTACAGTGGGTGGCTTGCCCACTGTTACATCCTGGGGAGTGCAAAGCCACAGTCTCTCAAGTTTCTACAGTGGGTGGCTTGCCCACTGTGCCATCCTGGGGAGTGCAAAGACACATCTTCGCAAGTAGATGCAGTTCTCTACTGGTACTGGGTGGGACTGGTGCCCAGACTGGATGAGTCTCCCCGTGAAAGTACATGTCCTGTCACTGTCCCAGCTGCACATGGGAGAACGATGGCCGATGTGCCGGACTATTCATACCCACACGGTATTTGCCCTGTTCAGCGGTCTTCACCATAGCGGTCTAGGCCTTGTTCAGCGGTCTTCACCATGGCAGTCTTTGGCCTGTTCAGCGGTGCTTTGCCATGGCAGTCTTTGGCCTGTTCAGCGGTGCTTTGCCATGGCGGTCTTTGCCCTGTTCAGCGGTCTTCACCATGGCAGTCTTGGCCTTGTTCAGCAGTCTTCACCATGGCAGTCTTTGGCCTGTTCAGCGGTGCTTTGCCATGGCAGTCTTTGGCCTGTTCAGCGGTGCTTTGCCATGGCGGTCTTTGCCCTGTTCAGCGGTCTTCACCATGGCAGTCTTTGGCCTGTTCAGCAGTGCTTTGCCATGGCAGTCTTTGCCCTGTTCAGCGGTATTCACCATGGCGGTCTTGGCCTTGTTCAGCGGTCTTCACCATGGCAGTCTTTGCCCTGTTCAGCAGTCTTCACCATAGCAGTCTTTGCCCTGTTCAGCGGTCTTCACCATGGCGGTCTTGGCCTTGTTCAGCGGTCTTCACCATGGCAGTCTTTGGCCTGTTCAGTGGTGCTTTGCCATGGCGGTCTTTGCCCTGTTCAGCGGTCTTCACCATGGCAGTCTTTGGCCTGTTCAGCGGTGCTTTGCCATGGCGGTCTTTGCCCTGTTCAGCGGTCTTCACCATGGCAGTCTTTGGCCTGTTCAGCGGGGCTTTGCCATAGCAGTCTTTGGCCTGTTCAGCGGTGCTTTGCCATGGCAGTCCTTGGCCTGTTCAGCGGTGCTTTGCCATGGCGGTTCTGGTACGGATATTGGTGTGTGGCATTACGATCTCCACAATGGACATTGGTGTGTGGCATGATGATCTCCACAATGGACATTGGTGTGTGGCATTACGAACTCCACACTCGACGTTGGTGTGTGGCATGACGAACTCCACACTGGACGTTGGTGTGTGGCTTGACGTTCCATCATTGCCCAGCGGGGCTGTGGGATTCTGGACCCTCATGGGCTGTGACTCCGGCGGTGGCGTTGGTCTCCTGACCAGTAACGATACTTGAGCCCTCCTGGGCTGTGACTCCTGCGGTGGCGGTGGTCTCCTGACCAGTAACGATACTTGAGCCCTCCTGGGCTATGACTCTGGCGGTGGTCTCTGGACCAGTGATGATACTTGAGCCCTCCTGGGCTATGACTCTGGCTGTGGTCTCATGACCAGTGACGATACTTGAGCCCTCCTGGGCTGTGACTCCGGCGGTGGCGGTGGTCTCCTGACCAGTAACAATACTTGAGCCCTCCTGGGCTATGACTCTGGCGGTGGTCTCTGGACCTGTGATGATACTTGAGCCCTCCTGGGCTATGACTCTGGCGGTGGTCTTATGACCAGTGACGATACTTGAGCCCTCCTGGGCTGTGACTCCGGCGGTGGCGGTGGTCTCCTGACCAGTAACGATACTTGAGCCTTCCTGGGCTATGACTCTGGCGGTGGTCTCTGGACCAGTGATGATACTTGAGCCCTCCTGGGCTATGACTCTGGCGGTGGTCTCATGACCAGTGACCATACTTGAGCCCTCCTGGGCTGTGACTCCGGCGGTGGCGGTGGTCTCCTGACCAGTGACGATACTTGGGCCCTCCTGGGCTGTGACTCTGGCGGTGGTCTCCCGACCAGTAACGACGGTGCTGGAGGTTGTGTCTGGACCTCCGGAAATGATGGCGCACTTCTCCGCCGTGACACTCACAACAGGTTGGGGAGACTTCCTCGGGACCTTCCCCACCTTCTTTTGAGTTACAGATGACTCACCAATCGCCTTGGATCCCATTTCACTGTTAGTCCCACAAGGAGTCTTGACACGGTCCCGTTGTCCACTCCCCAATTTCGGAGCCTTTACAGGGGGTGGGCTGACAGTGCCTTAGCTCCGGGTCCTATTGCCTGCCCTGGTGGACGGGGCACTCCAAAAACCTGTTACACGCACCACTGGTACTGGAGGCTTTTTAGCTGAGGCGCTACGACGGGACTGATGAATTGGAGGAGGGGTGGGGGCAAAAAGGTCAATTTGACATAGGGAAAGTTTCTGATGTACACTGGGATGGGTAGCTGGAGGGGCTCTGAGAGTGGAGGAAGAGGAGGTGGTTGTAGGAGGTGTCACTTTAGCTGTTTTGGGTGCAGGTGCAGGTACCTGAGGCTGTCGTGAGGTGGATGGATGTTGGGTGAGTGATTGCCGGCGTTTGTGTACTTTGGGAGGGGGCGTCACAGTCACACTGGGAGAGGACACAGGGGACGTGTATATGGCAGTGGAGCTGGTGAGTGCAGGTGAGCGGCTTGTGGTGCTGGGTGTCCTGGTGCGAGTCCTAGTGCCTGTAGATGTGGTGCATGAAGGTGTGTGTGTAGACGACACTGGGAGGGAGAAGGGAGAAGAGGAGGAGGGGGACACAGTGGAGACAGTGGATGTTGCTATATCTGTATGGGTCTGATGCTTGTGTGAGTGCCTGTGGTGTGTGTGGTGCCTATGTTTGCTTGAGCTACTTGTGTGTGTTGACTTGTGTGCATGCTGGTCTGTAGGTGTGCTTGGGGTGGGCTGGGGTACAGGGGATTGGGTCTGGGTGGAGGAAGTTGGAGGGGGGAGGCTGGACACAGGGACAATGGCTGCCATCAGTGCTGAGGCCAGAGATTGCAGGGTTCGCTGAAGGACAGCCTGACCAGAATGAATGCCTTCCAGGAATGCATTACTGTGTTTCAACTCTCGTTCTACACCCTGGATGGCATTCACAATGGTAGACTGCCCAACAGTGAGTGACCTGAGGAGGTCAATGGCCTCCTCACTGAGGGCAGCAGGGGTGACTGGGGCAGGGCCTGAGGTGCCTGGGGCGAAGGTGATGCCCACCCTCCTGGGTGAGCGGGCACGGGGCGAACGCTGAGGGGCTGCTGGGAGGGCGGTGCTGGTAGGGGAGGTGGCGGCTGTACCTGTAGAAGTGAGGCGCACAGATGGTGCCGCCACCACAGGGGAGCTCCCATCGGCGGACAAGTCCGTGTCGCTGTTTGGTGATCGTGTGGCCGACGTGAAGCTCCCCTCGCCCTCCGTCCCACTGGAGAATTCAGAGTCTGTGGTGTGGCCCTCCATGGCCATGTGGGATGCAGCTCCCTCGTGCTCCGGTGCCACTGCACCTCCGCCTGTTGATGCTGATGTACAGAAGGACAGGGAGAGCAGAAAAAGTGTGGAGACGGAAGAAAGAGAGTTTTAGTGCATGGCATACCGCTACCGTTGGCGGACAAGACAAACGCAGCAGCCCCCTGCATTACGCCGTGCTCCTGCCCTCTGCACATGCAATTTCTGGGATATGGCCTACATGGCAATGGTAGAAATCTGCCCACATGGATGGCTAAGGGGCAACTATACATCAATTTGGCTTTTTTTTTTGCTGGGGTAGAGTGCCACATGGCCTACATAACGGAGGGGCCTTGCCTACCTAACTTGCCCTGGCCTAGGGACACCCACAGCCCACCACCCCCACCCAGACAGCTCCACTGCACGCAAAGTCCATAGGATGAGGTTGTACTCACCCCCTTGTGTCTGCTGTGATGTCCTTAAGCGCCCATCCAACTCCTGGTAGGCCACCACCAGGATCCGGAACATTAGGGGGGTCATGGTGCGACGGGCACCCCTCCCACGTTGGGAGGCCATCCCCAGCTGAGCCTCCGCCGTCTTCTTGCTGCAGCGGCGAATGTCCTCCCATCTCTTCCGGCAGTTGGTGCCCCGTCTCTGGTGGGCCCCAAGGGTCCGGACTTCCTTGGCGATGGCACGCCAAATGTCCGTCTTCTGGTGGGCGCTGACCTACATGACATGCACAAGGAAAGAGGAACAGTCATTACCTACAGACCGTCGTTGTAATTGGCCCCCTCCCAACTCTATCCATGTGGCCCATTCATCCCCATGCATGACTGTTCTATGTACTCTGCCCCCCTCCCTCATCCACCCAGCCCTCTCCACCCAGGCCTAGCCCATACAACGTGCTCCCTGTGTACAAACCTGTTGGTCTGGAGGACCGTAGAGTAGCGTATACTGGGGGAGGACCCTATCCACAAGTTTCTCCAACTCCTGTGCAGTGAAGGCAGGTGCCCTTTCCCCAGACGCAGCAGCCATCGTCGCTTCCAGACCGAGGTCACAGCAGCACTAGCAGTGTAGGTCCTCTCCTGTTGAAGGTCAGGTATCTAGTGATTGAACAGATAGAAAATGGTGGTGACGTCCGCGGCGGTGACGTCCGCGGCGGTGCGCATCATCACCGCCAGCGCACCTGTTCATTGGCTCCTGGGACCCATAGGGTCCAATGTTAACCAATGCAGCATTGCGCCGCGCTCTACGACCGCCTACCGCGATGGTGTCCAACGCCAGTGCAGTTACCCCACAATTCCATTGTCCCAGTTTAGAGGTCAGGCAGCCGCCATTTCAGGGGCCCACATGGCTTCAATTACTACTGCGTCACACATACTGAGGCCTACACTCAAAACCTTTCCCGGATGGGTTAATTGTCTGGTGTAGTCTTGTGTGTGACTGTGGGTACATACCTGGAGGAATGCTGATAGTTTTTTCGCTGTTGTCCTTCTTAGGCACCGTCAGTTGGGACATATTGGCAAATGGCGGAATCCGCCGGTGTACCGACCGCTGGTGGACCTGTTGACAATGGAAGAGCGACATGTCATTGTGACCTACCGGTTTGACCGTGCCACAATCTGGGAACTATGTACCCAGTTGGAGCCAGACCTGATGTCACCAATCCGCCATCCGACTGGAATACCCCCTGACATGCAGGTGCTGTCAGTGCTCCATTTCTTTGCAAGTGGGTCTTTTCAGACAACAGTGGCCATGGCATCAGGGATGTCCCAGCCTATGTTTTCCAACGTCTTGTCTAGAGTGTTGTCTGCCCTGCTGAAACACGTAAGGAGATACATCATTTTCCCTGAGGTGGTGGATTTGCCTACAGTGAAAGGTGACTTCTATGCCCTTGGACATATCCCCAACGTCATAGGTGCCATTGATGGGACCCATGTAGCTCTGGTCCCCCCCGCAGGAATGAACAGGTGTGCAGGAACAGGAAGAGTTATCATTCGATAAATGTCCAGATGGTCTGTTTGGCAGACCATTACATCTCTCAGGTAAATGCAATGTTCCCTGGCTCAGTGCATGACGCCTACATCCTGTGGAATAGCAGCATCCCTGATATGATGGGTGAACTCCAGAGGCACCGTGTATGGCTATTGGGGGACTCTGATTACCCCAACCTGTCCTGGCTACTGACCCCAGTGAGGAATCCCAGGACCAGGGCAGAGGAACGCTACAATGAGGCCCATGGGCGGACTAGGAGGGTGATCGAGCGTACCTTCGGCCTCCTGAAGGCCAGGTTCAGGTGCCTCCATATGACAGGTGGGTCCCTATTCTACTCACCGAAGAAGGTGTGCGATATCATCATCGCCTGCTCCATGCTCCATAACTTGGCATTGCGACGCCAGGTGCCTTTTCTGCAGGAGGATGATCCAGATGACGGTGTTGTTGCAGCGGGTGAGCCTGTGGAGCCTGTGGACAGTGATGAGGAGGAAGCTGATGAAGATGAAAACGACAACATGGAGTCAGTCATACAGCAATATTTTCAATGAGACACAGGTGAGTACAATTTCATGTTTCACATTATATTACATTTCACACGTCTACCTCTATCCTGTACCTACATTTCACTCCCTATTTGGTAACTGAGTTGTCCCCTTCCATTTAAGTTTCAGTAATGTGGTAACCTACGTGTCAACAGCTTTCACCCTTGAAAGGCTTGTGATGTGTGACATTGGTATGTTGACCTTCCAATGGGTAACCTTTTTTAACACTGTAATTGACAATACAAAGTTCACAATCATTGACTGACTCCAATATTTTTAAGGTTTCAAGGGTGTTTATTGAAGTGCATAAAAATGTAGGGGGGTTGTGAAATGGGGAGAGGTCATGGTGGAAGAATGTCCATGGCAGAGTCCTGTCTATTAGTCTCACAGGTACATTGCACATCTGGCCATTGGAAGTGGAGCTGGGGAAGTTTAAGTATGGACAGGGTAACAAAGTGGGACAGTGGGGGGACAATCAGGGTAGTCTTATTTCCTGGCGGGGGTCTTGCCATCTTGCTCTGTCCTATTCCTGGTTCTCAGGGCCCGCTTTCGTGGTGGTTGTCCATCTGCAGGGGGTGGGGTGCTGGTGTGTTGGTCCTGTGGCGGGGCGTCCTGTCCACTAGCGCCGGCAGAGGTGGTTGGCATTTCATCGTCCTGGCTAGTGTCAGGGGCCCCTTGGAGTGCCACGGTGTCCCTCAAGGTCTTTTGAATGTCCGTCAGCACCCCTACGATGGTGCCCAGGGCGGAGCCGATGGTCCTGAGCTCCTCCCTGAACCCCAAATACTGCTCCTCCTGCAGGGTCTCCTGAAACTTGTCCAGGACCGTTGCCATCGTCTCCTGGGAGTGGTGGTATGCTCCCATGATGGAGGATAGGGCCTCGTGGAGAGTTGGTTCCCTTGGCCTGTCCTCCCTCTGTCGCACAGCAGCCCTCCCAGTTCCCCGGTGTTCCTGTGCCTCCGTCCCCTGGACCGTGTGCCCACTACCACTGCCCCCAGATCCCTGTTGTTGTTGGGGTGGTGGGTTACCCTGGGTGCCCTGTAGTGGTGGACACACCGCTGATTGACCTGTCCTGGGTAGGGAGGTATGGGCCCGCTGGGTGGGTGCTGTGCTGGTGTTACCAGAGGGTGGCAGTTCGGTGTTGGGCTGTGGCTGGGCAAGGGGAACCGACTGTCCTGAGGCCCACGATGGTCCGGGCTGGTCATCAAGATCCAGTAGGGCAGAGCTGCTGTCGTCACTGTGGGCCTCTTCTGGGGGTGGAGTGGTGTTGTCTGGACCCTCTGGTGTGGTGACGTTCATTCGGGTTCCTGCGGGGGTATAAGTACATGATTATTGCATGTGTGTGTTTCATGGTGTCGATGGTTGGGTGTGCGTGAACCCCAGTGCAGGCATTCCTGTGTGGGGGCTTGTGTGGTGATGGTTGGGGGGTGTTGTGGGTCTGTGCAGTGGGCATGCTTTAGTGATGGGTGTCCATGCTTAGTTGTGTCATGCAGGTCTTGGGGTTGGGATGGGTGGTTGGTGTTGTTGGTAGATTAGTGAGGAGTTAGGGTGTTAGGGGAGAGTGTGAGGGTGGGGGTGTGTGATGTCATGCAGGTAGGGTGGGGGATATGATAGTGAACTTACCAGTGTCTGTTCCTCCAACGACTCCTCCGAGGCCCTCAGGATGCAAGATGGACAAGACTTTCTCCACCCATGTTGTTAGTTGTGGGGGAGGAGGTGGGGGCCGCCGCCAGTCCGCTGTACCACGATGTGGTGCCTGGAGACCGTGGAATGCACCTTCCCCCGTAGGTCGTTCCACTTCTTCCTGATGTCCTCCCTATTTCTTGGGTGCTGTCCCTCAGCGTTGACCCTGTCGACTATTCTTTGCCATAGCTCCATCTTCCTGGCTATGGATGTGTACTGTACCTGTGAGCCAAATAGCTGTGGCTCTACCCGTAGGATTTCCTCCACCATGACCCTGAGCTCCTTTTCGGAGAAGCGGGGTGTCTTTGGCGTGACATGGGGTGGTGTGTGTGATGTGTGGGGTGGTGTATGTGTTGATGAGTGTGGTGAGTGTGGTGGTATGTGGTGTTTTGTGCGTGGATGTTGTGTGGGTGATGGTGTAGTGTGCCTCTTTGTGATGGTGTTATCTATTCTGTGCTGTCTCTCTCTGGCCTTCGTCTCTAATTTGTGGTCGTAGGGGTTTGTGGGTGATGTGGGTGTGTGTTTTATATTGTGTTGGGTGTGTGGGAGTGGTGTGTGTATGTGTATCAGGTGTGTGTATTTGGAATTGTCCAATGTGGCTGTGTTTTGTAAGTGTGTGTGTATTTTGAGCGCGGCGGTGTGTACCGCCAATGGAATACCGCGGTTGAAAGACCGCCGCGTGGATTCGTGGGTCGTAATAGCATGGGCGTGTTTCTGTTGGCGTGGAGGTGGAGGATTTGTTTCTGCATATTTATCGCTGACCTTTGGTGTGGCGGACTTGTGTGGGTTTCTGAATTTCGGCGGATTCCGTGATGTGTGTCATAATAGCTGTGGCGGTCTCCCGCCGCCGCGGCGGTGTATTGGCGGTCTTCTGCACGGCGGTAAGCGGCTTTTACCGCCAATGTTGTAATGACCCCCACAGTAACTTAAGGAAAACACTACAAAATGACACAACACCAGTTTAGAAAAATAGGAAATATTTATCTAAACAAAACATGCCAAAACGACAAAAATCCAACATACAGAAGTCAAGTTATTAATTTTTAAAGATTAAACTCAATAATAGCTCTTAGAAACAAAAATGCATCGATGAGGTGTTAACACGGTGTCGTGACGGAGTCGTTCCCAACAAGCCGACACCAGCGGCGCCGGACACGGAGTCGCGTAGACCCCCAAGTACAGTACCTTTGGTGAATAGTGAAAACAAGTCGATGCGCAAAGTCGGGGTTCGCGGCATCGGTGCGAAATGTTGAATCCACGCACTTCGAGCGGCGTCGGTCACGACGTAGTGCGTGACTTCCACGGAGTCTGGCCTGCGAAGAGAGTCGCCGGATTCAGCAGCGGCGTCGGTCCGAAGTCGTCCGAAGTCGATTTCCTTGGATTTCCACCAGCTTTCCTTTCAAGGGCCCAGGGACTGGATAGGGCACCACTTGTCAGAGCAGAAGTCTCTCCAGAGACTCCAGGTGCTGGCAGAGAGAAGTCTTTGCTGTCCCTGAGACTTCAAACAACAGGAGGCAAGCTCTAAATCAAGCCCTTGGAGATTTCTTCACAAGATGGAAGGCACACAAATTCCAGTCTTTGCCCTCTTACTCTGGCAGAAGCAGCAACTGCAGGGTAGCTCCACAAAGCACAGTCACGGGCAGGGCAGCACTTCTCCTCAGCTCTTTAGCTCTTCTCCAGGCAGAGGTTCCTCTTGTTTCCAGAAGTGTCCTAAAGTCTGTGGTTTTGGGTGCCCTTCTTATACCCAATTTCTCCTTTGAAGTAGGCCTACTTCAAAGTAAAGTCTCTTTTGAATGTGAAATCCTGCCTTTCCCAGGCCAGGCCCCAGTCACCAGGGGGTCGGAGACGGCATTGTGTGAGGACAGGCACAGCCCTTTCAGGTGCAAGTGACCACTCCTCCCCTCCCTCCTAGCACAGATGGCTCATCAGGAAATGTAGGCTACACCCCAGCTCCCTTTGTGTCACTGTCTAGTGTGAGGTGCAACCATCCCAACTATCAAACTGACCCAGACAGGGAATCCACAAACAGGCAGAGTCACAGAAATGGTATAAGCAAGAAAATGCTCACTTTCTAAAAGTGGCATTTTCAAACGCACAATCTTAAAATCAACTTTACTAAAAGATGTATTTTTAAACTGTGAGCTCAGAGACCCCAAACTCCACATATCCATCCGCTCCCAAAGGGAATCTACACTTTAATCAGATTTAAAGGTAGCCCCCATGTTAACCTATGAGAGGGACAGGCCTTGCAACAGTGAAAAAACGAATTTAGCAATATTTCACTGTCAAGACATATAAAACGCATTACTATATGTCCTACCTTAACCATACACTGCACCCTGCCCTTGGGGCTACCTAGGGCCTACCTTTAGGGGTGCCTTACATATAAGAAAAGAGAAGGTTTAGGCCTGGCAAGTGGGTACACTTGCCAAGTCGAATTTACAGTTAAAACTGCACACACAGGCACTGCAATGGCAGGTCTGAGACATGATTATAGAGCTACTTATGTGGGTGGCACAACCAGTGCTGCAGGTCCACTCGTAACTTTTGATTTACAGGCCCTGGGCACCTCTAGTGCACTGTACTAGGTACTTACTAGTAAATCAAATATGCCAATCATGGATAAACCAATCAACATTACAATTTACACAGAGAGCATTTTCACTTTAGCACTGGTTAGCAGTGGTAAAGTGCTCAGAGTTCAAAAGCCAACAGCAACAGGTCAGAAAAAATAGGAGGCAGGAGGCAAAAAGATTGGGGATGACCCTGCATAAGCAAAAAAGTCCAACAGTCATAAAAGCTGAGCAATGTATTTCCATAGTGCTCATCAAAAGGGACCAATAAGGTTCTTCACTATAGTTGAACAATCTGGAGGGACACTGGTTCAGTGGTTTCTCCTAGTCCAACAACAATAATTCCGGTGCTATATCTGTTGTATTCTGTCCTAGGTCACCATGTGTCCTCTATCATAATTTTATCCGACACAATAATATTAAACCACTTTCAGGGTCATTCCTTATTCTACCCCAAGGTGCTGTCCATATTTCTAAATCTTAGGTGTCACAGAAACATCTGTAACACTAAAAAAAATGCAAGATCATGGTGTAGAGTTAAATCTGAGAGTGAGTTAGAGAAGGAGAGTGGAAGCAGCCAAAGTCATAACATAGCAGATTGTTTCAAAGAATATTAGTAAACAGATGGAAGAGGCAGAAAGGAGATTAGGCACAAGCGGAATGAGAATCTGCCAGCCAGATCCGGGTAGTGAACCTGCCAGTCAGATCTGGGTAGTGAGAAACATAATGTGATCAAGGAACATTGATATCATTGAGTTAAGTACACTAAGGTGGAGAGAATCAAAGAGTTCATGCTAAACAAAATACACATATTTTGGAATTTAAAATAAGAAGGTAAAGCAGTCAGAGGTAAAGAGAAAAGTGTTGTAAAAAGAGATCCTTTCTTAGCATGTATAAGGCAGGTAGACAGTTCATGTAGAATACCAAGTTGTAGGTTGATTAAAGAAGTTACAGGTTACATGGTAAAGTACCCCACCTGCTGCAGCAGCCTTACCATTCAGACCACTCTTTCTAACTGACACTCTTACAGGCTCTCATCAACATTCCATGGCATTGCACACTGGCTGAGCATCAGAGAACAGGGAATCTATGGAGAGAATGCATTGCAATTAACAGCTGGTTAACCCCTTCTGTGCCGGGGACGTAATGGTTACGTCCACTGGCACAGTGCTCCTGTGCCGAGGACGTAACCATTACGTCCTCAGCACTGAGCTGAGAGGGAGCGCTAGCGCTCCTTCTGTGGGCTTCCTTCCCACCCCCCAAGGCAGGGATGGAAGGGGACGCCCTTCCCCTTCCACCCCTGACCCCCACCGACCCCCCCCCAGTAACGTCTCATGGCCTCAGGGCGCATTCGCGGTCTGACCTCATCAGAGGCCACTTCCCCATTGATCGGAAAAGAAATCCAAAGCATTTCTCTTCCGATCATGTGATGGGGGCATTTTGTTTTTTAGAGTTGGGGAGCAACCCTTTAGGCAAGGGTCGCTCCCCTAGGGGGCACGTTATATTTAGGCCATTTATGCCCCCGCAGGAGCAGATCGGCCTATTGTTATTAGGCTGATCTGCCCCCAGGGGGAGCAGAAACCTCTTGGCACCAGGGATCTTTTTTATTTTTTTTATTTTTTAGAGGTGGGGAGCAACCCCTTAGGCAAGGGTCGCTCCCCTGGTGGGGGGGGGGGAATTAATTTTTGGCCATTGCTGCTCTCCTTGGGGGAGATCAGCGTATTTCTGTTAGGCTGATCTGCCCCCGGGGGTGCAGAAACCACTAAGGTACCAGGGATTGGTGTGTGTATGTGTGTGTTTCCTTAAGGGGGCAGCCCCTTGGGAAAGGGTCGCTCCTCATGGGGGCACATTACTGTTGGCCATATATGTCCCCAGGGGGAAGATTGGCCTATTTTTGGAAGGCCCATCTGCCCCCAAGGGGGTGGGGTGTGGTGGGAAGAAAGCCCACCAGAGACAAGGGAAGTTTTTTTGGCCAAAATAAGAGGGTGGGGGTATGGCCATACCCCCACCCTAAATAAATGGGGCCAAAGTTGTTCTGCCCACCAGTGGGCAGATGGGGCAATTACCCCTGATCCACACCCCGGGGGCAGAAAGTCTACTAGATGCCAGGGAATTAAAAAAAAAAAAACAGTGGGGTGGTGGCTATGAACCAGTATGGGCATGGTTATGCCCCCACCCCAACTGAAGGGAGTAACAGTCTTTCAGCTGTCCCCCGCACTCTAAAACATCTTATCCCACAGCAAGCAAGAAGACATTTGATTTTTTGGGGTTTTGGTTTTACATTTGGGCCATGAGAGCTTGGCTAACTCTCAAAATCGTCCCACTTGGAATGGTGAGGGATGCACTTTATGGACTTTGGGATGCTGCTATGTAGAAAAATCCACAAGACCTAGACGCATCTGAAAACTAAACATCTCGGTGATTCCAGGGTGGTGTGTTTCACATACACCCCACATTTTCTTACCCACAATGCCCTGCAAACCTCCAACTTTGCTAGAAATCACACATTTTCCCCAAGTTTTGGTGATGGAACCTTCCGGAATCTGCAGGAATCCACAAAATTCCTACCACCCAGCATTGTCTTATCTATACCAATAAAAATTCTGCTGCACTTGTCAGCCTAAAAATGTTTTTTTTCAACTGCCATTTTGGACCTGCTTTGGTTCCCCCTCAATTTTGACATGTTTTTGGCTCTTCCCTGTCACAAGCACTTGGCCCACCTACACGAATGAGGTATCATTTTTACCGGGGGACTGAGGGGAACTTTTTTTTGTGGTATGAACTTTGTCCCGGTGCAGTGATCCCACACAGAAATGTGGGGAAAATATGATTGTTTAGCTAAATTTGAGGTTTGCTGAGGATTCTGGGTAAGAAAACATGGGGGGATCCACGCAAGTCACTCCTCCCTGGACTCCCCTGGGTGTCTAGTTTTCAGAAATGTCTGGGTTTGGTAGGTTTTCATTGCTGGTTGCTGAGCCCAGGACCTAAAACCCAGGTGCCCCCCCCCCCACAAAAACAGGTAGTTTTGTATTTGATAATTTTGATGTGTCCAGCTAGTGGCTTGGGGCATTTCCTTTCACGGGCAGTAGGCCTACCCACAAAAATGATGTACCATTTTTATTGGGAGAGTTGGGGGAACGCTGGGTTGAAGGAAATTTGTGGCTCCTCTCTGATTCCAGAACTGTCTGTCACCGAAATGAGAGGAAAAAGTGTTCTTTTGGCCAAATTTTGAGATTTGAAAAGGATTCTGGGTAACAGAACCTGGTCAGAGGCCACAAATCACCCCATCTTGGATTCCCCTAGGTGTCTAGTTTTCAAAAATGCACAGGTTTGCTAGGTTTCCCTAGGTGCCGGCTGAGCTAGAGGCCAAAATCCACAGCTGGGCACTTTGCAAAAACAGCTCTGTTTTCTTTGTGAAAATGTGATGTGTACACGTTGTGTTTTAGGGCATATCCTGTCGCGGGCGCTAGGCCTACCCGTACAAGTGAGGTACCATTTTTATCGAGAGACTTGGGGAAACACAGAATAGCAAAACAAGTGTTATTGCCTCTTATCTTTCTCTACATTTTTTCCTTCCAAATGTAAGACAGTGGGTAAAAAAGACATCTATTTGTGAAATGCCCTGTAATTCACATGCTAGTATAGGCAAACCATAATTCAGAGATGTGCAAATAACCACTGCTTCTCAACACCTTATCTTGTGGCAATTTTGGAAATACAAAGGTTTTCTTGATACCTATTTTTCACTTTTTATATTTCAGCAAATGAATTGCTGTATACCCGGTATAGAATGAAAACCCATTGCAAGGTACAGCTCATTTATTGGCCATTGGTACCTAGGGTTCTTGATGAACCTACAAGCCCGATATATCCCCGCAATCAGAAGAGTCGAGCTGATGTAACGGTATGTGGCTTTTAAAAATCTGACATTGCAGGAAAAAGTTACAGAGTAAAACGTGAAGAAAAATGGCTGTTTTTTTTCACCTCAATTTCAATATTCTTTTATTTCAGCTGTTATTTTCTGTAGGAAACTCTTGTAGGATTTACACAAGTGACCCCTTGCTGAATTCAGAAATGTTTAGCTTTATGGGATCCAGCATTGGTTTCTCACCCATTTCTGTCACTAACTGGAAGGAGGCTGAAAGCACAAAAAATAGTAAAAATGGGGTATATCCCAATAAAATGTCACAATTGTGTTGATTTTACCACCATAAACCCTTTGTTGATGCCACTTTCAGGAAAAAAACCATGGGCCTTCTTCTGCAGCCATTTTTTCCCATCTTTTTGAAAAAAACTACTTTTTGCTATATTTGGCTAATTTCTTGGTCTCCTTCAGAGGAACCCACAAAGTCTGAGTACCTCAACAATCCGTAGGATGTTGGTAAAAAAGGACGCATATTTGGCATGGGTAGCATATGTGGAGAAAAAGTTATGGGGGCCTAAGCGTGAACTGCCCCAAATAGCCAAAAAAAGGCTCATCACAGGAGGGGAAAAGCCCTGGCAGCGAAGGGGTTAAAACAAAAAAAAAGAAGCAGTGATAACGCTGCAACCTTCATTTACCAGAAGGCAGCATTAAATTCCCTGGGTTTTCTGCTGTCTGAAATTATTTGGTCTCAGGAAGTTTTTGTGGAATGACATAATTAAATGGAAGAACACTGCCGTGAGATGGCTTAGGGCCTTATTACAACTTTGGAGGGCGGTGTTAATCCGTCCCAAATGTGACTGATATACCACCTACCGTATTACGAGTTCCATAGGATATAGTGGACTCGTAATACAGTAGGTGGTATATCCGTCACATTTGGGACGGATTAACACCGTCCTCCAAAGTTGTAATAAGGCCCTTAGTCTTGAAGAAGGACTGAGGGCTTAGTGGGCAGAGGTATCTGTGGCAGGAATCTGAATTTGAGCTTATAGTCATTGCTCCAAATCACATCAAGTCTACTAATCCTTTATTATTTTTTAGATCACTAAAATATGCACCATTAAGTTGGGCCACAATAAACAATTCAGTGCCCAGATGCCCATCAAGGTCAGCATACACTTTAATAAATAATCATGGATATCTTTAAACTGTCAGAAGGAACTTGTTGGACCTGACACTTTTTCCAAGGTCGTTCCCAAACGTTTTGCCTTCTTCCTCCTATTTTTGTTCTGACCTGGTATTGTTGGCTTAAAGAGTCTGGACACTTTACCTCTGCTGACCAGTGCTAAAGTGCAAGTGCTCTCCTCCTAAATGGTATTGGTGATTGGTTTATCCATGATTGGCATATTTGATTTACCAGTAACTCCCTAGTAACATGCATTATATGTGTCCAGAGCCTGTTAATCAAACGCGGATTGTGCAACCCACCTGAGTAGCCCTGTAAACATGTCTCAGACCTGCCACTGCAATGTGTGTGTGTGTGTATGTGTGTGCAGTTTTAACTGCCAGTTTGTCCCGGCAAGTGCACCCACATGCCAGGCCCAAACATTTTCCTTTTACTACATGTAAGTCACCCCTAAGGTAGGCCCAAGGCAGCCCCATGGGCGGGGGTGCCATGTATTTAAAAGGTAGGACATGTACTGATGTGTTTTACATGTCCTGATAGTGAAATTCTGCTACATTTGATTTTCACTATTACAAGGCCTATCCCTCCCATAGGTTAACATGGGGATTGCCTTGAAATATATTTTAAGTGTAATTTCCCTTTGGGAGCATATAGAGATTTGGAGTTTGGGGACTCTGAACTCACAATTTAAAAAATACATCTTTTGGTGAAGTTGGTTTTTAATTTGTAAGTTGAAACGTGACATTTTCTTGCTTAACCATTCTGTGCCTCTGCCTGGTTATGGTATACACGTCTAGGTGAGGATGACAGTTAGGCGGTTTGTGAATTCACTCTAGAGAGTCACACAAAGGGAGCTGAGGATTGCCCTGCATATCTTGATGGGTTTTCCTGGGCTAGAGTGGTGGGAGGAGCTGACACTTGCACCTGAATAGGGCTGTGCATGTCCTTACACAAAGGAGCCCCCAACCCCCTGGAGTGTGTCTGGGGCCAGGGCAGGAAAGGCAGGGTCTTGTGCACTGCAAAGATTTTCCTTTGCCCTACTTCAAAAGCAGAAAGGAGTGCAAGTATTGGACCTCTAAGACTACAACTTTAGAACACTTCTGGACTGAGGACATTCTGCCAGGAAGAAGAGCTAGATGCCATAGGAGGGACTACCACTCCCCTGTTGCTTTGTTGTGCTGGCCTGCTGTTTTGGTCCTGAAAGTAAAAGGACTTGACTTTGCTTTCTACATCCTGCTTCCAAAGGTTTTCCAAAGGCTTGGACTGAGCTTGCCTCCTGTTAAAAGGCTTCAAAGACTTCATCTGACAGCACCTGGGCTCTCTTGCTGAGAGTCCTGAATCATCAGGTGGTGCCTAATCCAGATCCTGGGCCATTGGGAGGGAGTTCTGCAGAAAAGCAAGACAAAACAAAGGACATCGACTCTAGAACAACTTCGGAAACATCGTTGATGTCTGATTCAGCGATGCTGCCTGTACCGGAGCAGTGGTCCCCACGAGTGCAACAACCGTGACCAACGCTCAGGCCTGATGCCACTGCAGCACCTCCTAACTATGGCTAACTCTGCTGTGACACCGACTCTGCAACAGCACCTGTGGCATGATCGTGACACCGCAAAGTCCATGACTCATGTCTTTACCTGCTGGATTAATTGATCCCGCTGGATCACAAAGAACCAATGCCTCACCACTGACACCACATCACCTCCCCTGCAACCGTAAGAAACCAACGCTTCACCTCCCCTGCCTAGCAGTAACAAACCGATGCATCAACTTCCCAGGAGCAGTAAGGAACCGGCGCTGCGCTGGCTTCAGCGATGCCTCTCCTACCCAACTCCGTGCAACGCCTTTGCTTCCTCATTTTCCAAGGTACTCTACCTAGGGTCCGTGCGACTACATGAAAGTCCTGCACTCCCTTACGAGTGCCAGCGGACTGTTAGGAACAACTCCGTAAAGACTTTGTGATAGCCCCAGTTGGACCAACTGTGTTTCTAAGTGCTTTACTGAGAATTAATCTTTAACAATTTGCATTTTCTTTATGTTGGACTTTTGTCAGTTTGGTCTTGTTTTACTCAGATAAATATTGGCTATTTTTCCAAATTAGCTTGGAGTACTTTTGTGGTGTTTTCACTGTGTTATGCTGAGTGTGTACAATTACTTTGCACTTTGCTTCGGAGATAGGCCTGACTGCTTGTGCCAAGCTACCAAGTGGGTAAACAGGGGTTATCTTAGCTGTGTGACTCCGTTACCTTGAGTAGAGCAAGGATTCCTTCTTGGGAGGAGTGCAAACCAGTGCCAACTAGAGACCACATTTCTCACAGAACTCAAGAGGTTTACTGGGCTCTGACAGCAGATGTGGACTTTTACTGAAGTGTGCTGCAGTACTGTTTAAAGAAGTGTGTCACCAGCTCCTCCATGAATTGAAGCAGGGTGGGATTGTCTTTGCCAATCCTGGATGTGCATGTCATAAACCTGTTTCCCGATTTTTTCCTTTTTTGTTTTTAAGTCTGATAATGTCTTGTCTGCTGATTTTCTAAGAGCCAGCAGAGATATTGAGCTTGTCAGCTAACTAGCCATGTTACTGGCCATAATGGTTTTTAAGATGAAGAAGCTGGTTATCAAGATTGTGCAGGCTCATGAGGAGAGTTCAACCAGAGAGTCCATGATGAAGCAAACCTAAATACATGGTTCCCTTTCCATTACCAATTGCGTATATCATAGGAATGGTTGAATGTATTTTATTGGTATAAAAAGGAACAATCTTTTTTTGCTTGTTTTATGAAATACCACAGAAAAACTCTCAAGCTATCCAAGACACATTGGCCCTCATTCTGACCTTGGCGGGCGGCGGAGGCCGCCCGCCAATGTCCCGCCGTCAGGTTACCGTTCCGCGGTCGAAAGACCGCGGCGGTAATTCTGACTTTCCCGCTGGGCTGGCGGGCGGTCGCCTTCAGACCGCCAGCCAGCCCAGCGGGAAAGAGGCTTCCACGATGAAGCCGGCTCGGAATCGAGCCGGCGGAGTGGAAGCTGTGCGACGGGTGCAGTTGCACCCGTCGCGTATTTCACTGTCTGCGCAGCAGACAGTGAAATACATGTAGGGGCCCTCTTACGGGGGCCCCTGCAATGCCCATGCCAGTGGCATGGGCACTGCAGGGGCCCCCAGGGGCCCCGTGACCCCCCCTACCGCCATCCGGATCTCGGCGGTCCGACCGCCGGGATCTGGATGGCGGTAGGGGGGGTCGGAATCCCCGCGGCGGTGCAGCAAGCTGCGCCGCCGCGGAGGATTCAATGGGGCCGCGGTACACTGGCGGGAGCCCGCCAGTGGTGCCGGTCCGACCGCGGCTTTACCGCCACGGTCGGAATCCCCATTGGAGCACCGCCGGCCTGTCGGCGGTGCTCCCGCGGTCCTCCGCCCTGGCGGTCAAAGACCGCCAGGGTCAGAATGACCACCATTGTTTCATTGTCATTACATAGGCTGATTATTTGTAATGTTTTTTTTATAACATCATTCACATTTTCACCTAAAAAGCATCCCTGTGACAGAAACACGTTGCACTGAAACGTTTGGGCATGACAGGACACAGGAGGATTTTTTGTGAACTAATGTAATTTTGCTTCTCTTTCCTATGCAACTGGCAGATGCATGTGCAAGTTAAAGGTACTGAGAAGTATACATAGCCACCGTAGAAGCTTTTACTTTGTATTTTATACACGTACTCATACGCATGTACACACACATGCACACCCACATACACACACACACAGACTCTCTGGATTTGTGCCCCATTATTTCTTGCATTGTTATAACCTGTCCCCTATGGTAACTATAACTCATGCCCTTGCCATGCACTGCTGATAACCCACAAATGAGGACACTCATTACAAAGCACTCGGCTCACATATCTATAGCCCAAAAATGTGGTCTTAGTATCTTTTTATCGTTTTAAATATTTTATCACCAAGTTTGTTAAATAGTAATTGGGAACACAAGTGAACTTTGCATGTGGATGCAGTTTGCACCAGAGTTCCCGCAGGAAAATTGTTCAGTCGGTATGTATTGCATCGCTGTCCGTTACCAATATGTATTGGAGCTGCACGGTCTTGTCTGACTTACTTCATTCCAGCTATAAAGGTCCAGTAGATAACATTGGTTTCTAGAGAATTTGTATTTGACGTTATTTCTTTTATGAAGAAAATAAGAAAACGTTTAAAAAAAAGAGCTGTCAGCAGCACTTGTGTTTCGTTTAATCTTCCTGCAAACTTGAATTTTAACATTTTCTATAACATTCTGCTGGGGGTTTGTTTTCAGGAAGATTAAAACACATTAATACATTTTCGGTGACATGCTCTTTCCTTGACAGGCAACTTACACTATTGATTTTTCCACTGCTTTCCCACCTTTGGCTCTACTCTGTGTTGTGCGTTAACTAATGCGCCTTCACAGATGTGTTACTTAAATAAATATACAGTATAAGGTCCATTTGTGCTTTGGTAGTAAAAAGCACCTTATCTCACATCACTATTTTCTTTATGTCGAATCGAACATAATTATAAAAAAACTATGAACTAGTTGACTGGGAATTCAGCTGATCACCATCAACGAGTCTCAACAATGATTCTAAAGACAAATATTTTTTCGAATTTTAGTTTCGGAAACCATTTTATCGTAATCTTTCATTACTTTGTTTTAGCTTAAAAACATTTGCTGAGATGACAGCCTAATGTTTGGTTTCTGTTTTGCAACAATAACATAATATACAATACATATAGATGTGCACTGTAAGGTGCTATCTCTTATTATTATTGTAAATGGCAATGGGACATTTTACGTTTTTATTCATAACTTTTTATAAAACCTCACTTAATCAATTTTGTATTAGAGTATTTTACAAAGAACATAAAAGAACATATAAATACAATTAAGCGAACAATCCCTTCTCTGTTGGAGAGAGGATCACATAGGGCTAAAATTAAGGGTATGCATGCATAGCTTTTTTTGTGTTTAATAATGCTTTATTGAATAAGTTAACAAACATTAGTACAATAAGATAACTACATTGGAACAAAAAAAGTCAAAAGGATAATTATACCTATAAAAACAATTTATATACACAATCAGAATAAAATATTGTACCATAAAATAATAGCATTTTTGTTATATTTTAGTAAAGAAGAAAGAGAAGAGAGAAGAGAGAAAGTAAAAGAAAAGTGAAAACAATGCAAAATGAAGACCACATGTTCTAAATAGAGCAACCATTAATCCTAAATTAAAAAAAGAGAAAAAAGAGAAAGAACACAAACAAAATAAAGGACATTCAAGGAGGTTCAAAGGCAGCTTTATTAACAGTAGTATGAAAGGTCTTGTGTTGTGAAAGAAAAGATGTAAGAGGAAGCCATAACTTGTCTCTTTTAATTAACAGTTGAGAAGTATTAGCATTTGCTCGATCCATTCTGTGATTAAAGCAAATCAGATTCCACCAAGCTACAACAGACATTTTTGTGGCATCTTTCCAATTAGAAGTTATAATTTGCAGTGCACTAGCAATGAGTAAATCAGCCAGTTTGCCAAGCAGGGATTGGGAATGCCAAATAGGTGAGGTACTACCCAAAAAAATATCTAATATACAGAAGGGTACATTGATGGACAAAATTTGATTGACTTTATCCCAAACTTTTAATCAAAAAATATGGACTGAAGGACATTCAAAAAACATGTGCATATAATGGCTATTTTCTTTAGAACACGACCAGCACTTACTGTCTGTAATAAGTTTAAATTTATAAAGATCTATAGGAGTATAATACAACCTATTATAAAAACAAAATAATTTATGGGTTGTAGATCCTGAACGGGATGTTGTATTGAGTTTTGACCATATTTGTTTCCATGTAGATATAGGAAAATTTTGATTAAAATCCTGTTCCCATGCCAATTCTGTTTTAGACCTTGGTCTCACGCAACTGGTATGTGTAAGAGTTCTGCATACAGAGGATGCTGGGACTTGTGAGGATAAATTATAAGGCTGGGAAATAGGCTGTGTAAAAGAGGGAGTATCCAAAGTGTGAGATAACAATTTATACAGGATAGCGGAGAGAGATTGGTACTGCACGGCGTAATGAGAGGAAATATGAAATGTCTGTTGAATATTTTGAAATGCAACTACACCATTATCTAAAATTAAACGATCCAGAGTTATAATGCCTTTGTGCAGCCACTCCTTCCAGACTAAAGTTCTATTATGAATTTTAATATCCTTGTTGTACCATATGGGAGTTTGCCTAAGGTTCTCAGATGAGGAGTGAGAGGCAAGAAGTAGTGGCTTGGCAATAGAGATAGAATGAGTGATTATCGGAGATTGAAGGGATTTAGGGGGTTTTGAAATCCGAATTGCATCTCTAAGAGTAAATGGTGTAATTTGTGAGTGTTCCAATTGACTCCATAGAGAGGTTCCATTTTGAAAAGTGGGAGAGAGGGACATCCAGATTTGTTTTAAAACAAATGCAAAATGGTATCTTTGAAGGCATGGACAATTTACACCTCCATTATCTCTAGGTTCTTGTAGTTTGATTAAAGATATGTAAGATTTACTTTTGTTCAATACAAATTTCATATGGGAGTTTAACTGGGAACATAGATAGATAAAAAATGTAAATGGGCAACAACATCATTTTGATTGTGGCCAATCTTCCCTACCAAGTTAAATAAAGAGGGTACCATCTGTCAAGCAATTTCAAAATCTTTGACTCGACTTCTTTGAAATTATTTCAAATAGTGTCTTTAATAGAATTGGAGTAGGATATGCCCAGGCCTTTAATATGCTTAGAGTTCCAAGTAAAACCAGTATCTTTAAACATGTTGAGTAAACAATAAGCATTTAATGGCAAAACCTCTGATTTGTCTACATTAAGCTGATATCCTGAGACAGTTGAGTATTCTTGTAGTAAGTGAAAAAATTCTGGAATAGTCTGTTGAGGATTAGAGATGAAGAGCAGAATGTCACCAGCATATGCTGTAAATTTAATCTCTATGTCTTTGTGCTTAAAGAGGTAAAAATCAGACGACCTGCGTATTTTCTCTAGAAGGGGTTCAAGGGCTAATATAAATACAAGCGGTGATAGAGGACAACCTTGTCTAGTACCACTGTGTGGGGGGGAAGTCATGGGATTGTTTACCATTGACTAAAATAGATGCCGAAGCTGAGGAGTATAAAATACTAATGAGTTTAATAATATGAGGACTAAAACCATGCCATTTTAAAGCTCCAAAACATAAAGGGCCATATTTATACTTTTTTACGCAAAACTGCCCTAACGCAGTTTTGCGCCAAAAAAATTAGCGCCGGCTAACGCCATTCTGAAGCGCCATGCGGGCGCCGTATTTATTGAAAGGCGTTAGCCGACCGGCGCTGCCTGGTGTGCGTGAAAAAAAAACACGTACACCAGGCAGCGCCGGCGTAGGGAAAAATGGCGTTTGGGCGTCCAAAAATGGGGCAAGTCAGGCTGAGGCAAAAAAATCGTCTTAAACCGATTTGCGCCATTTTTTTTTGGCGCCCAGACGCCATTAACATGACTCCTGTCTTAGGAAAGACAGGAGTCATGCCCCCTTGCCCAATGGCCATGCCCAGGGGACTTCTGTCCCCTGGGCATGGTCATTGGGCATATTGGCATGTAGGGGGGCACAAATCAGGCCCCCCTATGCCACAAAAAAAAATTAAAAAAAATACTTACCACAACTTACCTTTTCTTCCCTGGGATGGGTCCCTCCAGCCTTGGGTGTCCTCCTGGGGTGGGCAAGGGTGGCAGGGGGTGTCCCTGGGGGCTTGGGAGGGCACCTCTGGGCTCATGCCATCACGACCCACGAATCCACGCAGCGGTCTTTCAATCGTGGTATTCCATTGGCGGTACACACCGCCGTGCTCAAAATACACACACATCTCCAAAACACCACCACATTGGACAATTCGAAAGACACACACCTGATACACATACACACACCACTCCCACACACTCAATACTATATAAAACACACACCCACATCACCCACAAACCCCTACGACCAAAAAATCTGAAAGAAGGCCAGAGAGAGACACCACCATCCACAAACTAGCAGCCACAGGCACTCAACACCATCACCCACACTACTTCCACGCACAAAACACCACACACCACTACATATCACCACACTTATCACCACATACACCACCCCACACATCACCTACACCACCCCATGGCACGGCAAAGACACCCCAGGTTCTCTGAGGAGGAGCTCAGGGTCATGGTGGAGGAAATCGTACGGGTAGAGCCACAGCTATTTGGATCACAGGTGCAGCACACCTCCATAGCTAGGAAGATGGAGCTATGGCGAAGAATAGTCAACAGGGTCAACGCAGTGGGACAGCACCCAAGAAATCTGGACAACATCAGGAAGAGGGGGAACGACCTACGGGGGAAGGTGCGTTCTGTGGTCTCCAGACACAACATCGCGGTACAGCGGACTGGTGGCGGACCCCCACCTCCTCCCCCACAACTAACAACATGGGAGGAGCAGGTCTTGACTATTCTGCATCCTGAGGGCCTCGCAGGAGTCGGTGGGGGAATGGACTCTGGTAAGTCAAATCTTAACTATCATATCCCCCACCCTACCTGCATGCTATCACATACCCCCACCCTCGCCCCCACCCCTATCACTCCAACTCCTCACAAATGTACCAATATCACAAACCACCCATCCCAA
This sequence comes from Pleurodeles waltl, assembly GCF_031143425.1. Classification (NCBI taxonomy): domain Eukaryota; kingdom Metazoa; phylum Chordata; class Amphibia; order Caudata; family Salamandridae; genus Pleurodeles; species Pleurodeles waltl. Next base: position 1,063,714,253 of record NC_090447.1, read on the forward strand.
CACCAAGCCCTGCATGACACAACAAAGCATGGACACCCATCACTAAAGCATGCCCACTGCACATACCCATAACACCCCCCTCAACCATCATCACACAAGCCCCCACAAAGGAATGCTAGCACTGGGGTACACGGTCACCCACCCATTGCACACCATGACACACACAGATGCAATGATCATGCCTTTACACCCCTGCAGGACCACTACCCAACGTCACCAGACAGGAGGGTCCAGACATCTCCACCCCATCCACAGAAGAGGCCCACAGTGATGACAGCAGCTCTGTCCAACTGGATCTAAATGACCAGCCCGGAACATCGTGGGCCTCGGGACAGTCGGTTCCCCTCACACAGGCACAGGCCACCACAGACCTTCCACTCTCTGGTAACACCAGCACAGCACCCACCCAGAGGACCCATACCTCCATCCCCAGGACACGTCAATCAGCTGTGTGTCCACCACTTCAGGGAACCCAGGATAACCCACCACCCCAACAACAACAGGGACCTGGGGGCAGTGGTAGTGGGCACACAGTCCAGGGGACGGAGGCCCAGGAACACAGGGGAACTGGGAGGGCTGCTGTGTGACAGGGGGCGGACAGGCCTAGGGAACCCACTCTCCACGAGGCCCCCTCCTCCATCATGGGAGCATACCACCACTCCCAGGAGACGATGGCAACGGTACTGGCCAAGTTTCAGGAGACCCAGCGCCTGCAGGAGGAACAGTATTTGGGCTTCAGGGAGGAACTCAGAACCATCAGCACCACCCTGGGCACCATAGTAGGGGTGCTGAAGGAGATACTTAACACCAGGAGGGACACTATGGCACCCCAAGGGGCCCCTGACACTAGCATGGACGATGAACTGCCCACCACCTCCGCCGGCGCTAGTGGACAGGAGGCACCGCCACAGGACCACCACACCAGCACCCCACCCCCTGCAGACGGAGAACCACCCCGCAAACGGTCCCTGAGATCCAGGAACAAGACAGAGCACGATGCCAAGACCCCCACCAAGAAATAAGACCACCCTGATTGTCATGCTACTGTCCCACTTTGTAACCCTGTCCATATTGGAACTGCCCCAGCTCCACTTCCTATGCCCATATGGGCAATGCACCTGTGAGACTAATTGATTGGACTCTGCCATGGACATTCCTCCACCATCACCCCTCACCATTTTACAACCCCCCTCCAATAGTTAGCACTGCAATAAACACCCTTGAAGCACAAAACAATCTGGAGTCAGTCTGTGATTTTGAATATGTGTATTAGCAATGACAGTGACAAAATGCGTTCTCAAATGTAATGTCAACATACCTATGTCACACATCTCAAGTCCATGAGGAATCTAAGCAGATAACCCACGTTGGAAACCACACCTGTGAAACCGTAATGGAAATGTACAACTCAGTTACCATATACTGGTTGAAATCGATAGACAGGATAGAGGTAGAAGTGTGAAAGTACTTGTAGTAGGCAGGAATGTATTCTCACCTGTGTATCACTGGAAATATTGCTGGATAACTGAGTCCCTGTTGTCAATGTCTTCTTCCTCTGCTTCCTCCTCATCACTGTCCACAGGCTCCACAGCTGCCACAACACTGTCATCTGGACCATCCTCCAGCAGAAAAGGCACCTGTCGTCGCAAAGCCAAATTGTGAAGCATACAGCAGGCCACGATGATCTGGCACACCTTCCTTGATGAGTAGAATAGGGAACCACCTGTCATATGGAGGCACCTGAACCTGGCCTTCAGGAGGTCGAAGGTGCGTTCGATCACCCTCCTAGTCCGCCCATGGGCCTCATTGTAGCGTTCCTCTGCCCTGGTCCTGGGATTCCTCACTGGGGTCAGTAGCCATGACAGGTTGGGGTAACCAGAGTCCCCTAATAGCCACAACCGGCGCCTCTGGAGTTGACCCATCACATAAGGGATGCTGCTATTCCAGCAGGATGTAGGCGTCATGCACAGAGCCAGGGAACATAGCATTTACCTGGGAGATGTACTGGTCTGCCAAACATACCATCTGTACATTCATGGAATGATAACTCTTCCGGTTCCTGTACACCTGTTCACTCCTTTGGGGGGGGACCAGAGTTACATGGGTCCCATCAATGGCACCTATGATGTTGGGGATATGTCCCTGGGCATAGAAATCACATTTCACTGTAGGCAAATCCTCCACCTGAGGGAAAACGATGTAGCTGCGCATGTGTTTCAGCAGGGCAGACAACTCTCTGGACAACACGTTGGAAAACATAGGCTGGGACATCCCTGATGCCATGGCCACTGTTGTTTGAAATGACCCACTTGCAAGGAAATGGAGCACTGATAGCACCTGCACTTGAGGGGGGATCCCTGTGGGATGGCGGATTGCTGACATCAGGTCTAGCTCCAACTGGGTACACAGTTCCTGGATTGTGGCACGGTCAAACCTGTAGGTGATGATCGAATGTCGCTCCTCTATTGTCAACAGGTCCACCCGCGGTCGGTAGACCGGAGGATTCTGCCATCTCCTCACATGTCCAGCGGACGGTGCCTAGGAAGGACAACAGCGACCACAGAGTCAAACAACTCAGAGGTATGTACCCACAGTCTACACAGAACACCATTCATACACAGAATCTGGCCAGTATTTGTGTTGAGCGACAAGGCCTAGGTCTGTGTGATGCAGTTGGTAATTAGGCCATGTGGGGCCCTGAAATGGCGGCTGCCTGACCTCAAAAGTGGGACAATGGGATGTGAGGTAACTGCGCTGGCGTTGTACACCGTCGCGGTAGGCGGTCGAAGACTGCGGCGCAATGCTGCATTGGTTAACATTGGACCCTATGGGTCCCAGGAGCCAATGACGATGTACGCCGGCGGTGATGCTACGCACCGCCAACGACGTGACCGCCGCGGACGTGACTGCCATTTTCTAGCTGTTCAATCACTCGATACCTGATTTTCGACAGGAGAGGACCTACACTGCAAGTGCTGCTGTGACCTCGTGCGTCTGGGGAAAGGGCCCCTGCCTTCACTGCAGAGGAGTTGGAAAAGCTTGTGGACGGGGTCCTCCCCAGTACACGCTACTCTACGGTCATCCAGACGAACAGGTAAGTACACAGGGAGCACGTTGTATGGGCTATGCCTGTGTGGAGAGGGCTGGTTGTAAGAAGGAAGGGGGCACAGTTCTGCGTGCATGAAGGACTGTGAATGCATGTGCCACATGGCAAGGCTAGGGATGTGGGCCACTCACTTCGACGGTGCAGTTGCTAATGACTTCTCTTCTTCCCCTGTACATTTCATGTAGGTCAGCGCCCACCAGAAGAAGGATATTTGGCGTGCCATCGCCAAGGATGTCCGGACCCTGGGGGTCCACCACAGACCGAGCACCCACTGCCGTAAAAGATGGGAGGACATTCGCCGCTGGAGCAAGAAGATGGCGGAATCTCAGCTGGGGATGGCCTCCCAACGTGGGAGGGGTGCCTGTCGAACCATGACCCCCCTGATGTTCCGGATCCTGGCGGTGGCCTACCCTGAGTTGGATGGGCGCTTGAGGGCATCACAGCAGACACAAGGGGGTGAGTACAACATCATTCTGCGGACTTTGCGTACCAGTGAAGGTGTCTGGGTGGGGGAGGAGGGCTGTGGGTTTCCCTAGGCCAGGGCGAGTTCCGTAGGCTAGGCCCCTCCGTAATGCAGGCCATGTGGCACCCCACCCCACCTCTCTTGAGTGCCAAGTACAGGTATACATGCCCCTGTGTCATCTATGTGTGCATGTAGGCCATATCCCAGGAACTGCATCTGTAGAGCTCAACAGCGTGGCGTAGTGCAGGGGGCTGCTGTGTCTGTATTGTCCGCCAATGGTAGCGGTAAGCCATGCACTCAACCTGTCTTTCTTCTGTCGTCCCCCCCCTTTTTGTGGTCTCCCTGTTCTTGTGTGCATCAGCATCATCAGGCGGAGGTACAATGGCACCGGAGCACGAGGGAGCTGCATCCCACATTGCCATGGAGGGCCACACCACGGACTTGGAATACACCAGTGGGACGGAGGGCGAGGGGAGCTTCACTGCGGTCACAGGATCTGCAACCAGCGACACAGACTCGTCCTCCGATGGGAGCTCCCTTGTGGTGGTGGCAAAATCTGTGTCCCCCACTTCTACAGGTACAGCCGCCACCCCCCTACCAGCACCGCCTTCCCAGCAGCCCCTCAGCCTTTGCCCCGTGTCCGCTCACCCAGGAGGGTGGGCATCACCTTCGCCCCAGGCACCTCAGCCCCTGCCCCTGTCACCTCTGCTGCCCTCAGTGAGGAGGCCATTGACCTCCTCAGGTCACTCACTGTTGGGCAGTCTACCATTTTGAATGCCATCCAGGGTGTAGAAAGGGAATTGCAACACACAATTGCATTCCTGGAAGGCATTCATTCTGGTCAGGCTGCCCTTCATCGAACCCTGCAAACTCTGGCCTCAGCACAGATGGCAGCCATTGTCCCTGTATCTAGCCTCCCCCCTCCAACTTCCTCCACCCAGACCCAATCCCCTGTACCCCAGCCTATCCCAAGCACACCATCAGACCAGCATGCACACAGCTCACCACACAAGTGAGTCTCAGGCAAACATAAGCACCACACATCCCACAGGCACTCACGCAAGCATCACACACATACAGACACAGCAACATCCACTGCGTCCTCCTCCCCGTCGTCTCCCTCCTCCCTCCCTGTCTCGTCTACACTCTCACCTGCATGCACTACCACTACAGCCACTACGTCCCGCACCAGCACACCCACCACCACACCCCGATCACGTGCACTCACCACCCCCACTAGCATTTACGCGTCCCCTGTGTCCTCTCCCAGTGTGTCTGTGACACCCCCTCCCAAAGTACACAAATGCAGGCACACACCCACCCAACATACATCCACCTCACGACAGCCTCAAGCGCATGCACCTGCACCCAAAGCCACAAAAGTTACACCTCCTACAACCACCTCCTCTTCCTCCACTCCCAAACCCCCTCCAGCTACCCGTCCCAGTGTTACTAAGAAACTTTTCCTGACCAAGCTTGACCTCTTTCCCACCCCTCACCCCCTCCAATTCATATGTCCCGTACTAGCACCTCAGCCAAAAAATCTCTGGGACCAGTGCTGCCTGTTGTTACAGGTATGTGGAGTGCACCGGGCACCAGGGCAGCCAGTGTGACACGGAGCCACAGCACAGCCAGTCCCCCCACCGTGAAGCACCAGAAGTTGGACAGTGCCCGGCAGGAGAGGGGGAAGACTCCATCCTGCAAAGCCGCTCACAAGGGTCCTGGGGGGAGTGTCGACTCAGCTGTGACTCCTCCCAAGGTGGGGAAGGGGCAGAAGATATCGCCAAAGTCTGGGAGGAACAGCACGGCAGAGAAGACCGCCATCAGCCCCGCTGCCCAGGAGGCCACCGCCAGCCCAATCGTCACTGGCCAGGAGGCCACCGCCAGAGTCAGTGCCCAGGAGGGCAGCCCGATCGTCACTGGCCAGGAGGCCACCGCAAGAGTCAGTGCCCAGGAGGGTATCCCGATCGTCACTGGCCAGGAGGCCACTGCAAGAGTCAGTGCCCAGGAGGGCAGCCCGATCGTCACTGGCCAGGAGGCCACTGCCAGAGTCAGTTCCCAGGAGGCCACCGCCAGAGTCAGTGCCCGGGAGGCCACCGCCAGCGACAGCCTAGCTGCCCAGGAGGGCCCCGGCAGCCACAGCCCAGCTACCCAATTAAGGACCGCCAGCCCCAGTCCAGCTGGGCAATGAAGGACCGCCATGGCAAGCTCCGCTGAACAGGGCAAGCACCGCCAAGTCAAGCACCGCTGAACAGCGCAAAGACCGCCATGGCAAGCACCGCTGAACAGGGCAAAGACAGCCATGGCAAGCACCGCTGAACAGGGCAAAGACCGCTGAACAGGGCAAGCACCGCTGAACAGGTCAGAAACTGCAAACTCAAGCACCGCTGAACAGGGCAAAGACCGCCATGGCAAGCACCGCTAGCCCATGAGCGGCAGGGGCACTGACGCAACTGGGACCGTCACGTGGTGAGTGATGCACTCTGGGCACCAGTCCCCATCCAGAACCAGCAGAGACATGCATCCACTACCTCTGTCCTTGACAGGATGAAGCACTCTGGGCACCAGTCCCCCTCCAGAACCAGTGGGGACATGCATCCACTACCTCTGACCTGCACAGGATAAAGCACTCTGGGCACCAGTCCCCCTCCAGAACCAGTGGAGACATGCATCCACTACCTCTAGCCTTGACAGGATGAAGCACTCTGGGCACCAGTCCCCCTCCAGAACCAGTGGAGACATGCATCCACTACCTCTGTCCTTGACAGGATGAAGCACTCTGGGCACCAGTCCCCCTCCAGAATCAGTGGAGACATGCATCCACTACCTCTGTCCTTCACAGGATGAAGCACTCTGGGCACCAGTCCCCCTCCAGAACCTGTGGAGAGTGTTATCCACTTGAGAGACGGTGGCTTTGCACTCCCCAGGATGGTACAGTGGGCAAACCACCCACTGTTATCCACTTGAGAGACTGTGGCTTTGCACTCCCCAGGATGGTACAGTGGGCAAACCACCCACTGTAGAGACTTGAGAGACTGTGGCTTTGCACTCCCCATGATGGTACAGTGGGCAAACCACCCACTGTAGAGACTTGAGAGACTGTGGCTTTGCACTCCCCAGGATGGTACAGTGGACAAACCACCCACTGTAGAGACTTGAGAGAATGTGGCTTTGCACTCCCCAGGATACATCAATGGGCATGGAGCCCCCTCGTGGATCTGGCGTTGTGCACTCATCCGGCTGAGGTGCCCTCACTTCCCTTCCCCCTGAGGTGCCTGTTGTATTTCTATCTGATGCCCCAGCAGTGTTCTCTCCGTTTTGATCAGGTATCTAGTATGGGCCTCGCCCATGCATTTTGGGCCCAGTGGTCCACGGACAATGACTTGTGCATTACCTGCACTACTAATCATGGTGTATATTTTGTTTAATGTGTATATATATATATATATTTATATATATATATATATATATATATATATATATATATATATATATATATATATATATATATGTAGATATTTGGTTACTGTATTTTGATATATTACAATGGTTCCACTCATTTCCTTTTGTCTTTGTATTCTTCCGGGGGTGTTGGGGGTTGTTACTGTAATGTTTGGATATGCATTGGTGTGTGTGTTGTAGTGGGTGAGGGACGGGGTGGAGGTGGGGGTGTTGCGTGTGTGTGTCCCTGTCTTTTGCCTCCCCCTCCCCTATGTCGTAGGTGCAGTAATCACCGTTGTCTTCTCCGCCGGCGTTGATGATCATCGTATAGGAGCAGGAAGACTAGTGCAGGAAGAATATGGAGTTCTGGCTCCATGTTCTCGTCGTTCCTCGTGGAATGTATAGAGGTGAGTGTTTTCCCTTTGAAATGGCTATTTCCGCCGTGTTTTTATCCGCGGTGAATCTGCCCCGGAAAAGGTGGCGGATTGGTAGGTTGTGATACTGTGGGCGGTACTTTGTCTCCCACCTGTCTGTTGCCGGTGACCACCGCGCTGTTTGTCTGTACCGCCTTGGCGGTCGGAGTGTTAAAGTGGCTGTCTTTGTTGGCGGTTTCCGTCACGGTCATAATTCCCATTTTTTTACCGCCAGCCTGTTGGCGGTCTTATCGCCGCTTTAACACCGTCCGCCAGGGTTGTAATGACCCCCTGTGTCATGTTGCAATTGCAGTATTCCCATATTTGTAAACCCTGTTGTTGGTTCTTTCATTCGATAGACTTTCTTCTGATCTACAAATATTCTTCCGTTACACACTTTAGCATGTAGTTCCGCTCCCTCCCACTCTGCCGAATTCCCCATTTCACACCCACCCTCCGCTTATTGATCCTCCAGGGTGGTATGTTAAATGTAGCCATTCATTTACTTTTATCTGACTGCATGTTCTGCACCATATTTTATTGCAAATTTTTTGAATCAGATGCGATATTATCCCTTGTCACGCCTATTACATGTCCGAAAAGCAGTTTATGCAGCTTGTTCAATATTTGTTTTTTTGGGGATGTGAATTATACTAGCTGGCACATTTCCCGTGGTGATTAGTAAAATTATATGTTCAGCAGGTATAACCTTCTTGCACCTGTGGTAGTGCACAAACTTCACATACCTCGACGCATAACGTATTAAACATGCACTGATGGAGAGCAGGAGTACTCCTTTATGTATGTTTAAACCCTTTGCTGCCAGGCTTTTTGTTTTGGCTATTTGGGGTAGTTCGTCCTTAGGCCCTCATAACATTTTGTCCACATAAGCTACCCATGCTAAATTTGCGTCCTTTTTTCCATCATCCTAAGGATTCTAAAGGTAGTGTGTGTGTTCCCCTGGAGGAGACTGAGAAATTAGCTAAAATACAGCTAAAATTTCATTTTTTTTAAAAAGAAATGGGGAAAAAGGGCTGCAGAAGAAAGCATGTGTTTTTTTCCCTGAAAACGGCATCAACAAAGAGTTTGCAGTGCTAAAATCACCATCTTCCCAGCTTTCAGGAACAGGCAGACTTGAATCAGAAAACCACATTTTTCAACACATTTATGACATTTACTGGGACATACACCATTTTTACTAATTTTGTGCTATCAGCCTCCTTCCAGTTAGTGACAGAAATGGGTGTGAAACCAGTGCTGGATCCCCAACAGCTAAACATTTCTGAAACCTAGACAAAATTCTGAATTCAGCAAGGGGTCATTAGTGTAGATCCTTTTCCTACAGAAAGCTAAAATTAAAAATATAGAAATTGAAGTGAAAAAAGTGCCCTTTCTTTCCATGTTTTCTTCTATAACGTTTTCCAGCTATGGCAGATTTTTTAAAGCAATATACCATTACAAATGCTGGGCCCTTCTGGTTGCAGGGATATATAGGGCTTGTAGGTTCATCAAGAACCCTAGGTACCCAGAACCAATAAATGAGCTGCACCTTGCAATGAGTTTTCATTGTATAACGGGTATAAAGCAATTCATTTGGTGAAATATAAAGAGTGAAAAATAGGTATAAAGGAAACCTTTTTATTTCCAAAATGGGAACAAGATAAGGTGTTGAGAAGCAGTGGTTATTTGAACATCTCTGAATTCCGGGGTCCCCATACTAGCATATGAATTACAAGGCATTTCTCAAATAGACGTCTTTTTTACACACAGTCTTACATTTGGAAGGAGAAAATGTAGAGAAAAACAAAGGGCAATAATACTTGTTCTTCTATTCTGTGTTCCCCCAAGTCTCATGATAAAATAGGTACCTCACTTGTGTGGGTAGACCTAGTGCCGCGCGACAGGAAACGCATAATGAATACATCACATGTTTACATTGAAATCTGACATGTTTTTTGGAAAGTGCCTAGCTGTGGATTTTGGCCTCTAGCTCAGCCAGCACCTAGGGAAACCTAACAAACCAGTGCATTTTTTAAAACTAGATATGTAGGGCAATCCAGGATGGGGTGACTTGTGGGGCTCTCACCAGGTTCTGTTACCGAAACCTCAAACTTTGGCAAAAACACACTTTTTCCCTCATATTTCGATACTGCAAAGTTCTGGAATCTGAGAGGAGCCACAAACTTCCTTCTACCCAAGATTCTCCCATATCTCCTGATAAAAATGGTACCTCAGTTGTGTGGGTAGGTGTAGTGCCCGCAACAGGAAAGGCCCCAAACACAACATGGACACTTCACATTTTCACATAGAAAATTGACCTGTTTTCTGTTTTCTAGCTGTGGATCTTGGCCTCTAGCTCAGCTGGCACCTAGGGAAACTGAGCAAACCTGTACATTTTTAAAAAGTAGACACCTAGGGAAAATCAGAATGGGGTGACTTGTGGGGCTCTCACCAGGTTCTGTTACCCAGAATCCTTTGCAAAAGGCAAAATTTGGAGTAAAAAAAATACTTTTTCCTCACATTTCGGTTATGGAAAGTTCTGGAATCTGAGTGGAGGCACAAATTTCCTACGAGCCAGCATTCCCCCATGTCTCCCGATAAAAATTGTACCTCACTTGTGTTGGTAGGCCATGGTACCCGCAACAGGAACCACCCAAAAGCGCAACATGGACACATCAAATTTTAACATTGAAAAATGATGCGTTTTTGGAAAGTAGCTGTGGATTTTGGTCTCTAGCTCAGCCAGCACCAAAGAAAATATAACAAACCTGTGCATTTTTTAAAGCTAGACATCTAGGGGAATCCAGGAAGGTGTGACTTGTGTGGATCTCATCAGGTTCTGTTACCCAGAATCCTTTGCAAATCTCAAAATGTGGCAAAAAATACTTTTTCCTCACATTTCGGTGATAGAAAGCTCTGGAATCTGAGAGGAGCCACAAATGTCCTTCCACCCAGCATTCCCCCAGTTCTCCCGAGAAAAATGATACCTCACTTGTGTGGGTCGGCCTAGTGCCTGCGACAGGAAATGCCCCAAAACACCATGGATACATCAGATTTTTCTCATGAAAACTGACACATCAAATTTTAACATTGAAAAATGATGTGTTTTTGCAAAGTGCCTAGCTGTGGATTTTGGCCTCTAGCACATCCAGCACCTAAAAAAACCTAGCAAACCTGGACATTTCTGAAAACTAGACACCTAGAGGAACCCAGGATGGGGTAACTTGTGGCGCTCTCACCAGGTTCTGTTGCCCATAATCCCTACCAAACTTCAAAATTTGGCAATAAAACACTTTTTCCTCACATTTTGGTGCAGCATAGTTCTGGAATCTGAACGGAGTCACAAACTTCCTTCTATCAAGCATTTTCCCACTTCTCCAGATAAAAATGGTACATCACTTGTGTGAGTAGGACTAGTGCCCGCAACAGGAAATGCCCCAAAACACTAAGTGGACACATAGAAATGATCAATTACAAAATTACCTGTTTTTGCAGGAGGGGCACTTGCTTGTTTGGTCCTGGATTAAGCAGACATCTAGGGAAACCTATCAAACCCAGACATTTCCAAAAACTAGACACCAGAGGGAGTCCAGAGAGGTATGAGTTGAGTGGATCCCCCAGTGTTTTCTTACCCAGAATCCTCAACAAACCTGAATTTAGCTAAAAGAATCACATTTTCCCCACATTTCTGTGTGGGATCGCCGCACTGGCAGAAATTTTCCTACCACCCAACGTTCCCCTCAATCTCCCAATAAAAATTATACATTACTTGTGTAGGTGGGCCAAGTGCATGTGACAGGGAAGAGCCTAAAACATTTCGAAATTGAGGGGCACCAAAGTGGGTCCAAAAGGGCAGTTTGGAAAAAAACATTTTTAGGCTGACAAGTGAGGCAGAATTATTATTGGTATAGATGCAACAATGCTGGGTGGTAGAAAGTTTGTCTGATTCCTGCAGATTCCGGAAGGTTCCATCACAAAAATGTGGGGAAAATGTGTGATTTCAAACAAAGTTAGAGGTGGGTAAGGAAATAGTGTGGGGTGCATGTAAAGCACACCACCCTGGACTCACCCAGATGTTTAGTTTTCAGATGTTTTGAGGTCTCGTAGATTTTTCTAGAGGGCAGCGTCCCAAAGTCCAAAAAGTGCAGCCCTCACCATTTCAAGTGGGACGATTTTGAGAGTTAGCCAAGCTCTCATGGCCCAAATGTAAAACCAAAACCCAAAATAATCAAAATGTCTCTTGCTTGCCATTGGGATAAGATGTTTTAGTGTGCAGGGGGGAAGACTGCTACCCCCTTCAGTTGGGGAGGGCCATAACCATGCCCATACTGGTTGGTAGCCACCACCCCATTTTTTTTATTTTTATTCCCTGGCATCTAGTAGGCTTTCTGCCCACCCCCTTGTTGTGGATTGGGGGTATTTGCCCCATCTGCCCACCAGTGGGCAGAACAACTTGGTCCCCATTTATTTGGGGTGGGGTACCCTCTTTTTTTGAAAAAGAAATCTTCCCTGGTGTCTAGTGGGCTTTCTGCCCCTCTTGGGGGCAGATGGGCCTTACAAAAATAGGCTATGTGCCCCCATGGGGAGTGACCCTTGCCCAAGGGGCCGCCCCCAAACAAAACACACACACACACCAATCCCTGGTGCCTAAGTGGTTTCTGCCCCCTTGGGAGCAGATGGGCCTAATAGAAATAGGCTGATCTGCCCCAATGGGGGCAGAAATGGCCTAAAATAAATTTGCACCACACAGAAGCGACCCTTGCCAAAGGGGTGGCTCCCCATCTGCAAAAAAACTAAATCCCTGGTGCCTAGTGGTTTCTGCCTTCCTTGGGGGTAGATCGGCCTAATTAAAATAAGCTGATCCACCCCGAAGGGGGGCAGAAATGGCCTAAAATAAATTTGTCCCCGGGGGAGTGACTCTTGCATAAGGGGTCGCGACCCTTGCGTGAAATTGTCACAAAAAAATCCCTGGATTCTAGTGGTTTCTTCCCCCCTTGGAGGCAGATTGGCCTAATAAAAATGAGCCGATCTGCCCCCAAGGGAGGCAGAAATGGCCTAAAATAAATTTGGCCCACAGGGAAGTGACCCTTGCCTAAGGAGCTGATCCCCTCCAGTAAAACAAAAAAAAGTAAATAATCCTTTGTGACTAGAGGTTTCTGCCCCCCTTTGAGGCAGATGGGCCTAATTAATATAGGCCAATCTGTCCCCAAGGGGGGCAGAAATGGCTTAAAACATAGTTGCCCCCTGGGGAGCGACCCTTGCCTAAGGGGCTGCTCCACTCCAGTAAAACAAACAAACAAAAATAATCCCTTGAGACTGGAGGATTTTGCCCCCCTTGGGGGAAGATGGGACTAATTAATATAGGCCAATCTGCCCCCAAGGGGGGCAGAAATGGCTTAAAACATAGGTGCCCCCCTGGGGAGCGACTCTTGCCCAAGGGGCCGCTCCCATCATAAAAAACAAAGTCCCTCGTGTCTAGTGGGCATTCCTGCAGCACGATCAAGGAATGCTCAGAGAGACATGAAAAAGAAAGGAAAGGAAAAGCCTTTCCTTTCCTTTTCATGCCTTCCTGACCTTCCTTGCCCCCTTACCTAGGAGGAACTAGGAGAAACTAATCAGTTTCTCCTCAGATCATGCTGGAAGCATTGAGGCGACCTCTGATGAGGTCAGCGTGCGCTGGCGCGCTGGCGTCATCAGGCGAAATCAGGCGTCACTGAGTGGGTCATGGTGGGTCAGGGGTCGAAGGGGAATAGATTCCCCTTTCATCCCTGCCCAGGGAAGCGGATGGGAGTCCCACGGGGAGCGCTAGCGCTAAAGTAATTTGTTCCCATTTCACTAGTTCTGTAGCTATTACCACCTACAAGGATTCTGTGTTGTCATTCACTATATATTGTCTAGTGCTTCTATACCTCTCCTATTTGCTTCAATTTAGATGTGGTTCAATTAAATTGTCCTAAATATAAACACACTTTACAAACTGTGATTTTTTTTGGGCAGCATCACCTCATCGTTTTCATGATACTTTGTATACTACATGGGATTGTGTATAAATACCTGTTTTTAATTTCTTTATAACACGTAAACTCTAAAATGGTAGTCACTAATGTCTTTCTAATTGACAACGTGTTATGCATCAAATCGCCAAATTATAAAGAAAAGAGGCCAGAGCTTGACTATTATAAGGTAATTATATTTGACTTCTCATGTCACAAAGCCTGCTGCCAGGAGCCCAGGTGAAAGGCAGGCCAGGTCACAAAGCATAATTAAAGCAGCTGTTTGAAGAAACGGATGGAATGCTGCTTTTCTTTCTTCTGCTCTGTTTTAATAGCTTACAATAAGAAGCGGACAGAATATGTTTATTTTTTGCACTCCTTACAAAGGGAGATTCTAGAATCTGCATGTTTATAACATTTTGAGCTAATGCAGCTTTTCTTTAAAGAAACTGATGTGTATTGAACTGTTTCTAATATCTATTTACAATAAATATCTAACAGGTTTTTGATGTGTTGAATTTTACACTAGTAGTTTAATGTTTTTCCTTCATGTTTGCAAACATGCTTGCATTTTCATATATAAGAGCTAGTCACCAAGTTCTAAAGTGGACCATGTATTATATGGGATAAACTACCCCCCAGCATACATGATAAGGAAATTGCAAATAACCTCAGACTTCAATTACCTTATAAAGGAACTCAGCCTTCAGCCTTGTTCCACTATGTAGTTATGGAACTCCTCTGTGACTTGCAATATCCTTATAATGTTTGGCAGGGTGTACTTTATTCCATGTATAAACAAAGAAATGCAAGAAAGATCCTATCCTAAGTTTGAGATGCTCAATGGATGTTGATGGACCAGGGTGTGTCATGTATTTTTACCAGCCAGACTGGAGTGCTTACTGCCTGAAGGAATTTATTATTATTCATCTGTTCTGACAAGACATCTAATTCCATTTTAAATAATAATAGTGATAAGGGACCTCCCTGTTTCATTCCTCAGATGATGTTTAATTGCCCAGTTATGTTCCCTACTTGTCTCTTTCTATAGAGTTTTTCATTTACTGCCCCAGGCATTAACATTTTTCCATACCTATTGTGTTGATTTTTCACTTACCTCAAATATTGACTGTGCATATTCTACTTCACAATACCCAAAGATATTTAACTCTTTAGCTGCTTGGCCTTTTTCCCCCCAGTGCTTAGCCCTTTTTTGGGTATTTGGGGTTGTTCGAGCTTAGGCCTTCATAACTTTTTGTCAACATAAGCTATCCACGCCAAATTTGCATCCTTTTTTTTCCAAGATCATAGAGATTCTAAAGGTACCCAGAGATTGTGGGTTCCCATGGAGGAGGCCAAAATACAGCTACAATTTAGTTTTTTTCAGAAATGTGGGAAAAAAGGGACGCTGAAGAAAGCATGTTGTTCTTTCTCTGAAAATGGCTTCAACAAAGGGTTTGTGGTGCTAAAATCACCATATTCCCAACTTTCAGAAACAGGCAGACTTGAATCAGAAAACTACATTTTTCAATACAATTTTGGAATTTTACTGGGACATACCCATTTTTTATATTTTTGTGCTTTCAGCCCCCTTCCAGTTAGTGACAGAACTTGCTGGATCCTGGACAGCAAAACATTTTTATAATGTAGACAAATTTCTGAATTCAGCAAGGGGTCTTTTGTGTAGATTCTTCAAGGTTTTCCTACAGAAAGTAACAGCTAAAATAAAAATATATTGAAATTGTGGTGAAAATAAGAGCAATTTCCGCCCACTTTTTCTTCTATAACCTTTTTCAGCTGTGGCAGATTTTTTAAAGCAATATACCATAATGTTTGGTTAACTCTTATGGTCGTGGGCATATATAGGACTGGTAGGTTCCTCAAGAACCCTAGGTACTCGGAGCCAATAAATGAGCTGCACCTTGATGTGGGTTTTCATTGTATACTGGATGTACAGCAATTCATTTGGTGAAATATAAAGACTGAAAAATAGGTACCAAGGAGACCTTTGTATTTCCAAAATGGGCACAATATAAGGTGTTGAGAAGCAGTGGTTATTTGCACATCTCTGAATTCTGGGGTCCCCATACTAACATGTGAATTACAGGACATTTCTCAAATAGTTGTCTTTTTTACATACTGTGTTATATTTGGAAGGAAAAAATTTAGAGAAAGACCCACAAAACCTATACATTTTTTAAAACTAGACATCTAGGGATATTCAGAATAGGGTGACTTGTGGGGCTCTCACTAGGTTCTGTTACCCAAAATCCTTTGCAAACCTCAAAATTCGGCAAGAAAATCCCTTTTTCTTCACATTTTGGTGATAGAAAGTTCTGGAATCTGAGAGCAGCTGCAAATTCCCTTCCACCCAGCATCCCCCAAAGTTTCCCGATAAAAATGATACCTTACTTGTTTTGGTAGGCCTAGTGCTAGCAACAGGAAATTTCCCAAAAACGCAATATGGACACTTAAAAGTTTTACTTTGAAAACTGACATGTTTTTTAGAAAGTGCCTAGCTGTGCATTTTGGTCTCTAGCTAAGCCGGTACCTAGGAAAACCTACCAAACCAGTTCATTTTTTTTTAAACTAGACACCTAGGGGTACCCAGGATGGGGTAACTTGTGGTGCTCTCACCAGGTCATGTAACCCAGAATCCTTTGCAAACCTCAATATTTGGCAACAAAACACTTTTTCCTCACATTTCAGTGATAGAAAGTTCTGGAATCTGAGAGGAGCCTCAAATTTCCTGCCACCCAGCATGGCATATGGTGAACTCCTAAGAGCAAGACGCATATCTAGCACTGATGAAAAGTATCAACAAGAATGTAGGGTTATGTGTGCAAGATTTAGTGAAAGAGGTTATAATGATAACACAATTCGACAAGCTGTACAGAAAGTTGAGGGAGTAGTAAGATCAGAAATACTATATCATGCACAACAAAATAAAACATCTGATGAGAAGATTAGGTTTATTACGACCTATTCCAATCAAACATTTAATTTGAGGCGAGCACTTACCAGAAGCTGGCATATCCTTCAAACAGACCCGGATTTACAGGAATATGTGTGCAATAGTCCTGCACTAACTTTCCGTAAGGGCAGGTCACTTAGAGACAATCTTAGCCCCAATTTGGTACTTAGTAGCACTAAGTCTGAGAGTGTGAGTTCTGTAATCTCAGGATTTTACTGTTGTCATCAATGTAAAGCCTGTAAATACAGTAAGGATTCTAAAAAATGTAATATGGGGTGCTGGTCAAGGTGAATATGCCATCAAGGGTTTCTTTACATGTAACACAGATTTCTGTGTATACTGCCTACGTTGTCCATGTAATAAAATATATGTGGGAAGTACAATCCATAAAGCAAAAAAGAGAATGCTGGAGCATGTAAGAGCCATACGTAATTTTGACCGCAATTACCCTGTAGCACGACACTTTCATGAAGTACATCAAGGTGATGAAAAACAACTTACATATCTGGTCTGTGACCAGATCAAACTGAATTCACGAGGTGGTGATAGACAGAAGATGTTACGGGTTCTTGAATCAAAATACATCATTACATTTATGACTCTGTCTCAACTGGGTTAAATTTAAGTGAAGAGATGAATACTCATCTTGGCAGTTAAATGGCTATTTACTGGAATTTTTGTTTTCTTTTTGAGCTCTTTTTTTGATATTCATGTATTAGCTTTGCAAAAAAACTATTGGTTCTAATTTTTGATAGGAAGTTTTATGTGGGGGTTTGTGATTTCACCATATTTAAATTTGTTAGAGATATGAAATATAGTAGGATTGTTAAGTACAATATCTAAGGTTACACAGTTAATAATTGAGGAATTGAACATGTAACTTGCAGCAGTTGTATATATTTAAGGTAACTACATTATAGTATGGATATACTTTTGATACTATGGTTTATGTAACCGTTACAAGATGGTGCTCATTCTTGTACTTGGATATACATTTGTATGTTGATTTAAGTCCTTCTTTTGTGTCTATGTATTTGTATTTATGTCTGTTGTATGTAGTATTCCCCCATCCGTGAACAAAGCTACGGCTGAAACGCGTTGGGAGGAGGACCAATTTTCTTTCCTTTAATATATTTTGGAACAGTCCGTTTTTGTGTCTTGATTTCTTGTCCTAATTGGGTGAGATATATTGCTTTAATATTGATGGGATTCCCGATCCCATGTCAAGACCACCGCACATGAGCCTCGATAAGTCGGGGTTTTCTTCTGATATATATATATATATATATATATATATATATATATATATTTTTTTTTTTTTCCTCATACACCTCTGGCTGCTTTCTCATACTCAGAGATTATCAATGCCAGGGACCTTGAACCTCTCTCAATTGCCCTTTGGCACACAAGGTCAACATCCAAGGCAAGAGAGTAAACAAGCTTGTAATCATAGGACATAAATGCCCATCCTATATTACTCTCCCACAAATTTTCCTTCTAACAACCATGACCATATTTTTACTTTCTTTTCCTTATGGAATTTATCCACCACGATATCCAATTTTGATATAACAGTCAAAGCATCCAACCAATCTGCATATGAAGAATGGAGCACTGATATCCATTTCTGACAAATGTCCCTCCTAACCAAAAGTATTGCATATAGCAACACTGTCTTCACAACTCTAGAACCTACTTCTCCTTGCTCCACCGTACCGAAAATAACTAAAGGAAGAGACGGTGTAATGTGTTGTAATAAAATACTCTAAATCCTTTTGCATACTTTCCCCCAGAAACAATAAACTACTGGATATTCTAAAAACATATGAATATCAGATGCCTTCCTTAAAAAAGACCCTATGCAGCGTAAAAAGATGATTTTGCCTTAATGGTGCTGATTTAATGGCCCTAAATATTATTCGCATGGATGGCCCCCACCATGCTTGTAATTGAGCCACAGACATCTCTCCCCCCCCAAAGGGAGACAGGAAGTTTAAAGTCCCCATCCACTATATCTAACATACTCCAATACCAACTTGAGACCTTCTTTAATCCCCGTTGCTTCTTACTTAAATCACTCTCTAACCGATTAGCGGACCCCAACCTGCCTGTGACCCCTTGTATCCATTCCCTTAATTGAATATACTTTAATCTTGAGAGATTCCCTCCTGTCCACTCAGTAAGTTTCTCCCAGGACAACAAACTACCATCTCTAACTAAATCCTCCCAAAATTCAATCCCGGCCTTTTCAAGGGGTAAGGCCAACACATCTGTCAAGCACTCGGGGGTTCCCGGAGATTCCCAAACCGGAGCCCATTGACTGTAATAGTCTATTTTTGCGACTTGCCTCAGCTGAAACCAAGCCCTAGCTGCATCTTGTAGTATTTTCAATCTTACTTTCTTAAACAATTTCGGGTCACCAAACTTATATAGAAAATATTTTGCTGCGCCTTTCTCTGTGGCTACCATAAAACTAAACACTGCTCCAATAGCTGCACGATCCGGGGAAGAAAATAACATTGTAACTTTCTTAAGGTGGAATGCCCATGCATAATAATGGATGTCAGGAAGAGTAAGGCCCCCCTTCTCCTTTCTCCTGCGCAGTTTTTTCCATGCAATTCTAAGTTCCTTTTGTGCCCAAATAAAATAATTAATTTTCTGTTGAAGAATGGCCAAAAGTTTCCTATCCATTTCTAAAGGAATAGAATCATAAAGGAAGTTCAACTTAGGCAAGATTATCATCTTAACCAAGTTGACCCTCCCTATTATTGTGAGGGGAAGATGTTGCCAGCCTAACACTAACTTACTACAAGCCGTTACCACACTCCTCATATTAACCACAGGTATTCATTCCAAATCCTGCACAATTTCTTCCCCTAAATACCTCATTCTATTAGTGGTACGTCAATGGTCGGGATTCAGATTCCATACCATTGTCGTTTTTTCAGGATTTATGTGATAACCAGAAATCTTCCCAAATTGCTCTGTAATATCTAATAAGGTGGGTAAGGCAGTAGATAAATTTGAAGTACAAACTAAAAGATAATCGGGAAACAAAGCAACTTTAGATTAGAAATGCTTAGAGTAACTAAGCAAGCTTCCTTCATTTCTCTGTACTGTTTCCCAAAGCATTAGAACCATTGACATAGATTCAGGATGAGGGAAATAGGAATAGAGTTATATAACATCATGGACACACCACTCTGAGATGTAGTAAACAGACAAAAAAAGTTATTTCTTTAAGGACCATTTGGGTAACTTCAAGCTGGTGGAGTGAAACTGATGAAGTTTCATAGGTTCTCCTGATTACAGATCAGTTGAAGTAAATCAGCAATGTTTGAATTGATTCAAGGTAAGACAAGTTGAATATAACATGAGAATTTAGTTTTAAGAAGAATATCAATAAATATTAGGGGATCAATGTTAGAAGGATTTTGCATGTGACAATTAGTGAGAATTATAAGCTGGCTAATACAAGGTTTGAGGTTCTGTTCAAAATTAGGTTGTCACTGTGTGTCATTAGACTTCCCTGCTTAAAATGATGAATCTGCCAGAGGTTCTATTCCACTTCACCAGCAAATATGTGCTATTCCTTTGAGGCTTCTAAACAAATTGGAGGTAATTTGTATGAGACTGGTGTGGGCAGATGAATATTCTAAAGTGAAGTAGGGATCATAGTTCATTGTATAAGAAGGAGGTTTTATCCACCCCTGTTGGAAAATGGGTTATTGGTAAGGGCAGGTAAGTACCTACACTTAGCAAAAGGCCACTAATCTCCACTTAGGTCCAGTTAGGTCTCAGTAAATTAAACCTAGCTCAATCCTTGGTAGCTTGGCAACAAGCGACAAGGCTTAATTTAGGAGACAAAGAGTAAAGCATTCAAATATCACAAAACAGTGATTAAATAAAACACAAGAAACAGTTAAAAATCTAAAACCAATTTATAAATATAGGAAATAATTTTACATTTAAAATGTAACCAAAACAAATAAAAGAATTGATGCTTTTTAGCGAATAGAAACGAATGTCGCCAATCTGGTCATCTGGTCGCACCACGACCGGGGTAAAGTCAAAGTTTGAGGTTGACCGTGATGGAGCCCTGCGCAGCAACAGCTTGCGAGAGTGCTCGGTCAAAGGTTTACCTTCGGACTTAGTTGTTTTTCTAGAGATTTTCTTCAGCTGGACCAAGTCACCAACCCAATCCGCCCTCCTGGAACTCTTTCTCGGATACGCGTTGCGGTAGCTCTCTGTGGAGATTTTTACCTTCAGACTTTGTCGTGTTTTTGAGACAAAAATCCTTGAACCGGGGCAAACCTGAATCTTGATATGACGTCCATGGAGCCCTCTTCGGGTACACTGCCTTGGAGGTCCTGGTCAACTTCCTATGTTCGGACTTAGGTAGTCATTACAACCCTGGCGTACGGTGTTAAAGCGGCGGTAAGACCACCAACAGGCCGGGGGTAAAATAATTGCAATTACGACCGTGGCGGAAACCGCCAACAAAGACAGCCACTTTAACACTCCGACCGCCACAGCGGTACAAACAAACAGCGCAGCGGTCACCGCCAACAGACAGGTGGGAGACAATGTACCGCCCATACTATTATGACAGGCCAATCTGCCACCTTTTCCGGGGCGGATTCACCGCTGATAAAAACACGGCGGAAACAGGAATTTCGAAGAGAAAACGCTCACCTCTACACACCCCACGAGGAATGAGGACACCATGGAACCGGAACTACAAATTCTACCTGCGATAGTCTTCCTGCTCCTCTACCAGGAGCACGAACGCCGGCGGCGAAGACCACGGTGAGTACTGCACCTACGACACAGGGTAGGGGAGGGAAAAAACAGGGACACACACTGCGCAACACCCCCACCCCCACCCTCACCCACTGCAACACACACACTAATACATATCTATACATTATAGTTACACCCCCAACCCCCCTGGAAGAATGCAAAGACAAAAGGAAATGAGTGTAACCATTGTAATCCATTAAAATCCAGTACTCCAAAATATATATACACTATAAACAAATATATACACCAATAATACTAGTCCAGGTATTGCACCATTTATAGTCCGTGGACAACTGGGCCCAAAATGCATGGCCGAGGCCCACACTCGATACCCAATCAAAACAGAGAGAGCACTGCAGGGGCATCAGATAGAAATACAACAGGAACCTCAGGGGGAAGGGAAGGGGGGCACCTCACCTGGATGAGTGCACAACGCCAGATCCACAAGGGGGCTCAATGCCCACTGTTCAATCCTGGGGAGTGCAAAGCCACAGTCTCTCAAGTCTCTACAGTGGGTGGGTTGCCCACTGTTCAATCCTGGGGAGTGCAAAGCCACAGTCTCTCAAGTCTCAACAGTGGGTGGCTTGCCCACTTTTCAATCCTGGGGAGTGCAAAGCCACAGTCTCTCAAGTCTCTACAGTGGGTGGCTTGCCCACTGTAACATCCTGGGGAGTGCAAAGCCACAGTCTCTCAAGTGGATAACAGTCTCCACTGGTTCTGGAGGGGGACTGGTGCCCAGAGTGCGTCATCCTGTGAAGGACAGAGGTGGTGGATGTATCTCTCCACTGGTTCTGGAGGGGGACTGGTGCCCAGAGTGCTTCATCCTGTGAAGGACAGAGGTAGTGGATGGATTTCTCCACTGGTTCTGGAGGAGGACTGGTGCCCAGAGTGCCTCATCCTGTGAAGGACAGAGGTAGTGGATGGATCTCTCCACTGGTTCTGGAGGGGGACTGGTGCACAGAGTGCTTCATCCTGTGAAGGCCAGAGGTAGTGGATGGGCTCCACTGTTCAATTCCTGGGAAACGGCCTACAAGGCTATGGACGACATCTGCACACATAGATGACACAGGGGCATGAATAGCTGTACTTGGCAGTCTACAGAGGTGGGCTGGGGTGCCACATGGCCTGCCTTACAGAGGGACCTTGCCTCTACGGAACTCGCCCTGGCCTAGGGAAACCCACAGCCCTCCTTCCCCACCCAGACAACTCCACTGCGCGCAAAGTCAGCAGAATGAGAGTGTACTCACTCCCTTGTGTCTGCTGTGATGCCCTCAAGTGCCCATCCAACTCCGGGTAGGCCACCGCCAGGATCCTGAATGTCAGGGGGGTCATGGTGTGACGGGCACCCCTCCCACGTTGGGAGGCCATCCCCAGCTGAGCCTCCGCCATCTTCTTGCTCCAGCGGCGAATGTCCTACCATCTTTTCCGGCAGTGGTTGCTCCATCTGTGGTAGACCCCCAGGGTCCGGACGTCCTTGGCGATGGCGCGCCAAATATCTTTCTTCTGGTGGGCGCTGACCTACATGAAATGTACAGGGGAAGAAGATAAGTCATTACCAACTGCACCGTCAAAGTGATTGGCCCCCATCCCTACCCTTGCCATGTGGCACATGCATTCACCGTCTTTCATGCATGCAGCACTCTGCCCCCTTCCTTCTAACATCCAGCCCTCTCCACACAGGCATAGGCCATACAACATGCTCACTGTGTACTTACCTGTTTGTCTGGAGGACCGTAGAGTAGCGTGTACTGGGGGAGTACCCCATCCACGAGCTTCTCCAACTCTTCCGATGTGAAGGTAGGGGCCCTTTCCCCAGACACTTGAGGCATTGTCTCTTCCAGACCGAGGTCACAGCAGCACTTGCAGTGTAGGTCCTCTCCTGTTGAAGATCAGGTATCGATTGATTGAACAGATACAAAATGGTGGTCACGTCCGTGGCGGTCACGTCCGCGGCGGTGTATACCGTCACCGCCGGCGTACATCGTCATTGGCTCCTGGGACCCATAGGGTCCAATGATAACCAATGCAGCATTGCGCAGCGGTCTTCGACCGCCTACCGCGATGGAGTACAACGCCAGCGCAGTTACCTCACATCCCATTGTCCCACTTTAGAGGTCAGGCAGCTGCCATTTCAGGGGCCCACATGGCTCCATTTTCAACTGCGTCACACATACCTAGGCCTAGTCTCAACACACATACAGGCCACCTTTTGTGTATAATTGGTGTTCTGGGTAAACTGTGGGTACGTACCTCTGAGTTGTTTGACTCTGTGCTTGCTGTTGTCATTCATAGGCACCGTCTGCTGGGACATGTGAAGAGATGGCGGCATCCTCCGGTGTACCGACCGTTGGTGGACCTGTCGACAATGGAGGAGCGACATTTGATAATCACCTACAGGCTTGACCTTGCCACAATCCAGGAACTGTGTACCCAGTTGGAGCCAGACCTGATGTCAGCTATCCGCCATCCCACAGGAATCCCCCCTCAAGTGCAGGTGCTGTCAGTGCTCCATTTCCTTACAAGTGGCTCTTTTAAAAAAACTGTGGCTATGGCATCAGGGATGTCCCAGACCATTTTTTCCAACGTATTGTCCAGAGTGTTGTCTGCCCTTCTGAAACACATGCGCAGCTACATCGTTTTCCCTCAGGTGGAGGATTTGCCTACAGTGAAATGTGATTTCTATGCCCAGGGACATATCCCCAACATCATAGGTGCCATTGATGGTACCCATGTGGCTTTGGTCCCGCCCCACAGGAGTGAACAGGTGTACAGAAACCAGAAGAGTTATCATTCTATGAATGTACAGATGATATGTTTGGCAGACCAGTACATCTCCCATGTGAATGCCATGTTCCCTGGCTCAGTGCATGACGCCTACATCCTGTGGAATAGCAGCATCCCTTATGTGATGTGTCAACTCCAGAGGCACAGTGTGTGGCTATTAGGTGAGCACCTGGAAGCAAGTCAGTGGGAATGGTTGTCTGGGTCTGGGGTTATCCCTCCAGGTTAGTGTGTGTCTAACAGTTGCCCCTCACCATTTGCAGGTGACTCTGGTTACCCCAACCTGTCATGGCTACTGACCCCAGTGAGGAATCCCAGGACCAGGGCAGAGGAACGCTACACTGAGGCCCATGGGCGAACTAGGAGGGTGATCGAGTGGACCTTCGGCCTCCTAAAGGCCAGGTTCAGGTGCCTCCATATGACAGGTGGATCCCTATTCTACTCACCAAAGAAGGAGTGCCAGATCATCGTGGCCTGCTGTATGCTTCACAACTTGGCTTTGCGACACCAGGTGCCTTTTCTGCAGGAGGATGGTCCAGATGGCGGTGTTGTGGCAGCTGTGGAGCCTGTGGACAGTGATGAGGAGGAAGCAGAAGAAGAAGACATGCAGAACAGGGACTCAGTGATCGAGCAATATTTCCAGTGAAACACAGGTACAATCATGCCTACTACATGTACTTTTGCAATACCACCTCTCTCCTGTCTGTCGTTTTCACCCAGTGTATGGTCACTGAGTTGTCACTTTTCCTTACAGTTTCACAGATGTGGGTCCCACTGTGTAACATCTGCTTTGATTCCTCATGGACTAGAGTTGTGTGACATAGGTATGTTGACATTAAACTTGAAAGAGCATTTTGTCACTGTAATTGCTAATACACTATTTCGAAATCACAGACACACTCCAGATCATTTTGTGCTTTAGGTGTGTTTATTTAAATGCAAAATATTGGAGGGGGTAGTGAAATGGCGAGGGGTGATGGCGGAGGAGTGTCCATGGCAGAGTCCAGTCTATTAGTCTCACAGGTGCATTGCCCATATGGGCATAGGAAGTGGAGCTGGGGCAGTTTAATTATGGACAGGGTGACAAAGTGGGACAGTAGGATGACAATCAGGGTGGTCTCATTTCTTGGCGGGGGTCTTGGCATCTGTCTTGTTCCTGGATCTCAGGGACCGTTTGCGGGGTGGTTCTCCGTCTGCAGGGGGTGGGGTGCTGGTGTGGTGGACCTGTGGCGGGGCGTCCTGTCCACTAGCGCCGGCGGAGGCGGTGGGCAGTTCATCGTCCATGCTAGTGTCAGGGGCCCCTTGTAGTGCCACAATGTCCCTCCTGGTGTTGAGTACTTCCTTCAGCACCCCTACAATGGTGCCCAGGGTGGAGCTGATGGTTCTGAGTTCCTCCCTGAAGCCCATATACTGTTCCTCCTGCATACGCTGGGTCTCCTGAAACTTGGCCAGTACCGTTGCCATCGTCTCCTGGGAGTGGTGGTATGCTCCCATGATGGAGGAGAGGGCCTCGTGGAGAGTGGGTTCCCTTGGGCTGTCCGCCTCCTGAGGCACGGCAGCCCTCCCAGTTCCCCTGTGTTCCAGTGCCTCCGTCCCCTGGACCGTGTGCCCACTGCCACTGCCCCCAGGTCCCTGTTGTTGTTGGGGAGGTGGGTTATCCTGGGTTCCCTGTAGTGGTGGACACACAGCTGATTGACATGTCCTGGGGATGGAGGTATGGGCCCGCTGGGTGGGTGCTGTGCTGGTGTTTCCAGAGGGGGGAAGGTCTGTGGTGGCCTGTGCCTGTGTGAGGGGAACCGACTGTCCAGAGGTCCCCGATGGTCCAGGCTGGTCATCTAGATCCAGTTGGACAGAGGTGCTCTCATCGCTGTGGGCCTCTTCTGTTGGTGGTGCGCACATGTGTGGACCCTCCTGTCTGGTGACGTTGGGTAGGGGTCCTGCAGGGGTATAAAAGGATGTTTGCTAAATCTGTGTGTGTAATGGTGTGCAATGGGTGGGTGAGCATGTACGCCAGTGCTAGCATTCCTATGTGGGAGCTTGTGTGATGGTGGTTTAGGGGGGTGTATGGGTATGTGCAGTGGGCATGCTTTAGTCATGGGTGTCCATGCTTTGTTGTTGCATGCAAGGCTTTGTGTTAGGATGTGTGGTTTGTGATGTTGGGACATTTGTGAGGAGTTAGAGTGATGGGGTGAGGGTGAGGGTGAGGGTATATGCTGGCATGCAGGTAGGGTAGGGGATGTAATAGTTAAGATTTGACTTACCAGAGTCCATTCCTCCACCTACTCCTGCGAGGCCCTCAGGATGCAGAATCACCAAGACCTGCTCCTCCCATGTTGTTAGTTGTGGGGGAGGAGGTAGGGGTCCGCCGCCAGTCTGCTGAACCGCCAGGTGGTGTCTTGAGACCACGGAACGCACCTTCCCCTGTAGGTCATTCCACCGCTTCCTGATGTCCTCCCGATTTCTTGGGTGTTGTCCCACAGCGTTGACCCTGTCCACTATTCTTCGCCATAGCTCCATCTTCCTTGCAATTGAGGTGTGCTGCACCTGTGCTCCGAATAGCTGTGGCCCTACCCGGACGATTTCCTCCACCATGACCCTGAGCTCCTCCTCTGAGAACCTGGGGTGTCTTTGCCGTGCCATGGGATGGGGTGGGTGATGTGTGGGGTGGAGTGTGTGGTGATAAGTGTGGTGATATGTAGTGGTGTGTTGTGTGAGGTGCGTGGAAGTTGTGTGGTTGATGATGTTGTGTGCCTGTGGATGCTGTTGTTCTTGCTGGTGGTGTCTCTCTCTGGCCTTCTTTCTGAATTTTTGGTAGTAAGGGGTTTGTGGGTGATGTGGGTGTGTGTTTTATATTATAATGGGTGTGTGGGAGTGGTGTGTGTATGTGTCTCAGGTGTGTGTATTTTGGATTGTCCAATGTGGTAGTGTTTTGTAAGAGTGTGTGTATTTTGAGCGCGGCGGTGTGTAACGCCAATGGAATACCGCAGATGAAAGACCGCCGAGTGGATTCGTGTGTTGTGATAGTGTGGGCGTATTTCTGTTGGAGTGACGGTGGAGGATTTGTTTTCGCCAGTTTATCACTGACCTTTGGTGTAGCGGACTTGTGTGGGTGTCTGAATTTTGGCGGATTCCGAGATGTGGGTCATGATAACTGTGGCGGAATTCCGCGGCAGTGTGTTGGCGGTCTTCTGCACGGCAGTAAGCGGCTTTTACCGCCAATGTTGTAATGACCGCCTTAGTCACTTCTTCTGACATTTTCTTCACCGGGACGGACTTTCAAGTCAGGCCGAGTTGCGGTTGAGGCAAGCCGACTAGAGTTGCCGTGGCGGGTCGGTCCCTTTATGGAGCTTTTTTTCCAAAAGTTCTCCAAACTTCTCCAAATTTCTGGATCTCCTTCCAGATGTTCCTTTAAGGTTCTTTTGAGGTGCACAGTTCATCCCAAGATTCCAGAAGCTCTGAGATGCTCCTTGAGGGTGCAGACTACAACTCCCAGAATGCACCTGGTGCAAACGCCTTTTTGGCCAATGGACAATGGTGAGATGGTTGGTTTCTTCAGGAGTTGGTGCAGGGGACTCTCGTTAGCAAGTTTTCACCTGTAGCTAACAGGGAGTCCCTTCTTGAACCAGTTGAAGCCAGTCAAACTCCTTCTTGTGATGAAGCACAAGTGTGCAGCTAGTGCAGTCCTACAGAGTGCAGCGTCCAGGTGCAGGCCAGGGGTCCAGCAAGGCAGTCCTTCTTCTCCTGTAGTTCTTCCTTGTTGAAATCTGAGTTATGGGTGCAGGTCTGCCAGTTTTATCCTTGCTGCGGGGTGAAAAGAGGGGGTCCTGGTTCTCCAATCAGGTGCAGGGTCCTTCCCCTTGTGATGACCACTTCCTGGGAAGTGTGGCAAAAATCAATCCCAGGGAGAAACATTCCTCAAAAATCCATCATGGCTGAAAATGATTTTTGTAGCTTCAATCTGGCTGAGCCCACGCACTGGTGTGGCTTAAAATCTTAAACACCCCCCTCTCCTGCCCTCTCCTAATCTAATCAAAGAGGCACCTAATTGTCTGTGTTTGCAGGATGTGAGGGAGGTGCTGGGTTGCTTCAAATGTCCTTCCCTGCCTCTGAAGACCAGTTTTGCAGCCCTCCCCCTTCCTGCTTTACCATCTGCTGAGGGAAGATCTCCTCCCCCAGGCACTTCTTTTTGTGTTGAGCCAGGCCACTTCACACCCCATCAAGGCAGCCTGGCCTGGCTGCCAGAGGCTCGCCAATCAGAGCAAAGTAGCAAAAACACTGCAGGGCTGAAGTTGGCAACTTTTCAGTTGAAGTTTAAAACTCTTTACCTGAACAAGTTATATTAAATCCAACAACTGGATGTTGTGGGATTTATTATAACAATTAATTTTATACCAGACTTGAGGTATCTGTTAATTAAGGGGACTTTCAAAATTAAAATAATATCTCCCAATTTTAGCCTATGAAAGCCTTTCACTAGAATGAGGGAAAAACAAATTTAGCTGTTTTACCTCACCAGGGCTTACAAAACTATTTTTATAAGGTCCTTGCTTACAGTTACATGGCACCCAACCCTGGGGCACACCTCAGGGGTGATTTATATGTAAAAATAAGGTTGTTTAAAACTTTGGAACTACTTTTAATTCCAAAGTCGAATTTGCATGTAACTTTAATTTAAAAGCAGCCAGCAAGGCAGGCCTGCCTTTAAAATGACACTGGGCACCTCAGCAGTGCTCCTATGGGGCCCTCCCTATGCTGGGGTCCCTAAACCCACACGCCCTACTATATACTAGGGACTTATGGGTATGTTAATTTTTCCAATTATAATTAGCCTAATTTGCATATCCACTTTACACGGAGCACTGGCCCTGGGACTGGTAAGCAGTACCTAGGGCACAGCCAAGAGTCAGTAACCACCCATATCTGTCCAAAACGTTTGGGAGTGACCAGGGCAAAAAAGAGGACTTTCCTACAACCCCTCACTTGGAAATATACTTTCTGGTGATACAGTCCCATTGTACATTCTATTGGTTTTCAGATTCTAAAGTTCACTCAATGTCATATGAAATTACCCTTTGCTCATTTGTAGTACTCCTTGTGGTATCCAGAGATAATACACGTTTCTGATGTTTAGGAAGGACATTAATGCTTGGAGTGTATTTGGTGGGCCTGGAAAATACAAGCTAACAAAATTGCAGTAAAAGGGGTAATCCATTCCAGCTGTGCTTAATTTCTACAAGAATGAGTGCCAGTGCCTGCAGCTTTGCTCAGAAATCTGTTGCCAGTGCTAATGAACGTTGGTGCACCAAATATCATGACTGCGTAGTGATAAATGCATCTCATGCCTCTTTAATCCACTACCCAACACTCTGTACCCCTTAATTGCTCTCTTGCTGCTTCCTGCTTTCTCCCTTTTTTGTTACGTTAGGTTATCAGTGTTTCCATAGTATTATAATCACCCATGAGGTTATCCAGGCAGTCTAGAGCAGTTGTGTGAAGCCAGCCCTGAGGGCTTTGTGGCAAAGTCAAGAAGAGGGGAGGAGGCTCTGATGTGTTATTGGAGGTCATTCCAGGCTTTGGGGCTAGGTATGAAAAGGGGTGCATGCATGGATTGTGTGCTAGTGAGGGACTGGCAGAGAAGGGATGTTTGTGATGGCTTGCCTGTCTTTGACTTCCTCCATCCTTTAATTTTGTGTGTTTTTCACATTTTTGTTCATGGTAAAAGACTGATGAGGAAGTCATTGCCAATTGCCCCCTGGCATCTATTCGGTGAACGGTTTCCTGAATGAGTGGTCCCTTTAACTGCTTTGGGCAAGCAGCCTGTAAGGCTGCGTACTGCATCACGGGTTGTGGTGTTGTCGGCTTCCTCTGCTCTTGGTGTTCTCGTTGCAGTGGTAATCCTATCAGCGCCCTGCCTACCTGCTCATGCGGCGTCCTTTGTCCGTCTTGGAATTTTCATTGCAGTCATCTCAACCTCTATGTCTGGTCACGTCAGATCTTTGCTTTTTTGTATTCCTGAAAATCACTGTGCCCTGAAAAGACAATGGACAGAAAGAAACAAACAATTAAAAACAAAAAGAAACATTATAGCCTGAATCTGAAAGGCCACTTAAAATGGGGTTATGATGTGTAGCTTACAGTAATATATCTGCATATGATTATGTGAATGTATTATCCTCTAGGCTGAGGTTGTTTTAGTATTCTTTTAATGTATTTTGATAGTTCAGATAACAGACAATATAACATAGCAAATATGTTTGATAGGATAACTAAAGTTATTAGTTATTTACTTTATTGGAGATGCAGTGATTGTATATGGGAATTTCCATTGCACCAGTCAAAATCAGTGCACACAATAAATAGCATACTATCATTATTGATTATTCAGCAGTAAAATATTGTCATTTTGATTTTTAGACAGAGAAGGAGTCTCATGGAACCTCAGACGTCCATAGGAAGCCAGTCTGGTGATGACCTCGATCTGCTTACCTCCCTTCCTCCTGGTGGGTGATAACGTGTCCCAATCTAGATAATTTATTCACTTTGGGACTCGTTTTAGGCCGATGTATCTTTTGACCCTGATTGAAGTGTCCTTAGGACGAGATTTCTACTCAACATGTCAATCAATAGATCAATAACCTCATCAATAATCACAATAGCAAATCAATAGAATTAATCAATGACATTTAAGAAGAATCGAAACTCACCATGACCTTTCAGTCATGAATAACCACACCAGATTTATCAAGGTTATGATATTTATTCCTTATTGATTACAATTCTATCAGTAAGTTTGTTAGTCTCAATACCAGAAAACTCATCAACAATGTCATAATGTGGCAACTCAAATAAGATTTCATCAAAGCAAAGATCATAATCATTAGAACATAGCACAATGTCAACATGGATTAACTTTAGCAGAGTATTATTAGCGCATTATTCAACAAAGCATAGGTTCAGTCATTTGTCTGTCTGCGTCTGTTCAGAGAACTCCTTAACGAACCTCGAATTTGCATTAGCATGTTGGGCTTCATGTAAAACAATTTAGCAACACAAATTTAGAAAACATCTAGCTATGGTCTCTATCAAAGAGCAGTTGGTACCTAGAAGAAAAGGCAAACAGACAATTACAATTTCATCACCATATAGTTACCCTCCGTAATGGGTCAGCATACAGAGTCAGTCTTCGTCCTCAGGACATCAGTTGATTCGCCATCAGCCAGGAAACTCAGCAAAGTTCAGCAAGACGGGCAATAAGGCACTCCCCTCAGAAGGAGGAAAAGTAAGAATCAAGGCAAGGTAAGGATAGTTTGCAGGATCAAACAGCAAAGTCAGAGTAACAAAGTGGCTGGGTAATAGCATATAATGGCTCAGAATGGCCTCTCGTCTCTATAATGGCTTATAATGGCTGATTTCTCCTTGTGTTATACCGTTCTATCAAATTTGCTGTACAGTCCCCTAATTTCAAATTGGACAAGTTTTGGTGCATCATTATCTCCATCCAATAATCCACTTGTCGCCTCATTAAGATTGTCACCCCATAACAGTTCTCACGTAGTTTATTGGCTCCTGAGATTGACGTCTCCAATGGGTAGAATGTCAGGTGAAAACTTTTAGTTTCTCAGGCTCAGTCAGTAGTTCCATTGTCTAAACCAGTTTAGGCGACCTTGTACCTGTCGCAAGTCTACACTGTTGCGTTCGGCAAGAATGTCTCCTTGAGTAAGTCGAGTCTCTTGAGAAAGGATTTACTACGGTTACACACATCTTCTAGCTTCTGGAAAAGTACGGCTTCATGTCCTTCAGCAAGTCAGCACATTGCACGTTTAGAAAAACACATTAATATGAAACCGGGGAGCTAGGCCCCGACTCATGTTAACTACGGCCTAGTGATTAATTAGCAAAACCTTAACATATAATCCTTAATACTAGTACAAAATCATACATTAGTACATTAATATTTCATTATTAGTCAGTTTCATTAATCATTGTATACATTGGTGGCCACTCCCCGTGGGCACGTTTCACACATGTTTAGTAAAAGCACATTAATACATTTTCTATGCAGCATCATTATACATTAATACGCAAACATTTTATGTTAATTTTGATTATAAAAGCTACACTCCAACATGTGTCATGCTGAACCTCAACATCGTTGGACTGTTTGACCGACCGGGAAGTTGAGAACTGTTGTGCCATTTCACTTCTGCAAAAACCTTACAAGCGAGAGCCTGGCTGCACTCTTCGGTCAAATTAGGCACTGTCTTCCAGGGTGTTGTATACTGACACACTAAACAATTTACCTATTGTTAAACCAGGGCTCAAGTGATTGCTGCATAGACTGTATATTAGCAAGATGGGGAAATTCCTTGGCAGTAACAGTGGTGTCTTTCTGAGTATTTAGGCATAGGTGCACTACTAATGATAGGATGTCTTCTTATACTTACTCTTTAATTTAAGTGAAATAGAGCTTTTTGATGCTTAACCTGTTCTGTGCCCAGGACGTAATGGTTACGTCCTGAGGCACAGTGCTGCTGTGCCCAGGACGTAACCATTACGTCCTGGTTACAGAGCCCAGAGGTAGCCCTTCCCCTTCCACCCCGACCCTCCCAACCCCCCCGTGACGTCAGCGCGCGAGCGCGCGCTGATTAGTCACAGGGTCTCCTCCATCGTGCTGGAAGCTCTGCTTAGATCATTTCTGCCACCCCGGTGGGCAGATCGGCCTATTGTTATTAGGCCGATCTGCCCCCAGGGGGGGCAGAAACCTGTAGGAGCCAGGGCAAATTGTTTTTTTTGTGTTTTTGTTTTTGTTTGTTTGTTTTTTAGAGATGGGGAGTGACCCATTAGGCAAGGGTCGCTCCCCTGGGAGGCAAATTGTATTTAGACCATTTCTGCCCCCCTTGGGGGCAGATTGGCCGATTTTAGGTCAATCTGCCCCCAAGGGGGCAGAAACCACAAGGCACCGGGGATTTTTTTTTGGGCGCCAATGTCACGCAGGGGAGTGACCCCGTAGGCAAGGGTCGCTCCCAGGAGGGGGTTGGGGGGGTGGGGGGGAAATTTATTTTAGGCCATTTCTGCCCCCAGGGGGGGCAGAAACCTCTAGGAGCCAGGGCAAATTGTTTTTTTGTGTTTTTGTTTGTTTGTTTTTTTAGAGATGGGGAGCGACCCATTAGGCAAGGGTCGCTCCCCTGGGGGGCATATTGTATTTAGACCATTTCTGCACCCCTTGGGGGCAGATTGGCCGATTTTAGGTCAATCTGCCCCCAAGGGGGAAGAAACCACTAGGCACCGGGGATTTTTTTTTGGCTCCAATGTCACGCAGGGGGAGCGATCCCGTAGGCAAGGGGCGCTCCCGGGCAGGGGAGGGTTTGGGAGGGTGGGGCCAAAATTATTTTAGGCCATTTCTGCCCCCCCCTGGGGCCGGCTGAGCTAAAGGCCTAAATCCACAGGTAGGCACTGTTTTCTATGAAAAAATGTGATGTGTCCACGTTGTGTTTTGGGCCATTTCCTGTCGCGGGCGGTAGGCCTACCCACACAAATGAGGTATCATTTTTATCGGAAGACTTGGGGGAACACTGGGTGGAAGGAAGTTTGTGCCTCCTCTCAGATTCTAGAACTTTCTGTCACCGAAATGTGAGGAAAATGTGTTTTTTAGCCAAATTTTGAGGTTTGCAAAGGATTCTGGGTAACAGAACCTGGTCAGAGCCCCACAAGTCTCCCCATCTTGGATTCCCCTAGGTCTCTAGTCTTCAAAAATGCACAGGTTTGGTAGGTTTCCCTAGATGCCGGCTGAGCTAGAGGCCAAAATCTACAGGTAGGCACTTTGCAAAAAACACCTCTGTTTTCTTTCAAAAAATGTGATGTGTCCACTTTGTGTTTTGGGGCGTTTCCTGTCACGGGCGCTAGGCCTACCCACACAAGTGAGGTATCATTTTTATCGGGAGACTTGGGGGAACGCTGGGTGGAAGTAAATTTGTGGCTCCTCTCAGATTCCAGAACTTTCTGTCACCGAAATGTGAGGAAAACGTGTTTTTTTTAGCCACATTTTGAGGTTTGCAAAGGATTCTGGGTAACAGACCCTGGTCAGAGCCCCACAAGTCACCCCATCTTGGATTCCCCTAGGTCTTTAGTTTTCAAAAATGCACAGGTTTGGTAAGTTTCCCTAGGTGCCGGCTGAGCTAGAGGCCAAAATCTACAGGTAGGCACTTTGCAAAAAAATCCTCTGTTTTCTTTCAAAAAATGTGATGTGTCCACGTTGTGTTTTGGGGCATTTCCTGTCACGGGCGCTAGGCCTACCCACACAAGTGAGGTATCATTTTTATCGGGAGACTTGGGGGAACGCTGGGTGGAAGGAAATTTGTGGCTCCTCTCAGATTCCAGAACTTTCTGTCACCGAAATGTGAGGAAAACTTGTTTTTTTAGCCAAATTGTGAGGTTTGCAAAGGATTCTGGGTAACAGAACCTGGTCAGAGCCCCACAAGTCACCCCATCTTGGATTCCCCTAGGTCTCTAGATTTAATAAATGCACAGGTTTGGTAGGTTTCCCTAGGTGCCGGCTGAGCTAGAGGGCAAAATCTACAGGTAGGCACTTTGCAAAAAACACCTCTGTTTTCTTTAAAAAAATGTGATGTGTCCACATGTGTTTTGGGGCGTTTCCTGTCATGGGCGCAAGGCCTACCCACAGAAGTGAGGTATCATTTTTATCGGAAGACTTGGGGGAACACTGGGTGGAAGGAAGTTTGTGCCTCCTCTCAGATTCCAGAAGTTTCTGTCACCGAAATGTGAGGAAAATGTGTTTTTTAGCCAAATTTTGAAGTTTGCAAAGGATTCCGGGTAACAGAACCTGGTCAGAGCCCCACAAGTCCCCCCATCTTGGATTCCCCTAGGTCTCTAGTCTTCAAAAATGCACAGGTTTGGTAGGTTTCCCTAGATGCCGGCTGAGCTAGAGGCCAAAATCTACAGGTAGGCACTTTGCAAAAAACACCTCTGTTTTCTTTCAAAAAATGTGATGTGTCCACTTTGTGTTTTGGGGCGTTTCCTGTCACGGGCGCTAGGCCTACCCACACAAGTGAGGTATCATTTTTATCGGGAGACTTGGGGGAACGCTGGGTGGAAGGAAATTTGTGGCTCCTCTCAGATTCCAGAACTTTCTGTCACCGAAATGAGAGGAAAACTTGTTTTTTTAGCCAAATTTTGAGGTTTGCAAAGGATTCTGGGTAACAGAACCTAGTCAGAGCCCCACAAGTCACCCTATCTTTGATTCCCCTAGGTCTCTAGTTTTGAAAAATGCACAGGTTTGGTAGGTTTCCCTAGGTGCCGGCTGAGCTAGAGGCCAAAATCTACAGGTAGGCACTTTGCAAAAAACACCTCTGTTTTCTTAAAAAAAATGTGATGTGTCCACATGTGTTTTGGGGCATTTCCTGTCACGGGCGCAAGGCCTACCCACAGAAGTGAGATATCATTTTTATCGGGAGACTTGCGGGAACACTGGGTGGAAGGAAATTTGTGGCTCCTCTCAGATTCCAGAACTTTCTGTCACCGAAATGTGAGGAAAACTTGTTTTTTTAGCCAAATTTTGAGGTTTGCAAAGGATTCTGGGTAACAGAACCTGGTCAGAGCCCCACAAGTCACCCCATCTTGGATTCCCCTAGGTCTCTAGTTTTAAAAAATGCACAGGTTAGGTAGGTTTCCCTAGGTGCCGGCTGAACTAGAGGCCAAAATCTACAGGTAGGCACTTTGCAAAAAACACCTCTGTTTTCTTTAAAAAAATGTGATGTGTCCACATGTATTTTGGGGCGTTTCCTGTCACGGGCGCAAGGCCTACCCACAGAAGTGAGATATCATTTTTATCGGGAGACTTGGGGGAACGCTGGGTGGAAGGAAATTTGTGGCTCCTCTCAGATTCCAGAACTTTCTGTCACCGAAATGTGAGGAAAACTTGTTTTTTTAGCCAAATTTTGAGGTTTGCAAAGGATTCTGGGTAACAGAACCTGGTCAGAGCCCCACAAGTCACCCCATCTTGAATTCCCCTAGGTCTCTAGTTTTAAAAAATGCACAGGTTTGGTAGGTTTCCCTAGGTGCCGGCTGAGCTAGAGGGCAAAGTCTACAGGTAGGCACTTTGCAAAAAACACCTCTGTTTTCTTTTAAAAAAATGTGATGTGTCCACGTTGCATTTTGGGGCGTTTCCTGTTGCGGGCGCTAGGCCTACCCACACAAGTGAGGTATCATTTTTATCGGGAGACTTGGGGGAACGTAGATTAGCAAAACAAGTGTTATTGCCCCTTGTCTTTCTCTAAATTTTTTCCTTCCAAATATAAGAGAGTGTGTAAAAAAGACATCTATTTGAGTAATGCCCTGTAATTCACATGCTAGTATGGCCACCCCGGAATTCAGAAATGTGCAAATAACCACTGCTCCTCAACACCTTATCTTGTGCCCTTTTTGGAAATACAAAGGTTTTCTTGATAGCTGTTTTTCACTCTTTATATTTCAGCAAATGAATTGCTGTATACCCGGTATAGAATGAAAACACACTGCAGGGTGAAACTCATTTATTGGCTCTGGGTACCTAGGAATTCAAAATTTTGTCTAGTTTTCAGAAAGGGGCGCTCCCGGGCAGGGGAGGGTTTGGGGGGTTTGGGGGGGTGGGGGTCAAATTTATTTTAGGCCATTTCTGGCCCCCCCTGGGGCCGCCTGAGCTAGAGGCCTAAATCCACAGGTAGGCACTGTTTTCTATGAAAAAATGTGATGTGTCCACGTTGTGTTTTGGGCCATTTCCTGTCGCGGGCGGTAAGCCTACCCACACAAATGAGGTATCATTTTTATCGGAAGACTTGGGGGAACACTGGGTGGAAGGAAGTTTGTGCCTCCTCTCAGATTCCAGAACTTTCTGTCACCGAAATGTGAGGAAAGGTTTCCCTAGATGCCGGCTGAGCTAGAGGCCAAAATATACAGGTAGGCACTTTTTATCGGGAGACTTGGGGGAACGTAGATTAGCAAAACAAGTGTTATTGCCCCTTGTCTTTCTCTACATTTTTTCCTTCCAAATATAAGAGTGTGTAAAAAAGACATCTATTTGAGTAATGCCCTGTAATTCACATGCTAGTATGGTCACCCCGGAATTCGGAAATGTGCAAATAACCACTGCTCCTCAACACCTTATCTTGTGCCCTTTTTGGAAATACAAAGGTTTTCTTGATAGCTGTTTTTCACTCTTTATATTTCAGCAAATGAATTGCTGTATACCCGGTATAGAATGAAAACACACTGCAGGGTGAAACTCATTTATTGGCTCTGGGTACCTAGGGTTCTTGATGAACCTACAAGCCCTATTTATCCCCGCAACCAGAGGAGTCCAGCAGACGTAACGGTATGTTGCTTTCGAAAATCTGACATTGCAGGAAAAAGTTACAGAGTAAAACGTAGAGATAAATTGATGTTTTTTTCACCTCAATTTCAATATTTTTCTTTTTCAGTTGTTATTTTCTGTAGGAAACCCTTGTAGGATCTACACAAATTACCCCTTGCTAAATTCAGAATTTTGTCTAGTTTTCAGAAATGTTGTGGTTTCTGGGATCCAGCATTGGTTTCATGCCCATTTCTGTCACTGACTGGAAGGAGGCTGAAAGCACACAAAATCGTAAAAATGGGGTATGTCCCAGTAAAATGCCAAAATTGTGTTGAAAAATTGGGTTTTCTGATTCAAGTCTGCCTGTTCCTGAAAGATGGGAAGCTGGTGATTCTAGCACCGCAAACCCTTTGTTGATGCCATTTTCAGGGGAAAAACCACAAGCCTTCTTCTGCAGCCCCTTTTTCCCATTTTTTTGAAAAAAACGAAATTTTCACTGTATTTTGGCTAATTTCTTGGCCTCCTTTTGTGGAACCCACAAAGTCTGGGTACCTTTAGAATC
Organism: Pleurodeles waltl; assembly: GCF_031143425.1. Classification (NCBI taxonomy): domain Eukaryota; kingdom Metazoa; phylum Chordata; class Amphibia; order Caudata; family Salamandridae; genus Pleurodeles; species Pleurodeles waltl. The sequence goes on from NC_090447.1 coordinate 1,063,752,134, forward strand.
CCTAGGATGTTGGAAAAAAAGGACGCAAATTTGGCTAGGCTAGCTTGTGTGGACAAAAAGTTATGAGGGCCTACGCTCGAACTGCCCCAAATAGCCCAAAAAAGGCTCGGCACAGGAGGGGGAAAAGGCCTGGCAGCAAAGGGGTTAATCAAGCCCCACTTTATTGTTCTTTCACATTGACATCTGAATGTATGGTGGGGAAGTCTGTTGTTTTTGCTTTACAAAGTCATTATAGGTAGTCTGAAATAGTCAGAAATGATGAGCAGGGAAAGACGGGGACCAGTAAAAGGTAGTCTAATATAAGTCATCAGTGATTTCATTTGTAGCCGCTAAATAAACTCAGGCACCTCAAATACATGTACATAATGCATCAGAATGACTTTACTCTCCTCGAGAAGTTGGTAGGCATATTCACTGGTATATGCACCAGGTGTATGAGGACCAGGGTAGTGTATGTGACCTCCTAAATCTGGCCTGGCGGTGCTATTAGGTTGAGACATCCTAGGATGAAGTTGGTAACATTATTCATGTCACAGTGGTTATATTTCTGCCCAATTAACCATTAATGGTGGTGGCAGGCAATGTTTTCCCTATGACTAGCAGGTGATTCAGTGAACTTGTACTGCTGGTTGCGAGGATAGAAGGCTGTGACCTGTGGCAAAAATCGGTTACTGGATATGATTAAATAAACAGAACTAAAATAATGTTAAATGAAGAAGTCAGAAATTACTTAGCAGAATTAACATTATTCATTTTAAGTGAGGATATCTCACAGACCGAGATACAAGTTGTGTGACAACAAGGTTAACTATGATGTTAAACACCTCATGCTTGTGTAGTAAATGAGCTGCCAATGGTATCACAATGTGGGGGGCTTATAGGGTTTGAATGATTTACAATTGTGTTATGAATTGGCTGAACAAATACAAATATCTGAACAATACCGTATTTTGCTCCTCACTACTGAGATTATCAGAGAGAATATAAGATCCATGATAAAAGATGACAGCTGCAATCGTGGTTGTTCAGATAGGCTTCAGATTCTGCTCTGGGAAGCCACATCGGTCCCAATGGTATAATCGGAGGTCGTGTTACGCTACCTGAACCGTATCAATCACATTTGTAATGTGTTTCAAAACAACAAAGCTGAAGCATGAGGTAGAATACAATTGAAGAACCGAGCATGCATCACACTTTGAAATTCCTTTTGGTAACTGTGCTCTGTCTGATGCCTATTAAGTAAAATCTAAACGAATACCCTGGCAAGAACCCGAAAAAATGATTCACTTTACAAAGGCATTTTTCTTGGGTCACTGCTCTTTTCACTGTCATAAAATGCAGATTTGGTCTGGTGAGCAAGCTGCCAAATTTGGAACATTGGGCCCTGGGTTTGGATGCCAAGCTACTCCAAGAGACACAATTAAATTTCAATAGTTCAAAGTAAAAGGGAGTGGACTTTTGTGCACTACACAATAACACACCTAGTACACATTCCAGAACCGAGAGCTGTTATTTGTGGGGGGTTTTAAATCGAAATTAAGGGTTGTGTTGCACATGCGTTGCCCATGTATGCCCCTGCGTGGCTTGGTAAGTCTGGAGTAACACAAGGCAGAGCATATCACTACTCTTCCCTTCCCAAGGGAGGCACAATGAGAGGGAATATATTTCTCCTCGTTGTTTCCTCTTTTTAAGTGTGCTGCATTCTGCAGAACACTTAGAAAGAGGAAAACACCTCTAAGGGTTGTTTTTTAGCAGAAAGGTGTCCCTTCATGCACAAAAAATCATGCCTGCCATGCAGGCACCCTTGCACAATGGCCCAGGGGTGCCCTGCGTCGGTGTTAGGCAGCAGATTGTGCGGCAGTGCAGGCAGTGAGCGGGAATGTGCCATATATTGGTAGCACATTCCTGCCCTCTCCCATTCACGTACTGCACAATAGGTCATGCTGCATTGCGTGAAATATTGATAAATTTGGCTTATGGTGTGCTTGGCCCTGAAAGGTATCAGAGAGCTAAGAGGCCAGTTGTATGATAGCTATGAGGTAGTGCTTATGGTCTATGATTTAGCAAATTACATTAAGTTAGACTGCTTTCCACTGTTAGTCCGAGTTCCATGAGTAGCCCGCACTGCAAAAGGGACAGAGTGAGCGTGCAGAGCTATAGAAGAAATGATCTGTCCAGTAAATTATAAAGAGGCCAATCAGAATAAAAGTATCTGCTGCTCATGAATGGTAATATACCAAATAAGGCTAAAGTAGAGGAGCAGCAGAGTGCAGGGATAGCCACAGGTGGGGGCAATGAAGGGTCCTTTATTGCACCCATGCCCTTCTGATAATACAATAGTGCTTGTGATTGAATATCAGGCCTGTGGTTTTGATAGAACAGACAATTTCAGAAAGAAACAGATTGTCTCTTCTAATTATTGACAGCTACTCATATGCTGTCCGGTTGAACAATTTATTCTGAACATATCTGTCAGAAATTAATTGGATAATCAATTTTGGAGGGGATGATCAGTACCAACTTAACATACACGATCTAGTTAGACTAAAATACATTTCTTAGAGAATTCCAGCCACTGATGTCTGTGGTACAAACAGACAGCAGTCCTCAAAAAAGTATGTTAAGTTCAAGAAGCACCACCATTTTGAAGTAAAAACACAACACAATAAAAACCCCAAAGGAATGTAGAATAATAGCAAATTATTTTATGGCAAAAAAGACATTAAGATCATTGTAATTGAATATGGAGAAAATGTCCCTTTATCCTGGAAGGGTAGCATCATCATCCCCCTGTACAAAAAAGGGGATCAAAGCTGACCTGGGAATTACTGCCAGATTTCACTTTTGGATGCGGTCGGGAAACATTTTGCCAAATGTTTGCTTTCCCAGATTAGCGACTGGGCCGAAAGGAATAAAATAATCCCCTTGGAACAGTCAGGCTTCAGGAGAAATCATGATACAGTTGATAATATTTCAGTCCTCTAAGTAAGAAGTAAGAAATATGCCTCTCTGAGAAGGGAAATAATCTATGCAGCCTTCGTAGACTTCTCCACAGCATTTGATAAACTAGACCGTGTCTTGCTGTGAACGAAGCTCTTAAGACTAGGCATGCCTGGTATTCTCCCTGACCTTGTGGTAGCCCTTCACTCCTCCACCTGGTGCAAAGTATGGCTAGGAGGTGAACAAGGCCTATTCCATGTCATTCCGACTAAAAACGACTGAAAACAAGGGTGTATGTTGGCACCATTGCTATTTTCTTTGTACTTCTCAGACTTACCTACTATTTTAACTCATTGTGAGGGTTTTGCCCCTAAATTAGGAGGTAGACCGCTATGTTGTCTGCTTTAGACAGGTGCCATAATTATATGAGATCGCACCCCAAAGGGGCTTAATAACGGTCATAAGCCCTCGAACAAAATACCGAAGCCCATTTTTTAAAGGTAATTTGCTCTAAAAGCAAAATCTTGTGTTTTCATGGGAAAAAAAGATTTAAGTACAGGAGTTTCCGTTGGACCTTTGGAGCCCAACAACTCGAAAGAGTAAACTCACACACCTTTTTGGGTAAAATCATCTGGGGGAACCTTAAAAATAGAGGGCATATTGAGCATAACCAAAGGAAGGCTCAATCCTAAACTAAGGGTCTGAATGCCCTATATAATAGGGCAACATGCAGAAGGCACTTCAAACATCTCCTAGAGGTTTATCGGGTAAAGATACCCCTGTCCCTACTCTACGGCATAGAGCACATTTCGGTCTCCAAATGGGTCTTTCTCGATAAACTCGAGGGATGTGTCTTGAGGAACTCTCATCCGTAAGCTCTGCTTTTTCGGCAGCAATATTAAGACTTGAGCTAGGCTTGCGCAGCTCATTCATTCAAGGTTTGGCTGCGGTAATTCGCTGGGTGGTTAGCCTGATGACATGCGCGATGACTTCCTGCGGTCACTGTTAAAAAGATAAATATTAGCCGGCCATAGAGCAAAACATACCATCTGCAGGAATTTTCTATATGCCATAAATCTTCTGCAATTAGATTCTTCAGCAATTTTCATTTTCTCTCCAGCATTGCCCAAATCCACACTTAGGGATGCAACTTGGGTGGAGAGTTTCCGACAGGATAGCCAGGCTTGTGTACATAGGCAAAGTTTTCATATTATATCTGATACCTTAAGGCCAAGGGTTACACAGCCCTACCTTATCTGGAACTTGCCCCACGGGGTGAGAAGATTCAGGCTCCTGCTGCGACGGGGGCTGCTTCCCCTTAATACATTACAGGCTAGATGGATCAGTTCCTCTGCTATTTGTAATCTTTGCCACAATGGCGCTCAAGGTTTGAAACATGTTCTACTAATAGTTGCCTCCTGTAGGAATTCCTCCACATTCACTCCCTCCTTTTGTCAGTATGCGTTTCTGTCATTTTCGGGTGTATGAACTGTGTGTAGTTACGCAAAACTGCACCTAGTAACATCAAATGCAAATCTGTCGTTTAGTGCACTATACTTGTGTGAAATGTGTCCTTGCGTCATTTTTTGACCTAGGGATGCATATTGTGTCGAAATATAGTGCAAAAAACACTATAGCTGCAAAGAACAGAGGCCTGATTTCTGGTTGTTTGCATAGTTCCTGACCTTCTGTGCTATAATTGTACTGCAAACTGGGGCTAAATTATGTGAATTGGCATAATGGCCCAAGATTTGGAATTTCGAGGATCATGAAATTCCTGAAGTTAAGCAAATTATGCCAGCATAATATACAATTCACCCAGGTTTAGCAATTTCCCTGTGCCTTCTCATTCACTGCTGACTTATTTGGTGCTATATTATATAGACTGTTATATGCTTGTTTGCTTAAGATATTTGTGGGAGGGCTCTTTGCCGTTCACAACACTATGAAAACTTTCAGTTTGAATCATGCATATCGCTCTTTTGTCAAAACAAAATGACACCATTCACTTGACCTGAAAAACATGTTATTACCAAAATGTTAAAATTAGTTTGTAGTCCTAAAACAATGTATTTGAGACTCATTACTGTGAGAGTTCCTTGAGCACATGGTTGTGGATCAGATTCTATTGACTATACCTAAGCTTCCCAAAATCAGGCCCTGAGAATCAGAGGTAGACCATTACATGTTTTTGTCATGGTATCACCATTTTTTTCCCTTTCTGATTTTTGCTGACTTAGGACTCTGGCCCTCATTCTGACCCTAGCGGTTTGTAACCGCCAGGGCAGAGGGCAGAGGAAGCACCGCCAACAGGCTGGCGGTGCTTCTGGGGCAATTCTGACCGCGGCGGTAAAGCCGCAGTCAGAAAAGGGGAACCAGCGGTTTCCCGCCGGTTTTCCCATGCCCCAGGGAATCCTCCATGGCGGCGCTGCATGCAGCGCCGCCATGGGGATTACGACCCCCTTCCCGCCAGCCAAACCGCCAGGAAGAGGCTGGCAGGAACGGGTGTCGTGGGGCCCCTGGGGGCCCCATTAAGATTTTCAGTGTCTGCAAAGCAGACACTGAAAATCGCGACGGGTGCCACTGCACCCGTCGCACCCCAGCAAATCCGCCGGCTCCATTCGGAGCCGGCTTCATCTTTGCTGGGGCTTTCCCGCTGGGCCGGCGGGCGATCTGTTTGAGATCGCCCGCCGGGCCAGCGGGAAAGTTGTGATCACTGCCGCGGTCATTTGACCGCAGTGCGGTGTTTGGGCGGTTTCCGCCCGGCGGGCGGCGCCCGCCGCCCGCCGGGGACGGAATGACCCCCTCTGTGTCTACACCACTGCTTTCCCCATAAACCATGAAGTGAACATTGAATTCACCACATTTAACTTTTATTTAAAGTCCTAGTTGATAGTATAAGATATGCACCAGTAGCATGAATTCAAATTCCATACATGGACAACAATGTGTATTTACATCACCTACCCATATGAAACAAATATACAAATTTGAAAGCACTGTTTTGGCTAGCCTGTTGTTTAAAGGTGCTGCAGTAACAAATGGCAGTGAAAGGTATTTTTTTATAATTCATTTCTAAAGGGTGCTTTGTAATCCAACATGACTGGGTGTCTAATATAGATACATAGGTGGCATACTACATTTTGGAATTAGTACACCCTCACAATAAACAATTATCCAAAAACTGTGTTCATTATGGCAGTGAACCACATTTTTCAGGAACAGGTGTAGGAGTGAATAAAATCATTATATAATGTCTGCCCACGAATATACTAGAGAAATATTTCAAATATATTTTCAACTTAATGGCAAAAGTAGATTTTAGTAGAAAGGTAACTTTAAAAAAGTGTACTTTATGCTGCTTGAGAGAAAACACATTCCGAGGTTCACTCCTGAGGCTCATTGCATACCCTTGGCTAAATCTTTATAACACTGCTTCAGAATTAAAATACCTGGGCCACTGGACTCGTGAAGGAAGAGGTGCTGTCAACAAATGGTCAGTTAAAACTGTTACCCATGTGGGAGAGAACAGGAAGGGCAGTTCTTTTTTCCCTTGAGATGCCACCTCATACTTGAATGACCTGCTATAATTTCCTACCAGGGCCATCCCAGACCTTCTGGATGCAACTCCAGCAAAAACAGAAAACCAGTTTTCAACTAGATAGAGGGGGAGACCTCACCCATAGAGAGTAGTGGCTAGGGAAGGGACCAGTGTTCCTCCAGGTGGAAGTTGGTAGCAGCCATCTTCTTTTAGGACTAATCGGAAAGCTTTCAGTAACCCAAGAGAGGATGTTGTGCCAAAGGAGGTTGAGAGATTGTGAGAAAGTAGTGTCTATTCGATAGATGGAATATTTCAGCGACTGCCTCCTGAACTGCATAAGACTGTCACCTTACCACCCCATTAGAATACTCTTAGACCTGGAAAAAAAGTCTCAGTCTGACTGCTGGAAGAAGAAGACTCAAGGACATCTAACCTTTGCTGGCACAATGGTATTGGAACTGCTCTCCAATGATCAAGAGGTTGACCTCTGGATAGCCTGCTCAACGGACACAACAAAAAAGCAGAAGGATTCCTGCCTTTAACAAGTTCCAAAAGACTACTGTAGACTTGGCATCATGGAGGTCCTGACAGAAGAGAGGTCTCATGCCTACATTTGAATCCTGCCAGAGTAAACAGGAGGAACTCACTGAGCAGTTGAAGAATGGTAAGACTTTTTTCCATATCTGAATTATTGGGAAAAGTGGCTGAGATTTTTACAGGGAGAGCACATGCTCAACAGGGAGCAAAACCCGGTTCATCCCACTCAGATCTTTCTGCTGTACTGAAAAATGGTTGAATGTGATCTAGAAGAAAAGGTATCTGGCCTAGTGGAGTCCTTCCAACTACAGATTGCAGCCTTGTACTGCTGGTGGGATTTGAGAATTAAAAAAGTGACTAAATCCGAAAGTAAAAACTTGGACTGGTCTATGGTAAACAAATCTATCCCAATAGTGAGACAACTTTGGTGGCTTTAAAATACTGTTATTTTTTCGCTTAGAGCTTTGGGTCCAATAACTAATGGCTTCAATGTAGCTCAAGGATGTTGTGTCTGACTTTGAGGGACCCTTAGCAGGCTTTAGTCTTGGACCTTGCTTTGTCAAAAGACTGTGAACTCCAAAAGTAGACTTAGGGCCTGATTATGGGTTTGGCAGTCAGGGGACCGTGTTGGTCTAACCGCTGTATTAAGATTCATCAAGTAGCATACACAAAAGACCACTGTGGTCCCACTGACATGGCCAGCACCACTAGATCACAGTAGTGGTGAAATAGGCCAATACGCCTGTCGGAGGGCTGACCACCAGTTTTTCCGCCATACCAATTAAGATGTTGCTTTCCACTGATGCGACTGTGCCAGTCCAACCACCACATCTCAGGAGGCAGAATCAGAGGGATATAAAGCAGAAACTCACTTCCAGGCAGCGTCACACATCCTGTCTCACCATGGAGCCGATCCTTCATGTCCTGTCGCTGCTTGTGCTGCTTGATGGCATACAAAATTTACACCCTCATGGATGCAACTGCCGTTAAGCCAAACACCTACCCATTTCCTCCAACTCCACAGCAAATCAACAGGCTGACAATAACCTGGTATGTGTGCTGTGCTTCCTGCCCTCTGTATATTTTGTGTGACCTGCGTCAGAGTTGTACACAATGCATGACCCAATCACAGCCCCATGATGTGCGCCCTTTGGCCAGGTCACTGACACTGCACTGCCATACTCTACAAAACTTGATACGTGTGCACATCCCAGTTTCAGATAGTGATGTGCCCAAAACATTGTGTCACACAACAGAAAATCCTCAACAATTTCAAATCTAAAAAAGGAAGTGATACCCTTGCATGGTTCATATGCCATGGCCTTTCATGATATACCATATACAGCTGTATGGATGTGTCATTGAACCGGATCACAAGTTCCCTGCAAACTCCTTGTCATTGATTCACACATATCACCCACATTACAAAAGAATGTTAGATAAATGGGATGCAGAGTTATTTGCAACACAAACATCCAAAGCTCACAATTTAAACTATCCCTGCAGAATAGGTATGGTGGTATCAGGGGGACCTCACGGTGGCTCCTGCCCTGGGACACATTTCACTTTGCATATGCCTCAAAACCACCATCTGCACAGGAACTGTAGCTAGAAAAATTACAGGGACAACAAATGGTATAAACAAGTGCCATGCCTATGTGGCAAATGTGTACATGCAAACCTCGGAAGCAAATACATCAGTGTGAGAAAACAGGGCTGATTGCAGAGGCCCCCTAACTTTTTGCCCCCATTTTCCACTTTTTGCTGGTGTTTTCCTGACTCTGATAGTGCCCTGGGTACTGCTAACCAGTCCCAGGGCCTCTGCTCTGTGTAAAATCAATATGCAAATTAGGCTAATTATAATTGGCTAAGTTAACCTTCCTATAAGTCCCTAGTATATGGTAGGGCATGTAGGTTTAGGGACCACAGCATAGGTAGTGCACCCATAGGTGCACTGCTGAGGTGCCCAGTGTCATTTTAAAGGCAGGCCTGCCTTGCTGGCTGCTTTTAAATTAGTTATATGCAAATTCGACTTTGGAATTAAAAGTAGTTCCAAAGTCTTAAACTACCTTATTTTTACATATAAGTCACCCCTAAGGTATGCCCTATGTGCCCCTAGGGCTGGGTGCCATGTAACTATAAGCAGGGACTTTATAAAAATAGTTTTATAAGCCCTGGTGAGGTAAAAACAGCCAAATTCGTTTTTCCCTCATTGTAGTAAATGGCCTTCATAGGCTAGAATGGGGAGACTTTGTTTAAAATTTTAAAGTCTCCTTAAATGATGCATACCAAGAATTTGGTATCAAATTAATTGTTGTAATAAATCCCACAACTTCCAGTTGTTGGATTTAATATAACTTGTTCAGGTAAAGAGTTTTAGACTTTACCTAAAAAGTTGCCAATTTCAGCCCTGCATTGTTTTTGCTGCTGTGCTCTGATTGGCCAGCCTGTAGCAGCTTAGCCAAGATGCCTTGATGAGGTGTGAAGTGGCCTGGCTTCACACAAAGGAATGTGCCTGTGGGAGAGAATCTCCCCTCAGCAGATGGTGAGGCAGGAAGGGGGAAGGCTACCAAACTGGTCTTCAAAGGCAGAGAAGGACATTTGGAGCAACCAGCAACACCCCCACATCCTGCAACCCCAGACAACTAGGTGCCCCCTTGATTAGATTAGGAGAGGGCAGGAGAGGGGTGTGTTTATGATTTTTAGCCACACCAGTGGGTGGGCTCAGCCAGATGTAACCTCCAAAAATCAGATTCAGCCATGTTGGATTTTTAGAGAATGTTGCCCTCTGGGATGGATTTTTGCCACACTTCCCAGGAAGTGGTCATCGCAGGGGGAAGGACCCTGCCCCTGATTGGAGAACCAGGACCCCACTGCTTTTCACCCAGGAGCAAGGATAAAACTGGCAGACCTGCACCCACACCTCAGATCCCCACCAGATTTCAACAAGAAAAGAAATAAAGGAGAAGAAGGACTGCCCTGCTGGACCCCTGGCCTGCACCTGGAACCTGCACTCAGAAGGACTGCACCAGCTGCACACTTGGGCTTCACCACAAGAAGGACTTTGCCTGGCTTCAACTGATTCAAGGAGGGACTCCCTGTTTGCTACAGGTGAAAAATTGCTATCCAGAGTCCCCTGCACCAACTCCTGAAGAAAGTGACCAGCTGACCACTGTCCAGTGGCCAAAAAGGAGTTTGCGCCAGGTGCATTCTGGGAGTGGTAGTCCGCACCCCCCAAGGACCATCTCAGAACTTCTGGACCCTTGCGGTGAGCTGTGGACCCCAAAAGAACCTTAAAAGAACATCTGGGTGAAGCCCCAGAAGTTTGGAGAAGATTTGAGAATTTTTGTAAAAAAGCTCCATAGAGGGACCGACCCGCCGCGGAAATTCAAGCCGGCTTGCCTCAACCGCGACCCGGCCTGATTTGGTGGTTCGTCCCGGTAAAGAAAAATCTCTGAAAAAGAGACTAAGTCCAAAGGTAAAAAGTTGACCGGGACCTCCCAGCCATCGTATCCGAGAAGAGCTCCATGGCCGTCGGATCAAGATCCAGGCTTTCCCCGGTCGAAGGATTTTCACCTCGAAAAAACGACTTGGTCCGAAGGTAAAAATCTCCACCGAGGAATCCAGCATCGCGTATCCGGAGAAGGGCTCCAGGAGGTCGGATAGGACTGGCAGGTTCGTCCCGCTGAAGAAAATCTTCAAAATAAAGACTAAGTCAGAAGGTAACTTTTTAACCGAGGCCTCCCGCGACCTGCAGGGCTCCATCGCGGTCGGCCTGAAACTTTGACTTTGCCCCGGTCGAGGTGCAACCAGATGACCCGATTGGCGCTTTTTGTTTCTAAGCGCTAGAAAAATAATAATTCTTTAAAAATTCATATCTCCGGTTCCCTTTATCCGATTTTATTCATTTTGGTGTCATTTTAAAGATAAAAATATACACTAATTTTATAAATTGTTTTTGGATTTTTAAACTGTTTCCTGTGTTTTATTTAATTACTGTTTTGTGATATTTGAATGCTTTACACACTGTCTCCTAAGTTAAGCCATGACGCTCGTTGCCAAGCTACCAAGGGTTGAGCTGGGGTTAATTTACTGAGACCTAACTGGACCTAAGTGGAGGTTAGTGGCTTGTTGCTAGGTGTAGGTACCTACCTGCCCTTACCAATAACCCATTTTCCAACAATCAGTAATAGCATGGGGCACACATTTAGATAAAGTGGGTGTAAGGTACACACATTAAAATGGACATGTCTATTCAAATGTATAGGATGGTAGCACAATTGAACACCCTTCATTTGTGGACAAATAAACTTCAAGCTTGCACACATAATCCGAATGTCCAATCTACATTGGGGGAGAAAAGTAACCCAATAGATGTTGGCACTGGCCAAGCCAAGATGAAATACTTACCATATGAAACACCACCCAATGCAATGCCACACTAATTGGATTACATCCCACACTTCCATCCATTGAACATTTCCCCTTGTCCTGGGTGTCTCCAGCACTGGTATGTGCCTCTCTTGGTGGGCTGTGATGTGGATGTGATGGGTAAGGTAGGATTGGTGGACGTGTCTGTGGGTGTTAGGGTAGTGTCTAGGGGTTTGGACTGTGTGGTGGCTGTACCTTTAGGTATTGGGATGGTGTCTGGGGCTATGGGGTGAGTGGAGGCTGTGTCTGTAGGTGCTATGGTGATGTGTGGTGGTGGTGGGTATGAGTGGGGGGTCAGTGACTGTTGAGTGCTTGCATGCTTGTGTCTCTTGTGGTGTTTGTGTTTATGTGTGCTGCTTGTGGCTGTTGAGATGTATGTTTATGTGCTTGAGACAGCTATGGAAATAGGGAAATTGGAATGGGAAGAGGAGGGGGGGAGTAGTGTGGGGGGTAGAAGGCTGCCGTGAGGAAGGAGGCCAGAGCCTGAAAAGATCTCTGTAGGCCAGACATAGTTCTGTGAATACCTGACAGGTACACAACCAACTGTTGGAGCTGGATGTCCTGCACCTGGATGGCATTCAGAATGGCAGTCTGTCCCACAGAGATGCTCCTCAGGAGGTCAATAACCTCCTCCCTCAGGGCAGCAGGGTTAACAGGGTCAGGCGGTAAAGTGCCTGGCGTGAAGGAGACCATTCCCCTCTTGGGGGAACAGGCCCAGCCAACTGGGTGGGGAGTAACAGGGAAGGTGGAGATGGAACTGGGGGTGGGGCACAAGGATGGGACAGGTGTAGGACCTGAGTGTTCTGCAACAATTAGGAAGTGTCCCTTGGAGGTCGACTTTGAAGAAGAGGATGCCAAGCTGGTGTCCTCTATGGCACTACCATCATCCTGTGGCCCACTTAGTCCCTCTTTGTATCTTGTTTTGTGACAGCAGGTACCATGGCTAGCTGCTTCACTACTTATATCCTCCCTGAATCCTCCACTTGCCTTTGATGATGCTGAAATGACAAAGACAAATGGGGTCTTTCTATGTGCCTGAACACAGTTGAACAACAGTTTTGATTACAAAACATCACCATAATGTACAGTAGCCCCCAGCCACAAGGTCCTCCAAAGTGGTTTCATCATTGGCAACAACACATGCATATATACTACATGAACTGCAAACAACTGCCCACAGGAAAATCAGATCCACAGACAACTTCAATTGCATGAGTTAAGTTGTCCAATCACAATACCCATGGATCAAGATTGAAAACTTTTCACCTTGAATGGTTTGGCTCTTGCAGCATCCTTCACTAACCAGCTGACACAAGGTCCTGCAATCAGCAAATGTTCACATAAACAATACCACATCATGATGAAATGATGGACCAATTATCCAGCCATGTCGCAGTTGCAGGTACAGTAGCCGGAAGAGGGTGACACGGAAAAACCCATGCCACACTGTAAAAGCTCACCAACGGTCACTTCACAATAAGTTCATTGTCTAAATAGTCTCATGGAAGTTGCACTAATGTTGCTTTGCAAGGTAACACATCTTGCACATCTTGCACATAAAGGTACACTGAAAACATCCGGACAAATTGTCTAGGAGATCTGTCTGAAAATATCCACAGCACAATGAATCATCTAAGCCTAAGTAAATCACGTGTCTCAATTGATACTGCTGCGAATACCCTCTAACATTGCATAACTAAAAGACAATAGTCAAATGATTGTTGTTGTGGGTCAGGGAATCTCCATTATCTGAAGAGGGCCTTTAACATGTTGCTCAATAGGAAGGCACATCAGTGTGCCTTTTTGTCATGTGAACACATATTCCATTGGATTACTGAGCGTACACACTCACATATGATTCCAACTTTTCTGTATGTCACTCCCTGATGCATGTCAACAGTCAGGTAATGAACCTTCAAAATGTAACATGTGCAAAGCACTTAGCCTAATGATTCAACATCAATGGAATATAAATAAATGCACATTGTGAGCAATTACTGTAGGTCTTACTGGCATGTCCTTCTTTTCTTCTCCAATTGTTCATGATAAATGACATGGAGTACCGGGTTAGGGTATCTGTGACCCAACAAATAATGTTGATACACTCCTGTCTGTGGTACCACATGAACAGTATACCGATCATATAAAACTATTTTCCCAGGGTCTTTGGCATGCACACATATGTGATGGAATCAAACATCATCCCATGAAGACATGTAGATCATGTATGAAATAGTAGTGGAAATGATATTACAAAACTGTAAGGTACACATGCTAACATGTAGGCACAAATACTGATGCCAACAGTGATGTTACCTAAATCGTGTAACTGTACATTTCCTACTTACTAAGGGCAAGTATTGCTCAGTGTGCACACAAAGGACAATGACAGCAATATCACATGTATGATGACCACCATCACATGAAAGACAGTAGTGATGCATCAGCACTTTTGACACACTGAAGCCAAGTGGCCCGTTGGGTACAAATGACACCCACAACATGAAAAAAAATTAGATGATTGATCTCTGTAGTCAGCCATTTGTCTGCCCAATAGAGTCTATTGGTAATGGACTGCACTCTAATGTGTCCCTGGTCACTAGGACAATAGGCACATCAACATGCACCAACTACCATACCTACTCAAATGATAACACATCTTGTGTATCCCACATGGACCATCTCCAATATTTATGGGGATATGGTTGCCTCTAACACATCAACCAGGCAATGTAATAGGTGGGAATCTGCTAGGACTCACACCCTTATCACTGCTGTGCTTCCATCAAATGCCCATCAAGCTCAAGGAAGACCACTGCCAGTATGCAGTCCATCAGGGGTCCAGGGTCCTGCATGCACCCTGTTCACGTTGGAAGGAGAGACCCAGCTGGACCTCCCTGATTTTCTGGGTCCAGTGTCTCAGGTCTTCCCACCTTTTGTGAGAGTGGATGCTCCGCAGATGATAGACCCCAAGGGTCTACAGCTTCTGGGCAATGGCTCTCCAAATCCCTTGCTTCTGATGAGCGTTGACTGATATAGATGCAATAGACAAAATAAGAGGTCACAATTGCACTTATTTAGGGTAACTGGTTGCTCAAGACACATTTTGGAAACACCTAGTACGAGCATTTTGTAATTGTCAACACACTACATCTGTAAATCACATATGGTGACAAGTACAAGGACATAAATACATAGTTTTAGAGCCATCTGCTAACTATGCACCACCCTAGTCATTGACTACACAGACTATGCAAGCCCAATGACATCACGTAGCCCTGCCACAAGCAACATGTACTGTGATGTGAGCCACTATGAAACACAATAAACCATTGTGACCTCCTGAAGGGTAAACTTCTTGTACTTGAATATATAGACACATTTATATCCAGGCACATTGACTTGCTGCATATGGTCCACACAGGCACCTACCATGGTTTGGACTACACTCTAAGACTTAGGTGACAATCAAAGGGCTGGCATGGGTGTCTCTGAAAGCTTCTTCTCTGTGGATGTGTGGACTTGTGGTCTACCTAATGGATTATCATACCACTTCTGAGTGGGTTTGCGTGCTATGGTCTGGTATAACAGGAGACACTTTTTACCATATGTGGCACTCCTACAAAGAGTGCATTAAACATACCAAGATATATTTGGTCTGTTGGTTGCATGTAACAAAGCTAGTGATTCACATGTCATGATCTCCCCTGAATTAACCAACTATCTGCACTGTGGCTTTCTCACTTGTGAAATAGGTCTGTACTATACAAACAAGACATGTGGAAAGGTGACAACAGAACTGTGGCAGTAAGGGGCCTGTCATAAGTCATTGACACATTGACAAAGAGGGTCAATGGAAATAAGTACCAGGTAGGTGGTTACCTCAGTCCCCATTCCTAATGTAGTAAATGCAAAAGCATTCAGGCCAAATCTTGCTTCTGAATTGTTTTGACCACATCCAAGGATGTGCAAGTATACAGGGAGTGGACCTGGTGCCTCAGTTACATAGCTACAGTTAATGTGCACAATCCTGGGCTATGTCCCATCCTGTGAAAAGGCTTTGATAGGCATTGACATTTGCAGGCAGAGCATACGGAACCTACATGGACTTCAGATTTTCATCACTTTCATGCATGACAGTACATCCTGTGGCCATCCTCTATGTGAGTAGAGGATTGTGTGGCACTCTGAAGGGCTGAGTGAGTTTAACATTGTTCTCATATGACAGTTTGCCAAGGCTTGATCTGGGTTCAGTGATCCGTGGGATTTTTGCACATTGCTAACAACATCCTCGACTGACTCAAAAAGTACACATACACAGCTCATGCTATAATGCAAATGCATTTACAAAGTAGTTTACCATCATCAGTTCTATCATTGTTTGACTGTAAAGTTTACTTGCATAGATATATGAATCCAACTGACAGAGGATCTAGGGCTTATCACACATCACACAAAACAATGGTCATATGAAAAACACAGAGTATAGGGCTCCACAATCCACAACTTGTACATCACATGTATGGACCACTGATTGTGACAACAGGCACCCAAATAACTCACTGGGACTCAGAGGTACATTATGGCCTGTGAGGAAGGAAAGGATGGTGTTGAACAGAATCTAATATGCAAATGAGGTTGATCTTCTGGTGAGAAATAGAACTACCCATACAGGTGAAAAGCCTTTTCCATTAGCCTCTTCAGCTCCTGTGGAGAGAAGGTAGGGGCACTTTCACCTGCTTGGCCTGGCATGATTGCTCCCAAAGGTGTCACACAGCAGCTAAAGTGTTGGATGTATTGATGGCAGCAGTGTCAGGAGGCAAGTGAGTTATTTTCCAAACAGCGGCATACATGTACACCATGCACGCACTCATCACCATCGACTGGCACAGCCATTGGACCGCAACCGTCACTGTCAACAATGTTAGCCTATGGCTGAGTCCGCTGCTGCTGAAACCACCCACCGAGTGGTCGAATTCCGCTGGTGGCGGGAGGTTCCTAAAGTCAAATAAACTACATTTTTGGTGACTGTTAAATGAGTCAGAGCATCTATAAGTGTGTAGTAATGTATCAACATATGTAAAGCTGCCTTGATATGTAGATTCTCCTACACAATCATCAGTATAGTGTGTTGCTGGTCACAGATTCCATATAAACGCAATGCACTGCACCCTGCTGGTGATGGTATATTTGGTGGTTGGAACATACTTTGCAATATCAAGGGGCACAAGAGGAGCTGATATGTGTGTTATGTACACATATATGTTGTAGACACGTTTAGACAACCATGGGGATCGTAGCTGGACCTTGAGTAGTAGGCAGTTTTGATGTGTAATGGGTGTAATGTATTTCCAGTCAGTAAAGACTTTGATCTTACTCATCAGATATGTTGGTCTGGACACAGTGACTAATGTTTCAACTCACTTCATTCCACAAATAGGTACCCTAGGAGAGGGACGAAGCAACAACCTCCAGTCTACCATCCGTTTCCAGATCTCCAGACCATGGAAGAACATAACGTAAGAAAGCAGTTCTGTCTGAATAGGCAAGCAATCCAAGATGTATGTCATACGTTGGAGCCAGATCTCATGCCTCAAAACAATAATCCAACATGCATACCAACTATTGTGAGAGTCATGGCAGTATTACACTACCTGACAACAGGGTCATTTCAATAAACAGTGGCTATATCTGGTGGTATGTCACAACTTATGTTCAGTTGTGTTTTAAAAGATGTGCTATTAGTAATGATAAAAAAAACATTGAGAGCTATATCAGGTTCCCCAGACGCAAGGATTTAGCCAATGTGAGAGTTGCCTTCTATGGATCTGGTCTCCTCCCCTTGATGGCACCAATATTATATTAGTACCACCACATGCCAGTAAACAAGTCTATTACAACAGGAAGCACTTCCATTCTTTCAACATGCATGTTGTCTGCTTGTCAGATCTGTACATTTCAAACGTCTGTATCTGATTCCTAGGTTCAGGCCATGATTCCCTTGTTATGCGAAACAGCACCGTACCCCAGCTGATGACACAGCTGCAACCGGAGAGGCCCTGGCTTGTTGGTAAGTTACATCTGTAATGATCTTCTGTGTGCAATGTCAGGTGCAGCAATCAGGAAGCGTGTGACTCATTGTGGCACTTATGTCTTGTTTGCAAAACAGGGGACTCAGCATATCCCAGCCGTCCTTGGTTGTTAACACCGCAGAGGAATCCAACTACATCAGGGGAAGTCCGCTTCAATGATGCCCATAGAAGAACATGGTGGCCAAGTGAGTGGGCTTCTGGGCTCCTGAAGGCCAGGTTTCACTGCCTGGGCAAGACTGGGAGAGTCTTCCTCTACTCACTCGAGAAGGTGTGTCAAATCACTGCAGTGTGCTGAATGCTTCATAACATGGCCCTGCAAAGGAACATCCCTTACATCCCAGAGTAGGGAGAGCCTGTGGTGCCACTGGGTGGGAATCCCAAAATCCCAAGTGAAGATGATAGTTGTGAAGAGAAAGGAGCTGACTTGCAAGAAGATCCCATCAACAGCTTCTTTTCATGAGTGTAAGTGTCATGAGATGTTGTGACTTTGACTCTACAAGCTCTTGCAAATACTGGCAAAGTGTGTCTGATGAGGAAGCTTTCACATTTTGGAGATATTGCTTTGTTTGTGTGAAATTTATAACATGGACTGCATTCTTCAGACGTTTGCTATGTGAATTGGTCATATATATGGTTTTATAACTATACTCCTTGATTTTGCATTTGTTCAGGTACCTTCAGCATGACATCTTCATTGGGACATTTCCGAGTGGTAACACTGGCAGGTATATGATGCTGTTCAGACATACAAAGTCAACATGGATTGTTCCTCGCAATGTAGGTCACAGACCTTGGGGTGTACAAGACCTGTGCCAAGATAGCTTGCACATTGATAGTATGGAAGTTTAGAAGACTCCATTGTACTTGTTCCTTGTTATGTGGTGACCCTAATGCGTCATGTGTGTTATCATGTGGTCAGAGAATATGTAGTCTTAGCCTGAATTCATATTAGTTTCTCTTCACATTTGCTAAACATTCTTTTTTGTATGAACTACATGTAACAGTTGATGTGTTTTACCATTGTAGGCCAAAGTGCCTGCGGCACAACACTGACATTTGTTTGTGACATACCACATGAGGCAGAAGCACTGGATTGTTATGATTCTGTGATTAGAAACTGTTGTCCTGCCATCTGTCTGACTCTTGCATTACATGATGTTGGTGGATTTATTTTGTGGGGTAGGCAATGTGGCTCTAGCTGATGACATCAACCAATTTCAAGTTTGCCTGTTTTACAGGACAATGTCTGATATATCCCTTCCTTCTATGGTCTAAAAGTCTGTACATGCAAATGTGATCATTTACCCAGTATGACTCAAACATGTACAAACATGTATAATTTGCTATGTTTCAGACATATTGACAGCCTATGATCTAGACAATGTAATACAATTTCTTCTTTGAAAATACACTTTTATGTATATGTTTGTGTGGAATGGTTTTAATCCTGAACTGGACACTGTGTACATGCAACATATCCCTACTTCCACATGTAGCTTGTTATTTCATTGTATGGTTCACATGCTCTCACATATCTACTTTACTAGATGTGGAATTTAAGACAACAGTTTGTGACTGGTGAATTTATTACAGTGCTAAGGGTGAACACAAACTTGCAGCAAAAAGATAACATAAATGAAAAGTGAAGGGGTCAGTCATGGGGAATACAATCATAGATGGCATACCATCAAAAGTGTTCTCCTCCCATCAGAATTTGAATGGGGTTCAGGATCAGTCCACAGAGTGACTGTGTAACACACAAAGTAGGGCATTAAGTAAAAGGTTTCTTGCTGGCAGTGATGGATGTCTTGCAATCCACACCTCCTGGATTTTAACACGGACACCCCCGCTTGCGAGGGTGGGGGGTTCAACTGCTGCAGAAGCAGGGGTGTCTGAGGGTGAGAGATCCTCTAGCAGTGCCTCCCTTCTTGTGTCTGCCACAGATGTACTTGGGCTTGATGTAGTTGCCCCACAGAAAGGGGTGAATATTAGGGGAAGAGCCCTGCTCAGGGTTGTATGGATGTCCCTCAGCACCCCTGTTAGGGTTACCATGTTAAAATTATGGTCCTCCATTTGTTGGTTCATAGACCTCTGTAGCTGCTTGATTTCCCGGAGTTAGGTTAGCACATTGGTCATCACGCATTGAGACTCCTGAGAGGCCCCCAAGACTTGACTGATGATATTCTTGTCATGAGTGACCCTAGTGGCCTCACTCTGCTGGCAAACAGCATCCTTCCCACGGACCCTATCCCCACAAGTCTGTGCCCTTGGCACAGGGTGCACTCTCCAACTGGGTCCTGGAGCCTCAGTGTCAGGATGGTTGATTTGCACCTCAGGGTCCAGGACTGGGGATGCACTAGATGGTAGCAACTATGCTAGGTACACAGGTTGAGAGGCAAGTTGTCTGTGATGTAAAACCAACTGGGGTGAGAGATATTGTTGTGGGCACAGTGAGACTCACTGTTGCCATCTGACCAGGCTGCCCAGATGGACCAGCACCGGAACTACGTCCACATGTCCAGGAATGTCGTTATCTCTGAGGGCTTCAAAAAGAGGTTTTTTGGGAGTCTACTCAGTGGGCAATGTTTGTCCAGGTGATATGCCAGCTCGACCTGTTGAGAAATAAAGTACATTGTTAATGGTTGAAGTATGGAGTCTACAGCCAAAGATTTTGTGTCACTGTAAGTAGAGACCTCGGACAATCTTAAGTGGTAGGTTTGCTGATTGTACTATGTTAACATGGTATTGAAGTTGCTGACATGAAATGTGTGAAGCTTGCAAAAACTATTACACTCAAACAGCTCATTAGATGTAGTGATCAGTTGCACTTTAGATGGGGGAATGAACATGATATCTTACTGTTGGACTTTTTTGCTTATGCAGGGTCATCCCCAATCTTTTTGCCTCCTGCCTCCTATTTTATCTGACCTATTGCTATTGGCTTTTGAACTCTGAGAACTTTACCACTGCTAACCATTGCTAAAGTGTAAATTGTATTGTTGATTGGTTTATCCATGATTGGCATATTTGGTTTTACTGGTGAGTCCCTAGTAAAATGCACTAGAGGTGCCCAGGGCCTGTAAATCAAATGCTACTAGTGGGCCTGCTGCACTGGTTGTGCCCCCACATAAGTAGCTCTGTAATCATGTCTCAGACCTGCCATTGCAGTGTCTGTGTGTGCAGTTTTAACTGTAAATTCGACTTGACAAGTGTACCCACTTGCCAGGCCTAAACCTTCCCTTTTCTAACATGTAAGACACCCCTAATGTAGGCCCTAGGTAGCCCCAAGGGGAGGGTGCAGTGTATGGTTAAGGTAGGACGTATAGTAATGTGTTTTACATGTCCTGACAGTGAAATATTGCTAAATTTGTTTTTCACTGTTGCAAGGCCCGTCCCTCTCATAGGTTAACATGGGGGCTACCTTTAAATTTGATTAAAGTGTAGATTCCCTTTAGGAGCGGATGGACATGTGGAGTTTAAGGTCTCTGAGCTCACAATTTCAAAATACATCTTTTTAGTAAAGTTGATTTTAAGATTGTGTGTTTGAAAATGCCACTTTTAGAAAGTGAGCTTTTTCTTGCTTATACCATTTCTGTGACTCTGCGTGTTTGTGGATTCCCTGTCTGGGTCAGTTTGACTGTTGGGTTGGTTGTACCTCACACTAGACAGTGACACAAAGGGAGCTGGGGTGTAGTCTGCATTTCCTGATGAGCCCTCTGTGCTAGGAGTGAGGGGAGGAGTGGTCACTTACACCTGAAAGGGCTGTGCTGGTCCTCACACAATGCCTTCTCCGACCCCCTGGTGAGTGTCTGGGGCCTGGCCTGGGCAAGGCAGGATTTCACATTCAAAAGAGACTTTACTTTGAAGTAGGCCTACTTCAAAGGAGAAATTGGGTATAAGAAGGGCACCCAAAACCACAGACTTTGGAACACTTCTTGAAACAAGAGGAACCTCTGCCTGGAGAAGAGCTGAAGAGCTGAGGAAGAAGAGCTGTCCTGTCAGTGACTGTGCTTTGTGAAGCTATCCTGCAGTTGCTGCTTCTGCCAGAGTAAGAGGGCAAAGACTGGACTTGGTATGCCTTCCATCTTGTGATGAAATCTCCAAGGGCTTGATCTAGAGCTTGCCTCCTGTTGTTTGAAGTCTCAGGGACGGCAAACACTTCTCTCTTCCAGCACCTGGAGTCTCTGGAGAGACTTCTGCTCTGACAAGTGGTGCCCTATACAGTCCCTGGGCCCTTGAAAGGAAAGCTGGTAAAAATCCAAGGAAATCGACTTCAGACGACTTCGGACCGACGCCGCTGCTGAATCTGGTGACGCCACCTGCACCCGACTCTGTGACCTTCGCTGGAATACGACGATCTTCGCAGGCCCGATATTGCTGCAGCCCTGCCAAAGTCAGCGACTCCGTGGAAGTCGCCGTACCACGTTGAGACCGATGCCACTCGAAGTGCACGGATTCAACATTTCCACGACGTCGCGCATCGCCTCGTTTTAATTTCTTCACCAAGGTACTGTACCTGAGGATCTACGCGACTTCATGTCCGGCGCCGCTGGTGTTGAATTGTTGGGAACTACTCCATTACGACACTGTGTTAACACCTCATCAAAGCATTTTGTGTTTCTAAGCACTATTTTAGAGTTTAATCTTTAAAAATTCATAACTTGACTTGTGTATGTCGGATTTTTGTCATTTTGGTCTTGTTTGTGTAGATAAATATTTCCTAATTTATTAAACCTGTGTTGTGTCATTTTGTAGTGTTTTCATTAAATGACTGTGCGTGTGGGTACAACTACTTTACACCCAGCACTACTCTGCCGTGCTACCAAGGGGGTATGCAGGGGTTAGCTGAAGGTGATTCTCTTTTACCCTGACTAGAGTGAGAGTCCTTGCTTGAACAGGGGGTAACCTGACTGTCAACCAAATACCTAATTTCTAACACTTACAAACAGGTAAGCCAACACAGTGGTGAAGAAACATGTGTATTTGACCCTTACAAGGTCTAGTTGTGTGAGATATAGGTGAAGATGCAACTTTGTGGTATATGTAGTTGTAGCTATCATATGAGCAGTTCTGAATCAATGTTTTAGATGTCACTATAAATCTGATGAAGCTGCTTAATGCATTAGGAATACTTGATGTACACAATTCGTATGGTATCATTTCTGTCCTCAATAGTTTCGTTTTGGGATACCAGAACAAGAGCAAGCTAGGTAGGCAGATTTGTCTCTGACTTGAGCACGATATGTGTATTGCTTACTCCCATGTGTGTGAACATCAGTTGTGATATGGCAAACATTTGTATTTGGGCAAGTGCAGAATGACCTGTTGGTTTGAGTTACAGAAACAGGAGCTCCTGGGAGCTGTAGGCATGTTGCTTGCTGAATCCCCATACTACACAAATGCTTAACTCCCAGGGGAGGCTACATCTTCTGGGAGATGGCACATTGTACATTTGGGCAAATGCAGAATGGTCTGTTGGTTTGAGTTACAGAAACATGGCCTCATGTTAGTTGTAGGCATATCACTTGCGGTTTCACCATACTACACAAATGCATAACTCCCAGGGGAGGGCACATCATTTGGAAAATGACACACAAATATATTTGGGGAAGTGCAGAATGGCCAGTTGGTTTGAACTACAGGAGCAGGGGCACCTGGTAGTTGTAGGCATATCGCTTGCTGACTCCCAACACTACACAAACCCTTAACTCCCATGGGAGGGTACATCATCTAGGTGGTGGCACACAGGCGTATTTGTGCAAGTGTAGAATGGCCTGTTGGCTTGAGTTAAAGAAACAAGGCCTCCTGGTAGTTGTAGGCATGTCACTTGCTGACTCCCCACACTAACAAATGCTTAACTCCCAGGGGAGGGTACATCATTTGGGAGATGGCACACATGTATATTTGGGCAAGAGCAAAGAGGTCTGTTGGCATGAGTTACAGAATAAGGGCTTCCTAGTAGTTGTAGTCATGTCACTTCCTCTACTTTCCAACACTTGGCAAATGTCTTATATGTCTGTTGCCACACTACAGTTAAATTGGCCCATACATTTACATGTTGACACATTTGATTTTAAAACACTTACAGGCCCCATTCCAACATATGGCATGTAATGGGGATTGATACATGTGATGTTATGTATGACAGTGCACATTGACAAGCTCACATTTGTGCTATTCTGGGTATTGCATGTTGGGGTAGGTAGATAAACAACCCAGCGGCAAAGGTTGAGATGTGAGCATGCAGGACATTAAAGATTTGTGACAGGTATTGTGTTGTGACTTACCAGACTCTGGTCCCCCAGGTAATCCTGTCAAGCCCTTAAGATGCAGGATGGTCAAGACATTGCCTCCGAGGAAAAGAGTTGTAATGGGGTACTGGGAAGACCACCACCAGTCTTCAGGGACTGCTTGTGTTGCCTGGATGTCAGGGAACACAATTCACCCTCATTCCATCTCTTTGTGACATCCTCAGTTGTGTGCAGGGTGGTGCCTACAGCATTCCCTCTGTCAGCTATTGTTCCCTACATTTCCATTTTTCTACTGAGAGGAGAATGCAGGACTTGGCCCCCAAACAATTTTGGCTCTACTCTTATGAATTAATCCACCACAACTCTCAAACCATCTTCAGAAGAAACTGGCATTTTTGGGATGTCACATGGATGTTAAATTAAAGTGTGTGGCAAGGACTTACTTAATAAATAAAGTAATAAAGGGAGTAAATGGACAAAAGTGTGTAGTAGGTAGTAAATGGGATAGTGCCAAAAAGGGGTGCCTTATCTATCAATGAAAAACATGGTGGTCTCTAGTCTCTCTTGCAGTGCTGTAGTGGAGAGGCAAAGGCTCATAGTGTGGGAAGGGATGTGTTTTATATTGTGATTTGCAGTTGTGTCCACTGTGCCAATGCATGTCAGCTGTGGTGTTTTTAAATCCATCCAATGGGCGCTTGTCTGTTGCTTTGCTGAATGCATACTGCAGCAAGGAGACATCCATGCTGGCTGTGTTTTTGTAATAGGCTTTGTGGTTCCTTGCAGCCATGATAGCAACAGAGTGCGCACCAAGAAAACTGCAGGCCAACATGTAGCTGGTGGGCTGCCATTTGTCTTGGGTCTGACCACCAAACTTATAATCAGGCTCTAAGTCCAAAGGTACAAACTTTGACCTCTGTGATCCACATGGCATACACAATCCCCTCTTCATTGTGGTCAGCCTGAAATATTGGCCTTTATTTCACAGGTAAGTATTTTTCTAATTGTTTAAATAATTTATCATTATATGGGTGTAAATGTTTGCTTATGTATATTATGAACATATGTGAGTAGTTATATATATAGATATACACATATATAAATATATGTATGTATAGAGATTTAAATATATTTATGTGTGCATATATATAGTGATTTTAGAATTACTATAAACACATTTGATTTAAGTGATATTATTAGTTACCATTAAGTGTAAATAAATGGTACTTTTATAAATTATTTGATTTGAAATGTAGGTACATGCTTCCATTTTTTTTATTATTTAATGTTTTGATTTTAAGGGTGGTTTGGATATTTTAGGCTTTGGATATTAGTTGTTTTTCAGAGTGTGAAGAAGTTTTTTTAGGGTTCAGGGATCAGCAGTGTTTAGTGGTAGAAAGGAGTTTCTAAACGTTCATGGGTGGGTAGTGTGCAGGGGTAGAAATGAAATTTTAGACTTGAGGGATGCCTAAGGTAAAGTAAGTAAAGTAGGTAGCAAGAAGTTGTTAGGTTCAGGGAAAGTTAGTGTTAAGGGCTAGTAAATATTTCTAGGTTTCAGATACAGGTAATACAACATTAATTTATAATAAATTTAAAAAAAACAATCAAATTAATTAAAGTCATTGAAAGCATCAATGGACACTGATGTAATTTGCTAAAATAAATGTAAATATCTTTAAATAATATTAAAAACCATTAAAAAATAAGATTAATACTAATAATTGATTTTAACATTTACCTTTATGTTACATTACATTTAAACGCACACATATATAAACAATGAGTCACAAAGAAATATAACATATAATATCCATGAAAGAAGCAACTAAAACAGATAAACCACCAAAGAACAAAATATATTCCCATGACAAGGTTTTAGCTTTCATCTTCCTTGGGTAGAACTGACTTAAAGTTAGGTCAGACTTACTGGAGGAACAACATTTTTTGTTTTGCTAATAACTTTCGTACAATTTGATGAATCTTCATAAAACTTTTTTTTTAAACTAATTGAGCTGAGCTCCTTACTGGAGTGTTTGGGGTGATCCGTCAAGCGGGTTGTGCCACAACGCTTTTTCCGCATACACTTTCCACAGGGAAAAGGAGGTAATGACACGAAAATAAATGTTTGAGCAAAGTTATACTACATTTGCAAGAAAGTTAGATCTTGACTTAGAAATTATGCTTTTTGTAATTTGGTGTAATTTTGTTAAGCCATTTTAGTGAAATTGAGGTTCAAAAATTAAGGGTTATCTATTATCGCAGAACTACTAGGGGACTCCTGCTGCAGTCTTGTGGAAAAAAATAGTAAAAAATGAACTCTGATTGGTGGGCCGGTGAGAGTCCCATTGGACTGAGCAATGTGAATAGTGGCTGCAACAAGAAGAAACATTTTGTGGCTGCTATTACAGTTCTTCTGTGCTCAGGGACTTGGTCTCCAAGCCATGAGAACATTTTTAAAAGCATATAGAAATGATAGGGTGATATACCCAGGAGACCAAAAAAAGAGATTCAAACCCCTTTAGATGGGTGAGCTTCTACTACATGCACTGCGCATTGAGTACTCAGAATGGGAAATTCCTCCAGAGACCCAAGATCCATAAGATTTGAAAGCCCCTATCATGAGCCATTTGTGCTTATTGAAAACATTTTAGGAGAGAAGTTATATGTGAGAAAATAATCAGTGCATGGCAGTGTGCATTTCATAGTTTGCTCCGTAAACTATAACTGATGAAGTTCAGTATTTTATTTTTCATTTAAATTGTATTTTTAACTGACATTTGCACCTAACTATAACTTCATTTTAACCTTTGGTTTCTGCAGAACATTTTTAAGGTTTTTGGTAGGATATTATTACCAGACTTAACTATAAGGTCACAGTATCCCAGTAATACACATTGCTTTTTTCAAGGAAAAGATATATATATATATATATATATATATATATATATATATATATACACACACATACATATCACACATACATATATATATATATATATATATATATATATATATATATATATATATTTATATATATATATATATATATATATATTTATATATATATATATATATATATACACATACACCTCAGCTCCTTTCTGGAAAGTTTCAGGGATATCAGTTAAGAAGGGCTGGAAAGGGGGGGCAAAAACATGTTATCCCCATTCATTTTCAAGCAAGATCTTGGTCCTGGAAGCATGCCTTTTCTGATTTGGCATACTTTTGTTTGGTAGTTTAAAAGAATTTAAGGTTACAATATATAGAATTGTCATGCCACAGAAGACCAGTGGAGCGGACAGATATAGAGATAAGATCTGATTGTCTCTGCCCCTTCAACAAAGACAAACATGCAGTAATTTTAGGAATATGGGACTCAGTTCCCTGTTATGGAAAAAAGGTTAGCAAAACATATAAGGTGCATGCTAGGGATTCCCTGCCATTTAGGCCTGGTGGGGGAGGTATCAGAGAGGGACCAGGACATTCATAACAAAAAAAAAAAAAAAAAATGAATAATAATAAATGAGCCAAAACTGCTCATTTATTATTCATTGCTCCTGGCAAGGAGCACTCCCATAATGCCCTTCCTGGGCAAGTTTACCTACATTTGCCTGCATCGTGGTGCCGCACTCTGGACAGGAAGACCATTATCATATTTTGGGAAATTGAAGGGAGTGCAACAGCCTCTTCAAAAACACTTACATAAAAACCTTAAGTTTGCTAGAGTCTCTAGATTATAAACCCAGGAAACGTTCTTGCTAATAATGCATTGCAAGAGTTGAAGCTTTTAGTCTTCAGCTCAGCCCCCGCTTTACAGATCACCCCAAACTTTTCCAGGAAACATCTGAAGTAGTTGAACCTCTTTTGGAAGGCTTGGTGAAGATTCCACAAACAGCGTTAAAGTTATTAAGCAAAATAAAACATTTTGATTTAACTAAAACTGCCAAGTTGTAATTGCCACTGTGTGTACATATATATATATATCAACTCCCAAAGCAACTTTTTTTCACATTGGGCACCGTTTTCTGAATGATAATATTTAACAGTGTTTAACACAAAAGAAGGACTTATGTTGTGATATTTCTTATATATCTACAATTCTGAAAATTAGAGTTATGCTTCAGAAACAGAATTAACAATATTCAGGTCCTTCATGCTGGGGAAATGTAATGTTTCTTATACTGATCGATGGGTATTTTTTCTCATTGTTTTTTAAGAAGACAAAACACCCCTAATCAGTATGCTTGGGAGACATGAAAAGTGGGCCTTAACCCCTTCGCTGCCAGGCCTTTCCCCCCCCTCAGGTGGCAAGCCTTTTTTTGGCTGTTTAGGGCAGATTATGCTTAGGCCCTCCTTACTTTTTGTCCACATAGGCTACGTACGCCAAATTTGCATCCTTTATTTCCAACATCCTAGGGATTATAGCGGTACCCAGACTTTGTGGGCTCCCCTGAAGGAGACCAAGAAATTAGCCAAAATACAGCAAACATTTTGGTTCTTTAAAACAAATGGGAAAAAAGGGCTGAAGAAGAAGGCTTGTGGTTTTTTTCCCTGAAAATGGCATCAACAACGGGTTTGCAGTGCTAAAATCACCAACTTCCCAGCTTTCAGGGACAGGCAGCCTTGAATCAGAAAACCTAATTTTTCAACACAATTTTGGCATTTTACTGGGACATACCCCATTTTTACTACTTTTTATGCTTTCAGTCTCTTTACAGTTAGTGACAGAAATGGGTGTGAAACGAATGCCCAGAAAGCTAAACATTTACGAAAAGTAGACAAAATTCTGAATTCCGAAAGAGGTAATTTGTGTAGATCCTACAAGTGTTTTCTACAGAAAATAACAGCTGAAATAAAAAAAAAATTACATTGAGGTAAAAAAACAGCCATTTTTCTACAACTTTTACTCTGCAATGTCAGATTTTTGAAAGCAATAAACTGTTACTTCTGCTGCACTCTTCTGGTTACGGGGATATATAGGGCTTGTACGTTCATCAAGAACCCTAGGTACCCAGAGCCAATAAATGAGCTGCGCCTTGCAATGGGTTTTTATTCTATACTGTGTATACAGCAATTCATTTGGTGAAATATAAAGAGTGAAAAATAGGTATCAAGAAAACCTTTGTATTTACAAAATGAACACAAGATAAGGTGTTGAGAAGCAGTCGTTATTTGCACATCACTGAATTCTGGGGTGCCCATACTAGCATGTGAATTGCAGGGCATTTCTCAAATAGATGTCTTTTTTACAGACTGTCTTACATTTGGAAGAAACAAATTTAGAGAAAAACAAGGGGCAATAACACTTGTTTTTCTATTCTGTGTCTCCCCAAGTCTCCCAATAAAAATGGTACCTCACTTTCATGAATAGGCCTAATGATAGCTACAGGAAATGCAACATGGACACATCACATTTTTACATTGAAATCTGAAGTCTTTCTTGCAAAGTCCCTAGCTGTATATTTTGGCCTCTAGCTCAGCTGGCACCGAGGGAAACCTACCAAACCTGTGCATTTTTTAAAATTAGTCAACTAGGGGAATCGAAGATGGGGTGACTTGTGGGGCTATCTCCAGGTTCTGTTACCTATAACCCTTTGCAAACCTCACAATCTGGACCAAAAAAAACCTTTTTCCTCACATTTTGGTGACAGAAAGTTCTGGAATCTGAGAGGAGCCACAAATTTCCTTCCGCCCACCATTCCCCCACATTTCCTGATAAAAATGGTACCTCACTTGTGTGGGTAGGCCTAGTGCCCCCAACAGGAAATGCCCCAAAACACAACGTGGACACATCACATTTTCCCAGAGAAAACAGAGCTGTTTTTTGGAAAGTTCCTATCTGTGGATTTTGGCCTCTAGCTCAGCTGGCACATAAGGACACCTACCAAACCTATGCATGTTTGAAAACTAGACACCTAGGGGAATCCAAGATGGGGTGACTTGTGGGGCTCTCACCAGGTTCTGTTACCCAGAATCCTTTGCAAACTTCAAAACTTGGCCCAGAAAAACACTTTTTCCTCACATTTTGGTGACAGAAAGTTCTGGAATCTGAGAGGAGCCCAAATTTACTTCCACCCAGCGTTCCCCCAGGTCTCTTGTTAAAAATTGTATCTCACTTGTGTGGGTAGACCTAGTGCTTGCGACAGGAAATGCCTCAAAACACAACATGGACACATCACATTTTCCCAAAGAAAACAGAGCTGTTTTTTTTTAAAAGTGCCAAGCTGTGGATTTTGGCCGTTACCTCAGCCGGCACCTAGGGAAACCTACCAAGCCTGTGCATTTTTGAAAACTAGACACCTAGGGGAATCCAAGATTGGGTGACTTGTGTGGCTCTCACCAGGTTCTCTCTCCCAGAATCCTTTGCAAACCTCAAAATTTAGCAAAGAAACCACGTTTTCCTCGTATTTGGGTGACAGAAAGTTATGGAATTTGAGAGGAGCCACAAATTTCCTTCCACCCAGCATTCCCCCAAGTTCCCAATAAAAATGGTACGTCACTTGTGTGGGTATGCCTAGTGCCCGTAAAAGGAAATGCCCGAAAACATTATGTGGACACATCAAAATGATCAAATACAAAACTGCCTGTTTTTGCAGGGGGGGCACCTGCGTTTTTGGTCTGGGGCTCACCAGCCATCTAGGAAAACATACCAAACCCAAACATTTCTGAAAACTAGACACCCGATGGAGTCCAGGGAGGTGTGACTTGGGTGGATCCCCCAATGGTTTCTTACCCAGAATCCTCAGCAAACCAAATTTTTAGCTAAAAAAATCAAATTTTTCCCACATTTCTGTGTGGGATCACAGCACCGGGACAAATTTCCTACCACCCAGCGTTCCCCGCAGTCTCCCGGTGAAATGATACCTCACTTGTATAGATGGGGCAAGTGCCTGTGACAGGGAAGAGCAAAATCATGTTGAAATTGAGGGGGAACCAAAGCGAGTCCAAAAGGGCAGTTTGAAAAAAAACATTTTTAGGCTGACAAGTGCAGCAGAACTTTTATTGGTATAGATGAGACAATGCTGGGTGGTAGGAATTTTGTGGATTCCTGCAGATTCCGGAAGATTCCATCACAAAAATGTGGAAAAAATGTGTGATTTCCAGCAATGCTGGAGGTTTGCAGGGCATTGTGGGTAACAAATTGGTGTGGGGTGCATGTGAAACACATCACTCTGGACTCACACTGATGTTTAGTTTTCAGATGTGTCTAGGTCTTGTGGATTTTTGTACATGGCAGCGTCCCAAAGTCCAAAAAGTGCAGCCCTCACCATTTCAATTGGGGCGATTTTGAGAGTTAGCCAAGCTCTCATGGCCCAAATGTAAAACCAAAACCCAAAATAATCAAATGTCCTCTTGCTTGCCAAGGGATAAGATGTTTTAGAGTGCGGGGAGAGCTGAAAGACTGTTGCCCCTTCAGTTGGGGTTGGGTCATAACCAAGCCCATACTGGTTGGTAGCTACCACCCCAATATTTTTTTTTTTATTTCCTTGCATCTTTCTGTCCCCCCGGGGTATGGATCAGGGGTAATTGCCCCATCTGACCACAGGTGGGCAGAACAACTTTGGCCCCATTTATTTGGGGTGGTGGTATGGCCATACACCCACCCTCTTGTTTTGATATAAAAATCTTCCTAGGTTTCTGGTGGGCTTTCTGCCCCCTTGGGGGCAGATGGGTCTTCCACAAATAGGCCGATATGCCCCCGGGGGGGGCAGATATGGCCAATAGTAATGTGCCCCCATAGGAGTGACCCTTGCCCAAGGGGCTGCCACCCCAAACAAAACACACAAATACACACCCACCAATCGCTGGTGCCTAAGTTGTTTCTGCCCCTCCAAGGCAGATTGGCCCAATAGAAATAGGCCGATCTGTCACCAAGGGGGGCAGAAATGGCCTAAAATTAATTTGCCCCCCAGGGGAATGATCCTTGCCTAAGGGGTCGCTTCTCTTGCGTGAAATTGATGCAACAAAATAGAAATCCCTGGTGTCTACTGCTTTCTGCCCCCCTTGGGGCAGATTGGCCTAATAAAAATAGATGGATCTGCCCCCAAGGGGGACAGGAATGGCCTAAGAGTAAGTTTGCCCACCTGGGGAGCGACCCTTGCCTAAGAGTCCGCTCCCTACATACAAAAATAATAAAAGAAACCAAAAATAATAATCCCTGGTGTCTAGGGATTTCTGCCCCCCCCGGGGGCAGATCGGCCTATTTATAATAGGCAGATCTGCCCACGGGGGGCAGAAAAGGCCTAAAAGTACTTTGCACCCCTGGGGAGCGGCCTTTGCCCAAGGGACCACTCCCCTCTTTCAATAATATTTTTTTTAAAAAATCTTTGGTGTCTAGTGGTTTCTGCCCCCTTGGGGGCAGATTGGCCTAATAAAAATAGGCCGATCTGCCCCCAAGTGGGGCAGAAATGGCCTAAGAGTAATTTTGTCCCACGGGGAGCGACTCTTGTCTAAGAGGTCGCGCCCCACATAGAAAAAGCAATAAATAAACAAAAAAAATACTTCCCCTGGTGTCTATAGTGGCCTCGGCCCCCCTGGGGACAGATAAGCCCAATTATAATAGGCTGATCTGCCCCCGGGGGGGACAGAAATGGCCTACAAATAATTTGCCCCCCTGGGGAGCAGCCCTTGCCTGCTCCCCTTATGCATAGAAAAACAAAAAATAAAAACTCCCTGGAGTCTAGTGGTCATTTCTGCTGCTCGATCGTGAAAGGCCTTTCCTTTCCTTTGATGCCTTTGTCGGCCCCTCCACGTGATCGGAGAAGAAATGCAAAAGCATTTCTCCTCTGATCGGCACTGGAAGCTGAGCTTCCAGTGCGGAGGGGCAGGCCTCTGATGAGGTCAGCGTGCGAGCGCACTCTGACGTCATCAGACGCCACAGGGGGGGGCGGAAGGGCAAGTGATTCCCCTTCCATCCCTGCAGTGGGGACGCCGAGGCAAGGCTCATGAGGGGAGCTCTAGCGCTGCCCCCATGAGCCAGTCCAAGGATGTAACGGTTACGTCCTTGGTGCCCCAGCGCCGCAGCCAAGGACGTAACAGTTGTGTCCTTGGCTGCAAAGGCGTTCATGAGGTATCTGCAACTTGAGAGCACCTTTCTGTTGTTAAAATTTCACCATCAAATTATAGGCAATGGTAACATTTCCACTGAAGGTTCAATAAAAGTGGATGATCCTCTCAAGGCACAGACACTGACTTTGAGTGAGTAAAAAGCATGGTGAATTTACCCTTTCTTATGTGGCAGTGGATTTAGATATCTCACCAAAGTGAAGGAAGTTAAACCCTTAAAATTTTAAATATGTCTGGAACTATTGTAATATTATGTGTGGATCCTGTCAGCATGCAGCATAGATTACGCTTAACCTTGTGTTCAGGTTCTATGCAGCACACTATTCCAAGACTCATGAGCATGCATGTTTTCAGGAATGGAGGAGGTTGAAGAGTTTGCATGATGTGGAAGTTGCCTAGACAGAAGTATTTTATTTCAGAAGGATGTTTTTTTCATGAAACACCTGTATAAAGACAAGTATGACTACATGTTCATGAGTATGCAGGACTCTCATAAAACTTGATAAAGTTTGTGGACATCTTAGAAGCAAGAAGAATAAGTTGGTCATGACTCTGGTAGGCATTTGTAGTACATAATTGTTGCACTGCAACTTGAAGGCCAAAACAGAAGCAACTGCCATAGTCTGCCATTGTTCCATCTTTAGTAAATTGTCTTTAACAAAAATTGAATTGAAACTGAATGAGTATGAAGCCATGTCCAAAGACGTTCCTATTGTCTCAGGTGAGGCCTTTATCTGATTTCTCAGAAAAGATCTTGCTTAAAAATTCTGCCTGTCATGTTCAGTATTATAGTGAATGTTTGGTCCATTCCCAAACTAGTGCGGAGGGTTTAGTGTAGTCTTCAGCTGCATACAGCAAAGTAAGTTACTACTTATTTGTTTGAGGGAATGCAAGTTGAGTTATGAGTTGGGTGAGCAGCTATTGTTCTGGTAGTATCTGGAAAAATTGCCTCTCAGGATGGGATGCTTGTGACATTCCAGTGAGGTACTCAGGCATTTTGGAACAGGTTCTTTGAAAAATAGGGAGTGGGATTTTACACGAGTAGAAAGAGCAGGTAAAGAGATGTCAGCATTGTTTGAACTCTCAAAGGTCCTTACAGGCCTCTCTTAAACATAGAATGGGGTGCCACTGGTTAACATGTGGGATTTCAATGGATTGAGCGATCCCTTAAAGTTGGAAATCACAACTGGTTGGAGGCAAACCTTTATGGTGGGGTTCAGTGATCTTTATGGTGCTACAACATTATTGGACTCTGAGTAGTTGAATGGGGAATAGCCGTCAGAGAATAGATGAATGAAAGGTGAATAAATAATCAATGCACCAAGGGAGACATAGGGTATTTTAAAATCATGCTTGAATGGAAAGAAGGCATATAAACCATTGAGGGAACAAAGAATTGGGAAGTATTTTCTTTCTCAATGGAGAGTAAAATGTGACTCTATTTAGCCTGGCTCTGAAAGGAAGGATACCTCAGTACCCTACAGACAGCATTAATGCCCGGGTAGGCTTGAAGAAGGACAGAAGGAATCTTCACAGGGATACACCTTTTTAAGGATCCAT
This sequence comes from Pleurodeles waltl, assembly GCF_031143425.1. Lineage (NCBI taxonomy): Eukaryota > Metazoa > Chordata > Amphibia > Caudata > Salamandridae > Pleurodeles > Pleurodeles waltl. Next base: position 1,063,786,549 of record NC_090447.1, read on the forward strand.
GAAGTGTTTTAAGAGCTACAGTCCTATATGTTCTGGGGTGGAAGACATATTAGAATGTCACTGAACATGTCATGTGTTATGTAATATGTGAGGACAGAAGCAGTGCATTGTGGGTAGGTATGTCATAGTCAGGTGAGATAACTATAACTGCTGAATACCTAACTTTGTTTGCGTTTGAAATGTCAGCCTAATTATAAATTTCCTTTAACCTTTGGTTTTTTCAGTGCATTTCCAAGGTTTTTTTTTTTATTTCTATGTCCTAACTATAACGTTACTGTAACCTTTGCTTTTTTTTAGTAAATTTCAAAGGTTTTTTTTATTTTACTTTTCGTAACTATAACATCCTTGTAATCTGTGTTTTTTCTAAGGTTTTAAATTATATATGACAACTATAACATCCATGTAACCTGCAGATATTTAACCAAATGATAAGGCTTTTTAATATAATTTTGCTAACATTAACTTGTAACTTTACATGACAATGATAATAATATTATGGTCACAGTATTTTATTTTGAGTAGTTTTTTTTTATTTTTTATTTGGAATGCGCAGATCCATCAAAAATCATCCCATCACATATTTCTGGATCCACAGGAGGTTTGCGAGTCTGATGTTTTATTTACATTACTTAAATACATATACAAAAACTTTAAATGTAATGTTAGAGGTAAGTGGTTAATTAAAAAAGCAATGAAACATATATATTTAGAGAAAAAAAGTTTAAAACTTTGCCTAAATATATTTCTGGGATTTGCAAAAACAGGACAAAGTCATCGTGACCTCGCAACGTCATCTTGATGTCACGCAAATCCCATGTGCCACAGGAACAAATCATTTTCACTGATTGAAAGACCTTTCAATCACTTTTACAGAAATCTCCTCCCCATTTCCTATTCTTTACGTGTGGGTGTAAAAATTCACACTTCTACTTCTGGAGCTACAATTTTTTGATTTTTTTGACGCCAATCACTCTTTTTTCTTCTTCAAACATGGCATCTGTTTCACAAAATCTTCAGCAGGAAAATGTAAGCTTTTCATCCTAAGAAAAAAAGCATTGTGTGGACGTTCTGACCATACCAGAAGAAAGTCAATGCTCAGAACATGAAATGCCTGCTATGCAATAATGTGCTGTCATTTGGAACTCTGAAGAACTTTTCCTGTGGTACTTTTGGTATGCTCAAACATTTAAAAAACATTCGCCCAAGACACTTTGCACGTGCTGCAAGAGAGTTGAGAGCAACAGTCCTTCAACATCTGTGTGTGACACACTCCAGGCACTTCTACAACTTCAACAGTTGCATCACATCTACCACCTGCAGTACCTGAATTTGTTATGGTTAGATCATTTTGTCTCAAATGTAAAAATGTTTTGAATAAGGGAGAGCAATTCATCCCTGCTCTAGTTAAAATTTGTAACACTCACAAGTGTTAATTTATATTTTAGTTTTAAAACTGTAGTTGCACAACTTTTGTGCATTTGGTTCTGAATAACTATTTTTTCCAGTTTGTTTTCTGAAAAAAATAAAATAAATCGAAATTGTTTTCAAATGAACAAAAGTTTAAAAAACTTCTTGACAACTGTTCCTTGTTAGAGCCATCTATTCTTGAAAGAAAAAATATATGTTATATGTATGTCTCTAACAGTCTGACCATGTCTTGTTATCTCCGCATAAGTATGTGAGATTGAATAGGTATTTTAGGGTTTGTGATTGAGTGAGTGAGTGTGTGTGTGACTGGTGTATTGGTACGTGAGTGGCTGCATAAGTTGGTGAGTATGTCAGTGCCTATATGTGTGAATGAGTGGCTGTGTGAGTGACTGTATGAGTGAGAGAATGGGTGTGACAGTGAGTGTATGTGTGACCGAGTGGCTCTGTGTGTGACTGTATGAGTAAGAGACTGGCTCTGTGGTTGGCTGTATGAGTGATTGTAATATTGTGTGTTTGTGTGAGTGCATGGCTGTCTGAGTGGCTGTATGAGTGAGTCACTGGGCCTATGAATAGATGTAATAATGAGTGAGTGAGAATGTGAGTGGGTGATTGAGTGACTGTGCGAGTGGCTTTATGGGTGGGTGACTGGTTGTGTAAGTGGCTGCATATATAAATGGGTGGCTATGAGAGGGACTGTTTGAGACAGTGAATGGGTATCAGTATATGTGTGAGTCAGTGACTGTGAGAGTGGATGTACATAAGTGAGTGTCTTCATGTGTGAGTGGCTGTATAAGATTAGTGGCTGGATTTGTGAGTGGGTGTATGGGTGAACGACTGTGTGTGTCAGTGGCTGTAAAGGTGAGTGAATGTCTGTGTGTAGCTGTATGTGTGAGTGAATAGTTCTGTGAGTGGCTGTATGAGTGAGTGAGTGTCTATGTGAGTTGCTGTATGGGTGAGTAACTGGGTGTGTAAGTGGCTGTATCTATCAGTGAGTGGATGTGGCATATGAGTCAGTGAATATGGTTGTCAGTGTCTATAAGTGACTTTCCAAGGGGTTGTGCAAGTGAGTGAATAGGTGTATGACTGGCTGTATGAGTGAGTGGCTGGGTGTGTGACTGGGTGTATTGGGGAGTGAGTGGGTCTGTACGTTTCTGTATGGGTTAGTCAGTGGATGGGTCGGTGGCTGTATGAGACAGTCAGTAGCTATGTGAGTTGGTGTATGAGTGAGTGACTGCATGTGTATGGCTGTATGAGTGAGTCATTGGGTGTGTCAGTGGGTGTATGAGTGAGTGAGTGTGTGTGTGTGTCAGTGTCTGTATGTGTGAGTGAGAGGACGTGTGAGTGGTTGAATAAATAAGTGATTGGATGGGTGAATGGCTGTATAAGTGAGTTTATAAAGAAATATGTGGCCCTAAGGGGGGAAGTGTAGTCCTTGACTCCCACAGCGACAATTTATCCTTTCCAAAAAACAGAAACCTTACAAACTTAAAGGTTGCGGGAACATTAAAATCATTATTTTATTTAGTTATTAATGTTACTTAATATAATCAGGTGCCCCCAAGAAATATAACGGCATAGTGAACATGTGATTAGTGTGCAATTATAATGTTCCGAGTGTTATACAATATATACAGTTTGTGGTTAAGAACAACTAAAGGAAGAGTGAACTTCCAGGGGACCCCTTCAATCACTCAACTGACTAATTGGCGTCTAGCGACAAGGAGTGAGAAGCAGACGAAGGAGTTGTTTCAGAGAGTTTTGCAACAATTCCGTGGATGTGTTGAAGCATATGCACATTTAAGATTTATATTGTAAAAAATAGTGGAAAGGTTACTCGGTCAGTGAGTAATGAGGGAAATCAATGATTGCAAAATGGATGCATTACAAATAAAAGCTTGAATTCACTGTTATGATGAGGGTGCTATCTCTATAAATAAGATATTTGTCCTGATGACCCTGTATTCTTCTGCTGGGGTCGAAACGTCAACATTAATTCTTGTGGATTATTTTGGAATGAAATGAGTGACTTCTGGACACCTGGATTGAAGGGGTCCCCTAGACGTTCACTCTTCCTTTAGTTGTTCTTAACCACAAACTGTGTACATTGTATAACACCTGATTATATTAAGTAACATTAATAACTAAATAAAATAATAATTTTAATGTTCTTTCAACCTTTTGGTTTGAAAGGTTTCCTTTTTCAGAAAGGATGAATTGTTGCCGTGGGGCCACATATTTCTTTATAAACTTAGGTCCCTAGGTCCTGGGGATGTTGGGTTTGCCTCATTTCCTTTATGTGTATAAGTGAGTGAGCAGCTGTGTGAGTGGCTGTGTGGGTTAGTGAATGGGTGTGTGAGTGACTGTATGATTGAGTGGGTGTGTGAGTGGCTGTATGGGTGAGTGAGTATTTGAATGGTGCCATTGGTGTCTAAGTGGGCATCTGAGTGTCTATTTGAGTGTGTGAGTGGCTGTATAGCTGAGTGAGTGGGTGTGTGAGTGGCAGTATGGGTGAGTGAGTGAGTGAGTGAGTATGTGAGAGTGGCTCTATTGGTTAGTGAGTAGCTCTGTGAATGGCTGTATGAGTGAGAGAGTGAGTAAGTGGGTGTGTAACTTGCTGGATGGGTGAGTGAGTGGGTATGTGAGTGATTGTATTGGTGACTGAGTGGATGTGCGAGTGGCTGTAATAGTATATGAGTGGGTGTGTGAGTGTCTGCGAAGCTGAGTGAGTTGGCGTGTGAGTGAGTGGCTCTATATGTGAGTGCATAGCTATGTAAGTAGCTGCACAGGTCAGTGAGTGGCTGTGTGAGTGGCTGTATGGGTGTGTGGGTATTTAAGGCGCTGTGTGGGTGACTGAGTGGGCATCCGTGTGCCTCTATGAGTGTGCAAGTGGCTGTGTGAGTGGTTGCAAAGCTGAATGAGTGGATGTATGAGTGGCTGTATGGGTGAGTGGTTGGATGTGTGAGTGGGTGTAGGGATGAGTGATTGGCTACATAAGTTGCTGTATCAGTGAGTGAGTGACTGTGTGAATGGTTGCATGAATTAGTGATTAGGTGTGTGAGTGACTGTATGGGTGAGTAAGTGGATTTGTTAATGACTGTGTAGGTATGTGCGTGGGTGTGTGATTGGCTGTATGAGGGAGTTAGTGGGTCTGTCAGTGGCTGTATTAGTGTTTGGCTTAGTGTGTCACTGTTTGTATCATGCCTGTCTAGTTTTGTGTGTGCTTGGATGTGTTAGTATCTGTATCATTGTATGCCTGGGTGTATAGGAGTGTGCAGTGGTGTGTCAGTGACTTTATCAGTGTGTGCCTGGGTGTCTCAGTGTTTGCATTAGTGTTTCGCTGGGTGTGTCAGTGTCAGCATTGGCATATGCCTGGGTATGTCAGTATATGGATCAGTGTGTGCCTTTGTCTGTTATTGGATACATACGTGTTTCGATGGGTGTGTGAGTATATGCTTTGGTATCTCCATGTGTGTGTCAGTGTCTGCATCGCTGTGTAACTAGGTGTGTCAATGGTATATCACTGTCTGCCTCAGTGTGTTCCTTAAGTATGCAAATTTGTTGAATAGCACTGAAGAACTGTTGGAAAATGGGTTATTGATAGGGCAGGTAGGTACCTACACCTAGCAACAAGCCACAAACCTCCACAAAAGTACAGTTAGGTCTCAGTAAATTAATCCCAGCTCTACCCTTGGTAGCTTGGCATCGAGCGTCAAGGCTTAACTTAGGAGACAAAGTGTAAAGCATTCAAATATCACACAACAGTAATTAAATAAAACACAGGAAACAGTTTAAAAATCCAAAACCAATTTATAAAAATAGCTTATATTTTTATCTTTAAAATGACACAAAAACGATTAAAATCGGTTCAGGGGAACCGGAGATATGAATTTTTAAAGTATTATTATTTTCTAGCGCTTAGAAACAAAAAGCGCCAATCGGGTCATCTGGTTGCACCAGGACCGGGGCAAAGTCAAATTTCAGGCCGACCGCGATGGAGCCCTGCTCGGCTACAAGTCGCGGGAGGCCTCGGTTAAAAAGTTACCTTCTGACTTAGTCTCTTTTTTGATGTTTTTCTTCCCCGGGACGAACCTGCCAGTTGGATCCGACCTCCTGGAGCCCTTGTCCGGATACGCGAAGTCGGTTTCCTCGGTGGTGATTTCTACCTTCGGACTTAGTCGTTTTTTCGAGATGAAAATCCTTCGACCGGGGTAAACCTGGATCTTGATCCGACGTCCGTGGAGCCCTTCTCGGATACGATGGCTGGAAGGTCCCGGTCAACTTTTTACGTTCGGACTTAGTCTTTTTTTCGGATGTTTTTCTTGACCGGGACGAACCACGAAGTCAGGCCGGGTCGCGGTTGAGGCAAGCCGGCTAGAATTTCCGCGTCGAGTCGGTCACTTTATGGAGCTTTTTTCTAAAATTTCTCCAATCTTTTCCAAACTTCTGGGGCTTCACCCAGATGTTCTTTTAAGATTCTTTTGGGGTCCACAGCTCACCCCAAGGGTCCAGAAGTTCTGTGATGGTCCTTGGGAAGTGCGGACTTCAACTCCCAGAATACACCTGGCGCAAACTCCTTTTTGGCCACTGGACAGTGGTCAGCTGGTCACTTTTTCAGGAGTTGGTGCAGGGGACTCTGGATAGCAATTTTTCACCTGTAGCAAACAGGGAGTCCCTCCTTGAACCAGTGGAAGTCAGGCAAAGTCCTTCTTGTGGTGAAGCCCAAGTGTGCAGCTGGTGCAGTCTTTCTGAGTGCAGGGTCCAGGTGCAGGCCAGGGGTCCAGCAGGGCAGTCCTTCTTCTCCTTGTAGTTCTTTCTTCTTGAAATTTGGTGGGGATCTGAGGCGTGGGTGCAGGTCTGCCAGTTTTATCCTTGCTCCTGGGTGAAAAGCAGGGGGGCCCTGGTCCTCCAATCAGGGACAGGGTCGTCCCCCTGTGATGACCACTTCCTGGGAAGTGTGGCAAAAATCCATCCCAGAAGGCAATAGTCTCTAAAAATCCAAAATGGATGAATCTGATTTTTGGAGGAGAGATCTGGCTGAGCCCACCCACTGGTGTGGCTAAAAATCATAAACACACCCCTCTCCTGCCCTCTCCTAATCTAATCAAGGGGGCACCTAGCTGTCTGGGGTTGCAGGATGTGGGGGTGTTGCTGGGTGCTCCAGATGTCCTTCTCTGCCTTTGAAGACCAGTTTGGCAGCCCTCCCCCTTCCTGCTTCCCCATCTGCTGAGGGGAGATTCTCTCCCCCAAGCACATTCCTTTGTGTAAAGCCAGGCCACTTCACACCTCATTAAAGTGGCCTGGCAGAAGCTGCTGCAGGCTGGCCAATCAGAGCACAGCAGCAAAAACAATGCAGAGCTGAAATTGGCAACTTTTTAGGTAAAGTCTAAACTTTTTACCTGCACTAGTTATATTAAATCCAACAACTGGAAGTTGTGGGATTTATTATAACAATCAATTTGATACCAAATTCTTGGTATGTAACATTTAAGGAGACTTTAAAATTTAAAATAAAGTCTGCCCATTCTAGCCTATGAAGGCCATTTACTTCAATGAGGGAAAAACGAATTTGGCTGTTTTTACCTCACCAGGGCTTATAAATCTATTTTTATAAAGTCCCTGCTTATAGTTACATGGCACCCAGCCCTAGGGGCACATAGGGCACACCTTAGGGGTGACTTATATGTAAAAATAAGGTAGTTTAAAACTTTGGAAGTACCTTTAATTCCAAAGTCGAATTTGCATATAACTTTAATTTAAAAGCAGCCAGCAAGGCAGGCTTGCTTTTGAAATGACACTGGGCACCTCAGCAATGCACCTAGGTGTGCACCACCTATGCTGTGGTCCCTAAACCTACATGCCCTACCATATACTAGGGACTTATAGGTAGGTTAACTTAGCCAATTATAATTAGCCTAATTTGCATATCCATTTTACACAGAGCACTGGCCCTGGGACTGGTAAGCAGTACCCAGGGCACAGCCAAGAGTCAGTAACCACCAGTACCTATCCAGAAAGAGTGGGGGTGATCAGGCAAAAAAAAGGACTTTCCTACACGGCCCCCCCCCAGATGAAAGGTGATGGGTACTAACCTACACCCTGGTAGTCCTCATCAGCTAAGTGGAAAAACCTGGAAAGGCCATCTGCATTGGCATGAGCAGTCCCAGGTCTGTGCTCCACTGTGAAGTCCATCCCCTGTAGGGAAATGGACCACCTTAACAGTTTTGGGTTCTCCCCCCTCATCTGCATCAACCATCTGAGAGGTCTGTGGTCAGTTTGTACACGGAAGTGAGTGCCAAACAAGTAAGGCCTCAACTTCTTCAGGGACCAAACCACAGCAAAGGCCTCCCTCTCAATGGCACTCCATTTTTTCTCTCTGGGGAGTAGTCGCCTGCTGATGAAGGCAACTGGGTGATCATGGCCCTCTTCATTAACTTGTGCTAACACTGCCCCAATCCCTTCCTCTGAAGCATCTGTTTGCACTACAAATTCCTTGCTATAGTCAGGGGCCAGTAACACTGGTGCTGAACACATAGCCTGTTTTAGGGTGTCAAAAGCTTTCTGACACTCTGGGGTCCAAATGACCTTCTTGGGTTGTTTCTTGGAGGTAAGCTCAGTCAGAGGGGCCACTATGGTCCCAAAATTCTGAACAAACCTCCTGTAATACCCAGTCAGGCCAAGAAAGGCCCTGACCTGAGTCTGGGTTTTTGGAGCCTCCCAATCCAGGATAGTCTGGATCTTGGGCTGGAGAGGTTGTACATGGCCTCCACCAACAAGGTGGCCCAGGTACACAACAGAACTTTGCCCTATCTGGCACTTGCTTGCCTTGATAGTCAGGCCTGCTTGAAGCAGGGCCTGAAGCACTTCCTTCAGGTGGACCAGGTGGTCCCTCCAGGTGGAACTAAATACAGCTATATCATCCAGATAAGCTGCACTAAAAGATTCCAACCCAGATAGGACTCTATTCACCAACCGTTGGAAGGTGGCAGGAGCATTTTTCATCCCAAAGGGCATCACCTTGAACTGAAAGTGGCCCTCTGGTGTGGAAAATGCTGACCTCTCCTTAGCTCTTGGACTTAAGGCAATCTGCCAATATCCTGAGGTCAGATCAAATGTGCTCAGGAATTTGGCAGCCCCCAACCTGTCAATGAGCTCATCAGCTCTAGGTATGGGGTGAGCATCAGTCCTAGTGACTGCATTTAGACCTCTGTAGTCCACACAGAATCTTAATTCTTTCTTCCCACCTTGGGGATTAGCTTTGGGCACCAGTACCACTGGACTGGACCAAGGACTATCAGAGGGCTCAATTACCTTCAGGTCCAACATCTTAGCCACTTCAGCTTTGATGTTGGCCTTGACCTGGTCAGACAGCCTGTATAGCTTGTTCTTGACAGGCAAGCTGTCACCAGTGTCAACATCATGGACACACCAATTGGTGAGTCCAGGGGTCAGGGAGAACAGACTAGCAAACTGTCCCAAGACTTGCTTACAGTCTTGTTGTTGCTGATCTGTCAGTTTGGGAGAGAGTACCACTCCCTCCACTGACCCATCTTTTTCCTTTGAGGACAGGAGGTCTGGCAGAGGTTCACCCTCCTCCTCCTTCCCTTCATCAGTGACCATCAGCATGGTCATGTCTGCCCTGTCCTGGTGGGGTTTCATCCTATTAACATGCAGGATCCTGTGAGGATTCCTGGGGGTGCCAAGGTCCACCAAGTAGGTGACCTCACCTTTTTTCTCTAGGATTGGATAGGGCCCAGTCCATTTGGCCTGTAGTGCCCTAGGAGCCATGGGCTCCAAAACCCACACCAGCTGTCCTGGGTGATACTCAGGCATGGTAGCCTTTTGATCATGCCAGAGCTTCATGAGCTCCTGACTGGCCTCCAGGTTCCTGCTTGCCTTCTTCATATACTCAGCCATGCGAGACCGCAGGCCTAGTACATAATCTAGCACATTCTCTTTGGCTTCCTTGAGAGGCTTTTCCCAAGACTCTCTCACCAAGCACAATGGGCCTCTTACAGGGTGCCCAAACAGTAACTCAAAGGGGCTGAATCCAACCCCCTTCTGTGGCACCTCCCTGTAGGCAAACAGCAGGCATGGGAGGAGGACATCCCATCTCCTCCTGAGTTTGTCAGACAAACCCATGATCATGCCCTTCAGGGTCTTATTGAATCTTTCCACCAGACCATTGGTCTGTGGATGGTAGGGTGTGCTGAACTTATAAGTAACACCACACTCCTCCCACATGGCTTTCAGATAGGCTGACATAAAGTTTGTGCCCCTATCTGAGACCACCTCCTTTGGGAATCCCACTCTGGTGAACACACCAAGTAGGGCCCTAGCCACTGTGTCCAGTGAGGACCGTTCCTCCTCTTCCTCACTTGGGGTCTGATGCCTTTCCTCCCCTGAGTGGTTAGAGTTAGCATCATCCTCTTTTGGTTCCTCCTCTGGAGCTTCCTCTGTCTCTACCTCTTGGGCCTCAGCCCATGCTGTCAGGGATTTAATCAGGATTTCCTTCCTGAGATTAGTGGTTGCAGGCAACCCCCTCTCAATACACAACCCCCTAAGCTGGACTACTGTCAGTGTGGGTAGGCTAGCCAGATCAAGCTCCATGGTTCCCTAGTTTTGTGTCAACAAAAACTTTTTGCAAAAATTGGAAACAAGAATTTAGAAAAATTACAAAAATTCAATAATTGAAATTAATCCAAATTAATTACAAAAAAAAAAAAAATAAAATTAAAAATTAAAAACAATTTTTGCACTAGGACAATTTAAAGGATTTTTAATTTGTTTTATCTAAAACTGTAACGTGATATTGAACACAAGTACAGGATCCCGTCGCTGCTTCCAATTATGTTGGAAAATGGGTTATTGATAGGGCAGGTAGGTACCTACACCTAGCAACAAGCCACAAACCTCCACAAAAGTACAGTTAGGTCTCAGTAAATTAATCCCAGCTCTACCCTTGGTAGCTTGGCATCGAGCGTCAAGGCTTAACTTAGGAGACAAAGTGTAAAGCATTCAAATATCACACAACAGTAATTAAATAAAACACAGGAAACAGTTTAAAAATCCAAAACCAATTTATAAAAATAGCTTATATTTTTATCTTTAAAATGACACAAAAACGATTAAAATCGGTTCAGGGGAACCGGAGATATGAATTTTTAAAGTATTATTATTTTCTAGCGCTTAGAAACAAAAAGCGCCAATCGGGTCATCTGGTTGCACCAGGACCGGGGCAAAGTCAAATTTCAGGCCGACCGCGATGGAGCCCTGCTCGGCTACAAGTCGCGGGAGGCCTCGGTTAAAAAGTTACCTTCTGACTTAGTCTCTTTTTTGATGTTTTTCTTCCCCGGGACGAACCTGCCAGTTGGATCCGACCTCCTGGAGCCCTTGTCCGGATACGCAAAGTCGGTTTCCTCGGTGGTGATTTCTACCTTCGGACTTAGTCGTTTTTTCGAGATGAAAATCCTTCGACCGGGGTAAACCTGGATCTTGATCGGACGTCCGTGGAGCCCTTCTCGGATACGATGGCTGGAAGGTCCCGGTCAACTTTTTACGTTCGGACTTAGTCTTTTTTTCGGATGTTTTTCCTGACCGGGACGAACCACGAAGTCAGGCCGGGTCGCGGTTGAGGCAAGCCGGCTAGAATTTCCGCGTCGAGTCGGTCACTTTATGGAGCTTTTTTCTAAAATTTCTCCAATCTTTTCCAAACTTCTGGGGCTTCACCCAGATGTTCTTTTAAGGTTCTTTTGGGGTCCACAGCTCACCCCAAGGGTCCAGAAGTTCTGTGATGGTCCTTGGGAAGTGCGGACTTCAACTCCCAGAATACACCTGGCGCAAACTCCTTTTTGGCCACTGGACAGTGGTCAGCTGGTCACTTTTTCAGGAGTTGGTGCAGGGGACTCTGGATAGCAATTTTTCACCTGTAGCAAACAGGGAGTCCCTCCTTGAACCAGTGGAAGTCAGGCAAAGTCCTTCTTGTGGTGAAGCCCAAGTGTGCAGCTGGTGCAGTCTTTCTGAGTGCAGGGTCCAGGTGCAGGCCAGGGGTCCAGCAGGGCAGTCCTTCTTCTCCTTGTAGTTCTTTCTTCTTGAAATTTGGTGGGGATCTGAGGCGTGGGTGCAGGTCTGCCAGTTTTATCCTTGCTCCTGGGTGAAAAGCAGGGGGGCCCTGGTCCTCCAATCAGGGACAGGGTCGTCCCCCTGTGATGACCACTTCCTGGGAAGTGTGGCAAAAATCCATCCCAGAAGGCAATAGTCTCTAAAAATCCAAAATGGATGAATCTGATTTTTGGAGGAGAGATCTGGCTGAGCCCACCCACTGGTGTGGCTAAAAATCATAAACACACCCCTCTCCTGCCCTCTCCTAATCTAATCAAGGGGGCACCTAGCTGTCTGGGGTTGCAGGATGTGGGGGTGTTGCTGGGTGCTCCAGATGTCCTTCTCTGCCTTTGAAGACCAGTTTGGCAGCCCTCCCCCTTCCTGCTTCCCCATCTGCTGAGGGGAGATTCTCTCCCCCAAGCACATTCCTTTGTGTAAAGCCAGGCCACTTCACACCTCATTAAAGTGGCCTGGCAGAAGCTGCTGCAGGCTGGCCAATCAGAGCACAGCAGCAAAAACAATGCAGAGCTGAAATTGGCAACTTTTTAGGTAAAGTCTAAACTTTTTACCTGCACTAGTTATATTAAATCCAACAACTGGAAGTTGTGGGATTTATTATAACAATCAATTTGATACCAAATTCTTGGTATGTAACATTTAAGGAGACTTTAAAATTTAAAATAAAGTCTGCCCATTCTAGCCTATGAAGGCCATTTACTTCAATGAGGGAAAAACGAATTTGGCTGTTTTTACCTCACCAGGGCTTATAAATCTATTTTTATAAAGTCCCTGCTTATAGTTACATGGCACCCAGCCCTAGGGGCACATAGGGCACACCTTAGGGGTGACTTATATGTAAAAATAAGGTAGTTTAAAACTTTGGAAGTACCTTTAATTACAAAGTCGAATTTGCATATAACTTTAATTTAAAAGCAGCCAGCAAGGCAGGCTTGCTTTTAAAATGACACTGGGCACCTCAGCAATGCACCTAGGTGTGCACCACCTATGCTGTGGTCCCTAAACCTACATGCCCTACCATATACTAGGGACTTATAGGTAGGTTAACTTAGCCAATTATAATTAGCCTAATTTGCATATCCATTTTACACAGAGCACTGGCCCTGGGACTGGTAAGCAGTACCCAGGGCACAGCCAAGAGTCAGTAACCACCAGTACCTATCCAGAAAGAGTGGGGGTGATCAGGCAAAAAAAAGGACTTTCCTACAAGAACTAATTAGTAATCTATATTTCTCCAATAGATGGTTACATTGATCTGTAAAAAAAGAAGAAAAAATAAATATAAGTTACTATGATGTTTCATAAAATTACACAATAATCATAGTTTCTGCAATGCAAACATTTATGTTATTGATAAAAGAGTACACATATCTCATACTGTAATATAATGTTATATAATATTTAAGCATTTCATTTTCCCTTTTTCCCTTCACAGGGTCAATATTTAAACACTATGAATCTCACTCACAATTAATGTTTAAATAATATTTCTTATAGCAAGTTACTAAAGGATAGATATACTAAAGATAACTGCTTTTTAGTAAGGCTACCACTAATATACACACTAGCATATGGAAAGATGGAAAGCCTTGTGAAGACATCACTCCTGGTAGGTGGTATGATATCATAAAAACTGATTATACATGAACTACAATTACACTATTTCACTTTTCCTATTGCAATTCTCCTTAGAACTTTGTAGGTTATAACTCAATATTTGATCGATTTTCACATTCCTCGTATTACATTGTATCTATCCAGTTTTAATCTTTAAAGCAGAATATAATGTCCCGATGTAACTGCATTGTGAAACATTATAGACTTAGTAGTATTGCTTTTTCCAGAAATGCTTTTTTTCCTTCTGGTTTATAGTATATAATGACTGTTTCCAGTTTACTTCCATCTGCTCTACATCATTGAAGTATTAACTGAAAATCATCATCTCGAAAGATTCAAGAAAACATCACCACTGGTATGCCATTTGATGTCATAAGTAGTCATATTACAGGTACCACAATAATACAAAATAACTTTGTCACTTGTAGTTGTCTTTAAAACTTAGGTTCAAGAAATGAAATATATGAATTTTGTAGTTTACAAGATAGTCTTTGTTTGAATGTGAGGTTGCTGTCATTAAATTCTGTCCATCTAGTTTTAGTTTTTAAGTAGATGTTATAGTGTCCAAATGTAGCAGTAACTCCTTCATTGAAAATAATAGTCATCCATCTGCCAAAATAAAAAATCGCATTGTATTTTAAGGGATTTATATTTCAGCGAACGGGGTACCGGTCACCGTTGGAATGGAGTAACCCCTCTACCAAACTTTAAATCAGGCCCTTATTCCCATCTGTTCTGCAATGCTGTAGCATTAGAATACGATACTTGCCACTTCATTGTATATGTGAAGTTGACATAAGATCTGAGAGACAATTTCTGCAGGTATTGTATTGTTATGTGTAAAATTTTAAAAAGATCACCATTTGAAGTTCCTTTGTGTGTTCTTGAGTATTTCTGATGAACTGTGCAGATAAACTGCATACACCTACAAGGTCTCTAATGTGTGATGCACAGTGTGTTTAACTTTTATCACTGCAAACACATTCCAACAAAGTAAACAGTGCAGAGGACAATCTCTTCTGTTTTTTTTCAATTACATGAACAACATAAGGTAATGAAAGCAGTGTGTTGAGAACCACATTGGCATAGCAGATGATACCAGAGGGGTTTGACAACTGGTAACCAACACTATCTCTGCCATTTTCACTTTTTTCTTAACAACTACCTTATTGTCTTTCTTTTCCTTCTTCTCCACAACATCATTTTTTTCTCTTTGGGCAGATGGTAGGTTTTTCATGAAGCAGATACTGCCCTAAATGAGAGGCACAACCACTTCTTAAACAGTTGTACTCTTTTGCACAATTTGTATCAGCAGTTACTTTACTATCATCAAACACAACAAGATACAAACTCGACAATATTCTAACACGCAATAAGACTACATATGAAATATCTTTCTTTAACACAGTAGTATCAATATTAATAAATATTGCATCTACACTTAACCCTTGAGATTTATGAATAATCACAGCATATGCTAGAGAAACTGAGAACTGCTTTCTGTGAACATACAAGTCTTTCACAAGGAAAACAGACCTTCCTATCTGTTTTACGCCATCAATCTGATCACATTTTCTTGCTTGGTATTTAACAGCATTACTATGAGGAAAGCAAATTAAATCAATCACTTAATTCATAACACTATTAACTAATCATTCCTCAACATTTAAATATAAATGGAAAATTGTTTCATAGTACTTACAAACATGTAAACACTTTTCAAATCCCACAGTTCCGAAAACAACATTTTTCAATGAATCAAATTTTGCTTGTAGTTTTTCATTTTGGAATACTGTCACTCCCTGGTGTTCCATTATGTCTATTGCTATAAGTTGCAAAATGTATTCTTTCTCCAAGTTCAGTAGTTCTTTAGTAAAACAGGAGCACTCTTAAATTGTAGGCATTAGGAAAACAATGGATTTCCCTTTTTGAACAAAACTAAACAATAGCTCTGCTGCTGTCTCCTTTGTAGAAAACAGAGTATTTGCAAGTTTACCTCCTAAGCAATGTTTCCCTTCCTTTGTGAGAACACCTATTGGTGTATTTATTGTCAGATGCTTGATGCATATTCATAAGTAGTTCTTTGTACTGGAGGTTTAGCCAGATGTTTATGTTCCCAATGCTGCCCAAATAATTCTGAGTTTTATCAAGGAGAGATGTTTTGAATACAGGCTGTCCTTTGAATGGTGTAAGTTGCAGAAACTCACCAAACACAATCAAGTGCTTTCCTCCAAATAGTACATCATAGTCTGTCTTAGAAAATGTTGCATTCTCGACTATACAAAGACAAGCATTAAGTTTGAGACCATGCTCACCTCATCAATGATTGAAAAGGTTCAATTTCTTCAATACTCCTGAAACTTCATGACAAGCTTCAACAGACAACCTTTGGTACTTCGGTTTGATGTCTTGTTCTAAAGGCAGCATATGTAGTTGATGTAAAGTAATTCCTTTAACATTGTGTGCAGCTAATCGAGTGGCTGTTGGTATTACACACAACAAATTACAGTCTGTAGTCATCTGTAGGAAAGCAGCGAGAACTTCTAATAAAAAGTGTTTCCTTGTGCCAACTTGACCACTTTCATACAATAATATTGGCTTGAATTATGTACATGTACACTGTTTTTTCTCATGAAAGAATCCATGCTAATATCTGTCTTTGACCGCCATATATATTTATTTTTGCTCATCATTTAGGTGTCCAACTAAATGTTCCAAATCAAAACTTTCTTGTCTTGCTTAGAGGTTGTGAACTTTGGTTGCTTTCTAAACCTTATGTGGCTGTTGTAGCAGCAATAGCTTCTTCCTGTTAAATTTAATCATTGAACATTTTCAAATAGTTAAGAAACACTGAACAATGAATGCTGTCTTTCGCAGCATTGAAAGAATCTTCATATCAATCAAATCAGAGAAATTCTGATGGCCAAATATAAAAACTCTTTTTTATCTGAAGTTTGATAACTATGTTTTCTGTGGTTAATTGGGATGCCTTTTATGTGTCAAACCAGAGACCTATATAAGCCAACTACTGCATATTGTCATTAATCTACATTTTTTGTTAAATTTTTCCTATATCCGTAGTGCTGAAGTGTTTCATAAAGACACACATTTTGAGGATGTGGACTTCTTGGATAGTAAATGTCTAACACATTTGTTTTCACAATGTCTGTACTTTCCGGGTTGAACTCTGCTAGGTATAGAATTTGGAAAATACTTCAACACTCTATTTCATGTTCTTGACAGGCCTAGACTTACTCAAACAATTCATCTTGACTTCGAGTACAAACTAGCTGAGCTCAACCGCTCACAGAATTCATAGGAACCAATTTCCCTATGTGAAAGCATCTTCAAACTCAAGCTGTACAATTTCTTGGTTAAAGACTGTTCGGCAGAAATCTCCTCCCACACATCTCTGTCTTCTCTGATTTTGTTACTTAGGAAGTCACATAACAAGAAACAGCTTTGGAGTTGTCTGTCACAAATTGAAAATCTATGTTAGCATTCCACATTTTGAGAATAACAGGATAATAGTCATTAATATATTTGGAGGCCTCTGTTCTTTTCAGGTTGTATATGTTTTTCAGTGATTTGCGAGTAGTTGTGTGCCTTACTGCAGAAAAAAAAACTGATCACTCTTCCTTTGAAAATTACAGGTCTTGAAAATCCACAACAGCACTTAGTGTAAAATGTTTCTTTAGTCCTGTACTTTCGCCGACAGTACTTTCCACATCTATGTTCTTCATCACACAGAACTTACTGTTTCAGGCCTTTTTCTTCATTGTCTTTCGAGATGGCACAAAAGGCATACTTTTCGATGAAAGAGAGTACAGAATCTTCACTGTCTGTTCCAAAGTTCAATGCATCTTTTATCTATATTAGCATATGAATATGAGGAGCACCTCTTGCTTGGTACTCTTTATGAAAATGAAATCTGTATTTTCTCCAAGAGATGGATTTGTTTTGTTGCAGATGAAAGACAAAATAGCTTCAAATCTGTGATTGAGATATCGACAAACATTGGCAGGATAAAAAAAGCAAAGTTCTCCTAATGTCTTCAAATTCAAATTGATTTCCTTAATGTTTGGGTTTGCTTCTTGCAAAAAGTCAAGTAAGTCATCCCATGCATACTTTGCACAACTGAGTGTGAAAAAACAAATGTGTACTCCTAAATTTCGCAACATACATTTTAGTTTGCCATGACAACGACACCAATAGTCATTGGTCCCACATTGGTATGCCATCAAATTAATCAAATGTTATTCCAAGTCTACATACTTTCCATGTACTTTGTCAACAAATAATTTTGCAGAGAGATTTTGTAGATTAACTCCTGTATTCAGTATTTGGTTTACAGCATATGATAGTCCAGATAAATCACTCTTAAATAACAGATGGAATATATATGGAATATATTGCAGGATTTAGGGTCTGAATATAATCTGATCTGTACTCAGTTGCTGGCATTTGCACGGGGTAGTCATCATATCGGCCACCTACTCCAGTTGGAAACAGTTTAGGAAAACAGCAAGCCTCTAAACATTTCTCCCACGTACTCATTGGAATTCCTTTTTATCTTTTTTCATTTGAAAGAGAGAAATTGCATCACCAATAGGTTCTTTTGAATGGAGTGGATGGATACATACATTTCTTCTGGTTTGGTTCTATCCAGTTTTTCAAAATGTCTGCTTGATGAGAGCATTCCATCCTCTATACAACTTCTATGTCCAACAACACCTACATCTTTGAAATAGATAATACTTTCTTTCAGGTATGATGCAGCTTTTTTACTTTATTTACATCCACTAGCTCTTGGCATAGTTTTCTGTTTTTTTGTAGGCACGCCATTTATCGCAATGATCAGTGATTCATAAATATCTCTTGCCTCACCCACAGTTTCAATATTCCATTTAAAGTCTAAAGGTAAGCAGACAACTCTTACTTTAAGGGCCTTTTCTAGCTCTGTCAGTGTTTTATCCCAGTCTTTGGTTCTATATGAATTATTGCTTGAAAGGTGTCAAGATTGAATCAGTATTGATTCATGAATATTTAATTTGCAAAGTTCTTCTGGGATTGAAACCAATTCCAACGTGTTATGTATTGATCTGGCAGGCATTCTGTTAACCTTTAACTTTTTATACCAGTACTTACATACACTTTGCTATGCTGACAAACCATATCGGTCCTCTAAAAATAAATGTACAGCATATTTTTGCCATTTATCCCTGTTCTCTTGTTCACTTTTTGAGAAAAAAAAACAACATTCAGAGTTTGGGTTTTGTAGTAAGTGCATCAACAACAAATACAAGCACAGTTTGCTTTCACTGAAGAAACTGTGTTAAACTTTGCAATCTCATAAGTAAAGGTTTCATAATAATACCTGTGCTCCACATACCAACTCTTAATTTTTCCCTAGATTCCCTAGATCAAAGAAACATAGCTGCATTCATTTCTCCTAATCATAAGGCAGACGTTTTCCCAAAGTAAAGTCTCATCTCCCTATTTCACATTTTAGAGTGATGAACAGCCAACATCCTGAAGTGATGAAAGGTGATTGTGCACACCTTCTTGTATAGGCACACCAGTGAATGTCCCTTGTAATTTAGTGTACTTTCTTATTTTGTGTGGGTCTAATCCTTGCAAAATTCTAAATTTCTGTTTCAGACTTCTGCACTGAAATTCACATAGGAAAGTTATCAATGTATCAATTGATTCCTGGTTAACCCTGCAAATACTGCTACAGTTTCATTTGCATACAGTAGCCTGTCTATGTACTCCTTGGACCTCTTCAGCTATCACATCCTCTAACTTCCTAGGAACCATCTCCTCTTTTGCAAAGGGAGTACCATATTTCACCTCACAACATCGACCAGTTGTTTCAACGCTATGCACTAATGTGTTCTCTTGGAAATAGCTTTCTTCACTAAAGAAAGGCTCATTATTGGATGTATGCTTTCTTTCTCTTCTGAAAGTTTTACAAAAGGTACTTCTATTCACAAGTCATTCTTTTGGCTTCTTCTCTTCATAGACAGTATTCTTTTATCCAGTGTTCTCATTCTGTTTTGGATTCAAATAAATGGTTTTCTCTTCAAGGAAAAATCCTTATCAACTATAGTCTCAATATGTTGTTTTTGTTTGACTATTCCGTTTCTCCTTTCATGCTCTCTCATAGTTCATACCAAATTCTATATTACCCTATTACAAAACATTCCGACTCCTATTTCCTCAAATTGCTTCTGCCTTGTTAAACTATCTTTTTTCTTATAAGATTTATTAGGTTTTAGGACACTATACACTCTGCATATAGTTGTGTGCTGATCACACTCACTTCTCTAAAACCGGAACAAGCTGTATGAATATCTACTTAATTTACTCACTTGGTACAAAGTATGCAGTAATCACTTATTTAGTGATATTAATCATCTACAACTACTTCCATAACACATAATGGTTTAGCAACTTGATAGAATAAACGATGATACTCTTTAAACATTGTTTTCCTCCTTTGCTGGTCACTGTACTTTTCTTTACTATCATCATGTACTCTCCCTTTTATATTCACATTTACTCTTCTATGCATGCTAGACACGTTTATCTACCTTATTCACAAACACACCCATTTTCAATTTACACATTTTTAAAGTGCACCCTAATTCACATACCTGTTAAGTTAGTTTGTTGCTCTGTAATCTTTTTTGTGAGTATCTGTTAGAATCTCTTCTCACTGAAAATATACAATATCATACAAAGGAATGGTGTACCACTCTCATACAAGGGAATCATTAATGGCAAATGTTTCAACTTTGTATTCAGGGTACTGATGTAGGAAATTAATTACAACCTTCCTTTCATTTTTACTTTTCTTATATCACTTGTGAATGGTCAGTCTTTTTTAACCCTTTGTGAGTCTTCTATAAGGAAGCCCAATTTGGTAGGGGCTTTGGGCAGATCTGCGGATTGGTCGTAGTGCTTAGCGTTGCCCTGTGTTCAATTGTGACAATTAAGCAGATCCACACGAGAGGGCAACAATCCATTTCTCAATCTGCTTATAAGCAATCTCATTTATACTCCACTTGCTATAAATAGGCAAATTCCCACCCAAACGCTCATTATTCACCATTTATTTTAATACCACTCTCAAGTTATGGTAACAGTCTAGTTTTTTTATTTTCCGTTCCCCCATGCTCTTTTAGCTCTGTTACCATAGTAGCCCACTTAAAGCATTCTCTGGTGTCAGTAGATTGAAAGTTCAGAACACTTTCTGAGAGCAGCATACTGACTTCTAAACCCACAATGGCAGGTGCGGTTGAGTGTTTAATAATATAAGCATATCCCAAACACCATTACTTTTTTGCATTTTCTCCAAAGCCAATCACACATCTACATACTTTCATCTGAATATTACTACCTATTTTAAGCCACCAGCATATTTACACCATCCAAACAAAATTATGGTTTAAATTGGAGATGCTTCCCTCTTTTTTAACTGCCTTTCATTTTAAATATGTTTCATTCAGATGCAGCCTTTTCCTGTCTGCTGTTCTGGCTTCACTCCAAAAAGCTCAGAGTGGGGATTATGGGTAATAGTTTTGTGTTATGGGTCAGAGATAGTGCTAGAAAGAGTGGCATTGACAGGGACCTGGTTTACCTAATGTGGATATGACTTGGGTTCGCCAGAGAGCGTTAAAGTGGCATAAATTGCTCCCTTTGGTTGAAAGCATTATTGATTGTAATCCAGACCTCATGATTGTGCACTGTGGTGGAATTGACCTAGGCACAGCTACTACAGTAGAAATGCA
Organism: Pleurodeles waltl; assembly: GCF_031143425.1. Taxonomy (NCBI): domain Eukaryota; kingdom Metazoa; phylum Chordata; class Amphibia; order Caudata; family Salamandridae; genus Pleurodeles; species Pleurodeles waltl. The sequence goes on from NC_090447.1 coordinate 1,063,807,506, forward strand.
AACCCTAATAAAAGATACCTTTGGTAAATTAGAAGCACTTTTAGCTCACACTGCCTTGACGTTTCTCTAACATTTGCCAAAGGCAGAAGTGGAAGTGTTTAACTGAATTTTGTCCACAGGTAGACAAATCCAGGAAAAATGTTTCTGCATTCCTCAGAGACCACAATATGTGCTCTATATACCACAATAATTTACACTTTGGTATGGATGGTATATATAGCAATGATGGAGCAAATTTAACAAAGAAAAGCTACAGGGTGTTCCTCTGGAACTTGAAAGACTACATTCTATATTATGTGTAGTTCGCATCTGCATATCATACAATGTTTCTTTTCAGAGCCAATACTCTTACCAAAGACACATTTTTAAATTCCTATTTTTTTAAATCCTTTGGTGAATCCATAATGGTTTCACAAACGAAAAGCAATCATAAAATACACACCAGCAGTACTGAAGGACTTTCCAGTGGTTTTATAAGTGTATGACTGGCTATGTAGGTGGATGTGTGGATCCATGAGTTGTGAAAAAAAAAAAAGCTACATATGGGGGCAGCAGAAAGGCAAGCTGTCCGCCTAAGCTTAGAGAGGAGGTGTCTAAGGGATCACTACTGTGAAAACAATAAATGTATATTGTTTTTAACAAATTTTTATGATCATGCAGGTCTCTCGCTAGACTATGAATAGTAAAAGGGGTAGATGAGTTCTGAATATACTCCATTAGTAGGAGTTTATTTTGTGGCAATGTTTTTGAGCAGAAGTGTGTAAGAGATAAGTACTGTGATGAATAGATGTTTAATTCCTACTTTCCCAAAAATATTACATTCTTGTGAGACTCTCGTCAGATCATGAACAGTAGAAACAAGTTGATGATCTTTGAATAGACTGTAGTATGCACACTTGCTACTGTAGGATGAGTATTACTGAAAATAGTGTTTGTCAGGTGTACAAATTACAGCCATTGGCTTTGGAAGAGTTGTGAGCATGGTCTCTTCCCACACCCTACTATGCACATCCATGACCAGAAAGATTGGTGTTTGCAGGGAGGACAGTCCCTGGACAGAGCATGCTATGCACACTTGCCATCCAAAAAAGATGTCTCAGCAGACTGGTTAGTCTCTCTCCACACACCCTACTGTGCACACCCATCATCTGAGATAGAGTTGTGACAGAAGAGGCCAGCCCATGTACACAGCCTAATACACACACCTTTAATCTGGGAGAGAGGTCTGACAGGAGAGGCTAGTCCAGGTACACACCATACTATGTATAGCAATCAATTGAGACAGAGGTCTGACAGAAGAGGCTAGCTTATGCATACACCCTACTAACCACACCCATTATCTGAGACAAAGGTCTCATTGGAGAGGCCAGTCTTTCTCCATACAGTCTACTACACACACTTGTCATCTGAGAGAGAGGTCTGGGAGGAGAGGGCAGTTCATGTACACACCCTACTATGCACAGGCATCATCTGAGATCGAGGTCTGATAGAAGAGGCCAGTCCGTGTACATATCCTAATATGTACAACCATCATCTGAGAGGGAGGAGTTAGTGGAAAGTCAGCGTCTCTCTATAAAGCCTACAATACAAACCTGTCATCTGAGTGGGAGGTCTGGAAGGAGAGGGCAGTCTATGTACACATCTTATTATGCACTCCCATTTTCTGAGAAAGTGCTGTGAAAAGAGAGGGCAGTCCATGCAGACTCCCTACTACACACAGCTTTCATGTAAGAAAGAGGTCTGAGGGAAGAGGCCTACCTATCCTCCATGCTACTGTGCACACTCATCATTCAAGAGAGGGGTCTCACTGGAGAGGCCAGCCCCTCCATAAGACTACTACTTAACCCATACATGCCAATAGAATTAATTCAGACTGGAGACTCCTGATTTTAAATGCCAAAAATAGCTTTATTTTGTCTGTTTCCTACTGAAATTCTGTTGAGTTTTTTTTTTAGAATCTCTCACTTTCCTCCTCTAAAATGTTAGAATGTATGTACATTTGCCATCTGAGACAGGGTCTGTGTGGAGAGGCCAGTCTTTACCCACACCCTATTACACAGACCTGTCATGTAAGAGATAAGTCTCAGTGGAGAGATTACTCTGTCCTACATACTACTATTTCCCTGCAATTTTGTTGTGTTTTTGTACTTACTATTATAAGTAAAGGAGTGTGATACTGTGGTAACTTATTTTTTTTTACACAATATCTTTGTCAACAGTATTGTTTGCCACAATATCGTGTCAGTGATCCCATATGTAGTACTGACAATAATTTGACACATGGTGGTATTGCATAGGAATGAGTTTTGCTTGTTGCAGACTTGATGAAATGTTCAATAATAACTCCAAGATGTTCTACATCTTTACTCTAAAACACAGAATCACCTCTTCCTCCTCAGAGCAATAAGGCTGATCTTCTGTTGAAATTCCTCTCCTTCTTTTTTCACTGTATCTGGCATTGATGCAGATGGCAGCTCACTCCAAGAGAAATAAACTCCATGGCTTTCAGTTCAAAGGAAATGATTGGTAGGTGTAATGTTTCTTTATATGCTTACCCTTGCATGAGTTGTTGCACCTGTGAGGATCATGAGTAGCATTCTGGCACATTTCGATCATTGAGATGTACTGCATGGTGCTGAATGATCCATTGTATCCTTTGCAAAAAACACTGTTTTTGACTTACATTAGACTTTGCCTGAAAAAGCCCCTCTTACATTCACATCAGCGTGACACAAGCTGACACAACGCATGCCTTGCACAATGCATCCAGACAAAAACAATGTAGGTCAACCACTGCATTGTTTTGTAAATATTACTTAAGTCCTTGCATTGCCATGTGTCTGGGGAGCATGGATGACACGAGAGCATAATACATCTCACCCCTTGTCTCGTTGTCTTTATTTGAGACAAAAGAAGAGTTTATGGTCATAACAAATTACCAAAGGTGTATATTTCCCACAACCTATGCACTTAAAAGCCGAATGAGGCTCTTGTGGCCTATTTTGGTAATTTGTCAAGGTAGATGTCAGTGTTCACTGGGATACCTATATAAATATGAAAACAGTATATCATGTTTTACTCCACAAAAAGAAGGCACAATTTTTCTAAAACAAATTTGGGCAAATGTTGAGACAGTTTTACATAAGGGCATTGTATGCATGTTTTTCTTTTGAATAACTACAGGCCTGGTCCATAGAGGGAATGTTAGGCCTGCACATGAAAACAATCATGGGAAACTTTGACAAAGGTAAGCAAACTATAATACTAGCCATTATGGACCAGATGTACAAAGCCATTTAGCATTTCTTAATGGTCAGAATTGCTATTTCAGGTCATAAAGAAATGCTAAATGAGTTTTTCAGATGTACAAAGCTCTTGAGGGAATCGCAAACTAAGATATCTACACCATAAAAATCGCAATTTCAAGCCTCTAAATAGGAAATCTAATTTAGGGATTACCTAACAGTGATTTCCATTCAAATGTACAAAGCATTTCCTAAATGGGAATTGGGCATTTAGGAAATGAAATTATTATCAACTCCAAACCGTTGTTAGCCATGTGCAATTTAAAAAAAAGCCCCCAAAGATGGTTTTAAAAGTGCAGTAGAGCATACACATGCCTCTAGGGCATATGTGTGCTCTACATATGCACCACTATTTTTGGGGTTCATCACAGGGGGGGCTTTTGCCCATAGCCTTCCTTGATTTTACATTTTGGCTATTTTGGAAATGCAAACTGGCCCATTGTAACAAATGGCATTAGATTTCCTAATTACAATTTCCTAATAGTGATTCTTACTTTGTAGGAATCGCTATCAGGAGATCGGTATTTTTATGCATATCATATTGCATTTCCTAAAAACCAATTTCTATGGAGTCGCTATTTAGGAAATGCCAAATTGCATCTATGTACCTCTGACCCCGTGTTACTTCAACGGCAACATGATCAAGATAAGTCTTTAATGGCTCATACTGTGTTGGGGACCAGGACAAGAAATATGGTTCCAAAAAGTCAGAGATGTTTTACTGAACAAGGTTGTTGATTTGCACCATCTTTTAGAACATATTCAGATTTTTTTGATCACCAGCCAAATAATCTGTCAAATGATAGTTTGGCCCTGACAGTCTTTGGTGTTCCACAGAATATATTGCTCTTTGCTTATTATTAACTTTTGCTTTAAAAGTCTGCAAATACTGTTAAATGCCACAGACTCCTTTGCTAATGTAAATGGAATAACAATATATATGAATGTTGCCTCAAAACTTATGACTAAACCTATTAGTTGGCAATGGTAACGATACAGTTGTGAGCTAGAGGAGGTTTCAAATGTACCCGTCGGGGAACACTTTAATCAGTGAAAGGGTGTTTAAGGCTTTATGTATGTTGTCATTGTGCAAAGAGCTTTAGGCAAATCCAACCCAGTATTAACGTCTAACTATACATGTGGGAAACACTCCATCACCCCTTTGCTGTGTTCCTAAATGAGTAAGGTTTATCCAGTAACCCTCATCAGGGCTTAAGTCTGGGGTGGGAACTGACCAAAGGACCACAATTACCTGGGGGAATGTTGGAAAAACTTGAGGTGAAGTGTTGATAGATTGCCCAGAATCTGTAAAAGAGTATCCCTAATGAAGCACTCCATCCAGTCCCCTTCAGAATTTAAAAATGCTTGGTGTTGCCCTTACCCCTTTTAGGGACATCACCAAGCTCATATGAAAAATTTAACTAGCCCTTGCAGGTCACTATTGGGCGCTCCTTCAAGGATCAGTTAATAATAAAGGAGTGGTGGCTATCTCTCATTTATTATTCACTTCTGTAAAAATAAAAGTTGTTGTGTGTGTCCAGGTGCCCACCCCGGCACCCCCACATTGTAGATTTTCTTTGGGGGCTCTGGGTGGGGAGAGCCCCAAGGCTATGCAGCCCCAGCCATCCCTTCAGCCAGCACACTTATGTGCAGGCGGGTACTGGCATGTTTTTTATTAATTAAATTGTTGGCCCTGTGCCTCCTTGGGTCTTCCACAGCTCCAGTATTTGTTTGGATCCATGGGAGAACCCCAATCAACTCCCCTTGCAGGAGTCGGACACTATTTTTAAATTGTTGGCCCCCATCGCTCACTCAGGAAAACCACACTACAGGGTCTGTTGGCAACTGTGTGGGGAGCACCGAGGCCCCATCGGCCCCAACGGCCCCAACAGCCCCAGTTGGCTCCCCTGGCAGGAACCATGCTTCTTTTTAAATGTAGGTAAGTGTCTCATGACCACTTGGGCATCCACACTGCAGGGGTTGTTGTGGGCCATGGGAGGAGCCGACCGTCCCCGCAGCTCCAGCCAGCACCCTTTCTCTTTGATCTGACTCAGGCAGGAGAAGCAGTTTTTTACTGCTCCCACCAGTTGAAAGCAAACTTGAGTTCCCAGCCCAGGAGAATGGGGCAGGTTATACCCTCAATCTCCCAGACAGGAAACAACAGTATCCCTGGTGGTGCACTCACCAGGACATTGTATAGTATAAGCTCTGAGAGAGGAAGTCCCCTGGGCCTAAAATACCACAGAGAGGGGGGCACACCACCCCTCTCCTCTTGATGAGGATGGGTTTCTCAGGCATCTTAAGGCTCAAGGGCAGCATGCCCCTTTGCCTTTCATTTCCATTGAGGATTGGGTACCTGGGGCCTTTTCAGGCTCTTGGAGGGGTTCAACTGCCACTTTCTCTTTATTATAATGTTGGCCCTGTGGTGAAGCATTTTAGGGCCTGCGTATATTCTCCATTTTGGATTGTGCATTTTAGATTGACATATTTTTCTGATTGTGACTTTTTACATGTTTTTACACTTACACGATAATGTGTTGAGGAAAAACTGTACATGAGGCTTATTCCTAGTAAGCTATGCTGTCATGTATTCTGTGCACTCTATCCAATCATGGGTACATAAACTGTGATGCTCTTGTGTCCTAATTGTCTGACGGAGAAAGCTCTAAGCCTCTAGACATATCATCGCATCAGCTCTGCATCTTTGAGACAGTGCAATATGAACAGTGCTTTTATCATAAAAACAGCCTCTGTATTACAGTTGACAGTGGAGCACTTCTGTGGGGATTATCCTGGAACGCAGTGCACTGTGACCAAGATGCAGTCCTGCTGATTCTGACCTCCATCCAGCAAAGGATGATAGCCTTCACTACATCAAACTGGCTTCCTGGTACATCATACCCAGGTATAGGGGGTTAGACTATCTCAATGGATCTGGCAGAGGGTTCTTCCACTATGCTCTTGATAGTGGAGGTAGTACTATACAGGAGTGTCACAACATAGAAACATTATCATGGTTGAATTGTTTATCACTTTTACCATTCTTATGATGTTGGCTATAATGCTTTTGATTTGTTTCACCTGTCTAATAATCTGAGCTCAGGCTTTCTATGCAAAGACACAACTGGTTAAATAAATGTTCAAACTGCTATTTTTGTGCCTTTCTTGTGTTTACCTTGGGCATGCAAAGTAACAATTAAAGGATGAGGTCTGTTTCAACAATTTCCTTAGTAATCAGAATTGTCATATTTGAGGTTGCCGATATCATCTGGTACTCTTGTAAGTCTAGGAGTTCAGGTGGGGCACTGTGAGCTTGCTTGGAATTGTGTTAACATTTCCTGATGGAATAGACCAACTGAGTCCATAGATCCTGAGGTTTTTGTTGTCCTACTTAATGTGTAGGAACCATATAACAGCCCGAGGGGATATAGTCCCCAGGGCCTCCTAGAGGCTCAGGGAGCGGGGCCACTTGCCCCCCTTAAATTTTATAATATGCCCTGTCCCCCCTGTCCCTGGCCCACCCCAGGATATTTTCCTTTTCAAGAGTCAGAGAGTGGCCTTTAAAAAAACAATAGTTGCCATGTTTTGCAGAACCAGCATTAAAAAATATGTTTTAGTCCTGGGGGGTCCCCTTTAGGACCCCCATCCCAGGGAGGCATGGTATCCCTACATTGCCTCTTTTTATCTTTTTAATAACCTTTTTTCTAGAACCTGTATTTTTGTGGCATTGCTGTTTAATTTTCCTATGGGAAAATGCCTGGGCGGAACGTGTTTTGAGACCCCTCATTTTTATCTGCTCCTGCTTGACGGATCACCCTGAATCTGGAAGGAGCTGAGATGGAATAGACTTTTGTTTTGGATAGTGTTATGAAGATTAGCCAAAGGGCAGTAAAGTTATAAGCAACCCAAAAAAAATATTTTTCTACTGAAACACAAACCTTACTTTAGCTACCCAATGGCAACCACCACTGTGTGATGTATATGTATATATATATTATAGCATTTTACGTTTCACCAATTTTACTGTAAATGTTTCTGCATCATTTGAATGTTTCTGTGTACAAATCATTAAGATGCACTTGGCATATACTGATAATATGCCTTGTTAAGCAGCCTTAACTCTCGTCAACTCAATGAATACAAGAAGGAACACTTATTCCATGCAGAGAAGGGAATAAACAAATGTGATGCACTTACCGCTTCAAGTGCCTGTAAATGTGCATTGAAACGAAGTGTTTGTCAGTGTGTACCAATTACCATTTATTTTAAGTGAGGCACCTGGCGTTTCAAAGATGTGTTAACAATCTCTGCAGCATGAGTGTAATGACTGTGCCAGAAAATATGATTTTCTGTAGCTGACCTTCCTACAGATGTGCTCACCTACAAGAGTAATACCTTCGTCGACTACTACCGTCGTGCACTACAAGTTATGATATGTCTCACACGCAGTCCCCGTTTAACCTCTTCTATTGCATTCTAGCGACATTGCTGTCGCAAATGCGAGCTAAACCTCGCTGCATGTTTTATTGAGTAGAAGTGATCTTCAGTCAAGTTTACAGCATAAAGGTGTCTTATTATAAACCTTTAAATATTTATGAATATCTAATGCAATTTTTGAAGTGGGTGAGCCGACGCAGGCTAGTTGTTGCTGCATTAATGTGATACGGAAAGCAATGAAAATAGTTATATTGACAATATATAATGCAACTGCTGTGTCATGGCTTTTAGTAACCTCAAAAGACAGTCACATAAAGGTTGAGTATTATGTCAATGAAATGAATACAAACATATAATATTGTAATAACTCTCAGATAAGTTATGAATTCATATAAAGGCAACATCTTTAAGTGTCCTTCGCTGCGACATAGGTTGAACTGTAGCAGGAGGCCGAGATTTTATACAGCATACACAGTTTTAGGCAGGAGCTTAGGTATCATCTACTATAATACTTCTGGAAGAAGTGGGATGTTTAAGATTAAAGAGCTAATATAGTTGCTCCCAGTATGTACAGAATCCAGTCTGAAGCTGCGCGTGCTTTGGATGTAATTGCACGAGAAAGAAAATATAAACAATATCAATACGAGTGACAACATTTTACCCAGAGTGATAATTCTGGGTAACATTCCACCACCCAAAATTCTAAATGTAACTGAGCTCGGATTTGTCACTTCCACAAATTGAGAACCCGGTAATTTTGGGGCTGGAAACACCAGAAATGTTCACATTCTGAAAGAGAGGGGAAGCTGGCAGCAGACAAACCTAACACTTGCAGAAACCCTGCAGTTGGCCTAGGAGAGAAGACAATGCTTCCCCTGACAGTCACAAGCCTTCCCTTGAACCTCCGCGCCTCCTGACCCTCACTAACTCTTTACCTAACACATTCTACCTCCATATAGCAGGCAGAAAATGTCTGCAGTATTGGCTCCAGAATGATGGAAACCACACAAAAAGGACCCAGTATCCCCAGTAAATCAGCTGATTTTGTTGCAATAATACCAGCATGAATCTGTAATCCTGGCCCTCCAGTATGCCCAAAACAAAATCTACTGAACTCATAATGAGGACTATAGTCCCAAAGTGTTTAATCTCAGTGAGTGAATGCACTACTCAGGACGTGTACAGTAATTGATGTAATTCGTAACTGTTTCAGAAATAACTTATTGTGTAGTGCTTAAGATTCTATAACACAAAACACCTTACCAGTCGGTTACTTGAAGGGCACTTGATTTCAGTCCGACAGTTATTGGGCAGACTACACAAAATGGACTGAGAATCATCTGAGGTCATTAAGGAGCATCCTGAATCGAGTTCTGTTTTAGGGACATTATACAATTTCATAACGAGCTATGAAGATAAACTCACTTCTAGAATGTGAGCACTTTGGAGTGTCTGTCCTACAGGGCATCCCATAGCGATAAATGAGACATCAAATCAACCAATTGCATGCACATGTAATACCTATTTCAAGATGCACCTCCACCCCAAGGAATATGAATGGAATTCACTAAGTGCAATGTAAAATCATAAAATGACCTGTTCTACGCTAAATTGAACAACGATTACTAAAAATGTATACGGAAAGAAATTAATTAAGAATTCCATATGACATTACAGAATTAGATTCTCTGGAACTGCAGCTGAAAATTGCTTCTTAGGGCAACAGCTCCACACTGGCTAATTCACAATGAAAGGATATCTTAGCACATTGTCTTGATTCAAGACTGATTTTTCTTGTTTTTGAAACACGGTATGGTGGATGATTCCTCAGTACTTTAACATCATCATATAATCTTTATTAGGAGCTGCAAAAAGATGCATTGCACTGCATCAGCTCTGTCCATGGGATGAAAGCTCTGCTGGCAGTGTCCCGTTAGGCCCACTTCCAAGAGTCCACACTGTGGTGGCATGACACCATGCATAGTCTAGGTGTTGGGTTCAAGGTCATTGGAGCCTTTTCTGGCCCTGAGGCTCTGATTAGGAGGCCAGCCAACTAGCCCTGGGAGTCACTCCGGTGGTCCTATGTTCAAGTTGTAAGTCCAGTCTCCAGAACAGCAGGGCAGCAGAGTAGCTGTCTTTTTTGCAGAGCAGCACTGTAGCCCTTCTGAGTCTTCCAGAGGTCCAGAGGTGTACTGAAGAGTTGGGTGTGAGGGTTTAATATTTATACCTGGTGCCAACATTGAAGTAGGGGAAGGATCTGTAGATTTCCACCTACAAAGGTGTTTGGGATTTCTCTGCTCTGGCCCCAGCTTGTCTGTGGTCACAAAAGACTAGTGCCCAACCCTTTGTGAGAGTTCTGAGCCAGAGCCTTTGTGATGTGCAAGTGTGGTAGGTGACAGCTCCTGCCCCTCATCAACTCAGAGTTAGCCCATACTGCCAACATCTATTCCCCCTTTTTTCTCACTGTCTGGGGGCAGTAAGGAAAAGCCAAAAGCTAGCTGCACCTAGTCATGTGACCCAGGATGCAGCCTGCAAGCACCAAATAGTTAGGAAAAGAAAATGCTAACTTTCTAGAAGTGGCATTTTCAGAACTGTGATTTAAAATCTAACTTTACCTTTAAAGGAGGCTTTAAATGACAATTTCACAGTCACCAAACTCGACAATATCACCTACTTCCAATTTAAAGTTACCACTTATTAATTGTAACATGATAACTCAGTGCGATGCTATGGGTGTGAGAATGAGGGAAAGGAGAGCCTGAATTACGATGATGTGTGCGAACAGACCTACACAAAGGCTCTGAAAAAATATCATTATGCCAATTGCAGAGTTTGGTCCAATTATCTGGCAGAGCGTATCACCCAATCTTCTAGCTCCTCAAAAGAAATGTACAATATTGTAAATGCTTTCTCAAACCCGACCTATCAAGATCTGGTCCATCCCCGTCCACAGCACACCGTGAATCACTTGCAAAGCACTTTCTCAAAAAAGCAAGGACTATTTACCAAGCCATGTCGGGCTCAGCAGTCCATTAGAATAAAGAGGAGAGTAAAACTAATGAGGAACTCTGCTCTTTTTCACAAATACATTAATAAAAAGTCATGGCGGTAGCAAAGACAGTCAGGCTTACCGCTTAATCCCACCCTAATAGCCATTTTATTGAATTGGGAGAAAGTGATGCTTTCTGTCCTGAGATAGCTCTATTACTACTCCTTAAACAACAGCAATGATTCGGACTCATGGAAGCATGCCATTGTGTGTCCCCTGCTGAAGAAATCTAATTTGGACCACGAGGTGGCAGGAAATTATAGACTGGTATTGATGCTTCCCGGGGTCATTAAAATCTCAGAGAAGATTATAAACAGGCACTTGGCAGAAGCTAACAACATCCTGCACCCCACACAAACAGGTTTTCATGCAGGCAGTAGTACCGAAACCGTGCTTCTGTTAGTTACTGAAATTCTTTAAAAGGTTTTGGACTAGGGTGTGTCAGCAGCACTGATTCTGCTCGATTTAAGTGATACTTTTGCTACAGTTCCTTAGCCCTTCCTTCTTGGCCATTTGAAAGAAGCAGGCATAGCGTGTAGTGTCCTATATTAGCTGGGATAGTTGCTGTAGAATCTGAGATTTCAGGTCAGCGATGGTCTATTCTCCTATACAACAAACCTGTTGGAATGAATATTTCCACATGGCTTCTCTTTAAGTCCCACAATTTTCAATTTATGTTCGACCCCTTTCAGGTATCACCTCCTCATTTGGTTTTTCCATGGTTTCTTAAGGATGATAGACAGATCATCACCGCTCAATCTCCCTACACAGAATCAACCTCTCTAAGACCAATCAGTTGCTTGGAGAAGGTATCTGTTAGACCTCACAGCCTTAGGGTAGTCACCCCTAACTTTTTGCCTGCCTCCCTCCACTTTTTAGATACTGTTTTTGCTTTTTTTAAGACTCTGCACACTTTACCTCTTCTAACCAGTGCTAAAGTGCATATAATCTCTCCCTTTTGAGCATGGTAACATTGGATTATACCCAATTGGATTATTTAATTGATTTATAAATCCCTAGTAAAGTGCACTATATGTGCCCAGGGCCTGTAGATTAAGTACTGCTATTGGACCTGCAGCACTGATTGTGCCACCCACTTAAGTAGCTCCTTAACCTTGTCTCAGGCCTGCCATTGCAAGGCCTGTGTGTGCAGTTTCACTGCCAATTCGACTTGGCATTTAAGAGTACTTGCCAAGCCTAGATCTCCCCTTTTTCTACATAAAAGTCACCCCTAAGATATGCCCTAGATAACCCATCAGGCAGGGTGCAGTGTAGGTAAAAGGCAGGACATGTACCTATGTAGTTTACATCTCCTGGTAGTGTAAAACTCCTAAATTAGTTTTTACACTGCTGTGAGGCCTGCTCCCTTCATAGGCTAACATTGGGGCTACCCTCATATATTGTTTGAGTGATAGCTGCTGATCTCTGAAAGGAGTAGGAAGGTCATATTTAGTATGGCCAGATTGGTGATACAAAATCCTGCTGCCTGGTGAAGTTGGATTTAATATTACTAGTTTAGAAATGCCACTTTTAGAAAGTGAACATTTCTCTGCACTTAAATCCTTCTGTGTCATACAATCCACATCTGGGTGGGTTTAGTTGACAGCTCTCTTGTGCATTCACTCAGACACACCCCAAACACAGGATACTCAGCCTCACTTGCATACATCTGCAGTTTGAATGGGTCTTCCTGGGCTGGGATGGTGGAGGGCCTCACACTTACATAGCAAAGGACTGTGGCCTGGCCTCACACAAAGTACTGCCACACCCCCTACTGGGACCCTGGCAGACAGGATTGAACTGAAAGGGGACCTTGTGCACTTCTAAGCCACTCTTTGAAGTCTTCCCCACTTCAAAGGTACATTTGGGTATTTAAACAGTGCCTCTGCCACTACCAACTCAGACACTTCCTGGAGAAGAGAAAATTAACCAGACCTTGCATCCTGACAAGAAGACCTGCCTGGCTGCCCAAAAGGACTCACCTGTCTGCTTTCTTTGAAGGACTGCTGCCTTGCTGCTCTCTGGCTTTGGTGAGAAGTGCTCTCCAAGGGCTTTGATAGAGCTTGCCTCCTGCTACCTGAAGTCTCAGGACCAAAAAGACTTCATCTCTACAAGAAGGACTCCTTGTGCGGCGAAAATTGACACACAGCCTGCCAGAATCGACGCACAGCCTGCACTGCGGTGAAAAATTCACCACACACTGAACCGGAACGATGCTGCCCCACTTTGCAATGAGAAGATTGACGCAGCGCCAATGTAGCGACTGGAAATTCGGCGCACGACCCCCTGGATCGAGGCACAGCCGAGCTGGAATGACACAGCCCGACTTCCAGAGAGGAGTCAACGCAATCAATCAATCAATCAATCATTGGCATTTATAAAGCGTGCTACTCACCGGGAAGGGTCTCAAGGCGCTGGGGGGAAGGGGTTATTGCTCGTACAGCCAGGTCTTGAGCTGCCTTCTGAAGGAGAGGTGGTCCTGTGTTGAGCGGAGATGGCTGGGGAGAGAGTTCCAGGTCTTCGCTGCGAGGTAAGAAAAAGATTTGCCTCTGGCGGTGGCTTTGCGGATGCGGGGGACGGCTGCCAGGGCTTGTCCGGTCGATCGCACAGTGCGGGTGGGTACGTAGAAGGAGACGCGGTGGTTGATGAGTTTGGGTCCTTGGTTGTGAAGGGCTTTGTGTGCGTGGGTGAGGAGTCTGAGCGTGATCCTCTTGCTGATTGGGAGCCAGTGAAGCTTTTTCAGGTGTCGGGAGATGTGGTGGTGGCTCGGGACGTCCAGGATGAGGAGTGCGGCAGCGTTCTGGATTCGTTGGAGTTTCTTCTGTAGTTTGATCGTGGTGCCGGCGTAGAGGGTGTTGCCGTAGTCCAGGCGGCTGGTGACGAGGGCGTGGGTGACGGTTTTCCTTGTGTCGGTGGGGATCCAGCGGAAGATCTTGCGGAGCATGCAAAGGGTGTTGAAGCATGCCGATGTGACCGCGTTGACTTGTCTGGTCATGGAGAGGGAGGAGTCCAGGATGAATCCCAGGTTGTGGGCGTGGCCGGTGGGTTGGGGAGTGCTGCATAGGGCAGGGGGCCACCAGGAGTCGTCCCATGCGGTGGGAGTAGGGCCTAGGATGAGGACTTCCGTCTTGTCGGTATTGAGTTTAAGCCGGCTGTCCGTCATCCAGTCTGCTACTTCCTTCATTCCTTCGTGTAGTCTGGTTCTAGCAGAGGAAGGGTCGTTGGTGAGGGAGAGGATGAGTTGAGTGTCGTCTGTGTAGGAGATGAGGTTGAGTCCGTGTTTGCGTGCGATGTTTGCCAGGGGCGTCATGTAGATGTTGAAGAGGGTAGGGCTGAGGGAGGATCCTTGTGGGACGCCGCAGATGACTTTGGTAGCTGTTGATCTGAAGGGGGGGAGGCGGACTCTCTGAGTTCTTTCGGCGAGGAACAAGATGACCCAGTCCAAGGCCTTCCCTCGGATGCCAGCGTTGTTGAGGCGCTGTATCAGGGTGCAGTGGCATACCGTGTCGAAGGCTGCGGAGAGGTCAAGGATCTGATGTCGTCCATGGCTGCGATGAGGGCGGTCTCGGTGCTGTGGTTGGCCCTGAAACTGAACTGCGAGGGGTCGAGTGATTCGTTGGTTTCAAGGAAGGTTGTCAGTTGAGTGTTGACCGTTTTCTCAATAACCTTTGCTGGGAACGGGAGGAGAGAGATGGGTTGGAAGTTCTTGAGGTCTGTGGGGTCTGCTGTCGGCTTCTTGAGGAGGGCGTTGAGTTCGGCGTGTTTCCAGCTCTCGGGAAGGTGGCGGTGGTGAAGGATGTGTTGATGGCGTCTCGGAGATGGGGGCGATGATGTTGTCGGCTTTGTTGAAGATGTGGTGGGGGAATGGGTCGGTGGGTGATCCTGAGTGGGTGGAGTTCATCGTGCGGGTGGTTTCCTCGGTGGTGATCGGGTTCCAGGCGTGGATGGTGGTGCTGTGGGGGGTGGGTTCTGGTGGTGGGTTCGCGTTTGTTGTGGTGAAGCTGTTGTAGATGTCGGTGATTTTGTGGTGGAAGAAGGCTGCGAGGGAGTCGCAGAGGTCTTGTGAGGGGGTGATGGCATTGTTTTCGGCGTCGGGGTTGGAGAGTTCTCTGACGATGCCGAAAAGTTCTTTGCTGTTGTGGGAGTTGTTGTCAAGTCTGTCTTTGAAGGATGATTTTTTTGCGGTGCGGAGGAGTTGGTGGTGTTTCCGGGTGGCGTTTTTGAGGGCTGACATGTTCTTGTCGGTATGGTCGAGGCGCCAGGCTTTCTCGAAGGTGCGGCATTGTTTTTTGGAGTCCTTGAGGGTGGAGTTAAACCAGGAGCTTCTTTTGTGGTTGGCTCCGTTCGCTCAGGTCTTCAGGGGAGCCAGGATGTTAGCGCAGTCGGAGATCCAGCTCGTGAGGTTGTTGGCTGCTTCGTTGGGGTCTGTGGTGCTGGTGGGTGGGTTCTGGGAGAGAGCTGATGTGAGTTGGTCGGCGGTGATTCGGTTGCATTGTCTTCTCGGTGGTTGTTGAGCGTGGTGGTGGGTTGTGGTTTTCCTGTAGCTGAAGTGGATGCAGCTGTGGTCCGTCCAGGAGAGTTTGGTGGTGTGGTTGAAGGAGATGTGTTTGCTGGAGGAGAAGATGGGGTTGAGCGTGTGCCATGCAGCACCTGCCATGCAGTAGAAATTTCCACGCAATCCCCACCGGATCGATGCAGCCCCTGTAACTTTGTGCTGTCAGCACCAGAAATCCACGCATCGTCCCCAGGGCATCCGAAAACCCCGCAACCCAAAGAGGATCCACTACCGAGTGACAGAAATCGACGCACAGCCGCCCCTGCATGAAAACTAATTGATGCATCGGCGTGTTCGTCCCGAGAAAGCGATGCACACCACCTTTGTTTCCACGCATCTCCTCCTCTGCGTTTTTTTTGTGGAGATTTTGAACGCGATCCAGGTACTTTGTGCTTGCAAGATACATTTTTTGATTTTAAAAGACTAAAGACACTTTAACCCTCATCATGACACTGGTGGTAAATCCCGCTTCCCGCCATACTGACTGCCACCAACATAACGCCGCCGCCGCGGATAACCGCCAAGCATAATATGACACACACATACCAATCAGTCACTATACAGCCACACACATAGCCCACCAGCCCAAAGGTCAGTGCTAAACTGGCAGCAGCAAAACCCACACCGTTATGCCAACAGAACTATGCCCACAGCATTATGACCCACGAATCACTGTGGCAGACATTCAATGGCGGTAAACCATTGGCGGTACATACCGCTTTCGCTAAAAATACACACACTAAAACAAAACAACACAACATTGGACAACTCATACTACACACACCTGACACCCATACACACACCACACCCACACACCCACACCACTATAAAACACACACCCACAATACCCACAACCCTTTACGACTACAAACCATTGCCAGCAGAGAGAGATACAGCAAGAGCATCAACACAACCAGAGACATATAACATCATCACCTATACACCATCCATGCACCTTACATCACACACCCCAACACATCACCCCATACACCCTCACCCACACCACTCACACTACACCCGTAGCACCCCAGGTTCTCAGAGGAGGAGCTAAGGGTCATGGTGCAGGAAATCATCTGGGTAGAGTCACTGCTATTTGGATCACCAGTGCAGCAGACATCCATTGCTAGGAAGATGGAGCTATGGTGGAGGATCGTGGACAGGGTCAATGCTGTGGGCTAGCACCCCAGAACAAGGGACGACATCAGGAAGAGGTAGAACGACCTCCGGGGAAAGGTGAATTCCACAGCAGCAAGACACCAACTAGCTGTGCAGAGGACTGGTGGTGGACCCCCACCTCCTCCCTCACAACTAACAACAGGGGAGGAGCAAGTCTTGGTAATAATACAACCTGAGGGCCTGGCAGGAGTAGGAGGAAGACTGGACTCTGGTAAGTCATATCTCTATTACTATCACCCTCCCTACCTACATGCCATCACAAACCCCCACCCTCACTCCCATCACTTCACCACCTCCCACATACCCCACCATCACAACCCACTCATCTCAATACCAAGCCCTGCATGTAACACCAATGCATGGACACCCCTCACAGACCTGCATGGACACCTATCACCACTGCATGCACACTGGAGAGAATCATCTAGCCCACTAAATAGCAACTCACACAAAGATAAATCTGCCAGGGCAACAACAACCATAGAGGGCAACACACCCATGCACATGATGTCACATGCAGAAACAATAACACTGCATTTACATACCCTCAGGTCCCCCAGCCAATGTCACTGGAGAAGAGGTGCCAGCAACATCCAGCTCCCCCCCACAAGAAGAGGCCCACAGTGATGACAGCAGCTCTGGTCGCCTGGATCTGGATGACCAACCTGGCCCATATGGGATCTCCTGACAGTCGGTTACCCAGGCACACTCACACCACCACAGAGCCTCCCCCCTCAGGAAACACTACCACAGCACCCACCCAGCGGGCCCATACCTCTGTCCCCAGGACACTTCAATCAGCAGTGTGTCCACCACTACAGGGACCCCAGGCCATCCCACAAACACAGGACAATCAAGGACCTGGGGTCAGTGGCAGTGGGCACACGGTTCAGGGGACAGAGGCACAGGACAATAGAGAAGCTGGGAGAACTACTGTGCGACAGGGGGAGTACAGGCCCAGGAAACCGACTCTCTAGGAGGCACTCACCACGATCCCGGGAGCTTACCAACATTCCCAGGATACTCTGGGCCAGATATTGGACAAGTTTCAGGAGAACATGCGGCTGCAGGATGGACAGTACCTGGTGATCAAGGAGGTTTTGAAGGATATCAACATCACCCTGGTCTCCATTGCAGGGGTGCTAGCAGACATGGCCAACACTATGAGGGAGCCACCTTGAACTGCCATTGCTCCCCTTCCTATGCCCCCTTTGACAATGCACCTGTGATACAAATAGACTCCATCATCACCCCAGCCCATTGCACACCCCCCTCTACTTCTTAGCACTTAAATAAACACCCTTTGAAAAAATACAAGTATGGAGTATGTCAAATGATTTAAGTATGTATTTGTTTAACAAGGTTTAAACATTGAAAATCAACTGTACACTAATGTATACATAGGAATGACCTGTGGTTGGCTGCAGTGAACACACCAGGAGCAATAGTGGGGCACAAATATCTGCAAATAGAGACGCCAAAGGGTACAGTGAGTGGGAATAGAAGTGGGAAAATCAGCCTGGCAGTGAAAATGTCAAACACAAAACAGTCATTTAAATGTGAAGTTACACTGTCTTACCTGTGTGTTATTGGAAGTATTGTTGAATTATTGCACTTCTGTTGTTCTCATCTTCTGCCTTCTCATCTTCACTGTCCACAGGGTCCACTGCTGCCACACGACCCTCTCCAGCCTCATCCTCCTGCAGAAAAGGCACCTGGCGACTTAAGGCAAGGTTGTGCAACATACAGCATGCCATGATGATCTGGCAGACCTTCTTGGGTGAGTAGAACAGGGATCCACCTGTTAGATCGAGGCAACGCAATCTGGCCTTCAGGAGGCCAAAGGTCCTCTCTATGATTCTTCTTGTTCGCCCATGTCCCTCATTGTAACGTTCCTCTGCCCTTGTCCTGGGATTCCTCACAGGGGTCAGTAGCCATGAGAGGTTGGGGTAGCCAGAGTCATCTGCAAATATCGAGGGACAACTGGTAGCCACACACCAACCTTTAAGGCCCACACCATACCCACACACCAACATGTACTGGGTGGAAACTAGGGCTCACCTATTAGCCACAACCTGTGCCTCTGGAGTTGAGCCATCACATATGGGATGCTGCTATTCCTCAGGATAAAGGCATCATGCACAGACCCAGGATATATTGCATTGACGTGGGAGATGTACTGGTCCACCAGGCACACCATCTGCACATTCATAGAGTGAAAGCTCTTTCGATTTCTGCACTGCTGTTTATTTATCCGGGGGGGGGACAAAGGCAATATGCGTACCATCAATTGCCCCAATATTGTTGGGGTTATGTCCCATTGCATAGAAATCAGCTTTCACTGTGGCCAAATCCTCTACCTGGGGGAAAACGATGTAGCTGCATAAGTGTTTAATCAGGGCAAACAACACTCTGGTCAGCACTATAGAGATTATTGGCTGAGACATTCCTGCTGCCAAACCCACTGTCACTTGGAAGGAGCCAGTTGTCAGGAAATGGAGCACTGATAGCACTTGCATAAGAGGGGGGATCCTGGTGGGGTGATGGATAGCAGAGATTAGGTCAGGCTCCAATTGAGCACACAGCTCTGTGATTGTGGCCCTGTCCAGTCTATAGGTGAGGATAATGTGCCTGTTCTCCATTGTTGCCAAGTCCACCAGGGGTCTGTACATGGGGGTATGTCTCCATCTCCTATTCATCCACTGCGGTTGCAATCTGGGGCAAAATGGTGAGCAGCTGGTCATTATCTCTTATTTCCAACCAGTACACTTAAATGCATGTTGTGATTGTAACAGTATTTTGTTGGAGAGGTCCAAATGGTGCATATGTGTACTATGATGCAGTTAGGAGCCATGGCCTGTACCCCCCCAAAATGGCGTCCACCTGTCCTGTTTGGAGGGACAGGTGGAAATGAGGTAATTCCACTGACATTGTGCGCTGATGAGGGAGGTGGTTGAAAACAGCCATGCAACTCCTCATTGGTTAACATTGGGCACTATGGGGTACAATGGCCAATGGTGATGTACGCCGACGGTGACAATATGCACCGCCGTGGACGTCACCGCCATTTTCTATCTGTTCACTCACTTGCTACCTGACCTTCAACAGGAGAGGACCTACACTGCATGTGCTGCTGTGACCTGTGTTTGGAACTGACCATGGCTCGTGTCACTGGGGAAAGGACCCCTGCCTTCACCTTGGTGGAGTTGGAGAGACTGGTGGATGGGGTCCTGCCCCAGTACTAAATGCTGTATGGGCCTCCAGACCAACAGGTGAGTACACCGTGAGTACCAGGCATGGGGCGTAAATGCATAGAGTGCTGTGTGTGTAGGCCTCATGTAGGGGGTGGGTGGTGGATGGGCCCTGGGCAGATTGCAGCATGTATGGTGGGCCATGTGTGTGCTAATGGGGATGGGAAGGGGTATGGTGAGCCATGAGTGTAACAGGCAGGACTGTCAGACTAATACCTTTCCCTGTGTCCATTTCCCTGCAGATCAGCGCCCATCAATAAAAAGGGTATATGGTGTGCCATCACCAAGGATGTGCGGACACCGGGGGTCTGCGGCAGGTGGAGCACCCACTGTCATAAACGGTGGGAGGACCTGAGACACTGGGCACAGAAGACGGTGGAGTCCCAGCTGGGGATGGCCTCCCAACAAAGAAGGGGTACCCGTCGAACTCTGACCCTCCTGATGGCCCGTATGCTGGCGGTGGCCTATCCTGAGCTGGATCACAGCAGCCACAAGGGGTGAGTACAGTGCCCCAATATACAACTTGCGCCTGGTGGGGTGGTGTCCGAGTGGGGGATGTGGGTCTGTGGGTGCCCCTAGGCCAGGCCTGACATTGCAGAGTAGGTCCCATGTTTGGCAGGGTTCAAATGTAAAATACTTCCAACCAAGCTAGTAGGCATTCACTACTGGGCAGGGGTGTGTGGGTCTCAGATATGCTGCAATTGTCGTTAGGTGTCCCTATCCATGGCCTGGTGACTAGCATTGTGACTGGTAGTGCATTGCCTAGTGCATAGGGCTGTTCCCTGTGTGTGTGTCATGTACACCAACTGTGGTGTTGTTGCCGCCATTGACCAAGTGTATCCTTTGTCTCTTTCCCCCCTTTTTGTTTTGTCACCCTGGCCTTATGTGCATTAGCATAATCTGGTGCAGAGGCATGGGCGATGGAGGGAGCTGCATCCCACAGGACCCAGGAGGCCGAATCCACTGACGGTGAGGGCACCAGTGGGATGGAGGGCGAGGGGAGCACCACGACAGAGACTGGAGGGGACAGCTTGGACACAGATTCTTCTTCCGATGGAAGCTCCCTGGTGGTGGCGGACACCTCTGTGTCCACCCCAGCTACAAGTACAGCCACAACCCCTGTACCAGCACTGCCCTCCCAGCAGCCCCTCAGTGAGTTTCCTGTGCCCGCTTACCCATGAGGGTGAGCATCTCCTTCACCCCAGGCACCTCAGGCCCTGCCCCAGTTATCCCTGCTGTCCTGAGTGAGGAGTCTATTGACCTCCTGCGATTCATCTCTGTTGGGCAGTCAACCATTGTGAATACCATTCAGGGGCTAGCAGCCCAAATGCAACAGACAAATGCATTCCAGGAGGGCATTCATACTGGCATGGCGGGCCAACATAGATCAATCCAGGGTCTGGCCTCCTCTCTGATGGCAGCCATTGTCCCTGTTTCTAGCCTCCTCCCTCCAACTTCCTCTACTCAATCCCATTCCTCTGAACCCCAACCTATCCCAAGTACAAAAGCATTTGAGCATGCACCCAGGACAACACACAAGAGCGGACATGGCAAACACAAGCACCATATTTCATCACACAGGCACTCACGCAAACACCATCCAGATGCAGGCATACCAACATCCACTGCCTCCACTGTGGCCCCCTCCTCCTCACCTCCACCTTCATCCCAGTTGCGTCTACACTTACATCTGCATGCACTACATCGTCATCCACTATCCCCATTACCAGCACACCTAACAGGACACGCCCCTCACTGGCAATCACCACCCTCATTTCCATGCACACGTCCCCTGTGTCCTCTCCCAATGTGTCTGTGCCCCCTCCTCCCAAAGTACACAAACGCAAGCACTCAGACACCCAACAGCCATCCACCTTACAACAGCATCCAGCCCATGCTCCTGCACCCAAACACAGCAGACTGACACCTCCTACAACCATTCCTTCTTCCTCCACTCCCAAACCATCTGCCTCTTCCCGCCCCAATGTCCCTAAGACGTTTTTCCTCGCCAACATTGACCTCTTCCCTAGCCCTCTCCCCCATCCCTCACATCAGGCCAGGGTGGTCAAAACCCAAGCAAGCTCCTCAGCCACCCAGTCCAGGGGCACAGTGATGTCCACAACTACACCAGGTGGGAGAGGATCCTAGGCACCAGGCAGCCACACCGATAGGGTGCCTGCACCAAGTGCTGCAAAGAAGGGCAAGGAGGCACTCCCAGCTGCTGCAGGGAAGGGCAAGGAGGCACCCCCAGCTGCTGCCAAAAGGAGCAAGGAGCCATCCCCACCTGCTGGCAGGAAGGGCAAGGGGCCTGCACCACCAGGCAAAAAGGACAAGAGGCCTGGTGCTGGGACTTAGTCGGAGCCCCCACCACCAACCATGGTGGTTCAGCCATCCAAGGCTGCAGGGGAAGGGCTGGAGCCTCCCCCACCACCACCAGCACCACTGTCAGCAGCAGCATCCCCAGTGGGCAGCCGTCCGAGGCTGCAGGTGAAGGGCTGGAGCCGCCCCTTACCACCACCAGCACCACCACCAGCACCACTTCCAGCAGCAGCAGCCCCAGTGGGCAGCTGTCCGAGGCTGCAGAGGAAGGGCTGGAGCTTCCCCCCATCGCCACCAGCACCGCCACCAGCACCGCCACCAGCACCACTGCCAGCAGCAGCAGCCCCAGTGGGCAGCCATCCGAGGCTGCAGGGGAAGGGCTGGAGCCTCCTGCCGCCGCCAGCAGCACCACCATCAGCACTGCCATCAGCACCGCCCCCAGTTCCACTGCCAGCAGCAGAAGCCCCAGTGGGCAGCAGTCCGAGGCTGCAGGGCTGGAGCTTCCACTTACCACCACCAGCCCTGCCACCAGCACTGCCACCAGCACTACTACCAGCAGCCCCAGTGGACAGCCGTCCAAGGCTGCATGGGAAGGGCTGGAGCCTCCCCCCACCACTGCCAGCACTGCCACCAGCACCACCACTGCCACCACTGAGCAGCCGTCACCGCCAGCGGACAGTGTGTAGTCCGGTGTCCATGGGCTGTAGTGCGGCCTGGCCCCAGCAAATACTGTGGGTCTGACACCCAGGTGAGAGACTGTGACCTTGCACTCCCCAAGATCTGCATCACAGGACATGTTGCCCTCTCCAGAACCAGTGGAGATGCCATCCACTCACCCCATCCTTCCCAGGATGAAGCTCACTGGGCACAATGCCCCCTCCAGAACCAGTGGAGAAGCCATCCACTCACCCCATCCTTCCCAGGATGAAGCTCACTGGCCACAATTCCCCCTCCAGAACCAGTGGGAAAGCCATCCACTTACCCCAACCTTCTCAGGATGAAGCTCACTGGGTGCAATGTCCCCTCCAGAACCAGTGGGCAAATCACCCACTTGAGAGACTGTAGCTTTGCACTCCCCAGGACCAAGCACAGGGCATGTTGCCCCCTCAAGAGCCAGTGGGCAAGTCACCCACTTGAGAGACTGTGGCCTTGCACTCCCCATGACCAAGCAGTGGGCAAATCACCCACTTGAGAGACTGTGGCCTTGCACTCCCCAGGCCCAAGCAGTGGGCAAATCACCCACTTGAGAGACTGTGGCCTTGCACTCCCCAGGACCAAGCACAGGGCATGTTGCCCCCTCCAGGACCAGTGGCTTTGTACCATCTTCTGGCTGAGGTGCCCCCCATTACCCGTCCCCCTGAGGTGCCTGTCTATTTTCGACCTGATGCCCCTGCAGTGTTTGCTCCGTGTTGTTGCAGGAGTGAGGTTGGGCCTTGGACTTTGTGATGTGACTCTGTGGCCTACAGACATTGAGGACTGGGCAGTGTCCCTTACATTGTAAATATGTATATATTTTTTATTGGGATGCACGTATTTCAGCTATATTTATCTTATTACAGCCTTTTTACACTATAGTAGTTGTCCTTGCATTATTCCTGGGGGGTACGGGGTATATATGGTATGTTACTGCATCTAGTTGTGGGTGTGGTGTTGTGGGTGCTGTGTGTTGCGTGTGTGTGTGTCACTCTCTCCCCCCGTGTGCTAGGCGGCAGTACTCACGTGGTCGTCTTCGCCGGCGTTGGTGTCCGTAATGGAGCAGAAGGTAGAAGAGCACGGAGAAGACATGCAGCTCGGGCTCCATGGCGGCGTG
This sequence comes from Pleurodeles waltl, assembly GCF_031143425.1. Classification (NCBI taxonomy): domain Eukaryota; kingdom Metazoa; phylum Chordata; class Amphibia; order Caudata; family Salamandridae; genus Pleurodeles; species Pleurodeles waltl. The sequence continues at coordinate 1,063,831,408 of NC_090447.1, forward strand.
GTTCTTCCCTGAATGTCCAGAGGTGAGTCGTTTCCCTTCTGTGTTCTGTTTCCACCAGGCTTTTGATGTCATTGGTACCACCCCGGCAAAGGTGGCAGATAGGTGTGTCATATTACTGTGGGCGGTACATTGTCTTCCGCCTGTCTGTTGGCGGTTACCGCCGTGGTGCCTGTTGGTTTCGCACTGGTGGTCGGTGTGTTAAAGTGTCTGTCTGTCTGAGCGGTTTCCACCGTGGTCATAATTTCATATTTATTACTGCTGGCCTGTTGGCGGTATTACTGCCACTTCGTCACCGACTGCTAGGGTTGTAATGAGGGCCTTTATATCACTTTTACAGTGATTTCTCAACATATACTTATTGCATTTTAATCGTTTTGACCTGCATCTTATCAGATAAATATTACACATTTTTCTAAAACCTGTGTGGTGTATTTTCTGGCGCTATACTTGGTTATTGTATGATTTATTGCACAAATACTTTACACATTGCCTTCTAAGTTAAGCCTGACTGCTCAGTGCCAAGCTACTAGAGGGTGGGCACAGGATAATTTGGATTGTGTGTGACTTACCCTGACTTGAGTGAGGGTCCTTGCTTGGGCAGGGGGTAACCTGACTGCCAACCAAAGACCCCATTCTAACATTGGTGATCAACTGTGAGGATAGTTCTTGTATTTGTGCAATGACATACTATAGCTAAGTGTTCACTACCTACCCACAGTTGAATATCAACTTGATTTTTTTATCTTTTTCTGAAATTTCGTTTTTCCTGACACTTGTTTAACTAAAATCCTCACTCAACATGTCTCTGGCTGGGTCTCAAGCTGAAAACGAAGATTTGGACATAGCCAGGCTGGAGACATATACTGTCAAACAGCTGAAAGGGTTCTGCAGGGATATGGGAGTACCCACCCAAGGTGCTTCCAGAAAGGAGGAATTTTAAATGGCGCTCAGGGCCTGGGCAGAAGCCCATTCAGAGGAGGATGCTGAGGAAGAGGGTCCAGAGGATGGCCCCTCAGAGGATTTTTTGCAATCAGTGAATGATGTTACCACTACAATTGTGCCCCCTTCCAAAACAGGGAGCAGTGTCTCTGATCAGGGCCCTGTCGCAGAGGAAAGTAGAGAGGAGAGAGAATTTCAATTGCAAATGGCAAGGTTAAAAATTGAAGCTCAACAGGAGGAAAGGAGGGCAGAGAGAGAAGCAAAAGCACCTGAGAGAGCTTTGGCTGAGAAGAAACTTTTGTTGGCTCATGAACTGAGTCTCAAGGAGCTAGAGATCAAGGCGAGAAAGTCTGAGTCCAGCAGTGATGGTGGCAGCGTACATGCAGGACCTGTTGAGGAGAAAAAGGTTTGTATACCCAAGAATGTGGTGCCAAGGTTTGTGGTGGAAGATGACATTGATAAGTGGTTGGCTGCCTATGAAGTTGCACTAAGGGCTCATTGTCAAAGCCCAGCTCACCTGAGTCCTTGTTCAGTTCTGATGGAGGTTGAAGACAATCCGACCCCACCCTGAAACTGCTTGTTCCAGCACACTAGTTTTTAAAACAGTGCACTAAGAACAGAAGCTCAAGGGAAGGGGGGAAGTGGATAAAATAAAATAAAGAGACAACAGCGTTCTTGCGTTTCCACTGTTGAAGTGCTGCACAAATCTGCGGCCCTCTCTGACTTCGGTAGAAACTGGTGCCTAATGAAACATAAACAAAGAACAGATAAGTACATCCTATTCCTAACTGGGTTCCTGACTATCCCTTTATTTATTAGAAATGTTCTTCTAAAAGTACCTCTTGGATCCTGGTCTCTAGTTTCCAGGTTTGGAATGTGTTACTGCTCTGGGATGTGCTTTCTATTACTCTAAAGCTTCTAAAACATTAAACAAATACCGTTATCAGAATTATCAATATCAAACATTCATCTTAATATAACTAAAGACTAAATTGCCAATAGCAGACTCACTTTTCCCATATTTCCAGAATCTTTTATAAAACAAATACTGTACTTTTACGTCAAAATACAGCATGTAATTTGTGCAAGTCCTTGATTTACTGTTTGCCTTGCTGTTAATGGTTTCCACGGTTCGATTCTTAAAAGTTCCATAAAAAAATGTTTGCTTCACAAAGTTCCGCAAAGTATTGTTGTAACAAAGAGTTTGAATCACAATGTTCGTGGAAGGTATCTTGTTTCAAATTGTCTATACACGAATCCAGAAATTGTTGTCAAAGTTCTTTCAGGTAATAAAAGTTTTGCACTTACTTGTTGCTGGCAAGAGATACTGATCAGTCTAACCTTGTCTTCTTTCTCTTTTGCAGGTTGCTTGTAGGAGAGAGGCTGAGGCAAGGAGGAACCGGAAACCGGAAGAAGGAAGAGCCAGCAGCTGCGCCCATTGAAGCCAATGAAAGTCTGTAGAGAGCAGGAGTGCCAGCGCCGAGGGATCTGTCCTCAGGTAAGCAGGAGGTAGACGAGCACAAGCACTGGGCGAGGCTCGAGGGCTGCCTTTTATAGACAGGGCTGGGTGTGGTCCTCACATGCTGCACATGTTCTTGAAAGGTGTGCAGAGCTGGGTGTGGTTTGAAGAGCTGGGTGTGGTCCTCACATGCTGCACATGTTCTTGAAAGGTGTGCAGAGTTTCAGTTATTATGCAAATGAGTTAAATTAACACATGGCCTAGAGAGGAGTGTTTTAAAGAAGCCTTGGTAAAAGCAAGGCCCAATGTGTAAACAAAACAGCACATTAAACAACATACACAGAAGCCTAGGGGGGGGAAGGTGAGATAACAAGAAAGGCTTTCAATAGTAAGTTTAAAAGGGAGCTATTACAGAACCCACTAGTGCAGTGAGAGGGGACATGCTCTTTGCTGTGCACAAACCCTAACACTCATGGGACCTCTGAGGAGCAATGAGGGGCGGCCTTGTGGTTTTATGTACCAGTAGTGGGGAGGGACACACTTCTTACAATAGATCTACATGATCAGAATGTCTATGCACCCATGAAAGCTGCTTTACTAGCCAAGTTTGGGCTGACCCCTGAAACATACCGTTAGAGGTTTAGAGACAGAACCAAACTTTCCACACAGACTTGGGTAGACTGTTTTGATTTCTCCAATAAGGCACTGAATGGATGGGTGTGGTGCAGCAAAGTAAATGATTACAAAGGGTTCTATGATTTGATTCTGAGGGAGCATATGCTCAGTATTTCTTTTACAGAGTTGCGCCAGCACTTATTAGACAGTGAGCTATCTGATCCCAGGAAGCTTGCTGAGGAGGCGACCTCTGGGTTAGCACCAAAGTGTCCAAAAATGTATCTGGGGGGACACCCACAAAGGTGGTCAGGGTTCCCAACTGAAGAATGAGGGGGGAAAAATTAAAGATAAGAAACTCTCAAAGGCCCCCAAAACAATTCCCAAGGGGGGAGTGGTAACCATTCCTCTTCTAGGTTTGGGAAGAAACCAGGGTACTTCGATAAGAAGTTAGGGAAGTTCATCTCCAATTGCTTAGAGTGCTACCAGCATGGACAGTCTAAGGGTGACTCCCAGTGTTCCGAGAGAGCACAGCCCACCACTGGAGGGCAGACACCTGGGTTGGCTAGTGTAGCGCTTGGGGAGGACAGTCCCAGTTATCTTTGGGGGGCAGACAAAGGTGTCCCTAGTATCCCTGGGAGGTAAGGAAATGGTGCCAAAAGCCCACATGCCTTCCAAGTATAGGCAGTGTGCCACCATTGATGGGCAAAGGGTGGAGGCTCTGCATGACACAGAAGCCAGTATGACTACTGTCAAGAGTCAGCTGGTGTCAGCAGAGCAGATAGTCCCTAATACATTCCACCACGTCATAGTCGCTGACAATCGTGAGAGTCACCTACTGGTGTCTCTGGTTCTCTTTGAGTGTGGGGGGGTCTCTGGTACTCTGAACGTAGCTGGGAGCCCTGACATGCCTGTAGATTGTCTGTTAGGCAATGATGTTGAGCATTCTGCCTGGAAGGAGGTAGAGATCAGATCCCACTTGGAGATGTTTGGTTTGTCAGAGTGGGTCTGCATGACCACAAGGTCCATGACAGCCCAGGAAGGGAGTCAAGGGCGTCTGGAGCCTGGAACAATGGCCCAGACAGCTGCAAAGAGGAAGGGCAAGAGGTGCGGGAAACCCACCTCAGATATTCCCATGGTGGTGGACAGGGTCCCTGAGGAGGAGGCCAATGAACCAACCGGAGAGGACATTGCTGACATGGGCAACCTGCCTGAACTTGCAGGCTGGCAAGTAGAGGGTGGTCCAACCAGGGCAGAATTCTGCAAAGCACAGAAGGAATGCCCCACCCTTGAGGGTCTGAGACAACAGGCTGCAGCCCAAGCAGCTGGTGAAGCCTCTGGCAATCAACATATCCATTGGGAGAATGATCTCCTTTACAGTGAGCCTAAGGCTCCGGCCATTTGGGCAGCACATTTGCTGGTGGTCCCCCAGTATTACCAGGCCTTCCTACTGGGTCTGGCTCACTAAATCCCCCTGGCAGGACATGTGGGCCAAGACAAGACCTTTGCCAGGCGTGTCACCCACTTCCATTAGCCTAGAATGCGGGTAGCCTCAGATAATTTCTGCAGGGCCTGCCCCACCTGCCAGGCTAGTGGGAAGACAGGGAAAAGGCTTAAGGCCCCCCTGATCCCACTCCCTGTTGTTGGCACCCCCTTTGAAAGGATGGGCATTGACATCATTGGTCCCTTGGACCCCAAAATTGCCTTGGGCAACAGGTTTATCCTGGGTTTGGTGGACCATGCCACCCGCTATCCAGAGGCAATTCCTCTGAGAACAGTGACTGCACCGTTGGTGAACAGAGCCCTGATGGGAATATTTATCCGCGTGGGATTCCCTAAGGAAGTTGTGTCTGACAAAGGCCCAAACTTCATGTCTGCGTACATAAAGGCCATGTGGGATGAGTGTGGGGTGACCTACCGGTTTACCACCCCTTCTCATCCTCAATCCAATGGGCTTGTTGAGAGATTCAACAAGACCCTTAAAGGCATTATCACTGGCTCCCCTGAGCCCATGAGGCGTAAGTGGGACATCCTCTTGCCATGCCTGCTCTTTGCTTATAGGGAGGTACCCCAGAAAGGGTGGGGCTCAGCCCCTTTGAGCTTCTCTATGGTCACCCTGCCAGGGGACAGCTAGGCTTAGTAAAAGAGGGCTGAGAGAAAGATCCCAAGACACCTCCCCAAGATGTGGTCAGCTACATGCTGGCCCTCCACAACCAAATCCAACTCTTTTGGAAGCAGGCCAAGAGTAACCTTGAGGCCAGTCACGAGGTGATGAAAGAGTGGTATGACCAGAAGGGCACTCTGGTCGAGTTCTCACCTGGAGACAAGGTTTGGGTAATGGAGCCAGTAGAGCCTAGAGCACTCCAGGACTGCTGGTCTGGCCCATTCAAAGCCAAGGAGCGGAAGGGGGAGGCCACTTACCTAGTGGACCTCAAAACCTCTAGACACCCCCTAAGGGTTTTCCACCGTAACTGACTCAAGCCTCATTTTGAGAGGTCTGAGGTCAGTATGCTCCTTGTGACAGATGAGGGCATGGAAGAGGAAAGTGAACCTCTCCCCGACCTCCTCTCTGCCAAAGAAGGTGATGGGTCAGTGGAGGGTGTCAATCTCTCTGACTCCCTGACTTTGAATCAGAGAGGAGACTGCTATAAGTTGTTAGAGCAGTTCTCTTCCCTGTTTTCCCTTACTCCTGGACTCACCCACTTGTGTGTCCATGATATTGACATGGGAGACAGACCCCTGTAAAGAACACAATTTACAAGTTGTCAGATAAGGTGAAGGCCAGCATCAAGGAGGAGGACTCCAAGATGTTGCCCTAGGGGCTATTAAGACATCCAGTAGTCCCTGGGCCAGTCCTGTGGTGTTGGTTCCAAAGGCTGCTTCCCCCGGTGCCAAGCCAGAACTCAAGTTCTGTATGGACTAGCGGGGTCTCAACTCAGTCCATGGACTGTCCTCACCCCATCCCCAGAGCTGATGAGCTCATAGACAGGCTAGGCGCTGCCAAATTCCTTAGTACTTTTGATCTCACATGAGGGTACTGGCAGATGGCCTTTGACTGAGGGGGCTAAAGAGAGATCAGCATTCTCCACACCGGATGATCCTTACCAGTTCCGGGTGATGACCTTTGGGTTGAAAAATGTCCCCGCTACCTTCCAAGGGTTGGTTAACGGGGTCCTAGCTGGCAAGGATGCCTTCTGCGCAGCCTACCTAGATGACATAGCCGTCTATATCTCCAGCTGGGAGGAACACCTGCTCCACCTCAAGGAGGTGCTTCAGGCCCTGCAACAGGCAGGCCTGACCATCAAGGCTAGTGAGTGCCAGATTGGGCAGGGTTCCGTGGTGACTTGGGACACCTAGTAGGTGGTGGCAAGGTACAGCCACTCCAGGCCAAGATTGAAACTATCAAGGCCTGGCAACCACCTAGAACTCAGACAGAATTGAGAGCCTTCTTAGGCCTCACTGGATACTACCGTAGGTTCATCATGGCTATGGATCAATCGTGACACCCTTGACAGAACTTACTTCCAAAAAGCAACCTAGGTTGGTGAATTGGACAGAGGCTTGTCAGAAAGCCTTTGACTCTCTGAAGGAAGCCATGTGCACGGCCCCCGTGCTCAAGGCCCCTGACTACTCCCAGGAATTTATTTTGCAGCAGACGCTTCAGAGCATGGCAGAGGGGCTGTTATAGCACAGCTAAATGAGGAGGGCCTAGACCAACCAGTAGTCTTTATTAGCAGAAGGCTATTACCACGGGAACAGAGGTGGAGTGCTATTGAAAGAGAAGCATTTGCTGTGGTCTGTGCACTGAAGAAGCTGAGACTATACCTGTTTGGGACTGACGTCCGGGTTCAGACAGACCACAGGCCCCTCAGATGGCTTATGCAGATGAAGGGTGGGAAACCTAAACTCTTGAGGTGGTCCATTTCCCTACAGGGGATGGACTTTACGGTGGAGAATTGCCTGGGGATTGACCACTCCAACGCTGATGTTCTCTCCCGATACTTCCGCCTTAGCAATGAGAACTCCCAGGAGGTTGGGTAGCTCTCTCCATTTTCAGCTGGGGGGACACATGTTAGACCTGACAGCCTTAGGGTGTTCACCCCTAACTTTTTGCCTGCCTCCCTCCACTTTTTAGATACAGTTTTTGATGGTTTTAAGACTCTGCGCACTTTACCACTACTAACCAGTGCCAAAGTGCATATGCTCTCTACCTTTTGGACATGGTAACATTGGATCATACCCAATTGAATTATTTAATTTGCTAGTTGGCCTGCAGCACTGATTGTGCCACCCACTTAAGTAGCTGTTTAACCTTGTCTCAGGCCAGCCATTGCGTGGCCTGTGTATGCGGTTTCACTGCCAATTCGACTTGACATTTAAAAGTACTTGCCAAGCCTAGAACTCCCCTTGTTCTACATATAAGTCACCCCTAAGGTATGCCCTAGGTAACCCATAGGGCAGGGTGCTGTGTAGGCAAAACGTAGGACATGTACCTATGTAGTTTACATATCCTGGTAGTGTAGAACTCCTAAATTTGTTTTTACACTGCTGGGAGGCCTGCTCCCTTCCTAGGCTAACATTGGGGCTACCCTCATATGTTGTTTGAGTGGTAGCTGCTGATCTGAAAGGAGTAGGAAGGTCATATGGCCAGAATGGTGATACAAAATCCTGCTGACTGGTGAAGTTGGACTTAATATTACTATTTTAGAAATGCCACTTTTAGAAAGTGAACATTTCTCTGCCCTCAAATCCTTCTGTGCCTTACAATCCACGTGTGGCTGGGTTTAGTTGACAGCTCCCTTGTGCATTCACTCAGACACACCCCAAACACGAGATACTCAGCCTCACTTGCATACATTTTCATTTTGAATGGGTCTTCCTTGGCTGAGAGGGTGGAGGGCCTGACACTTACATGTCAAAGGACTGTAGCCTGGCCTCACACAAAGGACTGCCACACCCCCTACTGGGACCCTGGCAGACAGGATTGAACAGAAAGGGGACCTTGTGCACTTCTAAGCAACTCTTTGAAGTCTCCCCCACTTCAAAGGCACATTTGGGTATTTAAACAGGGCCTCTTCTCCTACCAACTCAGACACTTCCTGGAGAAGAGAACCTGAACAAGAACTGTCATCCTGCCTGGCTGCCAACAGGACTGCTTTCTGTGAAGGACTGCTGCCTTGTGTTGCCCTTCTACCTTGCTGCTCTCTGGCTGTGGTGAGAAGTGCTCTCCAAGGGCTTGGCTAGAGCTTGCCTCCTGTTCCCTGTAGTCTCATTACCAAAAAGACTCCATCCCTACTAGAAGGAATCCCTGTGCGGCAAAAATTTACTCACAGCCTGGCAGAAACGACGTACAGCCTGCACCACGGTGAAAAGTTCACCTCACGCCGAATCGGAACAATGCAGCACGACTTTGCAACGAGAAGATCAAACCAGTACCAGCATAGCGACTGGAAATTTGAGGCATGGCCCACTGGATTGACGCACAGCTGAGCCGGAATGACGCAGCCTGACTTCCAGAGAGGAATCGATGCAGCGCCTGCCGTGGGACAAATTTCCACGCAATGCCCACCAGATCGACGCCACCCATGTGACTTTGTCCTGTCAGCACCGGAAATCCACGCATCATCCCTGGGGCGTCCGAAAATCCTGCAACCCGAAGAGGATCCATGACTGAGCGCCGGAAATCGATGCACAGCCATCCCTCCATGAAAACTAAATAACGCATCGCCGTGTGAGGCCAGAGAAATCGATGCACACCCCCTTTGTTTCCACACATCTCCTCCTATGCATTCTTTGTGGAGATTTTGAACACGAAAGAGACATTTAATTCTTTTAAAAGATTAAAGACACTTTATATCACCTTTACAGTGATATCTCAACATATACTTCTTGCATTTTAATCGTTTTGACCTGCATCTTATCACATAAATATTATATATTTTTCTAAACACTGTGTGGTGTATTTTTGTGGTGCTATACTGGATTATTGCATGATTTATTGCACAAATACTTTACACATTGCCTTCTAAGTTAAGCCTGATTGCTCAGTGCCAAGCTACCATAGGGTGGGCACAGGATAATTTGGATTGTGTGTGACTTACCGGGAGTAGAGTGAGGGTCCTTGCTTGGACAGGGGGTAACCTGACTGCCAACCAAAGACCCCATTTCTAACAGTGTCCAACTGGATGGCAGCTAGCTAAATAGGGATAAAAGAGAGGACTTGATAGTTGGTAATAACCCAACACTGTGGGAGAAAATGAATTGTCTTCCGTCCCTTGGAGAGCACACCTCCAGCTCAGGAGTAGAGAGCCTAGGGGTCATATTGGACTAACAACTTTCTATGACATCACACTTGAAGAAGGTAGCTGCCAGTTGTTTTGGTGCTTTAAGGCCAAGAGCTCGCTCCACACGCCACGCAGCTCCACCTAACTGTGCCCCTGCCCTTCACCCCGCATTCGCTACTGCTGCGAGTTCGAGGCCGTCCACCACCCGCAGGCACCCGCCTGCGCCTCATCCCTGGTGTCTAGTGGGTTCTGTGAGTATTGGGTGTTTGTTACTGTATCTGTCTCTGTTTTTTGTGTGTCTTTATGTGTGCCATCTGTGACATTTGTTCTTTGGTTGTGCCATTTCTATGATTTGTGCCTTTTTTCTATGTGCCTGTATTCGCCGGTTTTTTGTTAGCACTTCCCGCCCATTTTTCGGCTTTCAGCTGCTCCTTCTCACCACTGCGTCCCTGCGGCCCCACCCCCTCACACCCCCAGCCGCACCCATTCGTTCCCGCTCCCACAACCCAGCTGCTCCTCCCTCCCACCTCCCCTTCTTAAAGGCGCCCGCTGCGCAGTGCTCTGAGAGACCCCTGACCTGCTTTAAGGCCAGGAGCTTGCGCCACACACCACACAGCACCACATGTCTGTGCACATGCCCTTCACCATGCCCTCGCTACTGCCACAAGTTCGAGGCCCTCCACCACCTGCAGGCACCCACCTGCGCCTCATCCCTGGTGTCTAGTGGGTTCTGTGAGTATTGAATGTTTGTTACTGTTTCTGTCTCTGTCTTTTTATGTGTCTTTTTGTGTGCCATCTGTGCCATTTGTTCTTTGGTTGTGCCATTTCTGTGCCTTGTGCCTTTTTTCTGTGTGCATGTATTTGCCGCTTTTTTTTCGAGCGCTTCCCGCCCATTTTTTGGCTTTCAGCTTCTCCTTTTCGCCGCTGCGACCACACCCGCTTCACACTCCCAGCTGCTCCCATTCGCTCCCACCTCCCAGCTGCTCCTCCCTCCTACCTCCCCTACTTAATGGCGGCCGCTACGCGGCCGTTCCTTTGTCATACCAGAGGCAAGCCCATCAGCAACTGGATCGCGCCCAGCACCAGATCCCCTGGCCCGCACTCCCCCCATGCCACCCGTCTCCACTACAGTGCCAATGAACTTCATGCCATCAGCCCAGGCCGCTCCACCACCTGCGTCCAAGCCACCCTGAGGCTCACCCACAGACCCTTCTCCTGCTGGTCCTGCAACTTTACCTGCCCCCAAGCCACCAAACAACACGACAGAACCACACACAACCACCTCAGCTGCATCCTCCTCAACACCCGCTCCATCCACAAGCACGCCGTCAAACTCTGGGACCTTCTCACCTCATCATCCCCGGACGTCGCCTTCCTCACCGAAACCTGGATGAACCCCTCCTCGGATCCAGACATTGCCATAGCCATCCCTGAAGGTTATAAGATCACCCGCTGTGACCTCACCAACAGACCAGGAGGAGGGATCGCCATAGTCCACAAGAACACCATCAGAATCTCAACTAATTTAAATGACACCCTAAGCACCACCAAACAGCTGCATTTCCAGATTCACATCAACGCCAACACCACCCTCAGAGGAACCCTCGTCTAGAGGCCCCCAGACCCCCAACGTTAGTTCAGTGTCTCCATCATCAACATGATCGGCACCCAGGCCCTTGCTTCTTCAGACTACATTCTCCTCGGCGACTTGAATTTTCACCTTGAGAATGCCTACGACAGCAACTCCACCGCCCTGATCGCCAACCTCGCCAACCTCGGCCTCAAACAATTGGTCACGACACTCACCCACTCCGCCGGCCACACGCTAGACCCCGTCTTCTCCGCCAGCAGCCATGTCTCCTTCAGCCATGCCACCGAACTTCACTTGCCCGACCACCACTGCGTACATTTCACCTTCGAGAAACCCACCGCTCACCACCGCCCACAACAGATCCCCCGCTGCAGCTGGAACAAGATCTCGGAAGACCAACTGATCTCCACCCTCGCCTGGGCACCGCCACCCAGCACCACCGACCCCAACACAGCGGCCCTCAACCTCAGACAATGGCTAGACGACTGCACCAACACCTTGGCTCTGCTCAAAAAATCCCCAAACAACCACACCAGTGCCAAGGTCATATGGTTCACTACCGACCTTCAGTCCTCCAAGCAGGAATGCCGGAAAATTGAGGAGAAGTGGTGCCACAAACCAACAGAGAGCAATCTCGCCGCCCTCAAGACTGCCACCCGCAAACACCACCAGCTTATCCGGACCACCAAAAGATCCTTCTACAAAGACCGCATCAACAACAACGCCCACAACAGCAAAGAGCTCTTCAGCATCTTCAAAGAACTCACCAACCCCAGATCATGCACCATCGACCCCCCTCCTTCGCAAGACCTCTGTGACTCCCTTGCCACCTTTTTCCATCGCAACATCACGGAAATCCATGAAAGCTTCAACTCTTCATCCCCCATCACCACCAAGACCACCACCATTCCTGACATTCCCAGCCACACCAACCTCTTGCTCTCCTGGACCCAAATCAGTGATGAGGACACCATCAAAACCATGAGCACCATCCACTCCGGCTCTCCCTCCGAACCCTGCCCCCACCATGTCTTCAACAAAGTGAACCCCATCATCGCTCCCCAACTCTTCATGATCATCAATAGCTCCTTCGAGACCGCCACCTTCCCAGAGAGCTGGAAACACGCCGAAGTCAACGCCCTTCTGAAGAAACCCAAAGCGGACCCCGAAGACCTCAAGAATTACCGACCCATTTCCCTCCTCCCCTTCCCGGCAAAGGTCATCGAGAAGATCGTCAATGGCCAACTTCCTTGAAGACAACAACACGGTGTACATATCCCCCTATCAGGATTCCGAAGGAACCACAGCTCCGAGAACATCTTCATCGCCGCAACCGACAACATCAGGACCATGCTCGACAAGGGCAAAACCACGGCCCTCATCCTCTTGGGCCTCTTGGCTGCTTTTGACACCATCTGCCACCACACCCTCTGCACTCTCCTCTATGATGCAGGGATCTGCCACAAAGCACTTGCCTGGATCACCTCCTTCCTCTCCAGCTGAACGCAGAGAGTCCGCCTTCTTCCCTTCCTGTTTGGGGCCACCAAAACCACCTGCAGCATTCCCCAAGGATCTTCTCTCAGCCCAACTCTTTTTAACATCTACACGGCACCGCTTGCCAACATCGTCCGATCCCACAACCTCAACATCGTCTCCTACGCCGGTGATACCCAGCTGATCCTCTCACTCACCAAGGACCTCGCCACCACCAAAACCAACCTGCACGACGGACTGCACGCCATCGCCACCTGGATGGAGAAGAGCCACCTCAAACTTAACTCGGACAAGACAGAGGTCCTCATCCTCAGCTCCAACCACTCCGCATGGGACAACTCCTGGTGGCCAGCCACCCTAGGAACCGCACCAACACCCATGACCCACGCACACAATCTAGGCTTCATCCAGACTTATTGCTCACCATGACCCAGCAAGCCAACGCCGTCTCATCTTCCTGCTTTAACACCCTCTTCATGCTTCGCAAGATCTTCAGATGGATCCCCACCGAAACAAGAAGGAATATCACCCACGCTCTCGTCAGCAGCAGACTGGACTACAGCAACGTGCTCTACACAGGGACCACAGCCAAGCTCCAGAAGAAGCTACAACGGAAACAGAACACCTCCGCACACCGCATCTTCAACATCCCTCGCCGCGACCACATCTCAGCTCTGCACCTGCACTGGCTCCCTGTCACCAAGAGGATCATCTTCAAACTCCTCATCCACACTCACAAGGCCCTTCACAACACAGGCGCGGCCTAGCTCAACGAGCGACTCACCTTCCACACTCCCACCCACCAACTCCGCTCTGCCAACCTTGCCCTCGCCGCTGTCCCTCGCATCCACCGAACTACAGCCGGCGGCAGATCCTTCTCCTACCTCGCCACCAAGACCTGGAACACCCTCCCTGCCCACCTTCGATAGACCCAGGACCTCCTGACCCCCAGAAAACACCTCAAGACCTGGTTATTCAAGCAGTAGCAGTCCTCCCCCCTCAGTGCCTTGAGACCCTAGCGGGTGAGTAGTGCGCTTTACAAATGTTTGATTGATTGATTGATTGATTGGCCTCCGTAGTGCTTTAAGGAAGGTACTAAAATGGCTCCCATCAGAGGCCACAGGACTGTGATTCAAGGGATTATACTATTTTGTTTGGATTCTGGCAATTGTTTTCCTGGGTAGCCTAAAGGTTGTCATTAATAAACTTCAAATCATCCAGAATTCCTCAGCTCAAATACTACTGGGTATTCCAAAAACACAGTCAGCTTGTGTGACACTTAAAGCCCTGCATTCATTACCAATTAGCTCCAGAATACAAATCAAGGCACTGTGCATGACACATTGAACTAATCATAAGAAGGGCCTTCGTACCCGCCACCACCTGGTCACTTCTTATCAGCCCAACAGGGATCTCATATCAAATCATTCAGGTTTCTTGGTTGTCTTTAGGGTTAAGTGATCCACATGTGAAGGTCGCTCTTTTAAACCCCTTGCCCCTAAACTCTGGAACTGTTTACTTCACAGCATGGTATTGAATGACAATCTAACAAGTTTCTGGAAACACCTAAATTCACAGCTTTATACTTAATTTCTTTTATTCCTCTCTCCATCGAAGGCTGTCGGTGCTGGGACGCCCGCAACAGATAGCCAGGTGCTTTACAACCCTTGTCAGTAGACTAGAATAGAATGGGAGAGATAGGCCTTGTAGCAGTGAATAACAAATTTAGGAGTCTTTCACTATTAGAACATGCCCAACTTGCTAAATACACTGCACCCTCTCCTCTGGTTGTTCATGGCCTTCCCTAGGGCTCACTTACATGTATTAAAAAGGAAGGCTTAAATCTGGCAAAAGGTTTGTTTTGCCAGGTTGAAGTGTCAGTTTAAATTGTACATGCAGGCTGCACTGACAAGCCTTAGTCATGTTTAAAGGGCTACTTAAACGGGTGGCACAATAGGTGCTGCAGGCCCACTAGTAGCATTTAATTTACAGGGACTTTATTAGGGACTTACAGGTAAATTAAATGTGCCAGTTAGGTGTACGGCAATGTTATTATGTTTGAAGGAATGGGTACAAGCACTTTAGCACTGGTTAGCAATGGTAAAGTGCACAGGGTCCTAAGGCCAGCACAAACGAAGTCAGCACAAACAGGGAAACTGAAGAAAAAAGTTGGGGGATAGTCACAAGGATGTCAGGTCCAATATGGTTCTAAACTTAATTGGAAATAAAGATGTTTCACTTTAATTCTCCTTTTTCGAGCAGGACATCAACGTTTATTTCATCTAGGAGCATCGTTGCATTTATTAAGGTGACATTGTCCCATGTATTATATTATACTGTTTCACTTACCTTTGATTAAACCCTACTCCATTCTCACTCTTATGTACTGCATTTCGAATTAAATCGTTACACTTTTCACTCACGCCTCATATAATGCTTCTGTAGCTCGCTCTTTTTATAAGTAACGCAGTATCTTGAACTAAATCTTGTCATGGGAAAGTTTTCAAACTAACCTGATTTACTTTGTCAAAAATTGACAGTTTCATGCTACAATGTTTTTCAATGGAAAGGTACACATCGAATTCTTCCAGGAGTTTCGTTGTAATAAAAAAACACGTGCCTGGGAAAAGACTCCTTGCCTGAATAAAGCAGCTGCATAATCAAGTGCCTCTCATCAATCATTTGCAAGGTCAAATGCATGGATTTGAAAAGCGTAAACATCTAGTGCTTGTTTCCTAAAAACTTTAAAGTGCAATATTTAGATTTGAACCATGCTTAACTGTGGGGCCTAGGAACAGTGTAGGTTTTCTTGAGCCATCAAGGCAAAAAGCATATGTAGGCATGCAGCTGAATCAATTTAAGCTTTACAATAATGTCCAACAACAGTATATTTCACACAATCTTACCTGTAGACTGGGTGTGAGAAAAGTGTTCGGAATAGAGCTATCAGAAAAAAAGTAGGGTGTCATACATGCAGAATGAGAGTTTGAAGTAAGTGACAAATACTTGAACAGAGAAGTCAAATCATATCAAAAACACACAAACTGCTAAGCCATAAAGTGGTTTGATTCACAGATTCACCTAATCAATTCACAGGTGTGATGATTTTATACTTCCCCATCCCAAGTTTAAGACCCACACCTGCCAGACCACAGACAGGGTATGATAAAGAGAGAGAAACATAGTAATAAAAGTACAGCACAAACTGCACACCAATGTGGAAGCAGCCAACGTGCAGAATAGCAGATATAAATAAGTAATTCAAGAATGAAACTCCAGGGGTGTTAGGTCAGAAAGTAAACCATCAATTATTAACTGCATCAGTGCGTCCGATGGCTGGGAGTCATCTGATGCTACATTGCTCATGTGTGTCAGAGGGCTCCCGCTGTCCCCACACATGGCACTTGAAAGCCCTCTTGTGCGGGCTCCAGAGGGATTTTTCATGGAAAAAAAATAGCCTCTGGAGATGGGGGAGAGCTTCCCCATCTGCAGAGGCTGCTTCTTTTGTTTCAGTGAAATGAAACTCGCTGATGTCATTTCACTGAAACTGAAAGTGAAATGAGCCAATCAGCGCATTTCACTTTCACTGCCTCAGTGCTCATGGGGCTATCCCAGCCCCCGACCACCGAGGCAGGAGAGAGAGGTATCATTGGAAATGGGATAATCTCTCAGTTATAGGCTCCGGGTACCTAGGGTTCTAGGTGAACCTACAAGCCCTATATATCCCCGCGACCAGAAGGGCCCTGCAAATGTAATAGTATATTGCATTTGAAAATCAACCATAGTTAGAAGTTACAGATGAAAACATAGATACCAAAGGCCATATTCTCACCTCAATTTCAATATTTTTTAATTTCAACTCTTACTTTCTTTGGGAAAATCTTGAATGATCAACGCAAATAACCCTTTCCTGAATTCAGAATTTTGTCTACTTTCCATTTATAGCTTTCCGGGATCCACCATTGGTTTCACACCCATTTCTACCACTAACTGGAAGGCGGTTGAAAGCACAAAGAATAGGAAAGATAGGCTATGTCCCAGTAAAATGTAAAGACTGTGTTGAAAAATGTGTTTTTCTGATTCAAGTCTGCCTATTCCTGAAAGCTGGGAAGATGGTGAGTTTAGCACTGCAAACCCTTAGTTCATGCCATTTGCAGGGGAAAAACAGATGTTTTTATTCTGCAGCACCTTTTTCCCATTTTTCTAAAAAAATAAAAAATTAGCTGCATTTTGCCTAATTCCTTGGTCTCCTCAATGGGAATCCCCAAACCTGTGGTACCTTTAAAATCCCCAGGATGTTGAAAAAAGGGTGCAAATTTGGCATAGATAGCTTATGTGGACAAAATGTTAGAGGGGGCCTAAGCACAAACTACCCCAAATAGCCAAAATGAGGCTAGGCATGGATGGGGGGGGACTTAGCAGCAAAAGGGTTGTAGTGGGCAAATGCATTCTCCCAGAGATGGAACATTTGGATTAGTGTTATTGCTTCAACCCTTTGTCGGTACCTAAACATGATATGAAACCCTTTCCGCACTGATTAGGACTTTGCAACAATTTGCCCACTGGGGAACAAGTGAGAGCACCAACTGACCGTTGGGAATGTTGAGAGTGATTAGCTTATGCCAGAGTTTTGCCCTGTCTATGCGGGTGAATGATGTGAAAATATCAGCATAACTCCGGCTCGACAATCGAATGTGTGGTACGAATGAATTTGTCAATGCCTGCACAAGCTATCTTGTTGAGGGTTGATGAACTAACCCTGATTACTTGAACAGAATGTCGTGGGTCCATTTAATTAGTCGCTTGGCACAGCTTAGCTTAGGCTTGCGGCCTGTGCACTTTTACCGAACTATTATGCTCTGTATTTCTATATTCATTTTTTATTCATTTTATTATTCTTTCTTTTAGTGGCATTGTTTTGATTTCATTATCAGCCGCTATTCTGGGAGAATTTCATTATCAGTGCTATGGATGAAATACTTTGCATCATGTTCTTTTCCTCGGATTCACTAAAATGGAATATGAGGCACACAGAATAATATTTTGTATTGCCAGACCCAAGACTGTGCAAACAGGCCAACGCTTAAACAGACCAACGCTTAGGTACATACCAGAGTCAGGCTTCTGTGCATGAGCATAAACATGTCCCCTATAAAAACATCTTGTAGGACAAAGGGCATTATAGGGGGTTCGAGCCAGAATTTCCATCCATGCTACATGTTATGTTTTTGGTCTACCTCAGCCTTAGCGTCTCCATGGATCCTAATCTGGAGACTGGTGGCCTGACCTTGTACCAAGGTAACAGGGTTGGGGGGAGCTTTTTATGGACACTGTATGGACAGGTTTGGCTTACATAGTCATGCTCTCGCTTAGGGGCTAGAGATTAGGCTTTTAGGTAGGAATTTAATACTCTTGTCATCACAATATGAAGGGGTTGTTTATGTTTACATCTCTAATTTTCACAATCCTGATTTTATTATTCCGCATTATTCTAATCATTGCAGCGTTTGCATTTTATCATAGATTGCAGTCTTTTCAATAAATGTATTTAAAACTATCCTGCATCTCTCTTCTTGCCTATGTGTGCATAAGAGACTTGTATGTGGAGAGAAAAGAGTTAAGCTTCTTTCCCCACGATTTTCCTGAGGGGTCTTCAAAGTTTGATGTGCAAGTCTGCCACAATCACTTTTACTGGATGGGTTTAGTGTGGTGCTGCTGGAGAGCCAGGAGGGTTGGGCCGACAGGTGTCAACTGGTGTGGGAATAAATCAGTACCTACAATGCAGAGGGGCTGCCACCCAAAATCCAGCAGTCTCGTGGAGTACGAGAGTCCTTATGACAGGAATAATATCTTTTTGTGAGACCCACAACTTCAGATGTTCCAAGAGGCAATTTGTCACCCATGTCAAGTAAGACAATTTGCCTATACATTTGTGGGTGATTTTGTAGGCCTTATAGTCATGATAATGCAACGCTTCAAGCCAGTATGAATAGAGCCTAAAATATAGCACTGCTTAAAAACTGTCAAGAAGAATTCTCCATATAGATTACACTCTCTTTTCATCAACGATACCAAAATTTCATAAAGGCCCATAGAATGAGAGGGTCTTTCCTGGGACTTATAGTTCGCAATATGATTAGCATCATGAGTGCTAGCAAAGCGGCCACAGTAGGCAGTATAGACATGGAGAACTGAGCCACATTATTAAAGACAATGTTATTAAATACGTGGAGGTCAGCAACATAATTCATCCATAGGATTTCAAGAATGCATTAGACGTTGATAATTTCTAATGTTTTCTTCTGTTGCTCTCTGAAAGTCAAGCCATGAGTGATCTTGTAGCAAGCCCTTGTTCCAATATCTTTGTTTCTTTTTCTTGGTCACAGCATGAGTTTATTTTTATTGAGACCATATGAGGTTTGCACTTACAGGTTAGTTGGATTGATATTGCATTTGTATTAAATTATTTTTTCAGAGACTTTTTCAATGTTCAGTTTTATCCCTTTCACAACTGACTAGCAAGAGACAGTATCCTCAGTGAAGTCAATTCACAGGGCAAAATCTAATACAGTAATTGTGTACTCCTCTTTTAATTTATTCTTGAAAGCCAGGGTAGAATCACTTTCGGTCACACTTTCTTTTCCATGGATCACATGGTGTAATGGTGCAATAATCTTCTGGTGCCAATGTAAATCGAATACACCAGCTTTCAAGAACCATAGAGAGTATTGCAGAGTATCAGATCAAGTAATTTATTCTTGAAAGTCAGGGTAGAATCACTTTCAGTCACACTTTCTTTTCCATGGATCACATAGTGTAATGGTGCAATAATCTTCTGGTACCAATGTAAATAGAATATGCCCATTTTCCAGAACCATGGAGAGTTTTGCAGAGTATCAGATCAAGTAATTTATACTTGAAAGCCAGGGTAGAATCACTTTCAGTCACACTTTCTTTTCCATGGATCACATAGTGTAATGGTACAATAATCATCTGGCACCAACGTAAATCGAATATGGCCACTTTCCAGAGCCATGGAGAGTTTTGCAGAGTATCAGATCAAGTTCAGGTAGGAGTACTGATTGCCAATGTCAATAGCGATTACTTGGAGCTCAGAACAAAATGTGTTATTAAAATACAGAAGGAGTTGCTTCTTGTACAATTTTCTCGTATATCATCATCTAGTCACCTGTCTAACATTAAACACCCCATTTCTCTCAGCTGGTCTGTTAAATGTATCCCACTGATCTGCTTTTTATTTAGACGGAAACAAGACTCCAGGAATATTACAAGCCTTTTCCTTAACTTGTCCTCTCACTTAAAACCTCAATTATTTAATTTCAAACATTAGCTTTTAGGTTGCCAATTATTTAGAGCCACTCAACTTTTTCATTCAGCACTGTTGCTCCAATAGCATAGAGGGCATGCAGCAGCTTATTATTAGGTATTTTGCCTGTAACGACATAAGTATTACATATTTACATAGAGCAAGAATGCCAGACCTCCGCTAGCATGACCACAAATAGATATAATCACAGGATTAGTAATTACATTGTAGCATTTAACCACAATGGACAAAAGAATCGCAAGCGCTGGGTTCCTGTAAGCAGACAACTGCTGAACTCTGAACACAAGAAAAATACTTCTTTGAAGCATGAAAGAATAACAGGGTATTATCTAAGATGCTAGATGCAGATTTTAGCTAAATAGTGACAAATAAACTGTGTGGATGAAGTATGACCGAAGGTGAGTCTAAAGCTGCTTGAGAGTATTTGTGCAGGGAAACATTATGGGACATCTTCCATTTTGGCAAATCATTGTTCCTTTAAGATGTGGCCACTGCAAATCTGAAAGGGAGGGGCAGGGGCGGGGACAGAGATGGAGGGAGAAAATAAAAAAAATAAAAATTGAAAAATAAGCTTACCTTACTGGCTTCTCTCGCCATCTCCTGCCGCCTCGCTCCTGTTACTTTGATGTGGTGTCCCTGAATTCACTAGGACAACCGTACAGGCTCCCCATAAATCCTGACACTGCTTTCATGCTAAACCTAGAATGAAAGCAGCACCAGGATTTGCCTCAGAAGTTCGGACTGCCACTCAGACACAACCCTGGGGTCTGTGCAGTTTCTCCAGCCCAGCTGTTAAACTCAGCAAGGCTGGAGAAGCCTAAGTTCACATGTGTGCTTGGCTGGCCTAAGACAGCCGGCCAAACACACATGCTCACTTGGGTGCACTCTCTCCACACCCACCCTCCCACCTCTGTGGCCCAGCCCGCCCCTCCCTGCACTGCTAGCTGAGCCAGCAGCAGCAAAATAAAACAAATATGGTTTTATTTTTCTGCTGCTGGCTCAGCCACAGAGGCAGTGCTCCTTCACCATGGTGGCGGAGACACCCCTGGTTCCTTTCCCTTTTTTTGTTTTTGCAGTTAACATAATAATCATAGTCTATATAAATATGGGAATAACTTGTATTTTTTAAACCAGATTTTTCCCTGATGGAAATGGCCCTTTCTGAAGGGTCATCCCTAAACATTTAGCTTTTTTCCCTCCACTTTTTGCTGAGTTATTTTTGTTGGCTCTAGACCTCTGGGCACTTTGCCACTGCTAACCAGTGCTAAAGTGCATGTGCTCGCTCACCTTAAACATGGTAACATTGGTGTATCCACAACTGGAATATTGAATTTACTTATAAATCCCTAGTAAAGTGCAATATATGTGCCAGGGCCTGTAAACTAAATTCTACGGTGGGCCTGCAGTATTGATTGTGCCACCCACTTACATAGCCCCTTAAACCTGTCTCAGGCCTGTCATTGCAGAGCCTCTATACGAACTTTCACATTCATGTCGACTTGGCATTTACAATCTCTTGCCAAGCCTGGAATTCCCCTTTTATTACACATTCAACACCCGTAAGATAGAACCTAAGTCACCTATAGGGTAGGATGTGGTGTAAGTAAGAGGCAGGTCATATTTCCTTTTTAGTTTTACATGTCTTGGTAGTGGAAAACTCCCAAAGTCATTTGTGACTACTGTGAGGCCTACCCCTCTCATAGGATAGCATTGGGGATTGTTTAATACCATTATTAAGTATAAATTCTGATTGAGAAATAGGACTGTCGTGTTTAGTACCCATGCACTTATAATAAAAAATTATCTTTAATGGTAAAGTTGGATTTATGATTACAACGTTAAAAATGCCACTTTTAGAAAGATGGCATGTGTCTGCCTCCAATACACGTCTGGGTTGGGTAATAACTAGTCTTTGTGCATTCACTCTAGACAGTCATATGAAAAGGGAGCTGAAGTGTGCCATTTACATCCTGATGGCCCATCAGCAGGTTGATGGGCATTCCTGAGCTAAATGGGGGGGAGGGGCTGACACCTGAATAGGACTGTGCCTGTACCGACACAAGGAGCTGAATAACCCCCTGTAGTGTGTCTGGTTCCAGGGCAGGAAAGGAAGGACCTGAGTGATCTTCAAAGCCCCTCATTGAAGTCCCCCCCACTTCAAAGGCACCTTTGGGTACAAGAATTGATTCTGACCCTACCAAACCAGTACACTTCTGGGTCTGAGGACATTCTGACAGGAATAAGGACTGTTGTGGTGCCAGGTGGGACTGTCATTCCGCTGAACTGCTTTGCTGTGCTGACCTGCTGCCTGTTGATTCTTGCCCTGGATTGGGAAGCACTGGATTTGCCTGTATACATTCTCTAAACAAGTGTTTGTTGCATTGCCTCCTGTTCTGAAGACTCAGTGCCATCAAGGACTTCCTTCAGCCCTGATAAGCTGCTGGACTTTGTCCTGTCCTGCCAAGAGGTGCCAATCTAGTCCTGGGCATTAAAAAGGGGACAAAGCAACTCTTTTCCTACAGACCCAGATGCATCGATGCCGTTGCACTGATGGGAACCGCTGCATTCTCCCTCGATGCCAACCCATCCCCTAGAGGATGAGAACTTTGCATCACTGCTTGCACGGTTTAGAATTGAAGCATCATCATCAGCCCCAGTGCATCACCCTAGCATCTCCTGGTTGAGTGTCTCAAAGACGGCACATTGCCTTCATCTTAAAGGTTTGGCACAGCACCTTGAAGAAATTGCATCGCTGGCTGCACGGCTTGATGATGGCACGCTCCCTGGACTGTACTGATTGGAACTGATGCATTGCCCTTGCACTGCCTTCTTGACATCAGCGCAATCCTCCATCCAAGGTACAGTTGTGCAGGCCCCACGTGGGCTCTGTAGCCGGTCTGCCCTTCATTGCAGTTGGCCTGATCTTTGGATTTATCCCAGTCTAGCGCCACCACAAGTAACCTTTTAGGGCTATTGATTTCTAAACAGTCGATTGAAGATAGTTTATAAAAAATAATATTTCAATTTCTACTTCTAGGATTTTGTCATTTTTGTCTTGTTTTGGTCATTAAATTAAGATCTATTTTTCAAACATGGAGTGCAGTCCTTTGTTATGTTTTCATTGTGTTACTGTGTAGGTGTTGAATAAATACTTTACACATTGCCTCTTAAGTTAAGCCTGACTGCTCGGTGCCAAGCTACCAGAGGGTGAGCACAGGTCAATTTTGGGAGTGTAACTGACTTACCCTCAATAGGATGTGGTCCCTACTTGGACAGGGTGCATACCTCAGCCAATTACAGACCCAATTCCTAACATTCCCTTTTTTGCTTGTGTTAGAAATGGGGTCTTTGGTTGGCGGTCAGGTTACCCCCTGTCCAAGCAAAGACCCTCACTCCAGTCAGGGTAAAGGAGACTCACCCTCAGTTAACCCCCGCTCACTCCCTTTGTAGCTTGGTACAAGAAGGCAGGCTTACCTTCAGAACCAATCTGTAAAGTATTGGTACCAACACACCCAGTAATACAGTGAAAACACTA
The DNA here is from genome assembly GCF_031143425.1 of Pleurodeles waltl. Classification (NCBI taxonomy): domain Eukaryota; kingdom Metazoa; phylum Chordata; class Amphibia; order Caudata; family Salamandridae; genus Pleurodeles; species Pleurodeles waltl. The sequence continues at coordinate 1,063,854,670 of NC_090447.1, forward strand.
CAAAATGTACATCACACCAGTTTAGATAAATAGGTAATATTTATCTAAATCAAACAAGGCTAGAACAACAAAAATCCAACATACACAAGTCAAGATATGAATTTTAAAAAGAATAAGAGTCTTAATCCTTAGAAAACAGTGAGAATGCTGTTTTTACACAAAGTACCTGGTTAGCATCAAAAATAAAGCCGCACGGGCGAGCCTGCGTTGAACAAGGCCAGCGATGGGTCGATTTCTCACTCGCAGGCGAGACCATGCGTCATTCCTTCTCCGGTCTGGTCGGCATGCATTGTTTCTTTTGTCCCACAAGAGAGAGATGCACTGATTTCGAGACAGGCACTTCAGGTCCGAGCAGGCTTTGCATTGATTTTTCAGGCCAGCGATGTTCCATTGAAATCTAGTCGCACAGTGTGAGGAAACCACTCTGGTTGGGGCTTGCGTCATTATCAGTAACTGCTAGCAGGTGTTGCATGTCATTTCTACAACCACAATGGATAGATCTCCCAGCCACGATGCAGGTGGAGCATCGAATTTAGCGGTGAGGCCTGTGGCACATCATTTATCAGCCGCATTGCAGATAATGCATCAAATGTTTCACTGCACACCAGTCTGTGCATGGATTTCTGTCCTTTTCCACCAGCTTCTCCTTTCAAGGGCCCCGAGACAGGTTAGGGCATCGCTTGGCAGGGCAGGAGTCTCAGCAGAGAGTCCAGGTGCTGGCAGAGAGAAGTATTTGATGTCCCTGAGACTTCAACAACAGGAGGCAAGCTCAGTTCAAGCCCTTGGAGATTCTTCACAAGTGGGAAGTCAGTCTTTGTCCTCTTTCAGGCAGAAGCAGCTACTGCAGGCCAACCCAGCAAAGCACAGGCAAAGGGGCAGTACTCCTCCCCAAACTCTCTTGCTCTTCTCCTTGGCAGAGGTTCCTCTTGGTTCCAGAAGTAATCTGATTTTCAGGGATTTTGGGTCCAATACTTGTATCCCTTTCTGCCTTTGAAGTAGCCCTACTTCAATGGAAAGTCTCTATTGTTTGGTTACAAGATCCTGCCTTGCCCAGGCCAGGCCCCAGACACACACCAGGGGCTTGGAGACTGCATTGTGTGAGGGCAGGCACAGCCCATTCAGGTGTAAGTGACCAAGCCTCCCCTCCCCTCCAGCTCAGATGGCTCATCAGGATATGCAGGCTACACCCCAGCTCCCTTTGTGTCTCTGTCTAGAGGAGATTCACAAACAGCCCAACTGTCAAATTGACCCAGAAAGGCAATCCACAAACAGGCAATCCACAAACAGGCAGAGTCACAGAATGGTTTAAGCAAGAAAATGCCTTATTTCTAAAAGTGCCATTTTCAATCTAACAATCGAAAAACCAACTTCATTAAAAGATGTATTTTTTCAGAGACCCTAAACTCCATATTTCTATCTGCTCCCAGAGGGAATCTGCACTTTAATAATATTTAAAGGCAGCCCCCATGTAAACCTATGAGAGAGATAGGCCTTGCAAGAGTGAAAACTGAATTTAGAAGTATTTCACTGTTAGGACATGTAAAACACATCACTACCTGTCCCACCTTTAACATACACAGCACATTGCTGATGGGTCTACCTAGGGCCCACTTTAGAGGTGCCTTACATATAGAAAAAAGGAAGGTTTAGGCCTGCAAGTGGGTAAAATTACCAGGTCGAATTGGCAGTTAAAAACTGCAAACACAGACACTGCAGTGGCAGGTCTGAGTCATGTTTACAGGGCTACTCATGTGGGTGGCACAACCAGTGCTGCAGGCCCACCAGTAGCATTTGATTTACAGGCCCTAGACACCTCTAGTGCACTTTACTAGGGATTCAGTAGTAAATCAAATAAGCCTATCTTGGAAAACCAATTACCATATACTTTACACAGTGAACACTTACACTTTAGCACTGGTTAGCAGTGGTAAAGTGTGCAGAGCAAACAAAACAGCAAAATAATTGACCAGCACCCAGGAACAACCTGGGAAGCAGAGGCAAAAGGTTTGGGGAGGCCGTGCCAAGGATGCTAAGCGTAACAGCTTGTATCTCTGCTATCTTTTATATGAGCAGAGGAATCGGAAAAGGGCTTAAAGAAAGGAGAAAATTGTGCCTCAGTAAGAACTTCTGAAATAGAATCATACAAATTAAGATCTACATTGATTGTATCTACGGTGTGACATATTCTAGCTTTCCTGGATGTAGAATCAAAATGTCCAGGCTGTCCAGCTTTGGTGATCTTATTTGCCATTGGTATTAATACCAGTGTTGATTCATTCTTCTCAGGAGAAGGATCAACATTGTCCATTTGAGAGAAGCCCTCAAATGTTTTATTTTGTATTTACAAAAAGCTAAAGGTCCCGCCAGAATAATTAATCTCTTGGGTTTTCTTGTGAAGGAGATGATATGGTGGATTTGAGCAAAGGGACCTCTGATAAGGTTTAAACAGGGATTGTAAAATCAAAGGAAACTAACTGTCAGTTAGAAATGAAATTAGAGTCCAAATCAAGTATGGGAGGATCATGGAGATCTGAAGATGTAATCAACCCATTTTCTATTCTTAAGACCACAGTGATTAGTTTAGTTTAGTTTAATGGATTTATAAAGCGCATGGCTACCTTAAGGCCTCCCAGTTCTAGCCAAAGGCCTCCCAGTGCTAGAATGAAGAAATGAATGCTTGTAAGGGTTATTTTGTTGTGCAGCATTGCAGAGACAGCTAAGACTAGATTTGGAAGGTTCACAATAATCTACTAATCATTTATTAGCAACCATGAATTCACTTATCGGTGTCAACTCTGTTTGTATTGTGGTCCCTGATGTCATAGTAATGGCAAAGGTTGGAAAAGTTGATTTGTCTGATTTTCCCCCAGATTTTCTCCCCAAAAAATTGGCAACTGATTTTCTTGTTTTTTTCTTCATGCTCCAAGTAGCCCTTTACTTTGGGTTGTTGGCTTTGCAGTGCATTTTGACCTTTGCGTCTGCACTATTGATGGTGAAGGTTCATGCAAAGCAAGAATAAGAGCAGTGGTAGTAAGTAACACCTGTTTAGCTTTCTACAGTTTCTCAAAGACAATAGATTGAATGGAATAATAGTACAAAAGTATAAACAGCTTTAGCGAAAAAAATATCAGTGAAACATTTTCTCTCTCATAAAAAGGGATTACCACCTCCTGCTTCCTCTTTCCTCAAAAACAAATTAAGTCCATAAACAAATTCTGCTTTAGCTTGTGTTCAGTGCCCTGAGGTGTAATTGAAGAGGCTAAGGAGCACTCAGCCAAAGATGCAGCTTACCCGCCTCCTGCAATGGGAGACTTCCCCCCAACTTTTGTGATCCATGAAAGACCATGCTGCTATCCAGGAGAACATTCCCCGCATGATGATTTTAACAGTGGAGGGTCAGCCAATTTCAGTAACTGACAGCAGGACCTGGCAGCACAAGTACACAACATCTCTTAATACAGCAGAAAGGTTGTCTTACAAATTGAAACAGCAACTCAATATAGAGCTGAGAAGATTAAGGGAAACAGATCTTGGTATCGATGACACTCAGCATTCACCAGCGATTGACATCAAAACAAGTCATGGACAAGTCTCAACAGGCAGTGGCAGCATGCAGCAAATATTCCAGTTAAGATGTCAAGGTCTTTTGTGTACATGTTTGGCTCAGTGACACCCCATCCCAGCATCTCAATGACTCAACATTGTGGAATCAGGATGGAGACTGGGCTGAAAAAGGATCAACATGAAAGTGTTGCTGAAGAACAATCAAAGGCCTAGCCAATGTTGGTGAGCAGTACTGAACACAGTGGTACAAATGACACTTCTTGGTGCTGTGTAGAACCACCTCTTTGCCTGTCATAATGCTTGCACTCATGACTGCATTTCACACAGTTATGCGTGTAGCACTGATTATGTTGTTGTAGGTTTGTAAAGTGTTCTGTGCATTTAGATTATTAGTTGGTGGTAAATTGAGTCCTGATCAAATAAAGATGTAACAATTTCTTACTTGGTCTCAATAGTTTAAACCTGAGCTCAACCGTTGGTAGCTTTAGCACAGAGCGGAAATGCTTAACTTAGGAGAAATTTGTACAGCATGTATCAGTGCCAAACTGTTATAAAGTAGAAAACACAACACAATAAAAATCCAAGTCCAATTTATAAAATAGATTAACATTTAATGAACAAATAGGCACAAATACAACAAGATTCAGATGGAGGGAACTGGAGATAACATTTTTAGAAGTTTTAAACAAAATAGTACCTAAAAGAGAAAATTGCTAATCATGGTTATCTGGTCAAACTAGACTGCGTTCAAGTCAAAGGTTAAGGTTGACCGAAAAGTACTGTAGTCAGATACAGGGACCAGGTTTGCCCCGTGGAACGTTTTGCTCTGTCTTAATTTTACTGGAGAAAAGTTCTCATTGATGGGTTATCAGTGGGTTAGATGCAGGCTGAATCCAAAGTAAGGCTCGATGAGGGTGACCTGAGTAATGACAGGTCTGTGTCTCAGCTCCAGTGAGAAACTTGGCGTGGTTGTTTTCAGAAGTGGGAGAAGTCTGGAATCTACCCAGGAAGGTCTTGTCAGCAGATGCTGTTAGCTGTCAACTTCAGTGAAGTCCCACTGCATTGGAACTTAGAAACTTTTCTGGAAGTCTAAATCATTTCAGTGAGGAAAACCGCTGAGTACAATTTGACCCATGTTTTAACTTTTACAGCTGCAGTGTTGGTCTGGTTTCCGCTGGTTCTCCAGAGGAAAAGTTCTGAAAATATTTTTATGTCTAATTTCGCAGGATTTAGGATCGGAAGAGTACACTAACCAAGGGACCATGACTTTGGGGGTAACACTTGGGGGTTAGGACTCACTCTCCCACACAACAATCAAAGGTGCAAGGGCAAATCCATTTGGAACAGGTCACCTGAGCTCTTGGGAAAGTTAGGCTAACTGCAGCTTTTGTAGCCCTGCAGCTTAAAACAAGGTCAGTCAATTGACTCTTGGAGTCCACTTCTTTGTCCTGGGTACAAGTGGGAGTAGGTCTAGCCCTTGAGGTCTCTCTCAGCAGTTTCAACAACAGATGCAGTCCTTCTTCTGTCTTCCACAGTTCCAGAGGTGTTCTGAAGATGGTATCCAGAGTCAACCGTACCTACTTTGACATAAGTTCCTGAGATTTGGCCCTACCACATCCCAAAGTAAACTGCCTGGCCAAAATCCAACATGACCTTTTTTCACCTGCTCAGAACTGTGGGCACACCTCAGAGTTTTGTCTAGGGAAATGAGACTCTCCTCCTCCAAACCAGTTCTGAAACAGATGTTGCTCCACTGGATTAATGCCATCCTGCCTTCTTGATCAATGGAAAGGGAGGGCAAGCCTAGCTTGAGTTCCATTTACCTGTGAAAGGGAATTCCCCTTTAAAGCTTGTGCAGTTGGTGGGCTCACCTACGGGCCATCCTTTCAGAAGGCGGTCACACTTCCTCACATACAAGGCCTTTTTGCTCCATTTCCTGGGAGTCATTCACACCTCCTTGCAGAGGAGCAGCAGGAGACAGGTGGATTAACTCTGAAAAGGCAACCAGAGGTTTTGGGCAACACACTACAGTATGTAAAATGTAGCACTGAGTAATTACTGAGTAATTACCAGTGGCTGAGATGAATCACTTTTCTATATACTTTGGGGTGTTACTCTAAATGGGACAGGGATGGCCAGACATGGGTCTCATGTACACTGTGTCACTGGCTGATGAACCCTAAGAATGGTGAAACTGGTTCTAGGTTTCTTGTGTTCTGGTTCAGGGATTAACTGACCTGGCAGTTCAGGCTGACCTGTTCCTATTGGAGTTTGGAGAACAATGATTTGTACATTGCTGTCTCCAATCTGAAGAGGCATGGTGTGCAAAATAGAGATGGACTAGGATCCAGCCCCAAGTTATTACCAGTGGCTGAGATTAATTCAAGCATTCCATCCATCACTTTTATGTATGCTTTGGTGTGTTACTCTAATTGGAATGGGTAGGCTCAGACTTGGGTCACAAGCACACTGTGATACTGAAACCAAGCTATACCTGTCTGATGAGCCCTCACTAGAACAAAACAGGTTCTAGATTGCTTGTGTTCCAGTTCACGAAGACCTGGCCTGGCAGTTCAAGCTCGACTGATCCCATTGGAGTAAGGTCAAGACTGATTTGCATATGGCTGGACTCAAACTGAGGTGGCCTGGTGTGCAAAATAATGATGGACTGAGATGTGGACCCAAGCAATTACCAGAGCTTGTGATTAATTCAAATATTCCACCCATCACTTTTTTGTATACCATGGGCTTCAGGCAGAAAAATAGTGACTTTCTAAAGTCCTATTTCTGAAATAGACAGAATTCAACTTTGGCATTTAATTGCATTTTTTAACTATAAAAATGAGTGTTTGAATTATTTTCCTAGCTATGTGTCAATCTGGTTAGCTTTATTAAGTAAGCTCAGTGTTTTTTATGTACAGCCAGCCTTGGTACTGTGAAAAAAATGATTATGCCCTTTTTCACTGGATTTGAAACAATTCCACAGGTTTCTAGGGGTCAGAGCACATTCACTGGGGCCTGGAACAGGATCAGAGTGTATAGAGTTGAAAAACCAATAGCATCAGTGAAAAAAATATGGCGGTGATCATGCAAAAATTGGCATTTTCTTACAAGTGTACATGGTTGTTCATAGTTTTTGCGGCTCCTTAAGATCGTTCCGTGGATCCACTGGGTCATCATTTTAAACTCTGGATTTGGGGTTTTGTTGATGAGGGGTCAATTGTAACTTCACACTGTGATGACACTGGAATTGCTGTTCTGTTTTCTTCTAAGTATATGTCTACTGTGCCAACATGTGAATTGAAGGGAACTGGATTACTAGGTTAGGAGCCAAATGACTTCTAACAGGTCTACTGCCTTTTTTAACAATACTTGGCTTGTACATTGTGACAGACTTAGGTGGCAAGACATCCTTCAGATAAATGTACTTAACACTTAGGCGACAACTAACAAAGAACAATACAATTATGAAAATAATGTATGTAAAATGCTTCATCAAAAGTTCATTGATACAAATTTAAAAGACACTATAGACTTGATTCACAGAGGAAAATATACACGTTGCAATTGTTTGCTATTCATAAAGGTATTTTACTAGTAGTCAAATTATATTACTCTTGCCCCATTGAGCAGATTTTTATGATCTTGAACTCATTGTACACCTGGTTGTGAGCTCTAGCCACCAGGGGCAAGTGCAGCAGACCTCCTCACATCCTCACATTCAAAGTGGTGCAGTCCTCAGGGAGCTGGATCTCCTGACTCCCTCCACCAGCCTTCCTCCCAGTCTTGTGTTCTGGGAGCATAAAGGTCCAGGTCCTTCCCGCAACTGGTCCTCAGGGGGTGTTGAGGGGCCAGCCTCACTGACCTTTGGGGAGACCCAATGGTCCTGGTGTCACTTGGGCAGTGTCCTTTGTCCTGAGTGGGGGTTAGGGGCTTCCGCTTCCCAGTTCTCCATGGCAGTCCCAGGATCCAGGAGTGAAATGAAGCAAAATCCACAGCACAGGCTAGGCAGAGGCTCCCCTTTGTGCAAGAGTTTTTAAAGGGGAGAGGATGGTTCCAAATGTCAGGCACCCCTTGTAGGAAAGTAACATCTTGCCTGGCATGTTACCCCCATTTTTACTTGTATGTATGTTTGTTTTTGCCTATGTCACTGGGATCCTGCTAGCCAGGACCCCAGTGCTCATAAAGTGTGCCCTGTATGTGTTCCCTGTCTGGTGCCTAACTGTATCACTGAGGCTCTGCTAACCAGAACCTCAGTGTTTATGCTCTCTCTGCTTTTAGAATTGTCACTGCAGGCTAGTGACTAATTTTACCAATTCTCATATGCACACTGGGACACCCTTATAATTCCCTAGTATATGGTACCTAGGTACCCAGGGTATTGGGGTTCCAGGTGATCCCTATGGGCTGCAGTATTTCTTTTGCCACCCATAGGGAGCTCAGACAATTCTTACACAGGACTGCCACTGCAGCCTGAGTGAAATAACATCCACGTTATTTCACAGCCATTGTACACTGGACTTAAGTAACTTATGAGTCACCTATATGTCTAACCCTCACTTAGTGAAGGTTAGGTGCAAAGTTACTTAGTGTGAGGGCACCCTGGCACTAGCCAAGGTAACCCCACATTATTCAGGGCAATTTCTCCAGACATTGTGAGTGCGGGGACACCATTACACGTGTGAACTACATACAGGTCAAAACCTATGTGTCGCTTCACAATGGAAACTCCGAACAGGGCCATGTAGCATGTCTAGGATCATGAAATTGTCACCTCAATACTATTATGGTATTGGGGTGACAATTCCATGCATCCCCGGGGCTCCAGCATGGACTCCGGGTACTGCCTAACTAGCTCTCTGGGGTTTTCTCTGCAGCTACTGCTGCTGCCAACCCTCAGACAGGTTTCTGCCCTCCTGGGGTCTGGGCAGCCCTGTCCCAGGAAGGCAGAACAAAGGATTCTCTCGGAGAGAGGGTGTTACACCCTCTCCCTTTGGAAATATGTGTTGAGGGCTGGGGAGGAGTAGCCTCCCCCAGCCTCTGGAAATGCTTTGGAGGGCACAGATGGTGCCCTCCTTGCATAAGCCAGTCTACACCGGTTCAGGGAGCCCCCAGCCCCTGCTCTGGTGTGAAACTAGACAAAGGAAAGGGGAGTGAACACTCCTCTGTCCATCACCACCACAGGGGTGGTTCCCAGAGCTCCTCCAGTGTGTCCCAGACATCTGCCATCTTGAATGCAGAGGTGTGAGGGCACAATGGAGACCTCTGAGTGGCCAGTGCCAGCAGGTGACGTCAGAGACCCCTCCTGTTGGGCTCTTACCTGGTTAGGTAGCCAATCCTCCTCTGAGGGCTGTTTAGGGTCTCTCCTGTGGGTTTCTCAGCAGATAAAGTATGTAAGAGATCACCAAAGTTTCTCTGCACTTCCCTCTTCGACTTCTGACATGGATCGACCGCTGACTGCTCCAGGACGCCTGCAAAACCGCAACAAAGTAGCAAGAAGACTACCAGCAACATTGTAGCACCTCATCCTGCCGGCTTTCTCGACTGTTTCCTGGTGGTGCACGCTCTGAGGGCTGTCTGCCTTCACCCTGCACTGGAAGCCCAGAAGAACTTTCCCGTGGGTTGACGGAATCTTCCCCCTGCTAACGCAGGCACCAAACTTCTGTATCACCGGTCCTCTGGGTCCCCTCTCATCTTGAAGAGCGTGGCCCCTGGAACACAGGAGCTGGATTAAAGTGTCCCCGACAGTCCAGTGGCCCTTCTGTCCAAATTTGGTGGAGGTAAGTCCTTACCTCCCCACACCAGACAGTAATCCTGTGTGCTGTGTGAACTGCAGCTGCTAGGGCTTCTGTGCACTTTTGCAAGATTTCCTTCGTGCACAGGACAGCCCAGGTCCCCAGTACTCCATCCTGCATTGCCCAGCTCGCTGAGTTGGACTCCGACTCCATGGGACCCTCTTTTGTTGTGCTGAGGCAACTGCTGTGCTCAGATCTTCTGAATGCCAGTTCAGATGCTTCTGCAGGTGCTGCCTGCTTTTGCATGGGCTCTCTCTATTGCTGAGTGCCCCCTCTGTCTCCTCCTCCAAGGGGCGACCACCTGGTCCTTCCTGGGCCCTGGCAGCACCCAAAACCTTTAACCGTGACTCTTGCAGCTAGCAAGGCTTGTTTGTGGTCTTTCTGCATGGAAACAACTCTGCATCCTCCAGCATTCCGTGGAACATCTTCTGACCAGAGGAGAAGTTCCTGGCACCTTCTGTTGTTGCAGAATCTTTGGCTTCTTCCACCCAGAGGCAGCCCTTTTGCACCTTCATCAGGGGTTTAGTGGGCTCCTGCCCCCCCGACACTTGTGTGACTCTTGGACTTGGTCCCCTTCCTTTACAGGTCCTCAGGTCCAGGAATCCATCTTCAGTGATTTGCAGTCAGCTGTTGTCTTTGCAGAATCCCCTATCTCGACTTTACTGTCTTTCTGGGGTAGTAGGGTAACTTTACTCCTACTTTTCAGGGTCTTGGGGTGGGGTATCTTGGACACCCTTAGTGTTTTCTTACTCTCCTAGTGACCCTCTACACACTACACTAGGCCTGGGGTCCATTTGTGGTTCGCATTCCACTTTTGGAGTATATGGTTTGTGTTGCCCCTAGGCCTATTTTCTCCTATTGCATTCTATTATATTCTACAGTGTTTGCACTACTTTTCTAAGTGTTTTACTTACCTGATTTTGGTTTGTGTGTATATTTTGTGTATTTTACTTACCTCCCAAGGGAGTATGTCCTCTGAGATACTTTTGGCATATTGTCACTAAAATAAAGTACCTTTATTTTTAGTAACTCTGAGTATTGTGTTTTCTTATAATATAGTGCTATATGATATAAGTGGTATAGTAGGAGCTTTGCATGTATCCTAGTTCGGCCTAAGCTGCTCTGCTATAGGTACCTCTATCAGCCTAAGCTGCTAGAACACTACTTATCTACTAATAAGGGATAACTGGACCTGGCACAAAGTGTAAGTACCATCAGGTACCCAGTATAAGACAGGCCAGTCTCCTACACCTCTGGCCAATACTAGGGTACCATGTCACCTTTCCAACCCTGCCCCAGCCCTTATGCACAGCATGCTGGGAGAATCCAAAATGGCATCACCATGGTTACATCTTCTCCTGGGGTATCAGCTCCACCCCTCACTGACATCACTGCCCGGCACTTGCAGATCAAAAGTTCAAAGTGAGCCCCCTTCTGGGTTGGTTCCAGTTGTCTGGGCACTCTCCTTTGTTCAGTGGGCTAGGGCAGGCCTGTCCCTTGTACAGTGTGACAGCTGAGTGATTGATGCATGCCTATCTTCCTGAGGACCTAGGAGTAGTACTGGTAATTGCTCCTTTTGTGTGGGGTGGCCTTTACTCCTGTTGCTGGAGAGAAATGTAATTAACTGGGCACAGCAGGGTGACAAAAGACCTGGGCAGTGATCCTCAGCTGAGCCGGAGAAATATGAAAACACTGAATGACCCATAAGGTGTACAGATATCTTTTTTGTGTTTACATAATTGAGTTTCTCACACAGGTTACACTCCAAGCTGAGACCTCAATGGTCTCTGTAGGCTAAAGGGGAGCAAAACTGCACTTTAAGCAATTTCTTTGCCTATGTGTATAATAGAGTGTTACCGTGGACAAATAGTAAAACACACTAGTTTTCCCTGTGAGTGTACAATAACATTATAGTTCCTAGCCCATATGAACATCTAACCTGCAGAACCCCCATTGTAACAGGCTACCTATGCGCAGTTACCGGGCTGTGCACAATGGTAATCTCCTATGCTCAGCTCACACGCGGGTGTCCACGTGTAACTGGAAAAGTGTCCCTTACGATTTTTAAAAGGCAGACACTGGTGGTATCGTGCACACTCTGTTTGCTATGTAAATACCGTGGGTGAAATAGTCGTAGTGAGACTCACCCAAAGTAAAAATTCCAAAACCAGGTGATCAAAAAAGCAAAAGAATCTGGGCATACTGAATGGGCAGAACCCAACTGCAACACTCCGCACATAAAAAAATAGTACTGATCTATTCTTTAATGTGTGGAGTCTCTGAAGTCATAAAGATATTACTAGTAAATATCTTTGTGAATAGCAAACAGTCGTAAACTTACATGTGAATCAGGTACTGTGTCACATAATGAAGTAGCTCTTACACAGACATCAAATGTAGAATGTCCATGGTAACAAGTCTATGTTTTGCACTTGCAGTAGGGTTTATGGCAACTCCATACAGCAAAATGTTCACTAACAAACAACTCCTGTGATTTCTCTACAAAATCAATAGCCTCATTTGTGCAAAGGCCAGTTGACGCCTTCAGGCATATGGGGAAAAATACCGCAGACAAGATCATGTATAAATATTAAATTTCTGCTAGTCCTGGTGTCATAAATAATGTAAGACGAATGATAGGAGTTCCCGAGATTTATTTACACATAAAGAAAACACGTCCAGTCAGTCCCACATCCATCAACGAATATCCCTCATCCCCGTGCTTTCCACGTTCCCCCGTTCTACATTCCAGATTCCCTCTAACCTTCCACTGTACCACATTCTCTCTATAACATACTTTCCCTCTTTAAACAAAAATAAATAAAACAGGTATGTATCTATGGCAATAAAATGATGAACAAACTTAACAAAATAAACTTAGAAACCCACTGCAATAAAACATCGTAATAAGAGTCCTTTTTTCCAGATGTACTGTTTTCCTAAACAAAATCCTTGAACTTGGCTGGTTGACGTCTTACCCTAAAGTTGGACTTTACTCGTGATGCAACAGAGGTATCCCCCACAGCAACATTAACGTCACTGTCACACGTCTGCATCGATTTTCCTCTCCAGAACTATCCTCCACCACTTCCTGATGATCACAACCAACTTCACCATATCGCATACCATCTTCAATCCTAAACAAAGGATTTATAGCATAACTCCTGTCCTGGTCCTTGTCATTCCACGCACACTTTGCTAGTCTACTTACATTCCACACCTTGCCGTCCTGCGTAACAACACTATTCCTGAACACTTTTATAACTTTCAAAGCCTCTCCAAACCTAGCCGCCCCTTTCACCAAGAAACCAGGTTTACGCACCTTCACCCAATCACCCACCTCAAAACAAGGTTCTTTCACTTTCCACTTATCATCATACCTCTTCTTGAAATACTCCTGTTTCCTCCTTACCTTCTCTAACTTCTTCAACTGAGACTGCCTCCCAGTCTCTATTCTGCTTCTTCTTGAACCACCAAGGGCACAATTTAGACACGGGGTGTCTGCCTTTAAGTAATCTAAATGGACTCACCTCTGTAGTACTTTGCGGAGTGATACGATAATGCCACAACCTCTCCCTCAATTTTTCTTTCCACAATCCACCAAATCCACGCGCCCAGAAAATACTATCGTTAAGAACCCGGTTAAATCTTTCAACTTGACCATTGCCTTTAGGATCATATAAAGGAGTAGTTACATGTTTGATGTTACTGTACTTAAGAAAACTTTTCATCTCACTCGAAGTCAGCTGGACACCATTATCTGAAATCAAAACTTCTGGATAACCTTCTCTAGCAAACACCTCTTTAAGGAATTCAACAATAGTTGCTGATGTCACCTGGGAAACCAACTTCACCTCTGGCCATTTGGAAAAATAATTTATCAACACCAGGGCATAACGTGTATCTGTTGGAAGAGAAAAGAACGGGCCCGAAATGTCAAATCCTAATTTCTGCCAAGGTGAACTCGGCCAGGGAACAGGAATTAGAGGAGCAGGAACCGTCTTCAACATTTTCTCTGCATTCACGCACACTCCACACTCCCTCACTACCCTGTCCGCCATTTTATCCAGTCCTGGCCACCAAAAACAAGTGCGAATCAGTCTTTTCATGGATGACATTCCTGGATGACCCTCGTGTGCTAGTTTTAAAATCACATCTTGCATTCCCTTTGGAGGAATACATTTCCCTTCCTCAAACAACATATCGTTCTCTATGTCCAACTCATCTTTCACCTTACCATACGGCTCTACTTCAACCGTTACACTTCTCCTGTTTGGCCAACCTTCCCTCACATATTTCTTAACCTCTTGGAGCACTTGGTCCTCCTTATCACATCTGATCCACTCATTCTCGTCTATACCACCAAATTCAGCAGACATATAACCCGAAACAGCAGAAACCACGTCACACTCCAAAACACCCTCACAAGCTCCTCTCTCCATCTGTGGAAGGCGCGACAAACAATCCGCTACAGCATTGTTTCTTCCTGGCACATATTCAACCTTGAAACAATACTCCTGCAACCTGGAGACTAATCTGGCAATACGAGCCGTAGCATTCCAGCCACCACCTGGAGATAAGATACCAACCAAAGGTTTGTGGTCTGTTTGCAAAATAAATTTAGATCCCCAAATATAGTCCCGGAAATGTTCAACCGCCCAAATGCACGCTAACAGTTCCTTTTCAATCACTGCATACCTTCGCTCTGCCTCGGTCAAAGTACGAGATGCGAAGGTAACATTCCATCTGTCCTTCCCACACCACTGAGATAACACACCACCAATTCCATACATACTTGCATCCACCGTCACAATGCATTGTGCCCCCACACAGAAAGGCTTCAATGTAGGTGCCTCAACAATTTTTTTGGTTGATTATCTCAAATGCATTACTTTGTTTATCAGTCCAAACATACTGAACTCCTTTGCATGTGAGCTCCCTCAAAGGTTCCATCTTGGTAGCAAAATCCTTGATAAATTTGCTATAATATTCACACAAGCCGGTGAAAGACAACAATTTCTCCCGATTATCAGGCACTGGAGCATTAACTATTGCTTCCACAAGAGATCGTTTGAGAACTACCCCTTCACCTGAAATAGAGTGACCCAAATACTCAACAGATTTCGCAAAGAACTTGCATTTCTTCGCCTTCAAGGTCAACCCATTCTTACTCAGTACTTTACATACATTCACCACATGCTGTTTATGTTCATTCTCATCCTTCGAGAAAATCAGAACGTCGTCTTGAAAACATTTTACGTATTTGTCCATGTCCTTAAACAGATGAAACATTGCTCTCTGGAAGACAGACGCAGCTGATGCCAAGCCAAAAGGCATCCTTTTGAACTGGTATAATCCTTGCGGGGTAATAAACGCTGTTAAATGACTAGAGTCTTCAGTTAACTCAATCTGATGGTACGCTGATCTCAAATCTAGTGTGGAAAAGATGTTCGCCCCTTCCAACATACTAATAACCTCGTTGATCTTTGGCAAAGGATGACAATTCACAATGATATTGGCATTTACAGCTCTCAGATCCACACATAGTCTCAAAGATTTATCAGACTTACGTGCCAAAACAATCGGAGAAACCCACTCAGAGGATTCAATCTCCTCTATCACACCTTCACTCACCATCTCTGATAACATCAGCTTTAACTCTTCTCTCACACTGATGGGAACATTTCTACGTTTCTGTATCAGAGGTTTAGCGTTAGCCTTAACCTTGATTGTATGACTATAATTGGCTAATTTGCCTAATTTTCTAGTGAACACTTGTGGAAATCTGGACGTAATCCATTCAGTCACCTCCCTTGACTCTACTACCATGACAGGCTCGCTACACCGGGGGTTCAAAATTATACCCAGTTTCCCTTGGTCTCTCCATCCCAGGACATTCACACCCTTAGCAGCAACATAAAATTTAATACTCGCACATCTCCCTTTAAAATTGATAACAGTATCCACAAAACCAATCACCTCAATAGTACCCCCATCAAAACTTTCCGCAACAATATCAGATTCTTTTAGATCACACTTGTTCCAAATCCCCTCAAAGGTCTGTTTAAAATACTCAAACGTGACGATGGTCCAAGGGGACCCCGAATCTGCCATTAACTCCAATTTCCTTCCAGCAACATGCACTTCACACCTTGGTTGACTTAAACGTTCATACCCTATTACATTTCCCTGCTTGAGCGACAACACCATGCCTCTGTGCTCGCCATCAAACTCCAGACACTCTTCACTATCTTTGTTGACACTCACGCACGCCATCTTTCCCTTGGCAACATAGGGCCTGATTCTGACCCCGGCGGTAAGGAACCGCCGGGGCCAGGGTCGGCGGGAGCACCGCCAACAGGCTGGCGGTGCCCCGCAGGGCATTCTGACCGCGGCGGTGTTTTGCCGCGGTCAGAAGTGGAAAACCGGCGGTCTCCCGCCGGTTTTCCGCTGCCCATTAGAATCCTCCATGGCGGTGCAGCTAGCTGCGCCGCCATGGGGATTCTGACAGCCCATACCGCCATCCTGTTGCTGGCGGTTCTCCCGCCAGGAACAGGATGGCGGTATGGGTTGTCATGGGGCCCCTGGGGGCCCCTGCAGTGCCCATGCCAATGGCATGGGCACTGCAGGGGCCCCCGTAAGAGGGCCCCACAAGGAATTTAACTGTCTGCATTGCAGACAGTGAAATTCGCGACGGGTGCAAATGCATCCGTCGCACCTTCCCACTCCGCCGGCTCAATTCTGAGCCGGCGTCCTCGTGGGAAGGGAGTTTTACACTGGGCTGGCGGGCGGCCTTTTGGCGGTCGCCCGCCAGCCCAGTGTAAAACACAGAATAGCCGCAGCGGTCTTCCGACCGCGGTGCGATATTCTGGAGGGGGGAAGTCTGGCGGGCGGCCTCCGCCGCTCGCCAGACTTAGAATGAGGCCCATAGTTCCCTTTCTTGACATCTTTGCACACCCGTGCAAAATGTCCTAACCTTCCACACTTCATGCCCTCTTTTCCAACCGCAGGACACTGATGTGACGAAGCCAGGTGGTTCAGACTACCACAACGAAAGCATGACAGTTTTTCTGGCCTGTCATGTTTTACCCATTTCCTGCCTGCTGCAGTATGCTTGACAGCAACATTACTATTCAAATTACTGCCCACCATTGCACCCACCACCTCAGACTCTAAACATTTGACCTTGTCAGTATCTTGTACTGATCTCATCCATTGTTCAGAATGCTCTAAAGCTTTCGCAGTTGCAATTACATCTTGTAATTTGGGATCACCCATAACCCATAGATGCTCTTGGATTTTCCTGCTTTTGACATGCACAATAATTTGATCTCTAATCATTTCATCAGTCATATTTCCAAAATTGCAATGTACAGATAGGCCACGTAACGCTGTAAGAAATTCATCAAATGTCTCTTCTGAATGTTGTACTCTTGTGTAAAATTTGAATCTATTCAATGCTAGACTCGCAGTAGGTTTGAACCTCATCTCCAATCTCATTAGCGCCTCTTTGAAGACATCCACCTCTCCATCGCCTTGATCTTGTAATGGAATCGGGGGTAAAGTTCTAAAAACCATTTGCCCCTCAGAACCCAAACAATGCAATAAAATATTATTTTTCCTTTCCTGCGACATGTTGTCATCATCAATAGCTTTCATGTAGGTTAAAAACTCCTCCTTCCACCTAGACCAGTGCATTGGTGGATCACCCTTGCTCTGTAAAAATTTAGCTGGGGGTTCAAATTGCATGTCTCTGTCTTTTTACCTTACTGAGAAAAGAATAAACAAATAAAAAATATCAGATTCCACAAGTTATTTTCCTTTAAAAAAAATCTGAACCTATCCAAGATGTTCTTTTTTGAAAAATAACATATCCAGTTATTAAAATTGGTCTTAGCAAAAAAAAACTGCAGAAAAGTCCTCTTCTAATGTCAACACAAATGTCTTTATTTTTATATAGTCCTTTCTCGTTGACACTACAGCAAGAAACAAAGTCTTTTCACCATGTCCACACCTTGAGAGGAAAAAAAACACAGGCCCCGCCCACTGTCAGACCAAATACGGCACAAGCAGCAGAAATGCAGGACACAGATAAGCGAATCTTTAGTAACGCGGCCTCAACCAGAAAAGAAAACGCTCGTAAAGCTCAGAATGCATCTGAGCTTAAAGATTCCAACAGGATGACGCGTTTATGAAGGACAAAAGCTGTCGCGCGGCGCGTTGTTCAAGATAATGCCGCGCAACTGTCTTTAACTGCCGTTACACCAACAGGCAGGTAGGTTCAAACTGGAAAGGTAATCCCAAGAAAAGTGCCAAGTTACCGCAAATTTGTCGAATTACTTAAACTCCCTTCTCAATGTTTGCCGTATTCTTACAGCGTGGGCGGCTTCCTCCGAGTGTGCAGCTTGCTTCACGCTAAATAGTTCAGGCGGCCGGCTCCTATCTTGCTGCTCCTTGAATTGTTCAGGCGTGGGTTCGTCGTAAACTCGTCGCCAAAATGTCATAAATAATGTAAGACGAATGATAGGAGTTCCCGAGATTTATTTACACATAAAGAAAACACATCCAGTCAGTCCCACATCCATCAACGAATAACCCTCATCCCCGTGCCTTCCACGTTCCCCCCGTTCTACATTCCAGATTCCCTCTAACCTTCCACTGTACCACATTCTCTCTATAACACCTGGTTACCTTTTGTTTTCTTCCAGTCAGCCATAGATGCCCTTGTCTTCATGTCCTCCTGCACTCTCAGTCTCCAGGGGAGAATTTCCACAGGGCAAGCAGGCATAATCCTGAATCTAACAAGCAGGCATTATAGCTTGATTTGGACTGCCTGTAAACTTTCGGGCCAACAAAAAGCCATCTTTCTTGCTCTTGAAGCAGCTTTCGAAGGCCAGAGATTTAGGCCCATATTTATACTTTTTTAGCGCCGCATTTGCGTCGTTTTTTGACACAAAATCGGCGCAAACTTAGAAAATACAATGGTATTTTGTAAATGTGCGCCGATTTTACGTCAAAAAACGATGCAAATGCGGCGCTAAAAAAAGTATAAATATGGTTTTTAATGCATAGCTAAAGACAAAATGCACCCCATCACAGCAGCAGGCAAACCACATTTTTGTCTGTACCAGGCAACTTTCTATCTGAGGGTGATCAGACAAGCTAAAACATTCTGCCAACTGATGAACAACTCAAAGGAGGTGTGCTATTCTATCGAAGCAACATTAGGTTCTACTAAGTCATTTCCCAAAGAGATTTTTGTTTACAGTGCAGACCCTGAACTAATATATATTAAGGTGCTTTAAAATATGATGCTGAAGCAAAAAGAGGCAAGGCGAAATAAATGAACTGCCTAGGATCACACAGTTAGGTCAAGAATTGAGGTTGGGTTGATCCCAGATTTCCTAGTTTCACATTGTACAATTCAGCTACGAGGTGGATGCCTTTGTCTCTATCCTGCTTCACATCAAATGTTAATACTTTGAGCTTAAGAATCTAAATCAGTACAGTTTGTTAAAATAATACATGTATTGTTAAATCAAGTTGAGAGAAGACGTCTTTCCAGAAATAATTATTGAGTTGATCGGAGACAGGGTTCTCCATTAAAGGGTTGATAATACCGGCATCCAATAACTTAGCAAAGAGATCGTTTTCAGGTGAGGGTCAATACTTTAGTGAAAGTGAATGAGTGTATTAACAAATTAAATGTTTTGGGCGACCCACAGAGCTGTCAGTCTTCACTGAGACACAAGTGAAATCCGGAGCTCGGCTTGAGTCATACTTTCATACAGTTCACACCGTGCAGCCTTTTTGCATTTTTTTCATTATCCTATATTTTGCTTACACCATAAACAGTAAGCAAAAATAACATGAAAACGACCCAGGAGTAAGCTGGAAGAGCAAAAGCTATTAATTATCCCTGACCCTCCGCAAAGGCATCAGAACCAACCACAACACACAGGGCCTCATCCGCCGCCCGCCAAAGTACCGCCGTCAGAATACCGCTGCACGGTCAAAAGACTGCCGCAGTAATTCTGAGTTTCCCACTGGGCTGGCGGCCGACCGCCAGAAGGCCGCCCGCCAGCCCAGCGGGAAACCCCCTTCCACGAGGATGCCGGCTCCAAATGGAGCCGGCGGAGTGGAAAGGGTGCGACGGGTGCAGTTGCACCCGTCGCGATTTTCAGTGTCTGCTATTCAGACACTGAAAATCTTGGTGGGGCCCTGTTATGGGGCCCCTGCAGTGCCCATGCCATTGGCATGGGCACTGCAGGGGCCACCAGGGGCCCCACAACACCCGTTACCACCAACCAGGTTCTGGCGGTCAAAACCGCCAGAACCAGGCTGGCGGTAAGGGGGTCGGAATCCCCATGGCGGCGCTGCCTGCAGCGCCGCCATGGAGGATTCCTCAGGCCAGGGGGCTTTACCGCCGCGGTCAGAATAGGCCTGGATGCACCGCCAGACTGTTGGCGGTGCATCCGCGGTCCCCGGACCGGAAGAAAGTAACCAGATACAGCGTAGGGTTAAATCAAATGTCTTCAGCATAGACCATGAGCACGTATGAACAAACGTTGAAGGAAAAGCCAACTGGTTATTGTAGCAATGTATTCAAGGTGAAAATATTTTGAAGTTAAGAAAAATTAACCTGTGGATCTGGCCTGAATCACTTCTAGATGTTGCTGGCCATATTGGTCTGCGGCCATCACATGTCATAAATTTCTGCCATGTATCCACAGTCATTGACGAATCCCTTTGGCACAGAGATGAAAGTGAAAAAAGATTATTTTTTTTTTTTAAGTTAGTTTCCGCTGCAAAGGGTAGAGCGCTCGCCCCACAGTGGGGGGGCGCGGCCCGTTAGGGGACGGGGCCTCCGAGGCCCTGGGGCACTCCACCCCCTTTTTCCCCTCTGCCTGGGGTGTGGGAGTCAGCCGGATTTCCGCCCTGATGCCTCGCGAGGCATTGGGGCGGAAGTCATGCCACAGGGGGCATGTCGTGGGGCCGACGTTGGCTGCCCGCCGGTTCCGGCTGCCTGACGTGCGGCCCGCGTGTGGTGCTGTCCGGAAGCATCCTGCCTTCGGTGCCTGGCGGTTCCTGTTCGTGGGGATTTCCCTCGTCGGTCCATCGGAGGCTGTTTTTTCCATCGAGGTGATTTTTGGCCACAGAGGCTAAAGCAAGGCGCGCTTATTTCAGTTTGCACGCATTGGGTAGGGGGGAGACCAAGTGCGGCGCTGCGGAGCTTCTGCGCATTTTTCAAATATTTTAGTTCTTGGTAATGTGCAGTATTTCTTGCCTGGCATCACGGGACTTTTCCTTTTTCTGCTTGCCGTGGGGAAGCTGGGGACGAGGGGCTGTTTGTTTATTTACCAAGGCCTCACCGGAGTTCCCTCGTGAGCATCTGGAGTTGTGCTTAACCGAAGAGGCCACGAGCCGCCCAGAGTCCCTTCCATTTGAATCGTTACTGGTAGTCACTGCTTATTTTGCTTTATTTATTACTGTGTTCTCACCTTTGACCAATTGCGGCTTAAATTTGGGAGCTATAAACACCGCGTTTAACAGGCGCAGATTTTAAAGCGCAGGCAGTGATTCAATGACGTGCGCTGTGTTGTTAATTGTTTGTTGGGCAAACTCCACCCGGTAGAGGGGAATGTGTCAATGAAATACAGTTCTAAATAACTACATTTTAGAGTCATTGGGGGCCCTCGGCGGTCCTGCTGTCAGGGTCAGGTGTGTCACTAAAAAATTGAACTGCTGAAATTTAAAAGCTGGGTTGTTCCTTGGGCTTGCTCAGTTGTTGTTTTGTTTAAAAAAATAAAAAATAAAAATGTTTGTGGGTGGCCCATTTGTTTGGCAGGTTATCCGGAAGAAAAGCATTCCTGGTAGGTGACCTGGTTGATCCTTGTCTTTGACTCTGTTGTGCTTGCATTCTTTTCAGGTTCATCAAAAAAAAAAAAAAAAAAAAGGAGACAGGAGACAGGGGTTATACTAGCGTTTAAGCGGTTATACTAGCAGTTAATCAGCCTTAGCAGCTTCACTCAGGTTAGCCCCCCCGCTGTAGTCCAGCATGCCACCAAAAAAGGCAAGCACTCAGAAAGGGAATGGGCGTGACCCAGAATTATCCCAGCTGCTAAGATTAGTCTTAGAAAAATTAGGGAGCGAGGACACCGGTGAGGGAAGAGGGGGCCCCGAGATCATGGGGGGCAAAGTGCAGGGTTCCCGCCCAAAACGGTTACATGTGGCCCCCAGCGCGGCTTTCCCTCCGGTTAAGCGCAGAAGGAATGGTAAGGCGCAGGTGCCGGCCACCATTGTACTTACGCCCCCCGCAGCAGTCCCGGCCACCATCTTTTTGTCACCCCCTGCGGCAGCTAGCCTCCCAAGTCAATCAAGCGGGCCCGCGGCCGCACCCCCGCTCACTGTGCCACCACCTACGCCTCAAGATCCTGGCTCGGGTTCCACGGCTCCCTCAGGCGGGGGTATAGAAGGGGTTCTAGCTGATATTCGTAATTCCTTGGCGGCCTTAACACCTGCAGTTCAGCTCGGGCCATCATCCACACTTAATCAGGGGATAGCTGTACCCGCGCCACCTGGTCAACCGCCTGTGGGCTTGCAAGATTCCTGGGCGCAAGATCAAGAGCCATCTAGGCTGGCGTTAATGGAAGTGTCTAAGCTATTGGCTGGTATTAACGCCCCGGCCACCACCGCCCCACCACCCACTACACCATGGGGGGCGGACGGGTCGTGGCAAAACACAGTAGCTGACTTAAAGCGCCAGGTGGATTCCCTAGTGGCAGTGCACTCCTCAAACCCGCCGCAGTCCGTGAACAATAGCCCGTGTGTCGCCCCAGCACCGAGCATTTGTCTCTCATCTCCCTCTCCAGTTCAGGGCGTCCAGCCCAACTCAAGCAAGCTTCCGAGTCCGGACATCCCGGCAAAAGAAGGGACAACAGATTTATTATTATCTAGACCAGGTAAGCTGGCAGCCCACGTTAGCACAGAAACAAGGGAAAAAATTTGGAAGGGAGACTTCGTGGACATTTTCTCTTTAATAAGGGCTAAAAGAAGGGAGATTGAAGGGAAGGAGAAAGAGCATAAATCATCTTCCTATAATGAAAGAAAGCCAAAAATCGAAGAAAACACCACAAATTGGCTATTTGGCTTTAATGTTTTTATGTCAATCCTGTTGGAGAAAAAACCAGAGTTGGGCACCTCTTTGATTTATTATACGAATAAGATATTGAAAGCTCAACACACGTACGGGGGGTCCGCTTGGTTAGAGTATGATAGGGATTTTCGGTGGGCGAAAGTAGAGGATCCCTCCATTGGGTGGGATCAAACTGAAGTGAATGTGTGGCTCGAATGTGTTAACAACCAGGTCCCATGGAGGCAGCCCTTTCGGCCCCAGTTGTCCGGCGAGAAGAAAGGGTCTTGCTGGGCATTTAACAGAAAGACATGTTCACGTCCCGCAGGAACATGCAAATTCAAGCATAACTGCTCCTTTTGTGGACACCCTTCCCATCCTGAATCCAAGTGTATTAAGAAATCTAAAGAGCGGGTTCGGGACCCCAGTAAACCATCAAATTGATTCTTCTCTCCCCTCCCCGGTCAGGTTAGAAGCGGTACGCCCTTGGTTGAAGGCTTACCCTTCTTTGGACGCGGCTTCAGTACTTCTTAACGGTTTTTCCTTTGGCTTCAGGATTCCCGCCCCTAACGTTTCTCCGGTAAATCACTGTAAGAACTTAATATCTGCCTTACAGAACACTTCGGTGGTTGCCAAGAAAATAGAGAAAGAGAGGTCCCTGGGCAGGCTTGCCGGTCCTTATAGGCGCTCTCCACGAGCTGGTTTTGTATGTTCCCCGTTGGGGGTGGTTCCAAAAAAGGAAGCAGGTCAGTTCAGATTGATCCACAATCTTTCAGCCTCTCGGGGGTCATCAGTTAACGATGCCATCGATCCGCAGCTATGTTCAGTTCGTTACGCGTCAGTGGACAATGCGGTAGAGAAAGCTAGGGCGCTGGGCCGGGGGTCTATGTTAGCAAAAACCGACATTGAGTCTGCCTTCCGTCTGCTTCCCATGCACCCCGAGGACTACCATTTGCTGGGTTTTCAATTCAGGGGGGAGTATTACTTCGACCAATGCATGCCCATGGGTTGCAGCATATCTTGCAGTTATTTCGAGCAATTCAGCTCCTTTCTTCAGTGGTTTTTTTCACAACGTACAGGGCACCGGGAGGTCATACATTACCTAGATGACTTCTTGATTCTGGGACCCCCTAATTCTGAAAGATGCAGGTGGGCCCTTCAAGCTTTAATCGCATTGTTCAAAGAATTTGGGGTTCCTTTGGCCCCCGAAAAAACGGTCGGCCCTTCTACTTGCATCACTTTCCTGGGGATTGAAATCGACTCCATGGCCGGGGAGTGCCACTTGCCGTTGGAAAAACTGTTGGCTTTCAAGGAGTCCATTAATGCTATATTGTCTCAAGAAAAGGTGACCCTGCACCAGCTTCAGGTACTGGTGGGTCAGCTGAACTTTGCACTAAGAATCATTCCCATGGGTCGCCCCTTTTCTAGGTCAATAGCTCGCTCAATGGCAGGGCTAAAAGAAAAACACCACCACACTCGGTTGTCTAGAGAGGTTAAGGACGATCCGAGGTTGTGGGATCTGTTCCTCAGGACATTCAACGGGTCGGTCATTTGGCCACATAAAGCAATATCCAGCCCTACGCTGGGCCTTTTCACTGACTCCGCGGGTAGCATAGGTTTCGGTGCAATTTTTGGCCCTTTATGGTGTAGGGCAGACTGGCCTAGTGATTGGGTCAGGCAGGGCTGGACTAAGAATATAGCGTTCTTAGAATTATTCCCGATTGTGGTCGCTGTGAACATCTGGGCAAAGGAGTTCAGTAACAGGGTGGTAATTTTCTGGTCAGATAACATGGCGGTGGTAGAAGTTATCAACCGTCAAGGGGCTTCCTGCCCCTTGGTTTTGCGCCTTTTGAAGCACCTGATTCTGGCTTGTCTTCAGCATAACATCACGTTCAAGGCAAAGCACGTACCTGGGGTGTATAACAATGCAGCTGACACATTGTCTCGTTCATTAATGCAGGATTTTTTGCGGTATGACCCCCAGGCGAAGGAGAAGATGACGGAGTTCCCAGAATCTCTGTGGAAGATTGGTGCCCCTCCCTCCCAGACTTAGTAGCTTCATCCTTGGTCCCACGCACAAAAACAGCTTACGAGAACAGTTTTTTACTTTACAGGCGATTCTTGCATGCCCGGCATATTGCAGACACATTTTCTGAACCAGCAATGGGGGCGTTTCTTCAACATCTGCGTAGCCTAGGTCGACCTGTGTCATGCGCGAAGGCCCACTTGGCAGCGATACGTTTCTTCGCGAAGATAGTTAATTTGGAGAGGCCTCTGAATACTTTCATCGTAAAACAGGCTTTGCGGGGTTGGGCCAAGGGATCCCCGGGTTGCTCTGATGCCAGACATCCCGTCACCCCTCCTTTGCTAGAAAGTATTTTAAGGGCGCTCCACACCGTCTGCTCTTCACCCGTGAGGCAGCGCTTTTCGCCGCAGCCTTCACTTTGGCTTTTTATGGGGCATTCCGCATCAGCGAGTTAGTAGGCTCTTCCAAGGGTGACCACTTGGGGGGCCTACAGCAGAAAGACGTAACGGTTTGCAATGGGGCTCTATACATTATGTTGCGTAAATCAAAGACCGACCAGCTGAAGAAAGGAACACGCATCACACTCGGTGAGGCGCCTGGTTCCCCCTTATGCCCTGTGTTAATCACAAACAATGATATGGCAGTACGCCCTATGGTGGAGTCTCCGGCCTTCTTTATTCACCCCTGGGGAGACTGCCTGTCACGCTACCAATTCACGGAAGTCTTTAAATTGGCCCTAAAATCAATCGGAGTGGATCAGCAAGGATACTCATCCCATTCCTTTAGAATTGGCACAGCCACAGTAGCGGCGGCAGCAGGCCTTCCAGCGTCCGCTGTAAAAAATATAGGTCGTTGGTCTTCGGAATGTTACAAACGTTACATCAGGCCAGTGTTGGTGTAACAGGGACTGGGTTGCTCAGTGGTGACGTCTCACGCGCATGTTTCTTTTCTTTCAGTCAGATGCCTCAGCGAGTAGTCTGGGTATTGGGGCATTCATTTGTCCGTCGGGCGGCATACCGGTTGCAACTGCTCCGTGGGTCGAAACCGGCAGACTTGCACAACGTGGCTTTTCGTTGGTGCGGCGTTGGCGGAGGAGGCATCACCCAGCTGCAACATTTGGTCGAATTGGCGAGTAGTCGAGGGGGACTGCAGTCTCCGGACCTAATCATCATTCACTTGGGGGGCAATGATCTAGTGCGTTTAGGCCGGAGAACCCTTAGGGAGACGGTATTTCTTGAAATCACAAGTGGCAAAGCAATTCCCGGGGGCAGCATTCGCCTGGTCACACATGGTTCCACGTCGTAAGTGGGGGGCAGGGATAAGATCTCGAACCATCAATGTGTCAGTTCGCCGGCTGAATGGCGAGATGGCAAAACTCTGCCCAGGCCCTGGGCGCCTATGGAATATCCCCCACAAACTGCTGAAAGGCGTGCACATGTTTCACAATGACCAGGTGCATTTGTCTGATGAGGGAACCGATCAATTTATCCGTGACATGTGGGGTTTTGCCCGCAGCCTCTTTTCGGGTGGGGAGGGCAAAGGACTTTTGGGGCCCTAGTCGCCCTTGTGGCGGAAATTGAGATAAAAATGTGACTAGAAACAATAGGAGGGGGTCCCCAAGGTGGGGCCCCCAGGAGGACATCTAGGATGGGATCCTGAAGTTCTGAGCCAACCAGCGGATGTAGACACCAGATCAGGGGGTAAGAGACCTCAGATCGCTGAGGGAGAACATGGGGCTCCAGCTCTTGGCTCCCCCCATTACACCCCAGGGCTGATTGGTGTTTGGAGGGGGGGCAGAACCCTAAACTGGAGGACAAGGCACCGGGTAGTCAGGGTAACCGTCCCTCCTACGGATACAGGTGAGACACAGGTCACCTGTGTGGTCCAAATGGTGGTTCAGGACAGGAAGGGATCCTGTCAGATTGGTTATAGTCACAAGTAATTTCTCAGTAACATGTAAATAAAAATGTTTTCTTTATTGACTAACCTTGCTATACTTGCTATTTGATGTTTGGCTTGTTGAAGTTATGAGTTATTTCATATGAAGTCTTTTAAAAAAATAAAAGATACTTCTTCCAACGAATAAAGCTTGTTGTCTCGTGCATTCCTGGTGGGGGGAGTGTGGGCCGACTGGAGGCCTCCGGATCCTAGGGTAGAGCGCCCGCCCCGCAGTGGGGAGGTGCGGCCCATTAGGGGACGGGGCCTCCGAGGCCCTGGGGCACTCCACCCCCCTTTTCCCCTCTGCCAGGGGTGCGGGAGTCAGCCGGATTTCCGCCCTGACGCATCGCGAGGCGTTGGGGCGGAAGTCATGCCATAGGGGGCATGTCGTGGGGCCGACATTGGCCGCCCGCCGGTTCCGGCCGCTGCGCACTGGTGGGGGGCTATTTAAAGGCCCCACCAAGAAGGGAAACCCCTTCTTTACCTGTGCGCGGGGCAGGACCTGGCGTGCAGCCCGCGTTTGTCCCACCCACCCTCTCCTTTATGTTGGTAGTTTGGAAGGAAGTTGGGAAATTGAGATAAAAATGTGACTAGAAACAATAGGAGGGGGTCCCCAAGGTGGGGCCCCCAGGAGGACATCTGGGATGGGATCCTGAAGTTCTGAGCCAACCAGCGGATGTACACACCAGATCAGGGGGTAAGAGACCTCAGATCGCTGGTGGAGAACATGGGGCTCCAGCTCTTGCCTCCCCCCATTACACCCCAGGGCTGATTGGTGTTTGGAGGGGGGGCGGAACCCTAAACTGGAGGAAAAGGCACCGGGTAGTCAGGGTAACCGTCCCTCCTACGGATACAGGTGAGACACAGGTCACCTGTGTGGTCCAAATGGTGGTTCAGGACAGGAAGGGATCCTGTCAGATTGGTTATAGTCACAAGTAATTTCTCAGTAACATGTAAATAAAAATGTTTTCTTTATTGACTAACCTTGCTATACTTGCTATTTGATGTTTGGCTTGTTGAAGTTATGAGTTATTTCATATGAAGTCTTTTAAAAAAATAAAAGATACTTCTTCCAACGAATAAAGCTTGTCGTCTCGTGCATTCCTGGTGGGGGGAGTGTGAGCCGACTGGAGGTCTCCGGATCCTATATATTCAGACTGGCCATAAAAAATCTTTCTCTACTGAAGGAGGAGAAGAAAACGAGTAAAATAATTTCAGCCTAATCCGTCTAAAAGGCAAATCAAAATATGGGCATAAAACTCTTGTCCAATGTCAAAGCCATTCGAAACTTAAAGTAGATAGGAACACCAGCACAACAAATGTTGCAAATAAAGTTAAGTTAACTCCAGTCAGAAAGAACACTTTGAACGAAAAATCGATGCATTTCTGGTAAATATTCAACAGGGGTGAGTTGCAAAGTGTCCAAACACAACAGAACAGTCCACCCTAAAAGGCTGGACAAGCAGTTGGCTGAATAAACATGCCCTTATAAGCTACCTCACCATAACAGCAGTATGGAAACCCACTCCCCAGGGTCTCCATCAGAGCATTAATGACTGTCTACGTTAAACATTGTTTAGCCACAAGAAGACCCTTCGATAAGCCATAATGCAAAAAATCGAGGAATGTTTGTCAGTCAAATCAAACTTTATTCGGCATATAAAAGCAGTTTTAAAAGATATTCCTGCGTACAAGAATCATAAAGAGAATTTGCATTTGAATTGCCATGGTAAAACATTAAAACTATTCTAATCAGCAGTCACAAGACGTAAAATATAAAAGAGGAAAATCATAAAACGTACAACACACGTACAACTGCGTGCGTGTTCCCTGAGGGTTTAAACCGTGAAATACAAACGTCTTATTTCCAAGAACGATACATAATTTCCATACAGAGGTATCATTGTAAGTACAGAAGTTCATAACATTTTTTAACTACTAATGCACTTTTAATAAAATTTAGCATTGCAAAGAAATATCTAAGTAAGACAATTTTTTGTAAGAATTCCAGGCCTAACTTGAAATGTATGATATTTGTTTTAAGCAGAACAGGTTTTAAGAATGCTGATCTAGGGGCTGAATATAAAGGATGAAACAGATTGAAGTGACAAGTGCTCTGTTTCTCGATATCATTACCATGATATGGGCTCAAATCATGCCGTCAAACACATTGGGATGGAAAAGCTACGCAAAAATGAATTAGGTTTAACATGAACAATGTAAGTTACGACCTAAAAGTGGACTTTTCGGTCCACAATAAATAAGGTTCAATATTTCTAATGGTTGACACCTGTAAATAATTCTCAACAATTGCATGCTTTGTTCTCTAATTAATCTGTCATTCAAACGGAACTCAGCAAAGCGTTACTTTGCGATTACCTTACTATTCCCACCAAGGGTTTGAGGTTTTAAAAACATTTCCTTTAAACCCATTTTATAAAAGGTATATTTTAAATATGACAACCAGACTATCCTAATAGCTTTGTCTAAGTAAAGGCAATTTGGTAATTAATGACCTTACTAATGCCATCTCGGGGTTCAAACAACATTTTATCTACAAGAGGAGTGGGGCTATGCTAATCTGATCTTCAAGGTAAAATAATCCCAATCCTTGTGGCACACAAAATTTGCAGTTTTTTTGGGGGTAGCTAGCAATCTATGTGTGAAACCATTTTCCAAACGTCGTCGTAGTGTCTCTGCTTTGTAGTACCCCCAAATTCCTGCACCGTACACAGCTGCCAGGATACATTTTGTTTTGTAAAGCGTTATCACCTCAGCTATTGGTTTATCTTTTAATTTCTGAGAAAAATGAAAGATTGCCTCAATATTCTTGCCATATTGTTGTGTTTTCACAAAGAGGAGGAATTTCCGCAAGAGGGATGAACTAAAAGTTAACGCTAGATACTTGAAATGTTTAGTCTTCTCTAGGGGTATACCCCCATTGTGAAACACTTTGATCTGGTGTTAAGAGGTCCACAGGATTTAGGCCTACGTTTATACTTTTTCACGCAAAACTGCACTAACGCAGTTTTGCGTGAAAAAGTTCACCGCCGGCTAGCGCCATTCCAAGATGCCAGCCTGGTGTCTTATTTAAGGAATGGTGTAATCCGGTGCAAAGAGGGGGCTAACTTCATGGAAAATAACGTTAGCCGGGTGGCGGTATGGGAGAAGGGGGTTTTGAACCAAAAAATTATGTTAGGCTGGTTAGAGTAAAAAAAGATGACTCTAACCAGCCCAGTGTCATTTCTTGACCCTAAACCTACCATACCACATGACTCCTGTCTTATAAAAGACAGGAGTCATGCCCACCAACCTAATGGCCAGCACAGGGGAAAAAGGTCCCATGGGCATGGCCAGTGCCATGTAGGGGGACCTTTTCAGGGCCCCCAAAGGCACTTTGAAAAAAATAATAGAATACTCATCACTACTTACCTGGGATGGGCTCCCCCATCCTCCCTTTCCCTCTGGTATGGGTGGGGGTGTCCCTGGGGCTTGGGAAGGGCACCTGTGGACTTTTCCATGGTGTTCCACCATGGAAGTAGGCCCACAGGTCCCCTAACGCCTCCCCTGACCCAGGCGTTGAATAATGGTGCTAAGCAAACACAGCGCCATTATTTAGGCCTGCCTCCCTCCCGTGCACCATTTTTGCACAGGAGAATAAAGAAGGCGTCTGGGCCTTAGAGTCATTTTTTGCCCGGGAACGCCTACCTTGCGTCTCATTGACGCAAGGTAGTTTCCCGCTAGCAAAAAATGACTTTAACTCCAAAACTTTGGTGCTAGACGGGTCTAGCGCCAAAGTATAAATTTGGAGTTCGGTTTGCGCTGAAGTAGTGTAAAGAAAATGATGCTAATTCAGTGCAAAGCAAGTATAAATCTGGGCCTTAGTATCATTTACTTTTACTTTTAGGTGAAGCTCATTCATAAAACCCCTCAAAATTATCAAATAATCCTTGCAGATCAATTCTGCATCATCTATGTAAAGGAGGATCAGTGATGGATGGTTTCTTATTATGAGAGATCCTTTCCAACCCTTATTAGGTGGCTGCATATTACATTTATATAAAGGGGCTAAGATGCAGCCCTGTCTCACTCCTCTTAACAAACCTATCTGGGAAGTGCATTCACCTTGTGGCCCAAAACGCACCTGGACTTTCAGATCGCAATGTAATCGTCATATTAAATTAAATTAAGTAGATCTCATCTACGCCCATGCCCTCCATTATTCTCCAAATATTTTCACGGTTCACTAGATTAAATCAATAAATCAATAAAAGCCAAGTGTTAGGTCCCCTTCTTTGCCATCACATATTTACAATAAGCCTGTTTCGCAGTCCCTATCCCAGTTCTAAAACCAAACTGAATTTTGGACAAAATTTTGTTTTCTTCTGCCAAAACGTCTAGGAGGGACAGAAATGCTCGCCCTAAAACATTTACAGTAGAATCAATAAGGGAGACTGGTCTATAGCAGGCAGGTGAATGTTTACCTCCCTTTTTTAAAATAGGGACTATAATTACCCACTTCCGGGACCATGGCATAGGACCGGTTGCTAGACTCTGAAGTACATTAGTTAACACAGGGATCCATAGTTTGTTATTAACTTGAAGAAAGTCAACTGGGACGCCTTCCAGGCCTGATGGTTTCCCTGGGGTGGACTGATTAATGGCCAAGAGTACTTCACTATGTTTGTGGGGTAGGCAAAACACTGTAGGCAGGGCTCTGGGGAATGATGCCTACTTAAGTTGTCATCGGCTTGTTGGCCGCCACCGATTGAGTTAAAAACTACCATGAAGTGTTCGACCACTCATCTTACGAGATGATAGATTCCAACTGAGTACTGTCATATTCGGCAAAAAAGGATTGTTCACTACCTCCCAAAACGTAAAGCTATCCTTTAATGTTGCTGTTGCTAAACATCCTCCCATGCCTTAGATCTTGTCTCCATTTCCCTTTCTTCTAGAATATTCTGATACTGACGCCTGGCTTTTTGGACATCTGATAAAGATCGAGGGTTCACTTTGAGTGTGGCCCTCTGGTGTTTATGAGCAGCTGTGCAGGCCGTACTAAACAATCGATGTAGCAGTGTTACATGGTGTGACCTCTTCATAGATAGCTTGTCTGAGATTGATCTGCATAAGAGATATAATTCTAGCAGATTTTTTGAATAATGTGCATTATGTGATAGCCAGAACTGATTTTATATTTTCTTTTAATTATGTTTTGGGTCTGACCGGAGAGTTCCACATAAAACTGGGGGTACATTTCTGTTCCGCTGACAATTTGTCACGCACAAAATTTAAATCATATTTTAATACTAAGGTAGTCAGAGCATCGCCCAGAGGTGAATGTCCAAAATGTAACTTGTCAGATGTATAATCAGCAGAAAAGCTGCACAAGTGGGACTCATCCAAATTATATGATTTAATTTTAAAATCCTCCACCCATATCACTATAATTGCAAATGGAAAATTCTCAAAATAACTAGCCAAATCCTCAGTTATATTGCACTTACGTTGGTTAAACAGATTATTATAAAATTAATTAGTAAAATATCAGGTTTCTTAAAAAAGGATATCGAAGAAACCAAGAAATGGAAAGATGACCATTATAGTGAGATACGAAGGTCTGATAACTAAATAGAGACAAAGATAGCATGGACACCCTGTGCCCGCCCAGCTGTAGAAGGGAGAGCTGGTTGGAACAAGGCATATTAACATCAGTATAAAAAGGTTTGGACATCCAAGTTTCCTACACACAAAGTATATCAAAAGTTGAGATGAAGCTTATGCAGTCAGGTTTTTTTTAACTTTGTACGTGCACCGGCAATTTTCCAGGAGACCAAAGTTCATTCTTTTGATGGGTCATTGGAATCAAAACCAATGTTTAAAGGAAAGGTGACTGAGACAGACAGTGTTTCTTGTGGCTGACCCTCCGAGCTGATAACCGAGGAATTTATCAAATGTGAAACATCTGAATGTCTGCTCTGTCTAAAGACATTAGTACTTAAAAGTCATACAATAATCTTCAGGAGGCTTGAGGTTTGAGGAATGTAATTGTGTTTGGACCAAGTCAGTCTTTTTTTTTTAAGTTTGTGTTTATTTTAAAACAGCAAAAGAAAACATTTTAATACATAGGATTAAATGCAAACATTGATATGGCAAGAGATATTAAACAATGAATATGATAAGAGAAATAATGAATATCATTAAATATATTCAAAGAAAATTGAATTGCTTCTATGTTGAAGAACAACGGAATTAGAAAAAGATTAAAGGGGGAAGGGTAAGGAAAAGGAGGAAAAATATCTAATCATATAGAAAGGATATAACAAAATATACATAAAAAACTGTAAACATTAGAGCAAGCTAAGGATATTCAACTACAAACATGCAATTTTAACATATGAACATTTCAATATAAGGGGTTAAAATACAGTTGCTTAAGGTGGTTTTCTTACTTCAGCTGAAACAGTGATCATTTTGCTAAAGGGTGTGGAGATTAGAGAAAGATAGTTTGTTAGTGGAAGCCACAATAAATCTCTCTTTATAGCCAATGAGACAGGGGAAACATAGCTAGTGTGCAATCTGGGATGAAAACAAACAGCATTCCACCAGGCTCGAAAAGTTACACAATTGGCTTGTTTCCAATTTGAAGTTATCAAATGGATTGCACCTGCTTACAGTAGATCTATCAATTTATACTTCAAAGTTACATCAATGCAGTGTGAGGCCAGACTACCAAGAAAAATATTTGTGAGGGAAAAGGAGACATTGATTTTAAAAATCTTGTTAATTTGTCGCCAGACTAATCTCCAGAAAATGGACATAGGAGGATATTCAAATAACATATGTTTTAGGTCTGCATTTGGATGTAAACAAGACCAACAGGATGAGCTGCTATCTGCTGAGAAGGAATTAAGTAATGTAGGAGTAAATAACAGTCTGTGGTAGACAAAATAAAGTGTTTGGGTAATGTTAGCCGCTCCTGTAGATTTATGGATTTTAAGCCATAATTTGTCCCATAGCGTGGTTGGCCAACATTCCGCTAAATCCTTTCCCCATGCCAATTCAGTCTTAGACTTCATTCTAACGAGGTCCAAATACAGAGACTTGTAAATAGCAGATGCCGAGGCACTGGAGCGCGGTAAGGAAAAAAGATTAGTCGACCAAGAAGAAGGAGAAGGTATAGATGATAAAGTCGAGATGTACTGAGCAATGGAGGTGTGTAAAAGTTTATACTGCGGTTCACATGATGAGGGTAGGGAGTATGTCTCTTGAAGCTCCGTAAAAGATCTAGCCTGATTATGAATGTAACGTTGTGATAACCAGTGTAGCCCTCTGGAGTGCCAAGATTTCCAATATATTGATTGATTGTTAATTCGTATTAGTTTATTATGCCAAATAGGTTGTTGTAAAAAGTTGGCACTTGAGGGACAGATTGAAGGTAAAAGAGATGACAGGAGTTTGCGACCATGAGAAATAACTGGTGAACGGAATTGAGCTAAATTGGTTGTAAAAGCAAGAGATTCTTTAAAATCAAAAGGAGAAATACGAAATTTCTTGAGTTATAGCCATACTGGGGGGTGTAAGGGTAAGTCAGAAGAGAGCCACCTAGCAGTCTGTTTTAAAGAAAAAGTGTGATGATATTTTTTAAAATCAGGAAATCTAAGACCTCCATTTGACTTATCTTTTTTTAAAAGAGACAATGCAATACGGGGGGTTTTGCCTTTCCATAGGAATTTGGAAAGTAAAGAGTCTACTTTTTTAAAATAATAGAGAGTAATATGGACAGGAAGCATCGCAATTGTATATAGTACCATGGGAGATAGCATCATCTTAATGGAGTCAAGTCTGCCCCACCAGGAAAGAAAAAGCGGATACCAACGAGAGATATTATCACATAATGTTTTAAAAATGCTTTAAAAATTTAATTTTATAGACTCACTAATAGTTTGTGTAAACCATATTCCTAAATAGTTTATTTTAAAGGGCTGCCAAGTAAATCCAGTGGAACTAAAAAGTTGCTTATGACACAAAACGTTTAAAGGTAATATCTCACATTCATCAGAATTCAGTTTATAACCAGAAAGATGAGAGACGGTATTAACCTGAAGGAAAAAGGAAGGTAGAGAGGTAGTGGGATGAGAACAGTAAAAAAGAATATCGTCAGCATAGACTGACATTTTAATTTGTTGAAAACCTATTTGAAAGCCTGAAATATGAGGATCTTGATGAATTTTAGTGAGAAAAGGCTCAAGTGCTATGATAAACAATAGAGGAGATAAAGGGCAGCCTTGACACCCCCCCCAAATAAGGGAAAATAATCAGAGAGCAAACCATTAACAAAAATGGTAGCTTTAGGACCAGAATATAATAAGGATATCAAATCAATTAGTTTGGGTGGAAGCCCAATCCACTTTAACGCTTGAAACATTAAGTTCCACTCCATCCTATCAAATGCTGTCTCAGCATCTAAGGCAATAGTTGCAATAGGGTGTTTTAAAGTAGAAGCCTTGGCAAGAATATTAAAAAGAACTCAGGTATTATCGGAGGCCAAACGGCCTTTAACAAAGCCCGAATGTTCGGGCCTATAAGATCAGGTAAGATTGGGTCAATTCATAAAGCCAAGATTTTTGCAAAAGTTTTATAGTCTGTCTTAACTAGAGAAATGGGATGATAATTTTTACAAAGTGTGGGATCCTTACTATCTTTTGGGATTAAACAAATCATAGCCTCTTGAAAGGTACTATGGGACGAGCCGGTTTTGACGAAATAATTAAATAATTGCAGAAGGTTAGGTAAAAGAGATTTCACAAAGTGACTATAAAATTCAATAGTAAACCCGTCTGGACCAGGGGCTTTACCTCTGCAAAGAACAGAAATTGCATGAGATAACTCTGAGAGTGTAATATCTAAACCAAGTGAATCTAAATCAATATGTTGTGAAGAGGGAGGGGTAATAGATTGAAAGTATGTTGATAAATCTGGTTGAGATGAGTGAGTATCAGAAGAATATAAATTGACGTAAAAATTAACAAATTCCTACATAATATCTTTGTCTTTATAAATAACAATTCCAGTTGAATTTCTTAGGGATTCTATTTTAGTCCTTTCTCTCCTAATTTTCAGATAATTAGCAAGTAACTTTCCCATTTTGTTTTGGCCCCCATAATATCTTGCACTATTTTTTAAGAGGTATGAGGAAGCCGCATTCGTAGTCAATCTATTAAATGTAAATTTGGCTTCAATAAGAGAACCTAGTGATGTTTCACTATTAGAATGATACTAATCATACTCAAGTTTTTTGATTTTTTTAAGCAATTGCTCAGTGTGAGATTCTATATATTTTATCTTAGAAAAAACAAATTTGATTATAAAGCCTCTGGCTGCTGCTTTCAAGAAGTCCCAAATGGAAACAAAAAAAGTGTCAAATGTAGTATTTAAAGTAAAGAATTTGTTGGTAAAGGTTTCAAATTCAGAAGTGAATTTAGAGTCTGAAAGAAGTGTGTTATTAAAACACCATCTGCCTGCATGAGGTGAAAAGGGAATAAGGTCAATATCTGTATAAACTGGGGCATGATCTGAAATCAAAATGGAGCCTATGTCTGAATGGAGAACATTTTGGGTAAGAGATTTACTGAAGAAGAGATAATCTATCCGAGATTGTGAGTGATGTGGGTGTGAATAAAAAGTATATTCAGAGAGGTCTGTATGACATAATCTCCAAATGTCGACTAACAGTTAAAGTGTATGCAAAATTTAAATTGAGAATGCATCCTGGAATGGACAAACTTAACTGTTGTGCGTTGATCCAGTACAGGATCCAGAATTTGATTACAATCTCCACCAAATGTGACATATTCCTCATCACACAAATGTAACTTATCTGATATATTGGACCAAAATATATTGGCCCTCATTCTGACCTTGGCGGGCGGCGGAGGCCGCCCGCCAAAGTCCCGCCGTCAGGTTACCGTTCCGCGGTCGAAAGACCGCGGCGGTAATTCTGACTTTCCCGCTGGGCTGGCGGGTGGTCGCCTTCAGACCGCCAGCCAGCCCAGCGGGAAAGAGGCTTCCACGATGAAGCCGGCTCGGAATCGAGCCGGCGGAGTGGAAGCTGTGCGACGGGTGCAGTTGCACCCGTCGCGTATTTCACTGTCTGCGCAGCAGACAGTGAAATACATTTAGGGGCCCTCTTACGGGGGCCCCTGCAATGCCCATGCCAGTGGCATGGGCACTGCAGGGGCCCCCAGGGGCCCCGCGACCCCCCCTACCGCCATCCGGATCTCGGCGGTCCGACCGCCGGGATCTGGATGGCGGTAGGGGGGGTCAGAATCCCCGCGGCGGTGCAGCAAGCTGCGCCGCCGCGGAGGATTCAATGGGGCCGCGGTACACTGGCGGGACCCCGCCAGTGGTGCCGGTCCGACCGCGGCTTTACCGCCGCGGTCGGAATCCCCATTGAAGCACCGCCGGCTTGTCGGCGGTGCTCCCGCGGTCCTCCGCCCTGGCGGTCAAAGACCGCCAGGGTCAGAATGAGGGCCATTGTCTACCGAAACCGGGCCATACACATTAAAAATAGTCAGAGGTATATTATTTATCAGGAGTTTCACAATAATCCAGCGACCCTCAGAATCAGTTTCCTGGTGAACTAACGTGAGATGTAACTTTTTATGGCAAAGAATCACTACTCTGTTCTTTTTCCCCAGGGCATGAGAAGCGAACACATTACCAACCCAACATTTTTTCAATTTAATAACTTCTGTTTCAGAAAGGTGCGACTCCTGAAAGAGTGCGACATCTTAGTTTGGCTAAATGAGATAACACCCTTTGGTGCTTGATAGGATTACTTAGACCTTTGATATTCCAAGTAGTAATCCAGAATATAACAGAAAAACATTAGTAAGTACATATTGTATGTTTACAGTATCATAAAAAATTTCAAGAAAAAATAGAGAATGTAAAGAATAAAGGAGTTGATGAATAAAGGGAAAAAAGAGGAAAGGACTGAGGGAAAGGAAATAAAAAAAGGTAAGAGATAGGCTAGAAACAGAAAGTAAAAAGATACAAAATTGCAAAGATCAAAGAGACAGTACAAGTCAAACAATTGACGACTGAAAGACATACCTACAAAATACAGAAGAGAAGGGGAGGGTGGCAACACCAGAAGATGACGACGACCACCATCAAGGACCACAGAAACGAAAGGGCGGCCTCAACTTTGTAAGGAGATGTCAACATGAAAGGTGATAAACAGGAAACAAGACGTGAAGACATATACCTATAATAAAATAAAAAAGAGAATATTGAATGAAGATTATAGCAATGGAAAAAAAAAACATTAGAAACAATTGATAATCATAAGAATAAGTTGTGTCAAGCAAATCTTGAAGTATCCATCTCCTCAGCTCTATGTTGTTGTAAGAATCATTTGAGTGCGTCCGGATCTTTGAAAGTAGTTGTTTTTTCTTTATATGTCACCTTGAATAAACATGGATGAAGAAGTCCGAATCTGGCATTTATGGCTCTCAATTGAGGACGCATGTCCAAATATTTCTTGCAGCAATCAGCTGTAGCTTTGGCAACATCTTGAGAGAAGTACAGTCTATGACCGTTTCAAATTATTTGTTTTTCAGCCTTTACCACAGACAGGACTTGAAGTAAATCTGTGTATTGCAAAAAGAAAATAATGACTCTTCGAGGTTTATTAGAGATTTTCGGACCCAGCCTGTGAGCCCTCTGGATATTAAAGGAATTGGTTGACGACAACTCCAGTAGTTTTGGGAGAAAGGTTTAAAAATAGGTCGTCGGATTTGAGCCCTCTGTGTTTTCAGGAAAACCATACAGACGTAGATTGTTTCTTCAATTTCTGTTTTCAAGATCCTCAGTATGCCTTTTAAGTAGTGAAATTTCAGATTCCAGGTTTGAAATATGCGAAACTACTTGTTGAAGATTTTCTGTTTTCTGTTCCACCAGCAAAACTCGCGATTTCATGGAAGACCATTTATCATCCAAGTTCTGCAAGGTTTTTGTGATTTCTGCCTTTAAAGGCTTCAACGCATGGATTTCTTCTAAAATCATATCCACAGAGGTTGATGAGGACTTCCCTGGGTAAGGAGGATCCTTTTTAGGTCGTTTGTTCGAACCTGCTGGTAATTTGTTTGAAGAGGTCGCTTTCAGAATGGTTCCTGAGTGGGGCTCAGATTTCAGCTAGGCGGTGTCATTCATGTTATCGCCGTTAGAGTCCGAATCGGACTGAGGAGTAACTAGAGGAATGATATGAGGCTTAAGACTCCTTATTTTTCCCATAAGCTTCAATTTGAAGCAGAAAGATAGGCAAAACAAAATGTACTTGGGATATAGTAGTTAATAAAAA
The DNA here is from genome assembly GCF_031143425.1 of Pleurodeles waltl. Lineage (NCBI taxonomy): Eukaryota > Metazoa > Chordata > Amphibia > Caudata > Salamandridae > Pleurodeles > Pleurodeles waltl. Next base: position 1,063,893,495 of record NC_090447.1, read on the forward strand.
ATCAGCTTCATTTTAACAAACACTGAAGAGAAGACATCTTCAAAATGAAGGAGAAAATAAAGAAAATAATCCTTTTTTTATTTCACAGGCAAATATAGAAAAACAAATAACCAAGTGCATTTGCCGCAACTAAAAGCAAAAAGTAGGTCAAACTGGAGCAGTTCTGAGGAGAAAGCACGCTCGTCAGCATTTAAAATGGCAGACGTATCTCCATTCGTCATGAAAATCACCAGGGCCAGCCACACAGCAAAGATAAATGCTTAAAAAGTCGCTCATGCGACTCACCAATACATCTGGAGGAGACGCACTTTTGTCTCCTCCATGAAAGAAATGTCCAGTGGCATCTGAGGAATGTGAGGCCTCCTTCGCCCTCGGAGCCTCGACGCTACGCTGCCATCTCGGACGGCGCCGTAACCACGCCCAGACCAAGTCAGTCTAATAAGTACTAATCCATTGTTGGGGAGTGCTAACATTTCAAATTTTAAAGAGTTTGAGAGGGAGAGCTATCTACGAGTAATTGTTGGAAGGGGAAACCAACTCATACAAAGTCAATAAGTAGCCAACAAAAATACCAGTCAATTTACCTCTTAGCGTTTAGCTACAGGTGAGGTGAGGGTAGAGGAAATTATTCCAAAGCTCATCAAATCTCCATAATTCTAATCATTTGGATCATGAACCTGAAAAGGGAAATAGGTTGGACTTGTAGTAAAAGCAAGTGAGCTCTTTCTAGTGATTTAGTTTTACGTAAACAGCAGGATATCTGTCCCCAGGGTACATACATACCTTATATTCTAATGAATATGATGAAGAAAAGGAAGGTGATGGTAATGTAGTCTCATATCAACACCACTAGCTATATGCCACAGTTGTGTGCCAACTCACATGATCAATCATAGTATTTAAGAAGACTTTGATGGAACAGTTTGATTGGAATTCAGGCAGATGCATGCAAATATGATCTTAAGACAATACATCAGGGTCCATAAAGTTTTCATGTGACTTTGTTCCATCTGTAACATAAAATTAGAAGATCAGCTATTCGGGTATTGGCCCTGTTAGCAAATTACAGCAAAATTAAAATCCATGTATAATTGCCAGTTTTCATAAAAGTTATACATGTAGTGGGTAGTTCTCGAACATATGCAAGGAATGAACATAAACACACAATGAAATGGCTCACTGAAGCATTAGCTGCATTGTAATGTAGCATGCTACTGTCCTGTCTGCTATCATTTTCAGATCCTTTGCGATAAAGCATAGCTCTGTTTATTATAAGGACAAATGTAATTGTCACTGACCCAATCGCTGACTAAGTTGAGACTTGACTGCAGAAACAATCTATGCTATTCACAAACCTGAAGTAGCTGAGAAGTAACAGTCATTGATTTTCCCAGCTGACTGCCCTTCGCCATCTCCCTGTACAACTCTAGTGGTGAGGGCATGTATATGTCGAATAAAAGAGCTATGTGCAGACAATGCAACTAAAACCAATAGAAGCTATAATTAGTTTATACGTACCAGAAGATAATCCTGAATTTTTCCTTTTAGAGCACAATTATGTATAGGCTCTTAAAAGCCTAATATACCCATGGCCTAGAGGTCAGTGGGCATTTTGAATACCATCTACTGTTTATAAGGAGTAAAATTGTCTTACTCTTCCCCACTCATGATTAGTCTATCAATCATTGAACGTGTGCATCTCAATAGCATTTCCATCCAAAATATTTGTGTGTGTGTTCTGCTCCGCTTCAAATTAAGAGGGAAACGATGCCAAGGAATGCATCACTCCAAGTTTGAGTAATTAATTGATGAATTTATCAAGGCACTTCCCAGATATCAAATAAAAGCACACATATGAGAATCAGCATTGAAGTTGAAAGCAGTAAAACACATGTAAATGCTAAAATACTCACAGCAGTTACACAATGAAAGGCATAAAAAGTGTAGTACATCAACAATGAATATATTCAGTCAATATACAGACACACACAAACATACATATATATACATATATATATCTATCTATATATATATATATATGCATATATATATGCATATTTATATATATATATAAATATATAGATAGATAGATAGATAGATAGATAGATAGATAGATAGATAGATAGATAGATAGATAGATAGATAGATATAGATATATGTACAGTTAAGCTAGATAACTAAGAATAAAAATGCATCACTATGGGGATCGAATCCAACATCATCCTTGCCAAAGTCAAGCTGAGGAACCCTGGACAGCAGAGACAGGAGAAACTTTCCCATTAGGATTTTGGTTTGGACAGTGCGTTCACCCACAAAATGAGTTCCTTCTGCCTCAGTGCCAAGTTTCCCCATCTTATATATCTTAAACAAACCCAAGAGAAAGGGTTTGGCAACCTTCTCCCTCCCTTCAAGTAATTTATGAAATGTAAGTGCTGGCTCTACTTGGTCTGCGTCGAAAACACGCAAAGGAATGAGCCCTGCCCTGATGTGCATTCCAGAGATAAAGGAGCAGTACTTTCCCGTAATGAAAACATTCAAAACATACCCAAGCTGAGACTCTCTTATCACGTCTACTGCCCACATGTTATGTTCCTGCACAGTGCAACCCGGTGCTGGTGGGAAGAACGCAAATATGTTCTATGTGGAAAACAAGCTTGTGTGGAAAAATCCTGTGCCACCGATGTGACGGCAAGCACCTGAAGCAAAGCAAAGCACAAAATGGAGTCAGTGGTCAAGATGGAGTCAGTGGTTAAATACAGACAGCATTGCAGTATGGCGGTGTTAGAAATTGGGATGCTGGTTGACTGCGGTGTGGGCCCTGCTCAAGCGGCAGCCACAATCCTTTGCACGGTGAACCACAAAAAGATGCCAAATTAACCTGTGCTTCACCTTGAGTAGCTTGGAATAAAAGCAGTCAGGCTTAGCTTAGAGGTTATGTCTAAAGTATTTATGCAGCACCCAAACAGTACTACAGTGAGGACACAACACAAGAAAAAACCTCAAACCAATTTAGAAAAATAGAGTAAATTTTGATTTATTATTTGACATAATCATTAGAACCAAAGTTATGAATTGTTAATGTTCTTAGTAAAACTAGTGCCTAAAAGATCAAAGCACCAACCACAGACATTTAGTAGTGTGAGACCAGGTCTAAGTTGAAAAATATGGCCAACTGTGATAGAGCGCAGTTTGGATACAGGAAGTGGATTGGGTCCAGTCAGCGCTTTCTTTAGGACTAAGAAAGATTGTTGAGAAAAATTTTCTGAGAAGGTAAGCTTCAGCTGGGCAAGCCTACAGGAGGACCTGTTTTGAGTGGTGGTGATGCATTTAACAAGTAAAACTACGCTGGATCATATCCTAAAATGGTAGACACCTGACCTTGCCATCAGGACATTGGTAATGTAACGGCCGTTGGCAGAGGTTGACTGCATAGTAGGTGTACCAGTCCACGACGGACACAGCTATAAGCTAACATGTGTGATAGCTATGCATGAAAGCCAATGCCTGTGTGTATGTTTCCATTGCAGATCTCGTATGTCAGGTACATGTATTTCACATTAGGAAAAAAGCTCACTTGCCTCAGAACACTGCAGACAACAACACCTCCTCCACTTTTGCTGCTGGAATCAACATCTGGGAGCCAGGATCCCAGGCAAAGCAGTTTACAGGACCCCTAACGTCTCCGCTGTGGAATTGAAACTCCTCACCATGAAGGTCCTGTCACTGCAGAGCCAGCTGTATGAGAACCCATAGGAACAGGTTTATGTTTGAATGGGAAATGGATTTCAAAGTAACGTTTTAAAAAAAATATAGGGGCTAATTTGTCCCTTTTAATCCCTGAGTAAAGTATTGTGATTGGAGTGTAGTCAACTCAATAATTTGGCAGGGAACATAATTACATCATTTACGAATTGCATGTCCCTTACTTCCAGTGGCCAGTAGACACTTTGTACAATAAGTATAAGTGAACAACACAGCCACATGTTGAAATGATAGAATGTAATGTGGAAGAAAAAACTTTTAAGTAATGGACTTCCCAGAATTTTCATTCAAATCAAATGTATCCTATTTTCTGATGAATTAGTATCTGTATGTTTTACCCATGTAATGGTGCCACATATGGGCAAAGGTATATTCTGTGCTGCAAGTACATCTGATACAGGCCCTCAATCAGCCATACTAGTATGTCACATCCCTAGACACACTTGTTTGTAAATAACCAAGAACCCTATTCTCACTGACACACATTACAGCCCTTCCGTACTGCCCTTAGTCATTGTAGGTGTTTCAAACCATAGTATCTGGCTCTAAAACTCTTAGGGATTAAGCCACTGTAGCTGTGCATAGAGGGATATACTAATAATGTGCAAGTTGTTCAGACTTCAGTAGCTCACAATGACTTGAAGTGCTCAAAAGTAGCTCCCACTACAGGAAATGCTTCTGACCCCTAGCCCAGATGATGTTTGTAGCCTGAATTTGTAACATGAAGACATTGAAAGTATTGAGGGTATTTAACAGGTCACTACAAATTAGTATTTCCTAGGAAAATTAAAATGTTGGTAAATAATCTGTATTAACATTTTAGAAATGATTGTGAGAGATGTGATAAAATTGTGCCACAGCAATGCTGACAAACAGTAACGCACAAAACATATTTTTATTTTTTTTATTTTCCATACAGGTCACGGCTCATCAGAAGGTGGCGATATGGAAGGCCATCGCCAAGAAGGTGAGGACCCAGGGCATCTATAAGCAGCAGGATCCATTGTTGCAAATGGTGATAGGACTTACAGTGCTGGACCTGCAAATCATCCAAAGTCAAGCTCGGCCAGTCCTCCCAACGAGGGAAGCCTGTGTGCGTCACTCTGACGCCATAATGGCCTGTATACTTGTGGTGGACTTTCCAACACTTGATGGGCTGTTGAGAGCTCAGCAGCAGCATCAAGCGGGTAAGTTATGTTTTCAGTTCTTATTGCTAGTTAAGTATTTTTTGTTACAGCAATGACTTATGTCATCAACATATTGGTTGATACACTTCCAAAGCACAAGGGGATGTCTGAAAGGTGTAAGTTTTGCTCAAAGTACATGATGATGCATTTTATGTATTGATTTGTGTTAAAGGTTGCCACTATAATACTTATCACAACCCAAGGGCTATTTAGAGCAGACACATGCCTGCTCAAGAGAATAAGAGATACCAGGATTTTGTCTATGTTTTGAGGATCACCTGTACCAAACAGGCATCAATTGAGGATTTGGTAAGGTGTGATGCTCCACCACAAGTGTGAGGAAGTAGTGTTGACTCTATTACAGGTAACATGGCATATAATGCACTTATGATACAGTGGATGTTTCTGACTTCACATTGGTGAGTCTGTAAAATGATCAAACAGTATTGAACATCTGCTCCAGAATGACTAGGAACATGACTACAAAGGCAACATTCCTTTGCAAAAACATTTGATAAAAAGGTTTTCAGAGAAAGATTCAAGTCCGTTTATGTTGACAGTAGCAGAATGGCATGAAGCTTTACTCTTTCACAAATGTGCATGTAAGCTGGCCTATTTAAAAATAAAAAACATGAATTTAGTATGCATACTTCATTAATTTAAAAAGACAGAAATGTGTATACATTGGTGACAGAGTTACACGTAAACCAAACAAAATTGTTATGTCCTTTGTTAGGTTGAGATTATGTATCAGTGTTGGAGCACAGGAGTTTTTGAAAGTGTGTTTTGCAGATGGATAATCTACATGTTCCAAAGTTTTTACACTAAATATTTTTTTTTTGTTGCATGAGATCACTTATCAAAACAACCAATCTGTAGCATTCAGAGGTGTTAAATAATTCCATGAGGAATTTGAAGTGTTCAAGTGAAATGATCTAAAATGAAATGCAAGTAACAATGGTCATTTCCTAAACTGTGAGCAAATGGATCCATGATAGGTTCCCTACATGCATGGAGTAATGGTAAATTATACCTAAGTTAAATAGACTTTAAGCAGGTGAAAAGTTGAAATAAGGAAATGTTTTGTTAGATAACCTTGTGACCATTTTGATTTGCACAGATGTCATAAAAATGTTGTCTGTGTCTTTTCAGCATCTGCAGCAGCAAGCTAAGGAAATGTTGGCCATTAAGGTGGGGAAGCAGCTGGCCACTGCATGGCTGGTGGAGAAACATTAGACACCAACGGACACAGTGGAATGGAGGGTGAAGAGACTGCCATGGAGGTCACCAGCTCAACATTGTCTTCAGGTGCCTCTACAGAACACTAGTCCCTAGTCGTAGTGGACCCAACAGGACCTGTCCCATTTGCATCCTTGTCTGCCACCCAGATTCCCATACCAACCCTCCCTCTTGCCCCCTCTCAGTTGGTCAATCTTGTCCCCCTAAAAGGGCTGTGGTCTCCTTTGCCATAGGCACCTCCCCCTGACCCTGCCCCCCCCACCAGCTGGCTCAGTGAAGAGGCTACTGGCCTCTTATGCAGCATCTTAGTAAGCCAGACAGTGAATGTGAATGGCATCCAGGGGCTTAGTTGCCAAATGCAACACATGGTTGCATTCCTGGATGCCATTCATAGTTTGAGGCCTGGCATGCAGAGATCACTTGCAAAAATAGTCTCTGCTCTGACCGCAACCCCAACCCGCCCTAACTTGTGCGCCTACTCCTGTCCCTTCCTCATCCCTAAACCCACCTCCCACCCCATTCCCAAGCACACTGACTTCCTTGCACGCAACTATTCAGACAAAATCAGCTCACCCATACATAAACACATACATCCAAGAAACACAAACATACACCCATCCAACAAACACACACTATTGACACTCCACATGCAGGTAACACAACACCCACCACCACAGACACACCTACCACAACCACAGCATCCACCACCAAAGACACAACCACCACACCCACAACTACAACAACCACCACCACAAACACAACCACTACCACCACAACATGCACAACCACATACACAACCACGACAACCACAGCACCCACCACCACACCCACAGCCACCACAACAACAACATCAACCTCTACAGCTCACTCATCCAAACACATTCAGTCACACAAACCTATATGCAAGACAAAAATCCACCAGTTTCATACTCTTACAAGCACTGGAATATACTACACCTACAAAACCACACACATCTAAACATACTTACTCATGGAAAGGCACACACACCCCAACACCCACCAAATGCAAAGGCACACACTCACCTGAACACCACATACTTTCCACGACACATACACCCAAAAATCACCAAATACCCCAGACCCACATGCACCTACACAACAGACACACACACAACACCCAAGTCAGCTCCCTCTACTTCCCAAATCCCATCCTCTCCCACCTGTCTTCTCCTTTTCCTCCACCTGCCTTTTCTGAATACCCAGCTGTGACCCCAAAGAACTCCAAACTCACCCCTCCCAGGAAAGATCATTGAGGTACCTGCTCTGCCTAGTAGATGCCTCTTACTAAGGAGGTGGGCTTTGCAGTCTCAAAATGATGCAAATTCTAGGCCTGGAGCCCACTAGACCCGGAAGAAATGTGTGGGCTCCAGGCCTAGAACTTATTAACAATTAACGTATTTTTAATTTTAATTTCATGAAGAGAGATGTATCTCATTATTTTAATACATTTTCATTTATTTTGACTGAATTTGTCCTGGAATTCTGTTCTAAATTACTAGTAAGTGATTGATGGCAAGGCCATTAATGCAAATGTGTGTGACATGAACTTATTTTCATTTCTGACAGTGACAAACACAGGTTTCATTTTTGACATATTTACATAGTGCATACAATATTATTGGACATTTTTGATGGACATGTTATTTTGGTGCAAGCATTCATCATGATACTGGAAACTTACACCAAAATCTAGTGGTTAACAGAAATTGCACAAGACAAGGGGTAATGTGACCTTAATACATCTATGACATGTTTAAAGTTTAGATGTGACATTGGATGTATGATTTGTGTAAATCCACGTGTTGCATTTTGTAGAGCAATTACGATATTATATTAAAATTATGTAGTTACAATGATGTGTACTGGGTATGCATCTGATATGGTAATTTATGGAAAATGATCACATATCTGTATGGACACATTTCAAATTAGGGATTAATGTAACTCGTTGTGTTGTTGTCCACTGGCAAGAAGGCAGCAAGTACCAAATTGGTGAGTGTAAATAATATTTAGTTGTGTATTTCTTTAAGTTTTTTAAATACCACATTAAAACGCATTTGCACTGCACATCATTGTACTATTGCTTAAAAGCATTTTTAAACATGCATACGTCTAGGGCTAATGTACACAGATAATTCCAATGTTAACAGTTAAAAAGTCACTTACCTTCAGTTCCGAAGATGACAGGGTTGATTTTCATTTTGGTCCAGTATCAGCAGTAAAGGCAGGACTTGTGAGAGGGGAGGGAAAAGAAGTAAAAAGGGTATGCTTTGTGCTTTTATCCCTTCCAATTTATCACCTCAGGTGCGGAGTTTTAGCCACCAAAGTTACGTCGGTGGGAAGGCACATCTTGATTGGTCAGGCAGAAAATCTGGCTGTGGTCACGCCTCCAGCCACTTTATCCTATGGCGATGTTGATGCAGGTATAAAATCAAGGTGTTGACGGTGGTTTCCGACGGACTTTCGTCTATGGGCCTACCAGCATCTAAATAGAACAAGTGAAAGGCCTAGTCAGCTGGCAGTTTATCCAACAGAAAACCGACATTGACACTGATTTTACCAACATCTAAATGACGCCCGAGTTCAAAAGTTCAGGAAAAACATAATTAAGTGCAGGCCAGTTACAGAGAGCCAGTTAGGCCTGCTGAACTAGAGTACCTTCAATCCTGGTTGTGGAGCATTGTGGAGTCCCATGTCAAGGGTGAATCATGTAGCAGTGATTCCTAGGAGCTGCAAAGCTGCAATTGGAGATCTTACTTAGTTATTGAGGATGCTGTTGACAAGGGGTTTGCAATGTGAAGACCTAAGTTTATATGTGTTGTGCACCGGCCGGTTATGCGGAAGCTACAGGGTTTGCAATGCAAACTCCTGCATCTTTGTTGAGGCGGCCATTAATGAGAGGATTGTGATGCAAAGGCCTGTGTTGGGGATACGTCACGCATCAGTGGTTCTGAGAGGACTACAAGCTGTGATGCAAATCCTTGCCTGGTCCACACAGCAGAGGTGATGCATCAGTTCTGTTTGGATTTGAGACATGCAGCAGAGGAGATGCGTTGGTTCTGCTGGTTCCACAGATGGGCTGGCAGAGCATCTTCAAGCCCATTTCCAAGGGACCAGGACTGGTTTGGCACCACTTGAAAGGATGGGACTCATAGATGGCAGAGTCAAGGTGCTGGGTTCGAGGTTGTTGGAAGCCTGTTATGCACCCGAGGATTCTTTTCAAGTGGCCAGCCAGCTAGCCTTGGAGTCTCTTTAGGGTCCTGGGTTCAAAGATGCAGGTGCAGTCCTTTTCACCCAGCAAGAGGACAGCAGGTCAGCACAGCAGGACAACAGTCCTTCCGAGCAGCAGCCCAGCAGAGTGACATTCCTTTTAGCAGCACAGAAGTCCTTCTTCCTGGCAGAGTCCAAAGGTCCAGAATAGTACCGAAGAGTTGGGCCTAAGGATCCAAAATTTCTACCTGGTGCCAACTTTGAAGTGGAGGATGCTTCTATAGATTTCCACTCCCTGAGGTGTAAGCCATCCCCTTCCTCCCTGTCCTAGCCCCAGATTGTCTGGGGGCACACATGACTAGTGATAACTCCTTTGTGGGAGTGCTCAGGCAGAGCCTTTGTGATGTGTAAGTGTGGTAAATGACAGCTCCCCCCTCCCCCATTAACTAAGAGTGGCCCATCCTCCCCACATCTATTTTCCCTTTGTCTCTCTCTCTGGGAGCAATGCACAAAGGCAAACTGCCAGCTACACCTAGTTATCTGAAGAAGGATCAGATTTCAGGCACCAAACAGTTAGTTTCTAAAAGTGGCATTCACAGAATTGTGATTAAAAATCCAACTTTACCTTTGAGGACGACTTTTAATTATAATTCTTTAGAAACCAAACTTGGACTTGGACTCCCAATTGGACGTTACAGCTTAGCAGATGTAATAAGGTAAATCCAATGTTATGCTATGGGACATGTAGTCCTTGTAGTAGTGAATAACAAATGTAAATGCCTTTCAATACCAGGATATAAAACTGAAAAGTACATGTCCAACACTGCATCCTGCCCTCTTGGCAGTTCTTGGCCTACCTTAGGGGTGTTTTATATGTATTTAAAAGGAGGGTTTGTGCTTGACAAAAGGAGTATTTTGCCAGGTCGAAAATGGCAGTTTAAATCTGCACCCACAGGCTCCAATAGCAGGGCTGAGACATGTTTACAGGGCCACTTAAATGGGTGGCACAACCAGTGCTGCATGTCAACTAGTAGCATTTAATTTACATACCCAGGCACATGTGATAAGCCTGTTCTACCATGTTTTAAGGTGAGGGCATAAGCACTTTAGCACTGCTTAGCAGTGGTAAAATGCACAGAGTCCTAAAACGAGCAAAAACAGTGTCAGAAAAGTGGAGGTAGGCAGAGAAAAAGTTGAGGGATGACCACCCCAAGGCTGTCAGGTCTAATATGTGTCCCCCCACCTGAAAGTGGGGAGAGCTACCCAACCCCTTGGGAGCTCTCATCACTAAGGCGGAAGAATGTGGAGAGACCATCAGCATTGGCGTGGTCAGTCCCCGGGCGATGCTCCACCACAAAATCCATACCCTGTAGGGAGATGGACCACTTCAAGAGTTTAGGATGTTCACCCCTCATCTGCATGAGCCATTTGAGGGGCCGGTGGTCTGTCTGAACCCAGAAGTGAGTCCTAAACCGGTATGGTCTCAGCTTCTTCAGTGTGCTGACCACACCAAATGCTTCTATTTCAATGGCACTCCACCTCTGTTCCGGTTGTAATAGCCTTCTGCTAATAAAGGCAACTGGTTGGTCAAGGCCCTCCTCATTCAGCTGTGCTAGAACCACCCCTATGCCATGCTCTGAAGCGTCTGTCTGCACGATGAACTCCCTAGAGTAGTCTGGGGCCCTAAGCATGGGTGCTATGCACATGGCTCCCTTTAGGGAGTCAAAGGCTTTCTGAGACGCCTCTGTCCAAATGACAAACCTATGTTGCTTGTTGGAAGTTAGTTCTGTTAGGGGGGCCACGATGGTGCCATAACCCTTAACAAACCTGCGGTTGTACCCAGTAAGGCCTAAGAAGGCTCTCACCTCTGTTTGTGTTCTAGGTGGTTGCCAGGCCATGATTGTCTCAATCTTGGCTTCGAGGGGCTGCACCTTGCCACCACCCAGTAGGTGTCCCAAGTACACTACTAAACCCTGCCCGGTCTGGCACTTACTGGCCTTGATTGTCAGGCCTGCTTGTTGCAGAGCCTGGAGCACCTATTGGAGGTAGAGCAGGTGTTCCTCCCAGCTAGAACTGTAGACGGCAATGTCGTCTACTTAGGTGGTGCAGAATGCATCCTTACCAGCCAGGACCCCGTTAACCAACCGCTGGAAGGTAGCAGGGGCATTTTTCAAATGAAAGGGCATCACTCTGAAATGGTAATGCCCCTCAGGAGTTGAAAAAGCGCATCTCTCTTTGGCCCCTCAAGGCGATCTGCCAGTGCCCTGATGTGAGATCAAAAGTACTGATGAATTTGGCAGTGGCTAGCCTGTCTATGAGCTCATCAGCTCATGGGCTGGGGTGAGCATCAGTTTTAGTGACTAAATTGAGACCCAAGTAATCCACACAGAACCTAAGTTCTGGCTTGGCACCGGGTGCAGTAGCCTTTGGTTTCCAGCACCACAGGGCTGGACCAGAAACTGCTAGACTTCTCAATTACCCCTAGAGCCAACATCTTGGCAACTTCCTCCTTGATACTTCCCTTCACCCTGTCTGACAACTTGTAAAATGTATTCTTTACAGGGGGACTGTCTCCCATTTCAATATCATGGGCACACAAGTGTGTGAGTCTAGGGGTGAGGGAAAACAGGGGGGAGTACTGCTCCAGCAGCTGGCAGCAGTCCCCTTGCTGGTCCAGGGTCAGGAAGTCAGAAAGATTGACACCCTCCACTGACCGATCACCTTCGGGTCAGAGAGGAGGTCAAGGAGAGGTTCACTCTATCTTCATACCGTCATCTGTCACCAGAAGGATGTTGACTTCAGTCCTCTTAAAATGAGCCTTCAGTGTATTCACATGGAGCACCCTTAAGGGGTTCATAGGTGACTGGAGGTCCACTAAGTAAGTGACCTCCCCTTTGTGCTCCTTTATCTCCTATGGGCCAGTCCAGCGGCCCTGGAGAGCTCTAGGCTCTACTGGCTCCAACACCCATTCTTTGTCTCTAGACTAAAACTCTACCAGGGTGGTCTTCTGGTCGTATCACCGTTTCGTAACCTCTAGACTGGCCTTGAGGTTGCTCTTGGGCTTCTTTCAGAAGCGTTGCATCTGGCTCCAGAGGGCCATCATGTAGCTGACCTCATCCTGGGGAGGGTTTCTTGAAAGCTTTCTCCCACCCCTCTTTGACAATACTTAAGCGTCCCCTAACAGAGTACCCATAGAGAAGCTAAAAGTGACTGAACCCTACTCCCTTCTTCGATACCTCTTTATAAGCAAAGAGAAGGCATGGCAAGAGGACATCCCACTCCCGTCTCATGGCCACAGGAAGGACTGTGATCATGCCCTTCAAGGTTTTGTTGAATCTCTCCACAAGACCATTGGATTGAGGATGATAGGGTGCGGTAAACTTGTAGGCCATCTCACACACATCCCACATGGACTTCATGTATGCAGACATGAAGTTTGTACCTTTGTCAGACATAGTCTTCTTTGGGAATCCCACATGGGTAAAGATCCCCATCATCGTTCTGGTCACCACCAGTGCAGTCACCGTCCTCAGAGGGATTGCCTCTGGGTAGCGGATGGCATGGTCCACCAAACCCAGGCTAAACATGTTGCCTAGGGAGGTTTTGGGGTCCAATGGACTAATGATGTTGATGCCCACCCTTTCAAAGGGGGTGCCAATGATTGGGAGTGGGATCAGGGGTGCCTTGAGCCTTTTCCCTGTCTTGCCACTGGCCTGCAGGTGGGACAGGACCTACAGAATTCATTTCAGGCCTTCTGCATTCTGGGCCAATAGAAATGGGTGACAAGCCTGGCAAAGTCTTGTCTTGCCCTAAATGTCCTGCCATGGGGAATGTTATGAGCCAGGCCCAGTAGGAAGGCCCGGTAACACTGGAGGACCACCAGCACACATGCTGCCCCAGCCTCTGGTAAGTTAGGCTCACTGTAAAGGAGATCATTCTCCCAATAGATAAGGTGATGCCCAGAGGTTTCACCTGCTGCTTTGGATGAGGCCTGCTGCCTTAAGTTCACAAGAATGGGGTACTCTTTCAGTGCCTTGCAGAATTCTTCCCTGGTTGGCGCATCTTCAACTTGCCAGCCAGCAAGCTCTGGATAGGTCACTCAGGGCAGCAAAGTCCTCCCCGGTTGTCTCAGGGGCCTCCTCCTCAGGGACCCTTCTTCCAGGCTCCAGACACCCTTGACTTGAAATTTCAGGCATGGCAAGACTCAGAGCTGCTTTCAGAATACCAGAGACTCCCCTACTCAAAGGGAACTAGGGCTACTAATTGTTGGCTCTTACAATTGTCGTAGGCTATGACTTGGTGGAATGTGTTTGGTATGTCCTGCTCTGCGGATGCCATCTGACCCCTGACACTAGTCATGCTGGCTCCTGTGTCACACAGAGCCTTCACCCCTAGCCCATTAATGGTGACCCTCTGCCTATACTTGGAAATATTAGCAGGAATGTGGGCTTTTTGCACCATTTCTGCATTACCTAGGGAACTCTGTCTATTCCCCAAAATGAATTGGGACTACCCCCTCCTTGATCACTACCCTAGCCATCTCAGGTATCAGCCCACCAGTGAGGGCTGTGCCCTCTTTGGACATGTGGAGTTGCCATTACAGTGAACATACTTGGAGCACTGTGCACATTGAGATACAAACTTCCCTGTCTTATGGTCAAAGAACTCTTTTTTTTTAGGATCAGACTGGGACTGGATACCACTATTCCCTTGAGAATTATTATTTGGGCCCTTTGAGAACTCCTTATTTTTAAGTTTTTCTCCCCTCCCCCTCTTTCTTCTGTTGGGAACCCTGACCACCTTTGTGGTTGTTCCCCTAGAGATACCTTGCTGGACACTCGGGTGCTAGCCCAGAGGTCCGCCTCCTCAGCAAGCTTCCTGAGATCAGTTGGGTTACTGTCCACTAGGTGCTGGCGCATCTCTGTGAAGTAAATAGGAGCATATGTTCTCTTGGGATCAAATTGTACAAACCCATGTAATCATTTACTTTACTGCCCTGCACCCAGGCATTCAGTGCCTTACTGGAAAAATCAATAAAGTCTACCCAGGTTTGGTTGGATAGCATGTTACTGTTCCTTAATCTTTGGCAATACCTTTCAGGGATCAGTCCAAATTGTGCAAGTAAGATGGCCTTCATAGGGGTATACTTGGCCTGGTCCACAACCTCTAATGTGAGAAGTGTGTCCCTCCCATGTGTTGGCTTGTGTTTCCAAAAGCCTGCCCCCATTGTTCTTCATGAACCCCGGGAGCTCTTAGTGCAACTTCATATGCAGAAAACAACGTATTAATGTCTCATCCCCATCACATAACTTGGCGCCAATTCCTTGGGCATACAAATCTTTTTGTCTCCAGCAGGTACTGTCTCTATGCTGCCACCATCACTGCTGGGCTCAAACTGCCTAGACTTGAGCGGCAGCTCTTTTATACTCAGTTCATGAGCTTGCAATAGTTTTTTCTCTGCCAATGCCCTCACGACTTTCCTTTCCTCTGCCTCCATTTGCAATCTTGCCAACTGTAGCCTGGATTCTCTCTCCTCTTTCCTTTCCTCTGAAGTCAGGCCATTATTTGAGACACGGCTCCCTGCTTTCTCAGGGGGCACAAATTCAAGGGTGTCACCCTCCCCCACTACTGTTGGCAAATCCTCAGGAGAGCCATCCACTTGCTCTCCCAACATAACATGCTCCTGTGAACTGGCTTCTGCCCAGGCCCTCTGTGCCTTTCGGTACTCTTCCTTCCTGGAGGATCCCCGGGTAGGTACTCCCATCCCCTTGCAGAACCCTTTCAGCTGTCTGACAGTATGTGCCTTCAGCTTGGCTAGGTCAAACTCTCCAGATCCACTTGTGGACCCAGCCAGAGACATGATGTATAGGATTTAGATTAGAAAATGTCCAGCAGAGAAATTGTAGCAAAAAAGAAAAAAAATCAAATTGACCTTCAACTGTGGGTAGGTAGTGTACAAACACTGCACAAACACAATTCCTATCCTCACCGCTGATCACCTATGTTAGAAATGGGGTCTCTAGTTAGCAGAGGTATACCTTTGTCCAAGTAGGGACCACAATCCTAGTCAGGGTAAGTCACACACAATCCAAATTATCCTGTGCCCGCCCACTTGTAGCTTGGCACTGAGCAGTCAGGCTTAACTTGGAAAGCAATGTGTAAAGTATTTGTGCAACACATCATGCAGTAACACAGTGAAAACACCACAGAAATACATAACACAGGTTCAGAAAAAAAGATAATATTTATCTGAATAAAATAAGGTGAAACGACAAATATCTAATAAACACAAGTTGAAATATCACTTTTAGAATGTTTAAAAGAGTCTTAATCCTTGGAAATAAACAGTTGTCTCTTTGTTACACACAGTACCTGGTATGCGTCAAAAATAACAATGCACAGAGACTGCAGAGGAGGAGATACGTGGAAAAATAAGGTGGCGCATTGATTTCGCTGATGCAGCACTGACGAAGCGTTGTTTCTTTCCACGCTGCAAGGGATTTGCGTCATTTTTCGGTGCAGTCTTGGTTCCTCACTGCGATGCAGGTTATTTTGGTGACCAGAGACGAAGTGGGGAAAGATCCTTGACGCACTGGAAGAAGGCACTTGTGCTGCATCTAATTTTCCATTGCAAGGCAGGCGCTGGGTCGAATTTCCACTCGGGAAGTCATGCTGCATTACCCTGGTCAGCTGTGTAGTGATTTCTCAGTTGCAATGCAGGCTTTGCATCGATTTCGGCAGGCGGTACGACAATTTTCGATCTCCTGAAGAGATGAAGTCTTTTTGGCCATGATACTTCAGAAGACGGGAGGCAAGATCAATCCAAGCCCTTAGAGAGCACTTTTGGGGGGAGGCAGAGTCCTTCTCAGCAAAGTCAGAGGCCAGCAGGGCAGCAGGGCAGCAGTGCAATGGCAGGGCAGCAGTCCTTCTCAGCAAAGCAGTCCAGATAAGTCCCTTGGGCAGCCAGGCAGTTCCTCTTTACAGGGTGCAGATGTAGGTCCAGAAGTGTCTGAGTTGGTGGGGTCAGAGACCCAGTTTATATACCCAAAAATGCTTTTGAAGTGGGGGAGACTTCAAAGAGTGGTTTCGAAGTGCACAAGTTTCTCTTTCAGTGCAGTCTGGTCTGCCAGGGTCCCAGTAGGGGATTTAGCAGTCCATTGTGTGAGGACAGGCCACTGGCCTTTGAAATGGTACTGTAAGGCCCTCTACCCTTCTAGCCCAGGAAGACCCATTTGATATACAGATGAATGCAGGTGTGACTGAGTGTCTTGTGTTTGTGGTTGTCTGGTGAAATGCACAAGGGAGCTGTCAACCAGCACAGACCAGACGCTGATTGGACACAGGCTGCAAGGCACAGATGGTTTAAAGTGTAAAGAAATGCTCACTTTCTGAAAGTGGCATTTTTAAAATAGTAATATAAAATCCATCCTCACCAATAAGCAGGATTTTTCATTACCGTTCTGGCCATACTAAATATGATCTGGTTACCCCTTTCAGATCAGAATCTACCATTTAAAAAGTAAATGAGGGCAGTCCTTATGATAATCTATGAAAGGAGCAGGCATCACAGTTGTAGAAAACGAATTTGGGAGGTTTTCACTACCAGGACACGTACAACAAATATGTACATGTCCTGCCTTTTACCTAAATAGCACCCTGCCCTATGGGTTCTATGTAGGGGTGACATATGTAGAAAAAGAGGAATTTAAGGCTTGGCAAGTACTTTTAAATACAAAGTCGAAGTGGGAGTGAAACTGCACACACAGAACTTGCAATGGCAGGCCTGAGACATGGTTAAGTGGCTACTTATGTGGGTGGCACAATCAGAACTGCAGGCCCACTAGAAGCATTTAATGTACAGGCCCTGGGCACATGTAGTGCACTTTACGAGAGACTTATAAGCAAATCAAATATGCCAAATGGGGATGAACCAATGATACCATGTTTAAGGGAAAGAGCATGTGCACTCTAGCACTGGTTAGCAATGGCAAAGTGTGCAGAGCCCTAAAACTAGTAAAAACAGTGTCAGAAAAGTGGAGGGAGGAAGAGAAAAAGTTGGGGGCTGACCACCTTAAGGCTGTCAGGTCTAACATATGTCCTTTATTGTAGTAACATAGTTTAATGTACTAAACTGAAATTATTCCATGTGTCAAAGTAAGCCTTTTTTAATTGTGTAGTCTTAATAATATTTTTGCTTTGCATTTCTTGCACAAATGACATGCCAGGTAGTTTGCTGGGGAGGCTCATTCCCAGGCTCTTAAAGCAAAGAGACCCTTGCCTCTGCTCTCCCAATTAATTTGCTGGCTCGCCCACTGCTAATATTTTGTAGTCCTGCGGCACTCCGGAGCGCTTGAATGTCTCAAAGTCAATGTCCCGCTGAGATCCAGCGTTGTGAATCAATTCTCCAATTTTGGAGTTCAGGAAACACACCTTTTATTCATAATCCTTCTGACGTGCTTGCTGTTACAAGCTACAGGATGCCAACGGCATCTGCTGCTTCACCCCTTGAAGCACGCGCATCTGACTCTTTGGTAGTCAGATCACACGCCGTTAATGAAAAAAAGAGAAACAAGATCCTTCTTGTACTAACTTCGCTGTCTGGGATTCTTTTTACAAAAAAAAATGTTTTCCACTGGTGGCCACCCAATAATTAAGGCGAACAGGAGTATCAGAACACCGAGTTTATTTGCACGTACTTGGAGTCTTCTTTTGATTAGGCAGGCACCATCTGCTCCAGAATAATTCTTTTAAAATAAGACCCGTTTGTATCATCACTATGGCGGAATTTCTTGTCGTTCTTTTCTGTAAAAAGCGTTCTAGACCGCATTGCACACCTACCCTTGGAGTGTTTCCCTGCTGGTGCACACACAGTAACTGGGGCCGCGGTGCATGTGATTCACGCGTGGGAAAAAACACGTCGTCTGGGAAGTGAATGCATCCCAGAGGCTGTGCTTGCACCAGAGTAGGGAGGTCTCCTCAAAGCGCGCGTTCCGACCACGTAGTAATAAAAAAACATGAAAGCAAGTTGCTCTCCTGTTTCAGCTGCCTGTGAAGGGGCTTGCCTGTGACTATTGGCTGAAGTTCTCCAGCGATTTGCATGAGCAGGGAGGGAGTGTCTCTGCCGCTCTCACATCAGGGGCTAAATGACTGCAGGTTTAGTGTGACCGAACTGCCAAGGGAATGAGAAGAAGGCGCGCACCGGAGAAGCAAGCTGGCTTCTGAAAAACCCGGCATCACAACCTGGATATGGGGCTTCATATCGGCTTGAACACCAAACAGAGCGACCTGCAGGTGGGTGCTTTTACGATTTAAGCCAGTAGGGCTGTACCCCGACTTTCAGCGCATGTAAGCGAATAAGAGCTTGACTACAGTACGAGCTACAGAACAGGTGAAAAGTAAATCTTGATGACATAGCAAAAAGGTGCAGTTAAAATTTATAAACAGCAGAAACTATTTGAGGCGAAGCAGGACATTAATGTGAATAACAAGTCAAATGATTTCTCTGGTAACGTGAACTGACACGCTCAGTACTATGACTTTATGACTGCTCTGTCTTGGTAGGGTTTGAGAATCCTTGTGCGCGCGCTTTTAGATGTATTCACTTACATTTTTGTCTGATTATGTAAGCATAACTTGATTTACATTAAAGCCAAAGCTCTGAACATACATACAAACATCATTTAATTTTCTCTGACAACATTTTTATTTTTATTTTGGTCTTCTTTTCCCAATCGAATGAATATGTTATGACGGTAGCATGCACCACTGGACAGCAAAATAATGACCAATATCGAATAAATTACAACACGATGAAAGAAATGTGCAGTGCACTATAGGATATATATATATATATTCTACATTTAGCTATCTGTGTTGCGCTAGTTATCTGTCAGTCTTTCTGTCTATCTATCTCTGTCTGTATATCTAGCTACCTTTATATCTAGCTAGCTACGTATCTATCTTCCCGCATAATTGACTCGTGGAAAACGGAGTCTTTAGTAAAGTGCGCCTTGCTGTATAGGAAATGTGACTCTTAATGTAATGAGATGTTTGACTCTAATGGGATTTCCTTTACTTTCCACGACAGCACTTGTGTCTGTTTATGCTGTTCATCTTCAGTGCACTTTTCCACTGCTCAGCATGTTTCAGCCGAGCCACAGAACTGCTGTACACCATCAATGAAGGATTACCGGAAGGGGTGCTCATAGGCAACGTCGGAGAGGATTTACAGTTGGATTTCTTTGCTGATCCGCCGCTTTCCTTCAGCCTGGCTTCCAATGGGATCAACGAGCATTACGTGACGCTCAGTAACAACTCTGGGGAACTCTACACGTCTAGTCAGGAGCTGGACCGCGAGACACTTTGCGCAGAGAGCTCTGGCTCGCTCGACTGCCTCCTCCTACTCGACATCATCGTCTTGCCCCAGGAGTACTTTATGTTTGTGAAAGTGAAAATCATTGTCAGAGATATCAACGATAATGCACCCCACTTTCCAGTCTCACAGATAAACGTTTCCGTGCCAGAAAATGCTCAGATTAACACACGGCTGGCCATCGAACACCCAGCGCTTGACCCGGATATGGGGACTAACGCTGTCCAGACCTACCACCTGGTTGATGACTATGGAGTGTTTACTCTGGATGTAGAAGAGAATGAAAACGGAGAAAGGACACCTTACTTAATTATTATGGCCCCCCTTGACAGGGAAACCAAGAGCGAATATTTTACCAGCATCATTGCAGAGGATGGGGGGAACCCAGCCCTCATAGGAAGTGCTACTCTCCTGATTCGTATAAGCGATATCAACGACAACTGTCCCATATTCACTGAAACCCAGGTGAACTCAACCCTCTATGGGAATTCCACTAAAGGAACACATGTAGCTGCAGTGCATGCAGTTGACATTGACCTGGGCCCAAATTCTGAGATCAGTTACACATTTAGTGAAAGAGTTCCACAGCCTTCCAGGGAATTATTTCACCTTGATGAAACAAGAGGAATTATAACACTGTCCAGAAAAATAGATGGCACCACTGTCAAGCTGCATAAACTGACTATACTTGCCAATGGGCCTGGTTGCATCCCAGCGGTGATAACTGTTTCAGTAACTATCATCAAAGTCCTCTTCAGACCTCCTGAAATTGTCCCTCGATACATAGCAAATGAAGAAAAAGGGGTTGTTTACTTGAAAGAATTAGAGCCTGTGAACTCACCTGTAGCTTTTTTCACAGTAAGAGACCCAGACCAAAAGTATAAAGTAGATTGCTATTTGGAGAGTGATGGACCTTTCAGGTTATCACCTTACAAACCATACAGCAATGAATATTTGCTAGAAACCACAAAACCCTTGGATTATGAGACTGAACCGGTCTATGAAATAGCCGTCATTGCATCAAATTCAGAAGGACACCATGTAAAGACAATCATTAAGGTGCAGATTCTTGATGATAATGACAATTCTCCAGTATTTGCACAGTCAGTCGTAGAATTGTCAGTTGAAGAAAATAATAGACCCGGAGCTTTTTTGACCACATTTTTTGCAACAGATGCTGACAGTGGTGAAAGAGGCCAAGTATCTTACTATATTGGATCTGATGCACCATCCTACTTTGCTTTAGATAAAGTTACTGGCATTCTTACTGTGTCCACCATACTCGACAGGGAGGAAAGAGAGAAGTACAGATTTTCTGTTCGGGCTCGTGACGCTGGGATGCCCCCTAGAGAATCATTAGTCACAGTAGTTATTGTGGTTTTGGATAGAAATGATAACAGCCCGAGGTTTATTAACAAGGATTTTAGTTTTTTTGTACCAGAAAACTTCCCTGGTCTCGGTGAAATTGGAATAATTAGTGTCACGGATCCTGATATTGGACAAAATGGTTGGGTTGCACTGTCAATTGTTAATGGCAGCGATATTTTTGTCATCGACACTGGGAAAGGTTTACTGAGAGCGAAAGTGTCTCTGGATCGGGAGCAGCAAAGTTCTTACACTTTATGGGTGGAAGCAGTTGATGGTGGAGAACCGGCCCTTTCGTCCACTGCAAAGATAACCATCCTGCTTCTTGACGTCAATGATAACCCACCTTTGGTCCTGTTTCCCCAATCCAATATGTCATATCTCCTGGTCCTCCCATCCACCCAGCCTGGCTCACCGATCACTGAGGTTTATGCTGTTGACAAGGACACTGGAATGAATGCTGTCATTGCCTACAGCATAATAGGGAGTCGGGGGCCTAGGCCAGAGTCTTTTAGGATTGACCCCAAGACAGGTAACATCACTTTAGAAGAAAGCCTCATGCAGACAGACTATGGACTTTACCGACTACTGGTAAAAGTTAGCGACCATGGGTACCCAGAGCCTCTCCATTCAACTGTCATGGTGAACCTGTTTGTCAATGACACGGTCAGTAATGAAAGCTACATCGAAAGTTTGCTGAGAAAAGAACCAGACATAAACATCGAAGAAAAGGAACCGCAAATCGCCATAGAACCTACTCACAGAAAAGCTGAGTCGGTATCTTGTCTACCGACGCTGGTAGCCTTGTCAATAACGAGCTTGGGATTGATCATTCTAGTGACTCTTATGGGAATCTACATCTGTTCAAGGAAAGGGAAAAAGCATCACAGGGACGATCATTTTGAAGTACAGATCCCACTGAATGGGAAAATTGACTTGCAGTTATTAGAGCGGAAACCAATGGACATCTCTAATATTTGAAAACCAATCTTTGGCAAAACACTTCAAGAAACACCCATTGGCCAGTTCAGTGACAGGGGTTATATGAAGGACCACTAATTTATAACTTAAAATTATATAATGTATATAGTTCTTTACATTTTTATATTGCAAAATGATTCTTATAGAATATGTACACATTTTTTTATGAACCGGTTCGTAACAACTACTATCTCTGTATCTGGATACCATTTTCATCCCTCCATAACGAATCCGTGACTCTGCCGAGAGGGAATAAGGTAAGCAAGCTTGGGCATTCAATTGAACTTTTTAAAAGTCATGTTAGCCACAAGAGGGCGCTAGCTGCTGCCATACAAAGAACCGTTTAAATGAAAATGGAAACCAAAATAAAGAAACTATTGATTTCGTGACCAAAGCATATTTTGAATAGCATATTTTTATGCTCGTGGTTTATTTCGATGCTTTTTTCAAGTTACAGTGGGGTTAGCTTTTTATTGAACGCTTACTGTAGTTAAAGGAGGAGGAAAAGGAAGGGGAACCGAAGGAAAGCGACACCAGGGCACAGGCAAAAGACGCTGAATGTGTATACCTCAGAAAATGGAATGTTTTAAAGACATCAACAAGAAGTGCAATTTCTATTTAAGCAAGACTGAAAAGTTATATCAGGCGGCGAGACTTTGTGAGCATGCAAAAGGTTAACTACTGTGTTCAACTTGACCTGGTTGCATTTTGAATCCCTCGACATTTGCTGTTTTCCTTTTTATTTGCCAGTATTAAGGGGTCTCTTTTGTTCGTTTCCTTCCAAAATGTCACAAGTAATCTCTCTACTGACTCATGCAATTACAGCTCAGGATCAAAGATATTCATGCATGTTTGGCTAGTATACGTTTTAATATTTCTTGCGTTTGTGACCAACATACACCATGTTTTGTCATGTATCTTCTCGCTTGTATGGTGATTTTTTGCACACTACTGAATTTGCTTTCTGAACATACTAACAGATTTCAGCACAGCATTTGTACTGGAGAAAGTTTGAGTGTGTTTCTTGCTGCCCCTAGCCTCTGGCACTAGCACTTGATGGGAGGTATGTGTCTGTTTGATCAGCTTCCACCCTATGCTCCGCTTTGCTGGCTTTGCCTTGGGTCGGTTCCTGCTACCCTTGTGACAGATTGTCGTGTAGTGCATTCTCTGCAGAGCTGCAGGTTTATCAGAGATGTATCATGTTCTTCTCGTTGTGAGAGCTGGGTACACTCTTTTGTGTATGAGTGGCATATCAAGTCTATCTGTGCAAAGCGAGGTGCGTAGGTGTTACACTGAAAACAATGTATTATATTTTTCCCGAGCGCCACGTCTGTTCTGTACCAAAAGTGTTTTTATGTCTCAAAATTAAAGCTATATATTTTCATACACGGTTTCCTCTTGCTTAATGCTTTCATTTAAAAACAAAAAAACGTTATTTCTTCATTTTATCATGCCTTGCGTTTTAAGTTACCCCTCGCAATTCACCTCTGATTTTCCAAAAGTTATTTAGACAAAAACGGTGCTTTTGAGCATGTAGTAACTGGAATGTTTTATGTACATAAGTTAAAAAAAAATCGAGGTAGGAGGAGGCGTGCAGTGGCAATTTCAGGCGATGACGATCATGTCCACGACAAAAATGACAGCATGAAAGAGAAATTGCATGTTGACTTATTCAACTAAGCAGTTTTTAAAGGTTTGTCTGAGCCTTCATCTCCGACCCGACTGTTTTTGGTGAAACTGACTCTCTCCTCCTGTACTCATTATGCACGGCCATGCGTGGTGATTCAATGAAATGCGCGCACACTGCCTCTGCAGGTAACTACGGATGTACTCCTGGCCCCAAGTGAAAATTCCGGAATGCCTACTCAGCCTTTCAACCTTGCGAGGTTGCTAAAATGAGTACCGCAAGCTGGCTAATTCTAAACGTCACCTTGCACTTTCTACAAATACGAATGCTTTGTTATATGGTGGGCGTATTCAAATGAATCCTTGCATTGACGTGTGGCTGCCCTCAACCCACAGGAGGCCATGCCATTGCTTATGGGCTTTGAATTCAACCAAGAACTGTTGTTTCCTTCGAGTTCAAACCTTTACTCCTTGTATTTGCATTTGTTACGTTAAATAAGTAATACTCTTCATGTTGATCACTTCCCCTTAAATATGTATATAGTGTCAACATGTCCTGACTCAGCCTCCCTTTTTCATGAGTAGTTCTTGATTCTCAATTACATTAGTTTTTGGAGGTTTTCTTCCTTCTTCAAGCTCGAATTGGATTTGTCAGCGAATTTTTCAACTGGGGTGAATCTTTTTTTGATAGTTTGACGAATAATCCACTCAATGTATTTTGATAGGCTTTTATCTATAGCTTGAAGTGAAATACTCCTTCCCTCACTGCACCCACTTTACTAAAATGCAGATTTACATCTGTATTTTTGATATTAGTCGCATAGGCTACCCCTGTCTGGAAGCACACTCGCCATCTCATAATAACATATCTGCAATCCTGAAACATGTCGCAGACATAGCGGTAATTCTCACACTCATCTGTGCCTTCTCTCTTAAACTGAGGCGTGATGTTGACTCCCCTGCGCATTTTCATCGTGCTTCCTTTCAAATGTGAAGGGCTGAATTTTCATTTTTGATTAGTTGTGTAATCACTCTTCCCCCATATGAGGCCGTGTGGAAAATCTTTAAGAGAGAATGCAAAACTACTGTACTACATGTTTGCTCTTGCTGAAAGTATCGCCTTGCCCCATGTAAAGGGCTTTGAGTACTATGCGAGTCGCAAAATGGAATCCTCACTAGGGTGGCTCTACCTTTCATCCTTCTGAGGTCAATAAAATGGGTGCTATTCATTTGCATGATAGCTGCTGTTATTTATTAAGAGGCACATCAGGCCATTGGGCTAGTAAAATGGTCACTATTATTATCTTAAGGACATCTTTATATTTAACCAAAATAATATTTGCTTGACATACTTTAAGTAAAAGAGAGCAATCATTAAACTAACAGGGCTTCCGGTTCTCATGGACGAAGCCGGAGTCAGGCGTTCCTCAGTTTCTGGCCACACCTATTGACGAGTCGCAGGGCAGTAATCCACCTGTTTTTTTTACCTTGAACAACATTGTAGCCAGTTTTCTGTACCGTGATCAGGGGTTGCATTATTGCCTTTTCAAGTAAAAAGGGAATTAGTTCACATAAAAATAAAGACAGTACGATATGTTGGGGTATCCAATGAAGTGAAATTAGAAGAAGCTAATTCTTAAATGACAGGGGTCACACATTTTGTCACAATTACAACTCACTTGTCCACTTATCTGCACATAATGGAGTAAGAATGTAGGGATTTTTTTCTGCATCATGGAAGTTTGTAAGCTGTTTTGTGTTCTCAGTTTTCAATTACATCTCAGTTACTTTTTTTAGCATTACTTTGTTATTCTGGCAGATGTAGAATCTAATATCCCTTTACAAAAGAGTGTAAGATTATCAAAAGGTGTTCCTATAGAAAATCAAAGTCAGTTGATCTAAAGATTTATTTCGGGATGAAGATCATGTTGTTTAACATCCACTATTCCTTTAAAAATCATGCTAATATTCCATCCTCTAAGGGCCCGACTAGAAGTGGCCTATTAAATTGTGATCCCTGTGCAAACATCTACTTGTGCTGGGATCGCAATTATTAGTGGTGGCAGTTTATCACACCCGGTAATTACCAGAAACTATAGAGTTCACACCTTTCATTACATTTCGACAGGTGCAATTTAACAGGGAAAAAGTCTTGTATGTACCGGGCGTGCATTTTAATCTACTTGTTATTTCTCAAAAAGTCATGGTAAGCGATAATTATTACATCTGATAAATTCCATACACCTTGAAGCCGGATTTTAATCAGATGTGATAATTATCGCATCCGACATGGGCCTCTACTAATCAAGCCCTTTTAGACCAGCGCAGAGGTCACCAGGCAGTCAAAGGTTATGTCCGCCAGTAATTGACAAGGGCATGTCACACGAGGACCGTCAATAATAGCTAATTAGTAATGCTTAAGGAGCTCAGGAATGCTGCTTACATTCGTAGGAGGAAGGGGGAACAAGGTGCATGGCTTGTGGCCAGTTGTTAGAGTGAGAGCAGACGTGTATCATACTACGAAGGGAGAAGCATTCTCAAAGGAGTATGCGACCCCTGAGTGTACTGAACAACATTTGCTTGACGCTACCTCCAGATGTCAGAAAGGCAGATCTCATCTTAAAGCCTGTTCATAGAGTTTCAGCAATCTACAGCTTAATGCCGAAATGAAATCCATGCGTGTTTGTGCAATTAACGAGTCATTGATAGGATATAGGCACTTGCTACCACCAGTGAACATTTCAGGTGTTAATATTGTTAGGAATTTTCATAGAGAGGAAACATTTAGCTAAACCTGTG
Source organism: Pleurodeles waltl (assembly GCF_031143425.1). Classification (NCBI taxonomy): domain Eukaryota; kingdom Metazoa; phylum Chordata; class Amphibia; order Caudata; family Salamandridae; genus Pleurodeles; species Pleurodeles waltl. The sequence continues at coordinate 1,063,920,057 of NC_090447.1, forward strand.
TAGAGGGACTGGTGTCTCAACTGAGCAATGCTTCCACTCCAAAAGCCTGTGTTAATCACATGGTCACAGATTAAAATCCCAATGGCGAAAAGGCAAGGTGTCTTTCATCTACCCGAAATTGATAAATAGAGTACCACTAAATTGGGTTACAATTAACACCTGTAATTCAACACCAAGACGCCCCAAGAAATTAAGCTGCGCTCTACGAATACATGCATTATGTTATGTAACTAGACTATGGACCTGATTCATTAAGTTAAACCTACACTTAAAGTGTAGGTTTACTTTTTTTTGGTATTCACAAACAGCAAATTAATAGTAACTTTATGACTGTGGGGACTCCACAGTCGGGAGGGACAGCTCTGCACATAAAATATATATGGAGACATATATTAACATATGTCATGAGGTCATTAAATAAATTATGAATCCATTTTTAATCAAATAACTTCTGAATGCTAGCAGCAGTATCTTGGGAAGCATTTGCTTCCAAATAAAGAGCATTAATTTATATCAGACATGAAAAGAAAATAAGGCAATTAGTAATCTTTAGTTCATCCTATTATGGATTCCTTTTCCGTATTTTGTCTATGGGAAAACTCTGGGAAATGATAGCAAGAAAGGCAAAGTTGCACAATGATTCTTCATCAGGATTAGTTAGTGGTAGATAAAGTTCATGTTCAGCCTCAAAATATAAAGCAAAGTGATATTCTACATCTTCTGCCCTTCTCTTATCCTGCACTTTTGTTTTTAGTGGGCCATAATTTGCCTCATTGCCCATAACTCCTCTCATTCTGCTTTTTTATTGCACAAACCGGAAGCATCTCTTCCCTCTGTGCTCCCCCCTGCCTAGTTAAATAATTACATCTTTACACCCAGCACAGGGCAGCCTGCCTCCTGGAAAGCAAGGGGCTGCGTTCTGATTATCCATCACTTAAAGTAGCACTGAGGGTACAGCACACACATTTCCCACTGGTCAATACATTAATTGTGTATACGCAGAACCAACATGATCTTGTTCATAGTGCCAGTCTCTAAAGTACTAGAATAATTATTTTCAGAAATGTCTTTAATTACCTATCTTTTAGTTTATGTATTTGAACAATTAAGCTGTGGAATTCATGATTTAAGCATAATATTTATTAATGTGTATTTGTGAGAGCATCCTGGTCATTTATGGCGGATTGGACACGCCTTGTCTTCTCAGATTCTAGATACAAAATGGGCTCTAATTAGCTATTCCAAGAGTTGACTTTAAATCCCAGTACCATAGTGTGTACTTATTGTGGCCTGACGTACTTTTCCTCCTCATATCTAATTAGTTTGTGCTTGCAATAACTTAGCACCTTCTGCGTTGCGGCACCAAATCTATCTGATTCTACAGCGTTTCGGCAAAACTCTCCAGCTGTCCACACACAATAGTAAACATCGACGCTGTCCAGCAGTCCTGGGCAGCCCATTTAGTCCACAGGCCATTTCCTGGTGGGCTGGGGCCTTTTGGAGGCTGTTTTTTAGGGCAGGAGTGTGCTAGTGGCGCACTGCCACTTCCTCCACATTCCCCAGGTAATTACAGCAGGTGGGGAGGAGTCAGGGGGATTCAGGGCAGAGAGAGGGAGAGAGAGCGAGAGGAGTGAGAGAAAGTGAGAGGTGAGAGAGCGAAGTGAGAGAGCAAGGAGGAGGAGTTTGAACATTTTTGACAGAACCCCGGATATTTGAAGGTAAACGGTTAGTGGGATTTCTTGCCATAAATCGACTTTGTAAACTACTGACCTGCTTACCGCCGGCTATTTTCAGACATGATTGAACAGCGCTGTCCTGCATGTAGACATACGAACAATTATCAAATGGAGGCCAATGAAATAGGCACACACCTGAGTGACAAGTAAATTGAAGCAACTGAAACACGCCTCCAAAGCTTTAACCATGTTGGCAAAAAAATGTGTAGGGTCAAAGAAGGAATGTGTGTACAGAGTACGGAAAACTATTTTAGTAATCTCGCACTCTTCTGTATCCTTGTCCACGGGTACATTTAGGTCTAAGTAAGAGAACAGGACAGAGACCACCGCATATCTTCAGAGCCCTATGTTGTTCTGATGACATGAAGTGCGAGACTTTATTTTGTGCCAAATGTTCTTAAACACGTTACTTATTTTTCTTACAGTGTCGGCGACATAGTTACGTCCTTGTCGTTGCAGTTCCAGCTCACACGTTCCTAGGGCTGTGCCAATTTACCTTATCTTTGGGATATACACGGAAAAACCTCCCTTATCAGCAGTGGGAAATCTATTTGAATTAAACAGTGTAGTAAGCAATGCTAGCATATAACATGTATGTGGTAGAAGAATACAACATGTGTAAATGAAACTTGTTTACAAACGGACAGTCTGTGGAAAACTTTTAGTAAAATTATGCGTGAGACTTAAAATGACCATCTCGCCCTGAGGAAACTGACATTATACAGCAAGAGACACCTCAAGCATTTGCTCTCTTCTTAGCTAGCTATGAAAGGTCAGTTCTTGCTTAGACGCAGGAGCGGCTCCTCCGTTTGGGTGGAAGTGTCGCCCCTGCCAGCAGCGGCAGCTTTAAAACCTTTAAAAGAAAATTATAATAAACTTTGTTTATTATCATTTTCTTTTAAAGGGGCGAGGCCATGGGGGTGACGAGCAGTGAGGGGGTGACAAGCACTCCTCCTCACTGCGCATGCATGTTTGGCCGGCCATCACAGTTGCTGGGTTGGAGAGTGCCTGCACAGGCTCCCAGTCTGCTTGGAGCGCCCTGACTGGGCGCTCCCAGCCAATCATGATGCTGCTGTTCTCTCCATTTCCTTTCACTTTGCAGTTATGAGGTGCTGAAAGCTGTCAGATCATGGCTTAGTGTGTCTTAGAAATTCTGACATTTATTTCGCATTGTAAACATGTACCTGTTTTGCTTTTAGAAGAATATTTTCTATAATCAGAATTCATATTGAAAATAGGCCTTACCACTGATCCTCCTCCGATCTCCATAATAAACACACATTTGCACATGCAAAATGTTCAACCTTGCCTGATCCTCTCTCTAAACCACAGAAACTGCTGGCAAAGATGTACCATTCATAGTTTTGTAGGTACTGTTGGCAGAGCAAGTACACTAGCCTATATGCTTGAAGTAAGTTAACTTTCACCAGCCCCTTACATCTCCGAGTTCGATAGTCTTCCTCAAAGGCAGACCTGTAGAAAGAGAAGCAACGTGTGTTCATGACACCAGATAAAATGAGGATCAGTTTACCCAGATGTAAAGTCAGGGTGTTGTTGGTGCACACCAGCTGGCCAATGATAAGTCCATCCTTGGGACTATGTAGGGTTACAGGTAACGTGGGCGACTTCTTTGTGCCAGCTGAAGGTAAAGGACTGACCCAGTTATCACTAGAACCTGGCCAGAGCTGTTGAGTGTAAATGCTGGCTGAGAGATTCTTGCAGCACCAGTAGAAAGTGCAAATTATGGTGGAGGTATTCTTTATAAGGCCAGGCCCATGATATCTTTTGCAGATGCATGAAAATTGTACTTTGTTGTCCCTTGAACAACCTAGGAAGAAGTTTACTTTGCCTAGTAGTATGAAGGAAAATATCTACAATATTTCCCCTATAATGGCTCTGCACATTAATAAAGTCAGACCTAAATTAGGCTGTTCATGATTATGTTCATTTCCAAAAATAAATTTGCCATTATTCGCACTACTAAAATGGTGCTGAACCATTGTTGAAGTGGTGATGCAGAAGTCTGAACTCAGTCAAATCTTGAAATGGAGCCATTACTCGCTGGGCTAAACTGGCCCACTAGAGGGTATTGCATCAAAGCCAAAAAGGGTAAACAGTTTTGGGAAGGGCAATGCCATTGAAGACAATGTAGGTTAACCATCATTGGATGTGTGACGAGGGCTTGTAAGAAGGTGATATGGTTGAAGCAATAGAAGTGAACCACTGCTGAGGTGATATGTTAGTCTCATGCCATCTAGATCAATTAAGGTAAACTGTGCTTGGAGTGTGAGGCTGCACTACAGTGCAATTGACATTAATAGAGAAGAGGGAGATTTTATTGATGCCTGTGGAGGTGAAGTAAGGTTATAATAATACCCAATTTTGATGCTATTGAAGTAAATTGAGATGAACCATTGTTGGCTGTGTGAGGCTGCACTATGATGCTATTGAAGTCAATAGATGTGAACCATAGTTGGGAAAGTGATGGATGTATATGGAAGGTGATGTCACTCAAAGCAGCAAAGGGAAATCATTTCTTGAAGAATAATGCGTATCTCTGATCCCACTCAAGAGGAGTACCTTTTGTGGAAGTGTGATGTGTATTTGTGGGAGAGAAACTTATGTGATGTTAATGAAGCTAAACTAATGTTGAAAGTTTGATGCAGAAGTTTATTTCTGTTGAGGTCCCGGAGGTGAACCATTGTTGACAGGACAGTTCCAGCCCGGTGATGGGTAATACCATTTAAGTCAATGTGGATGAACGATTTTTTGAAGGGTGAATCCATATAAGTAACTGGAGTTGAGCCATTGCTGGGTGGTTATAGTCACAGAAATCAATTGAGGTGAACTATTTCAGGGAGAGTGATGCAGGTTTGCTAGTAGATGTTTATGGAGACTATTGCCTTGCTTTGGGGGAGGGAGTTTGCCAGTGAAACATGATTCTAGCTGTGGGGGCATGGTGACTGGTTCACCTACTTTACTCTATGTATTTAGCTCAAAATGTATCTGCTCCCAAATCTGAGTACCATTGTGTTTGTTACTAATCATACCTCTGATTTATTTTTTATTTGTTTGGAAGAGAAACCACCTTGAGCAGAAATACTGCACGCAAAAATGTTGGCTGGCCATAGCATAATAAAAGAACAGAGACTAAAAAAGGTGATTCAAATGAGGGTAATATTTGCCATAGTGTTGGACATTTAGCAGTGAATACAGGCAATATCATTACACAATAGAAGTAACTACCAGAAATGGATTGCTGGTGGAAATGCTCAGTGTTTCATTTTTTGAGATTCACCTGCTGGTGACTGTGGACTTCAACACTGAAACACTGCTATCCAGTGCTTAATGTATGTTCACCAATTCCTAAAACAGGCTTAAAACCAGATTGACACTTTTAACTATCCTAGAGTGCCCAGCAGCCTGCCCCACCAGTAGTTGGTACCAGACATAAATGCAGCACCACAAGGCACCTCTACAGAACACTTTCTGGACCTTTGGAAGATCAGAAGTGGACTGGACCTGCTGTCCGTGACCTGAGAGGAGCCCTGAAGGTACGGACCTGCTCCATCTTGTACCAAGGGCAAAGATGTGGACTCCAAGCACCAGTTTGCTCATCTCCTGTTAGGCGACATGGATGCAACAAGCTGTAAGAGGCCTTTTTTTGGAAGTACTCAACTGACAACTGGCATTAGGACTAGGACTGAACTTTGCTGTGTGCTTCTGCCTGACACCCTGGGAGTTTCTAAGTGTACTCCATTATGTTCCTGGAGACTTTACAAGTGTACTGCTGTACTTTGGGCAGTAGAATAAAGTTAGCAAACATTGAAAAACTTTTCTCTAGAACTCCAGAGTATCAGGAGTATCCAACCAGCAGTTCCGCAGCATCGGATTTAACTTCAGTTTCTTCCCTTTTAAGGCTCCAAACAGCTCAGAAAAAAACTAAGTCCCATTTGGAGTTGACACTTAAACATTTTCAGGAAGAAATCTCCAAAGTTCCAGAACTCCAGTGGGACCAGCCTGCTTCAAGTATCCAGCATTTGGTTCCACTGTGACAGCTAAAATTTGAGCAGTGACCTGCCCTGATTTCCAGATCTTCACAGGGACCAGTCCTCTTGATGTATCTGACCAATGCTCCATGGCAATGGACTTTAAATCATACCTCTATCTTGGTCCACCACTTGCAAAGACTATCAAAGGCACTTTGTGCTTTTTGATTCTATTTTCACTTAAATCTTTATAAAATCATATCACCAGTCCCCTTACTGGACTTACGTAATTTTCATTGTATTTTACCCATAAAATCATTCTCTTTATTTAAAACTTGGCTTTGCAATGTTATTGTACTTTGCCTTTTTCTACTGTGTATGCACTTCTTAAATACTTTACACATTGCCTATGCTGTAAACCTGATGGCTTTGTGTTACTTTACTGGGAACTGAGCACATGTTTATTGCAAGTTATTTGCATGAGGTCTAGCAGGTGATGGCCTTATCTTATGAAGTGGACATTTGTCCACCCCAAATAATAATCCACTTCCCTGTAAGTATCTTTGTATATACTTATAACTTAATGAGAACTGCATAATGTATTTTTTACTTCATGTCTTCTTCTAAGACGAGATGGATATTCAGCATATTTTTAAAGTCTTTGAGTGAAGGGCTTGCATGGATAGATAATGGAATTGAGTTCCAGTTTAAAAGTCCTGGCAGACAGAATCTAAACCTACACACTGCATTCATGGCGTTTGGTCTAAGCACTATGAGCATGAGTCTTCTGGTGATCAGGACTAAATCAGTCCCATTTTTATGATAAATGGTATGCATGGAAGGCAAGTTCAGTGATGTTTTTAGGAAAGCTCGTGTCAGGACTGGTGCAGAACTCAGAACATTTTGTGAACTTTACACCCTTTGCTTAGCAAGTGTTCTTGTAATTCTATGATTCACAGGGAGAATTGAATAATCAGACAGGGATTTCAAGTGGTTTCATGTTCAAGACCAGGTATACAGGCCGCCTTGCCTCTTTCTTCCAAGGCATTCTTAATTCAGCACTTGGAGTTCTATTTCCCTGTGATAAATGCAGAAGTATGATTAACAACAACCTTAGCAGAAAAACACTGCTCACTAAAGATCTAACTAGAGACCTCAGGTTGTCCCTTTTCTGGTTCATTAGCTTGCCTGGTCCTCAAAATTTGACCACAAATACTAGGATCTAAAGTGGCATGATGTATAAAGGAATCAATGGCTATATGCCTGTCCATACTGCTTGTTTTAGCTCTCACCTTAGTAAGCAGGACATCCTTCCCAGCCATGGACCCAGGGTTTATCCCTCTTCTCTGTAGAAATGAGCCTGTCTTCCTAGGAACAACATTATTCTACTCTCAACAAATAAACAGTAGGGGGCTGATTTTGATATTGATGGAAGGGGTACTCCGTCACAATGGTGACAGCTATCTTGTATGTCAAAATCTAAATCCCATAGGAAATAATGGGATTCACATTTGAGCAGATGGGATATCTGTCACCGTTGTGTCGGAGCAACCCATCCGCCAATATCTAAATCAGGCCCTGGGTCTCTTCTCTCAACTGCAACATGCTTTTTCAAATCGTGCCTCCCCCCCTTCCTGAACCACCACCACTGGCTCCTCTTCTAGTATCCCTCAGAGGCTGCAGACTTCAGAGTGAGGCAGAGGTTCCGCTAACTCATTGTTGGGCTTGTAGGTAACTTGGAGGACGCCGTCGATGCAAAAACCATAACAAAAAAACACCTTTGTGAGACCATTGTTGAGGCTTCTTTGTTTGCAAAAAACTTGTGTGAAAAATAGTTTTCATCATGCATGGCAATCGTCCTTCCTTTTTCCTGAAAATGGCTGGATTCAGCAGTTCACTTTCTAGTAGACGGAGAAAACTACCATAATGTGTGCAAATAGTAAAGCCCACAGGTGTTGTTAAGCATTAAAACACATACTGACATTGTCAAATGCCTGACAACGTTTTGTTTCTATGGTAACTGCTGGTTGAGTCTGGCTGAGTATCACAGTGATACATTGTAAGCAACACAGGTGCTACCTTGAAATCTCCAAACACAACTTTCATGGTGCCACAACAAATGTGTGATGGCAGCCGCCAGCAATAATGATAGTGTTGTATTACGCAAACAGCGCATCAGATTGAAAAGTAGTTGGAATAGTCAACCCAGTCTTACATCGCAGAAGTGCTAGAAATGCACCCAGCTCTATGTAAGATGGAGGCTTTATAACAAAATGAATGTTGAGCAAGCTCACCATTAAAGATCAGCTGGAGAATGCTCCTGGCTTCGACAGAGTTAAGGTAAATAATTGCTCCTTGTTAGTAATAAACAATGCGCTAATACTTTATTGGTATGACTGTAGATTTGAAAATTGCAAACATTGAGATGCAAATAATATTTTAAATATTTTTTCTTGAATTCATGATACACTATCTGATGACGAATAATATCACCTCTATCGATATCATTTTTGCATTTTACTGTGTAATCGTTTTCAGGTTTGCTCAGTGTCAGATCCTCCAATATATATCTGCGTCCCTGTATCTCTCATACTTCAACAAGCGTTGCCTTTTTCTTCTACAGTGTTACCTGTGAGAACTGGCTACATTATTTGGTCAGGTGCAGACAAGTATTAAGAGGCATCCTCTCTGGTCGCATCAAATTGTCTTTTCATCTCAGTTTGTGCAACGATGAGGAAGTAATATTTTTAACATGATGCTGCTTCCACATAGTGCCTTTCTCTCGCTGCCAGGTCTGTCCTCTACCAATAGTTAGTCATCATAGGCCTAATATTTATTTACGTATCTTAATTATTCAGCTGCTAGTAAATACTCTGAGAAGCTGTACCTCCTTCTCAGCAGTCTAAAGCATCTTCAGTTGTGCATGGAGTGTATGCCATCATTGCCCTGCTACCTGCGCTAAGAGTTTTGTTCAGATTGGTTTTGCTTACAATGTATGCCAATCATCATCACAGAAAGAATGAAGAAATTAACGAATACGTTACATTTATAGAGTGTTGTTAATTTGTGCTAAGCAGCACACTGGGAATAATAAACAGCAGGAGTATGAGAATGCCCAGCTGCTGGTAGTTGGAAAAGATGTTTTGCAGTAGTGGATTACTTTGCTTCATTGTGACTCTAACTAATGCCCAGACAAACAGACTCTGTAGCATTCTGTCCCAGCACACAGACTCTGTTCTGTGGTAGACTGTCCCAGCACACCAACTCTTTAGTATTGTACCCAAGCACACAGACTGTAGTATTCTGCCCCAGCACACAGACCCTGTAATATTCTGTCCCAGCACACACTCTGTAGTATTCTGTCCCAGCACACAGACTCTGTAGCATTCTGTCCCAGCACACCAACTCTTTAGTATTGTACCCAAGCACACAGACTGTAGTATTCCGCCCCAGCACACAGACCCTGTAATATTCTGTCCCAGCACACACTCTGTAGTATTCTGTCCCAGCACACAGACTCTGTAGCATTCTATCCCATCACACCAAGTCTTTAGTATTCTACCGCAGCACACAGACTGTAGTATTCTGCCCCAGCACACAGACCCTGTAATATTCTGTCCCAGCACACACTCTGTAGTATTCTGTCCCAGTACACAGACTGTGTAGTAGACTGTCCCAGGACACCAACTCTTTAGTATTGTTCCCCAGCAGACAGTCTCCTTAGTATTCTGCCCCAGCACAGACACTCTGTAGTATTCTGCCCCAGCACACAGACCCTGTAATATTCTGCCCCAGCACACACTCTGTAGTATTCTGTCCCAGCACACAGACTCTGTGGTAGACTGTCCCAGAACACCAACTCTTTAGTATTGTTCCCCAGCACACAGACTGTGTAATTCTGCCCCAGCACACAGACTCTGTAATATTCTGCCCCTGCACACACTCTGTAGTATACTGCCCCAACTAACAGACTCTGTATTATTCTGCACCAGAACACACTCTGTAGTATTCTGCCCCAGCACACAGACTCTGTAATATTCTTCCACCGCACACACTCTGTAGTTTACTGCCCCAGCAAACAGACTCCGTATTATTCTGCCCCAGCACACAGTCTGTAGTATTCTGTCCCACCACACAGACCCTGTAATATCCTGCCCCAGCACACACTCTGTAGTATTCTGTCCCACCACACAGACTCTGTGGTAGACTGTCCCAGAACACCAACTATTTAGTATTGTTCCCCAGCACACAGACTGTAGTATTCTGCCCCAGCACACAGACTCTGTAATATTCTGCCACTGCACACACTCTGTACTATACTGCCCCAACAAACAGACTCTGTATTATTCTGCACCAGCAAACACTCTGTATTATTCTGTCCCACCACATAGACCCTGTAATATTCATCCTCAGTGCAAGGACTCTGTAGTATTTTGCCCCAGCAGAAAGACTCCTTAGTATTCTGCCCCAGCACAGACACTCTGTAGTATTCTGTCCCAGCACACAGACTCTGTTGTAGACTGTCCCAGCACACCAACTCTTTAGTATTGTTCCCCATCACACAGACTGTAGTATTCTGCCTCAGCACACAGACTCTGTAATATTCTGCCCCAGCACACACTGTGTAGTATTCTGCCCCACACACAGACTCTGTAATATTCTGCCCGAGTACACACTCTGAAGTATTCTGTCCCAGCACACAGACTCTGTATTATTCTACCCCAGCGCAAGGACTCTGTTGTATTCTGCCCCAGCAGACAGTCTCCTTAGTATTCTACCCCAGCACAGACACTCTGTAGTATTCTGTCCCAGCACGCAGACTGTAGTAGAGTGTCCCAGTAAATAGACTCTATACAACAATCTCAGGGCCAAGTTAGAACTCTTCCTCTTCTGCCCAAAGTCTTTGTTAACCACTGAGTAAGCATAGTCCATGGTAAGGACAGTCCCTGTTTGGGCAGAGCAGTGAGGACAAGGGAATAATGGGAACTTATTTGAGGCAAAACAATTGGGAGGAATATGGGAGTTACTTTATCCAAGGCAATGAATGTGAATTTTGATTGTACTAATATTCCACAACAAGTGGCAGTTGTGAGCCTCAATTTCTTTTTCTTCTGGTGCAACATTTTAGAACTTGTGCCATCATATTTACAGGTGTATACAAACACTGCAGAAAACTAGATACATTACCTACTTCAGTACGCACGTCTTTACTGCCACAAATAATCATGATGCTACTTCTGCGCAATCAAGAATGATGTGAGAGTTTTCAATACTCAAGAAAATTTAGCACTTTGGCTGCTAGAACATTCCCTATATATTTTGCTAGCAATGTGTTTAACGTTTGCAGCAGGCAGGCGACACAAAGGTGGTATTTTAAGGATGTACTTGATGTCGAGGAATTGCACAAAACATCACGCTGGTGTTCTGTTGGCTGACATAATGAGAGCTGTGCCTACTTACCTATTGTGCTTCGAAAGTGTTTGTTCATACACGATGTGTTCAAGCAGGCAGCATAAATACGTGTCGTGGAACAAGGACTCAACATCTAATTGCAGTCAGATGATAGTGAAAGTAATTCCCCGAAGGGCAATATGTTTTAGTTTCATTAACCTTGGTTTATATTGGGGCATTTAATACAACATAAATTACAATTTAGGAATAAACATTCAGATGGATAATACTTAATTTTGTGAACAAATCTGCTCTGCCCCACTTTAAAGTATTGACTGTCGTACTAAGTATAAATTGCTTACGCATGCCCTCTCCAAAATTAGCATGCTCACTATGTGTAGCAAAATCTCATTTTTGCTCTCTGGTTAGTGAGTGACTTAATCACTTGGTACCAACTGCTTTCCATTTGCCATCATTGATTTATCTGTACTTGCCTGTTTTTCGTTTTTTTTCCCTTGCAAAATGTGTGCTCCATGCTCTTGAGCCAATCGATTAGAGGCCTTTCATCAGTCTCTTATAGGTAAGTTTGCCCTAAGCCTTAGTTAAGCCTGCTAAAACCCACGTGCATTAGGCTGATAGGAGGCTGATATTACTTGGTGACAATTTGTCGTGGCTCCCTGAAGAGAAAGGCAGATTCCTATATTTTCTTTCTTAGAGTCACCCAGCCTCAGACTGGCCCCTATCCACTCTTTTCAGAATCACTCTCAGGCCCCCTGAATCAATTCAAAGTAAAATTAACTAAACCGAAAAATAATTTTCATACTGTGTTAGATACTTGAAACTCTAAACTTAAAACATAGAATTTACGTAGGAGAAAGCAAATGGAAGAAATATATTTTTCTGGCCAGGACTCCTTGTCAGTTTCATTGATACCAAAGAACATAAAAGAAAATCCACTCCATCAATATATTTTACTTATATCCTTACTCAGAGCCTAAGTAGCTCATCTGACATAATCTAAACTGATCGAAAAGTGAAAATATACCTCAAATGTACCTCCGAAACAAATTTCATCATTCTCAGTAAATGTCTGAGCTATTTCAGATAAACGTACCGAGCAACATCAAAATCAAAGCAAATGTTCCATACCATATGGATCATTTCTCTCCTAGCAACAGCAAATCTACTTCTTTTGCATTTCCAGGGGTCATTGATTCCATAAAATAATTGCCTTTTTTCAATGACCTTCCCTCTTTTTGACATCTCCTCACATTTTTCCTTGTGTATCACTCAAAACCATGTTCTCAGACCTCAAATAAATTGTCACCTCTTCTATTTCTAATAGAGATCACTGAAACAGGTAGTGAAAACAGCCTCAGTCCCAACCCTGGAGGATTTTACATGTTATCTCGTTTTTTTTTTAATCCTGCCAAGAGTGCCACTGCATGAAAATTGAGAGGTGGACTCTCTTAGACAGTTTAAATTGATTTTTGTTCTTTTTCTTTTCACGCACCAACATATTAGACACTTGACTCCACACTGTTAGGACACCCTCATACTGGCCACCACCATCATCATATGGCAAAAACAAAAAATCTCTACCAAAGGGAGAGTGCAGTGCTGGTCCTATGAGGAGCAGCCCGATGATGAAGAATGACATCCCTGTAGGGTGTGTGAGGGTATCATGAGATAATCTATATTATCCTCCTGGTTTGGGGCTGAGGCAGTTTTCTCCAGCTGTTTCAGTGGCCTCTATTAGAAACAGTACTTTCTTTTGTATTAAATTGATGTTCTAGGAGCACAAGCACTGGAATCGTTATTGGTTCTGAATTCCTGTTCTTCTTTTTTGAGTTATACACTTCCTCCATTTCCACAGGAAATATTCCACATACCAATCAATATGGATAATAATGTTCCTAATAAAAATAAAAAAAATACAGTTTTAATTGGGTAATTCCTGGCATTCCTGGGACACTCCGATTCCTGCAAATATTTTGGAAGTCCTTGCACTTTGATGGCTTTGCTTTCTCACTCGGTGCTTTTCAATATAAAATGATTCTGTGAAATAGGCATTTGGTGCCCTGTTTAAACATAGTGGTGGCTCTTCTGGTTATGGCATGAAGATTGATTTTATGGGATAAACTGATCATATATACATTGACTTTGTAGCCCTGATAAAGTCTACAAGTTTATAATAGTTAGAGACCATTGTTGCAGACGAATCACGTGTTGGCTATGTATGTTGCTCTTGTGATGAACATATTATGAAGACTGTGAACGTGCAGAGAAACCTAAGATATTACCTCAGATCAGATAGTAGGTTTCACGCATCAGGCCGATTGGATCGAACCAACATTGCATAGAGGGGATATCAATTGTGTGATGTCATAATCATCACAACAATATAAAATCCATACAATCTACAATCTCATAGTACTTCAATACCTACACCAGTTTTAGTAAAAGGTTAACAATTTTATTTGCCTATATTATCAACACTAATGTCATAAGAATAATTTTCAAGCACAAATGATACATCTAGAGAGTCAACAAAGACTGATTAGATCACCTCAAGTATCTGAGTTTAATCAAAGCAAATAAGCAAATTCAATGATTATAACACAAGAACATAGCACCAAAATCTGTGCTAAAGTAATCAAATACATCATAACAAATGATAAAACATCAATAACAATTCATGAGCATGTGAAACTTTTTTTCCCCTCTCTAACCACTAATTAACATCAACATGTTGGGCTTAATGTAAATGTTTTAGTAACACAAATTTAGAAAATATCTAACTCGGGTTATGTAAAAAATCATTAGCCACAGTTGATTCAATGAGTTGGAGCTGGTACCTGGAAAATAAAAACACATAACAAGTACAATTCATGAATTACTCAATGCACTACAAAATCAGCAAGCTTGTCTGCTTCATCAGAGGGACACCCTCATCAATCAGCATCGGAATACAGGATACAGGATGGGACAGGGTAATGGTAAGACTCTCTGACTCTCAGTAGGACTGACTCTCAGAAAAGAAAGAATGACAGTGACTGTCTGAACTGAACTGAACCAAACTCAACTAAACTGCTTCCTCAAGAAGTGGTTAACAAACATTAAATTAAACTGACGAATGAAAATGATTGGACAAAACAGAAGGTGAGCAAAGTATGACCAATTAGAATAAAAACAGATATCTAGGAATTACACATTTAAACATCATTCATATTTTCTACACTAATACATTTGTATCCTAGACTTCCTTCTCTTCCATCTCATCTGTGGATCCTTTGTTTCCCCCTCACCAAGAACTCGTGCTCAGGATATGTGATTTAACATTGTTTCATTAATTTCCACCCTCGAGGGAAACACACACGTTAGTAACATTTCTCTAATAATGCGAATGTTAAGACTTCAAACAACAATTGAAACATGTAATTAATTACATCATATAACAACCTTGTACGTGCTCATGCTTTAGTCCTGTAGATGTCACTGTTAACACATTTATTGGTTAAGAAATCTACTAGAGAAAATATGTGCAGAGTAAATAAAAATAATTCTATTCATGCTAAGTTATCACAGGCCTACATACGATGGTGGCCATTTCATAAAACACTCATTTTCATTATCACACTGATTAATCAATAGTTAAACCACACATTAATCTATAAAATGAATACATCATCAAATCTAGATTTGTATCACTAAAATCTCTGCTTCCACAAGACCATATGAAACATTGCATCAAGCAGTAACAAAAAACAAACATTTGATGTAAGAACAATATCAATATTCGTCTAAGATAACCAGTGGAGTGCTTGAAATTATCTTAGTTACTTTGGCAGATTTCCAACTCATGAAGAAGTGGTGGCTCTCCTGTATTTTGAGCACCTGAGTCACTTTACAAGGACATGAATCTTAACACTGATAGTGTGCACCCTGTATCCCCAGCCACCCATCTCTCTTGTCTCCAAATATTTTGGAGGTATTTGTGAAAGATCAATTGGAACCTTAAGACTCCAAACACCAGTGGTCGCAGTCTAAAATATGGTGGAACATGACAAAGGGGTTGCCAAAAGCTGAGGGCGCTGTGGCAATAGTGTTGCTGAAAAAAAGAAAACATCTTTCTTTCTGTTTTTCTAAAGGATTGAAAATGTGTTTCTGCATTAGTGACAGGAAGACCAGATCCTCGGGGCCTGCGCATGTTCCCAACATGTCCACCACTAGACAGCTCCAAAACTCCAATAGATATACCACAGAGCCTGAGAGAGTCCAAGTGGGGAAAAGGGGATTAGGTAGGGAACAGCTGGGAAGGAGACCTGTAGGAAGCAAGAGGTTAAACAACACAATGTCAAGATATAATCACATTGACTTTCAATAGACTATGGTTTCTAAGAATTCCTATACTGTAATCATGGATAACTTAGGACATGACTATAACTAGGCCTCAAGAAATCTAGGTACCTGGAAAAATCAAGAATGGGTTAATACAATGTTTAATTTGAGCTTTTCAGGAAATATCATTTACTGTCTAGAATACAATAACCTTCTTCAAAATAATTTCAGGATAAACATTGCATTTTGACAGGAGGACAAAGACTATCTAAACATTCCATGAAAAAACAACAGGAAATGTACTAGGAGCTTAATTAGCACAAAGAATGCCGCACTTTGAATGAAGCGTTTCGAGAAAACCAAAAGCTCAGGATAAATGTGTGCACCTCAACAAACACTGCACACCAAATTATTCAATGCCATGAAAAGATCGCATGCACAGCCGATCTCAAAATCAAGAGTTTACTGCCAGAAAAGAATCGCGCACCTTGCTGCCGATGCAAAATTTCACAATGCTAAAGTCATGAAATGATCGCGCACTCTGCCAGTCTGAATGTCAAGAGTTTTTATGTCAGGAAATGAAATGCGCACCATGCCGATTCGAAATACACAATGCAAATATCATGACATGATCGCGCACACTGTTGCTGATCTGAACGTCAAAGTTAAATGATAGGAAATGAATCGCGCACCTTGCCGATTCAAAATACACAATGCAAATATCATGAAATGATCGGGCACACTGTTGCCGATCTGAATGTCAAAGTTAAATGCCAGGAAATGAATCGTGCACCTTGCCGATTCAAATTACACAATGCAAATATCATGAAATGATCGCGCACCCTGTTGCTGATCTGAATGTCAAGAATCATATCCCAGAATTGAATCTCGCACCTTGCCGATCCAAACAAGAATATGTAAATGTCATAAAAACACAATCACGCACACAAGGAGTTTCACAACTAGGCCCAAAAACTTGAATGTCTTTGAAAATGGGGATCAGGGGCCCAGCCCAACCTCTGCCTTACCGCCCTGCTAAAGGATCGTCAATATAATGAGGGCAGGCCTGGAAATATCATTGTAGGCCTCCGGAGCTCAGGAAGTTGTTGCTTCTCTGCACTGGGACCTCTCAATAGTGAGCACGTGGAGCTGGGCTGACTCCCTTATATAGAGTCAAGCCCAGCCCACAAACCACACCCAGTCATGGGGCAGGGAAAGCTTCTAGAAGGTCCTAGAAAGGGACCACACCCTGACACACTCGGTAAGCCTGCAGCAATACCTTGCAAATGAACAGTTATTACAAACATCATTAATAATGGTTTTCAAGGTTAAATTCTGCAATGCAAAAGGTTAACAAACTGCATATAAACATAATGCATGAATTATGCCTTTGCATAAAGACTGGGTTTTTGCATTTTAGTCGCCCATAGAGCGCGCACTGTCCTGATGTTGACAATTAACATTAAGGCAGGACATCCTGTCAACACCCATAAATACACATTTACCCCCCAACACCTTGGGGAATATGTCTCTGCTCAATGTTCTCATTCTATCTGATCTTTGTAAATCTGATTATCCCATCTATTATCTTAACCCCTTGTATTTGCCCTCCCTTCCATGCAGCCTTCTCTGCCGCATATCCTTCCATTCAGTATTTTGCACTTTACAATCTTTATGTCCCCTTTAAGTCACTCTTTATTCTCTGAAGTGACCAGTCCCTCAGATCTGGCTCTCCTTTGCTGTCTTTATCGTTCCGGTGTCTCTGCTTTCCAGCAGTCTGTTTGTTATCATGCAGTCTATCTTCCCAGTATATGTATTATCAAAATGAAGTATCTGTTTCCTGCTTGAAACCTTGTTGTATTAATGTATTTAACTTGTGAAATTCCCAGATTCCAGGGTATTTCTTTTTGTAAGGAAAGGGGTAATCTTAGCTCTGTTCTGTGAAAATTAAATCAAGCTGTAGTGGAAAAGGGATCTGACAGTTTGGAAAGTAAGTCTTGTCACGATTTCTGAATTTTCCACCTTAATGCAAGCATAGCTAGAATAATGAGATGAGAATGTTAGCTTACATTTTCTCAGAAGAATCATATTGTTCTCTTTAGAGGACAAATCCAAGAAACACCTGTTGCCAGTTGTGGTGCTTAATATGTTTCTACCATTATCATCTACATCCCTCTACAGGACCATTTGCTATGATATTTTAGTTTGATAGACACAAATATGGTCTGTGTTGAGAACATTAATCTGTATTTCTATAGGATGTTGGGTAAATCTTGATATCTTGAGTTTTGTATTTTTTCTTTAGGCATGATAGTGATAAGCTATGAGGACTGTTGCCTTCAGGATTAAAGTCATACCTTCTTACATCAATTCAGCTATGTGGGTTCCAACCAACTTCCTGCCCTCCTTAATATGGATAACATATGAGTAGAAATATTTCTGACCATTATCACGGTGGCTGCCTGAAACATTAACCCATGAATTTGGAGAGCACATGCAACCCTGTCAGAAATCACTAGTTTCTCATCAATTAGGAAAATCCAGCCTTGGTTCTGACACACTACTTTGAATATGTTGGTACTATTTCAGGACAGATATTAGAGCTGTTTGTGTACAGGAGGACAGACCAAGATCTGAGCCTACCTAAACTCCCTGCAGTTGCTTTGTGAGCTTTCAGCATTTGGCATAATTACATTTTTAGGTATACTAAGTGAGGCATAACATTAGACCCTTTGACACACACAGGCCTGAGTTCAGTGACAGCAGATAATTCAAAGGTCCACTTTACACTTGAGGATTAGCTAGATCCCTCTAACCACTCCAAATAATATAATCAGCTTTCCTACCTTTTCTTTGTAATTACTAGAAATGTCAGGATAGGTAAGTATGGTCGGTAGTCTGGAGGCATGCTCCTCGTTGCCAAAAATCATGCATTGATTTGGTTTTCTGCAAGAACTGATGTGCTCTTCTCCAGAAACTAGCTGTAATGCCTCAACATTTCATCTCACCACTTTCTCACCAGCCCCCTTCCTTTGGCTTCTTTCTCTTGAGACTTTGCAGAAGCTCTTTACCAATGCTGTTGACCATCCACTCCCTGGCCCTAAATCCATTTGTGGGGTTCAATTAATTCTTGTGTCTTTAAATGGGTTTCTTCATTTTACTTGTGAACTCTTTAAATCTTTACTTCATGAGTAAGAATGAAAGTATATTGCATAGATATAGAAAAATACCAATTACAGTCATGAAACAATACAATCAGCGTAAATGCTAGAAAGATACAAAATAACAACCATGAATAAAAAAAAACATAATTATCCAAAATGACAGCATGCGCCATCTGCAAACTTCATAAAATCCCCAATAAATTGCATATCATTAGTGAAGAAACAGTGTCTGATTGCTTCATGAATTGTTCTACTGTTTACTTTCATAAGTGTAGGTTTCAAGTATTATTTCGTCATGGATAGTAAAGGTAGACACAAACACACAATATATGCTAAAGATTTTTCCTTATAGCCACAAAGATGACACTATCCTCATGGAAATCAGTTTGTATTCCACAATTCTTCAAATTGGGCGATTGGTATATAAAGAAGAAAGGAACTTCAAGTACTTAACCTTACAAGCTGGATTTATGGTACAGGAGAGATATCCCTGAGCTGTATTCAGGTAGGTATCAGAGGTGTAATCTGAATGTGAATTCTACATCAATATGTTTCCCACTGCATTTATCGATATATAAATACATTCAAAGAAAAGCACCCCTAAAAAACAGCACTTTAACATACTCAGCAATCCAGTAAAATGTCTCATTTGACTGGACCATGCACAACAAACAGAAGAGGACAGAGAAAGGATTTGTGGAGGAGGGGGAGATATAGGAAAATAGGGGTTTCAGGCCATTGGATTAAACATCCAAGGTCAAGTGTACCCCAATATTTTAATTGCATTTACATTTAAAAGTTAAATCGAATGTAAATATTGCCCCTTGGGTTACACACATAACCCAATCAACAATTTAACCATTTTAACACCCGTGTTGAAAGAGGTACCACTTCACACAAATCAGCATGGAAGTGCTAACTGAGGAATGTGTACACTGTGCTTTTATAGCCACAGGTGTCATATACAATGAAATAGATGAATCAGTGGTACTTTCAGTGGTTGTTTTTTCCCCTAGAACATACATGATAATATTTGAAAATCTATTATTTCTAAATGACTGGCACCAGCCTTCTCTACCAGCCACTGTCACTCCTGTATCTAGATGCAATTCAGTTATGCAGTGTGCATTACAAAAATGGGTAAATAAACAAACAAGCATAAATGTGTTGCTTTTGATTGAAAACTAACATTTGTTACAGTCTGCATTGAAGAAACATAGCAAAGATAAACACCATAGCACACGACAACAATACAACAAAATGAAAAATATAACAAATATAACAAACCACACCAAAATAACCATACTAAAATCCAGTACAAAAGCATTCAAACAGTACAAAGACAACATTTCCTCAATATAACCAAAGAACAACAAAAGTACACAATACAAATATAACACAATGCACAAATTGAAAAAAGTCAACTAAAATGTTCAGAAACCAACCAATACACCACCAGCAATACAGTGTACATTAAAATGCAACACATAACAATATATCTAAACAAAAGCACCAGCGTTCCCAGTATCGGAACCAGCGTCGATACTGGGAACGCCGCGGGATGACTTGACCGTAGCGTGTTCTCCCACTGCAGATATTATTCATTATTAAATAGATACGAGTTGAAACTACTTTGGGAAATATTAACGACGTTGGACTGTTGTATGCTTTTAAAGACATCGCAGAATTGGTGTGAAGATTATTTCCTACTTAATGCTTACTTGAGTTAAGCCCTGATGAAGTCCTTAAGAGAACATTTTCTCATAGGATGAAACACGTGTTGGCTGTGGTTGCTACAAGAATATTGGCTGTGATTGCTACATAATCTTTGTTTTCAAGGACGGCTTTTTTGTTGTGCTGAACTGCATACTGTACAATTAAATGGACTCGATTTCTACAAGAAACTATTGTCATTGTTCAATGAAGATTGGATACATCACTATGGATTCATGAGTGCCCTGACATTTTTTATTTTTTTTTACAATGGGAACACAACATACTAGAACACATAATAACAAAACAATCAGAACAATAACAGCACAAAAGACAATATTACATCAGCAGCAAAACAACAATCCAACAATGCAATACTATAAAGCTGCATTATAATACAATCCAGCAACACATAACAACAACAAAAAAATAAAAAAAACAAAGCAGCTACACAAAACAGAAATGGCAAAAAGTTAAAACACACCTCATGAACTCAACATCAAGCGGACACCAAAAAACTTAGCAAACTTTTGTTTGGTATATGAACGTCATATTGTTTTAATATACTTTGTTGTTGTGTTGTGTCAATAAATTGTTATGCTATAGCATGTTTACTATGGTATTGTGGGCGCTCTTTTATGTTTGTATGTTGAATTGCTATGCTGTATTGATGCACTAAATTACATTTTTCTTATGTTTTGTTGTGCTTTTGGATTGTTCACTGAGTTTGTTACTATGTTGTGCTTTTGCTGTTGCCCTGTTGTCTGTTATGTTTTTTGGGTCGATATTGAAATATACTATTTTGATGCTAGTGTTGGATGCTGTGTCATTGACCTCAGCTGCATTTGGTCAGCAACAATAAGCATAAATAATTTTGTAAGCTCCAATTCCCTCAACAAACCTTATAACACAGTGAGAAAAGGGGTTTGCACCTAACTATGCACTACTCATACCAAAGATATGTACAGTATTGGCATCAATCAAAAATGCATTGTTTTTTGTCCCCAACTCTTTCCCAAGCAAAGTATCCAAATGAATTTCTCCAACTAGAGGAGGAACAACAGGTGTGAAAGAGGATGGGCTGTTGCCATGACTTAGATTCAAAGTTCTAAAGCCAAGCACACAAGCCAAAATCAGGTTTACAATTCACCCTTTTGACAACCTATTTAATAAATTATTATCAGAAAGGCAATTAATGTATTGTATTCTATTTCATTGCAGCTTTTGTACATTTTGTATCCCTGCTGAGGCTATGAAGCATTCCAACTCTTGCTGTTTTCTTCCTTTACCAAAACATTAACACATATGAAAAGAATTGGGAAAGTAGTCCATACGTGCGCTACATGTTGTATATCTTATGTCCGTATCAAATAGAAAGTCTACATATAACATAGATCAGGTCAAATAGACATATGTTCTGGATATTTTCTTTAGTCCTGATCAAAGCCTGGAACATTTAGGCCCTGATTCATACTTTTTTTGCACTACATTAGTGTCATTTTTTTATGCAAAAGCAGCGCAAACGTACAAAATTTAATTGTATTTTGTAAGATTGCAAAGCTTTTGCGTAAACAAATGACGCTAATGTGCTGCAAAAAAACTATTAATCAGGGCCTTAAAGGCCACAAAAAAGGCTAAAACAATTTGACACAGATGAAGGGTAAGGACATTACATCCTGCAACACCCAACACGTTGTTTTTATCTCTATCACGGCATCTACTATTAAAGGAACAAGGTTTTTTTTTTTTACTTCGATTGAGACCAGAGTGGGATATCTTGCCCCCTGAAATATGGTTGAGCCAATCCTGGTTTTTGGGACCCATGAGAAGACTCAATGATGAAATATGCCACTAATAGAGTGTGTGAGGGTCTTTTAAAACAACTAAGATAATTGTCCAGGGGTTGTATTCCATTAGTGCGTAAAGGTTGTATGATATCATTTTGTTTTATAAGCATTCCAATATCCATTGATTGCTTAGCTCTCTTTAAGATTGTATGCCTGGGGGTGCAAGAAGTAGTATGCCTATGGTCAATATTTTTGTTTAGGTGTGTGATGTTCAAGATATGCTTGAATTATGGTGCAGCATGTGTCACAGTGCTTAAGCAGGTTATGTTATGAAGCATGTCAGAATAGATGCAGCTATGATTTTTAACTTATCACTTTGTATAGTTCATGTTCAATATCTTGTGATTATAATCATGGAAAGAGACAAGGGCACATTTACTATTTTTCACACAAAGCAACATAGCACAGAAACGTGCTATGTTGTGTTTTGTGAATGGGGAGGAGCAGAATCACTCCATATTCACAAACATATGGATCATTTCTGCTCCTTCCCTTGATAGTGAAAGGGTGCCTGCAGAATGGAAATTATTGTTTTTGTGCAGAAAGGGACGCCTTCCTGCACAAAAACAATCCTTAGAAGCATATTCCTCTTTCTATGTGTACTGCAAAATGCATATCCTCAGAAGTGGTTGGTGCAGAGAAGACTCTCAGGACCTAAAGTTGAGGTCCTCAATATTGCGGGGTAGGAAGGAAACTGACAGTTTCACTTGAATCAGGATTTGAAGGCACGCAGTAATATTGCAGACTCGAGTGGCAATTATGAGTTTGTATAGTGATTCAAAAAGAGAGTTTTCCTGTTGTATTTCTTTATGTACTCATAAATGCAATTCACTCATGTATTAGCATAGATCTAGATTTACTCCAGTCCTGCCTCGTATGTGTAGAGTTCTCTTGCATGGAATTCCACACACATAATCTGCTGTTTTTGACATTAATGTTGGAGTGGCAAGAAGGAGCTGCTGGAAAACAGGAAACATGTACTACAAAGTAGGAGGAAAATAGCAAAAATCAAGGGGAAGCACACAGAGGAATTTGAAAGTACAACAGCACATCTACAAAAGGATAATTTAGTTGCAATTCACTAAAACTACACCAACGTGTGCTCCAGTAGACCTAAATCTAAACCATCCATGCCTTGGAGCAAGTTACACACCACAAGAGCCCATTCAGAGGTACAACTAAAATAAATGAATAAAATAGAAAAACCCTAATGAACTGAAATTTTCCACACCCAAGTCTTTGTTTAAACCATGCACCGTACCAGGCCGCGTGCAGGTACCGCAGCATCATCACACCTAAGGCAATAGATGCAGGGAAAGCACCATTAGCACAAAGACCAATACACACAAAAAATGGAAATAAAGAAAAAAAATGTTTTTATAATTTTAGAAAGCAGGGACATCCATATGAATAAGATTATAGAACTATCTCAAAATCTATTAAATAACAGAAAGAACATAATAATAAATGGTAAGTTAAGTTTAACTATTGCTTGCACATTGTGAAAGAGAACTTTTTAAAGATGCACAAATTAAATGTATGTATAATTTTAATGAATAAGAAAAAGCAGGACTCATCTCACAACTAACCATACTGTAGATATGTTCAAAGACACATCATACCTCTGTAACACATTAAGGCCCTCATTACGACTTTGGTGGTCTTTTTGTATGACTGCTGTCATCACAGGTAACAGAATAATGACAGTGCTGGCAGTCCAAAGACTGCCATATTATGACTCACCATCTGATTTCTGCCCATTTAATGGTGGAAATTCAACACCGTCGGCTTGACCGACGCCAGGTGAGAGGCGGTTCCACCGCCAGCACCGCTACGCCAAAATGACTCCGTCTGCCATATCATGAGACGTAATATGGCACGGCAGTTCCTGCACTGTGGTGCAGCACTGGCAGTTGAAATACCGACACCCACCCTTTCCTGGACGACCACCTCGCCCAGATAGGTAGGTGGACCATCTGAAAGGGGGGGAGAGTAGATGGGGTGTTATGTGTATGGTGTGTATGTGTAGTGGTATGGGTGTGCATGAGTTTGTGTGTGTATATATGTGTGTGTGGAGAGTGTGTGTGTCTGAATGGAAGCAATGGGTAGGGGGATGTGTCGGGGTCGAGTGGGTAGGTGTGTGTATTGGGATGCATGCAAGTAGGGGTGTTTGTATCGGTGCGTGTGAGCAGGCGTATGTCATGAAGTGTGTTTATGAGTGGGGGTGCGTGTATGAAGATGTGTTGATAAGTGGGGGTGTGTGTATGAAGGTGTGTTGATGAGTAGGGGTACGTGTCTGTTTGCAAAGGAGAGGGGGTGTCTGGATGTATGCATGCTTTTGGGGGGGGTGTCTGCAAGTGTGGGGGTTGTCTGCAAGTATGGGTGTGTGTGTCTGCAAGTGTGTGGATGGTTGAGGGTGTGTTTCCAGGTGTGTGGATGGGTGGAGGGTGTTTGCAGGTGTGTGGACATGTGGGGATGCATGTACCGGTGACAGGAATGGGGATTCCTGTCACCGGGTGCATTTCCGCCACGGTTTCCGTGGTAGGGTAACAGCCGCGAAAGCCAGGCAGTTTGCCGAGTCGTAATACCACAGGTGGTCTTACAGCTGCCGCTGGGCAGGAGATGCTCACCTCTGGCCCTGCGTTCTGAAAGCCCTAGTGGTACTGGTGGCTTTAGCCAAACCACCAGACTTATAATGCTGCGGTGTTTACAGCCAGGCCCGCGGCATTAAGACATCCACCATATGTGTGGCGGTCCTAAGACTGCCACACTCGTAATGAGGGCCTTTGTGTCCTAAAGAGAGGCACGCACATGCACACACACACGCAGGGAAGAGGGCGAGTCACAGATGTTTGTTCTATTTATGTTCTCCCAGTGGTAGTGTTTGTCAGGTGTGTATTCATTTCCTTGGGTGATGTGTTTCATTATTCTGTTTAGTTTGTTCTTCTACATAGTGTAGGTGCAAATCTACATTTGTCACATTTTTGCCAAACAAGCATGTAAAGCTACTAGTAGTAATTTTGCTGCTATATTTTGAGTTGAGTATGGTACCACCCAGTCTTTTAATGGGTTTGTGATATGTACTTCTACTACTAGGCATAAATGTTCACCCTTATTGCAGACTTTAATCTAGTTGGAGATTCAAGTTCAGGCACTGAGGTAAATAGCAGTAAATCTATATGCATGAAGATCACCGCCCATGGATTTACCACTGGGCCCTCAATGTTTACCCCTAAATGCCTGCCACCAGTATAAATCTGAAAACATGTCCTGTAAAATTGGCAAGATTTTGAGAATTGTAAACATAACTAAGTATACAAGCACCACTTTCCATTGTAATTCTTTGGATTAAAACCTGTACCTGTAGTACCATATTCCTTAATTACCATAATCTGCAGTGTCATCAATTTTAGGTGTAGTATTACCGCATCGGGATAAATGAGGATCTCATAGTTAGGGCTTCAGTGTTGGGACATCACATTAAAAAATAATTACTTTATATTAATGTTCTCATTAGAAACCTCCGAAGTAATACATTGTGTATTAAAATGCAGTCTAAGGGCTGGATAAACTGCCATGAAGGGTGATGGCTGCAGTTTTTCACAGTGCTGTTTGCCTGAAGTGCCTTTCTAATTATTCTTTGTGTCTGACTCTATAATTAATCACATAATTTGAAAATTAGCTATCTTGTTCTGACATTCGTGAGTTAGCATAAGCCTTTATGTTAAGTGCCATATGCATAGTTCATATATTATAATTTGTATTTGATGTTTAATGATTCACACACATTTCCTTCTGTGAAATGCATCCATAGGTATGTTGAAGGAGTATTAGAGTGTTATTTGTTTTTTGCTTTTCCTTTACAAATCAATTATAAAGTAGACAGTGTTAGACCGGTGAGCCTTTGCGTAGTTTTCTCCCACACATTTTGCCTTCCCCCTCCATTTTTGCTGATCTCATTTTTGCTAGCCTAAGGTCTCTGCGTACTTTACCACTGCTAACCTGTACTAAAGTGCATGTGCTCCCTCCTCAAAACATGGTAACATTGGCTCATCCTCAATTGGCATATTTGATTTACTTACACATTCTTAGTAAAGCAGTACTACATGTACCCTGCCACTCTGTGGACTCCTGCTTTGTTGTGCTGCCCTGCTGCCTGCTGCCCTCCTGCCTCGGTAAGAAGAACTGGACCTGCATCTCTTGAACCCAGAACTCCTGAGTGACTCTGACAGGCTGGCCTCCTGACTTGAACCTCAGAGACAGAAGGCTCCAACAACCTTGCACCTGCAACTGGAATCTGCCATCTGTGAGTACACCCTGCCAGATAGTGTTAGTCCATTCCATTCCGCGGCACAAACCCAAGCAGAACCGACATATCTCTGTACTGCATAGATCAGAACTGTATCAAACACCCTTATTGAATTGCAGCCAGATGCTGCATTAGAACTGGTTCTGCATGACACATCCTCGCTGCAGGCCCTCGCATCTCTTATAGATTGCGGCCTCAATGACAATGCCGGACTCTGCATTGAAGCTCCTTGGAACTGATGTATCGCTACAACTGCCAAGAGCATCCCTGACTCTGATTTCGAATCGCAGGCGCTCGCCAACAGTATCTTCGATGTTCCAGCAACAGGACCTCGCACCACAGCCTTGCCACATCTTGAAATCAATGCATTGCTTTGGCTGAGCGAAGCCTCTTCGATGCAGATCCACACAAAGTGGGCCTAACTAGGTCCCTGTATTTGGCTCATCCTCCATCACAGTCGGTCTGAACTTGTGACTTTGTCCAAGTCCAGGGCCACTGGATATCCTTTTGAGGCTATTTTTTACTAAAATGATTACAATTGAATATGTTTGGTTCTTATAATTGGATGGTTGTTGTTCTAGGCTTGTTTTATTGATTAAAATATTAATAAAAATGATTTATTATGTATCTAAAACTTTGTTAGCTTTTTTTGTGGTGTGTTTCATTGTGTTACTGTTTGCCGTCTACTCTGCACATTGCCTCTGAGTTAAGCCTGACTGCCCAGTGCCAAGCTACCCATGGGTTTAGCACACATTAATTTAGGGTTTGCTTGTGACCTCACCTTGAGGCGAATTGTGGTTGCTGCTTGAAAAGGGTTTTGCCTCCTCAACCAATAACTCAATTTCTTACAAATAGTTGCTTTCATTTCTTTTTTAAAATAAATATTCATAATGTGATAGGTTGCAGGTTTAATGTAGGATAAATGCAGTGATTGTTACCATCAAACATTATAATCTCGACTGTGTTCCATGATATTTTCCTACTTCTTGCTCTTTCTTATTGCAATCTTCATTCTTAAAAGGTAAGTCTGCTTCATTGACAGAATCTACACCCTGTGTCATTTCACCATATTGAATATCCATATAAATTCCTTATTCTTCCTTAGCCTGGGCCATAAAAGACTATTTGCTTAACTGTAACTGGATTTGAGGATCAGAGCAGAGCAAATGGTTATGACTTAATTCCCAGTAACAACCAGAAAAGTGTTTCTGCTGGTATTTAATGTTCTACCTTGCACGGCACCCATATTGGCCAACAGGAGCCTACTAGGAGCTGTAATTTAAAGGCAAGGGAGGTGGATGGCAGGAGTAGGAGGCTGGATAAAATGAATCAGCCCGATTTGCAGAATAACCATAATGGGTTCTTTAGCTTCCCCCAAAAAGAGCCCTGGAGAGTAGATAGACTGCACCAAGGTTCCCAGATGTGGAGGAGGAGGTAAGTTCCTTGCATCCCGAATATGAGAAATTCCAGGATTACCACCCAGCAAGGTGAAGAGATCTTTTTGGTAAATGTCCCAAAGTTGCCTGTAGGATTTAAAGAGAATAATTAATCCCTTATTAATAAAGTCATCCACTGGGTCTGGAAAGTTCATAATTGCCTTTTTCTAATCAGGGAGGACATTGTCCCAGTGAGTCACTACATTGGTCGTCACAATAGTCTCAATAACATTGGCATATGATTTGTTAATAATGAAATAAATGAGGGTCTAATTGCCTTAGAGCATAGAGTACCAATGTACGATGTAATTATCATCCGCATCAAGAACAACCTGCCTTTAGCAGTGTACCTTTGCAGGAATGGGCTGTAGCCGGTGTTGGCATGTCAGTTACTTCAAATGTAAATTGACTCTCTGACACAGCATAACCCCTTTGATCCTGAGCTGATGCGTCCTGTGGTGGAACAGGCAGCTGACACCCTTAGCACTCTTTCATCAAGCAACAACTCAAGGATTGCCACTGCACATACCTTACCCCTCATAGGAGACAGTAAAGATACATGTAAATCAGTAAAGGTAATGTAATGGAATGTGGCTGGTTTACAGGCCAAGATGTGTGATCCTGATTGGGGTGTGTTTACTGATGCCCACCAAATTATCCTCTTGCAGGAAACTTGAGCCACATAGCCGGTCTACTGGCCAGGGTTCCCTACATTTTATGTTAATGCCCGTCCAACAAGAGCAGGGAGAATTTCAGAGGCTTTACTTATCTGGATATAAAACACCTTTTACTATAGAGTCCAAGCAATAGAAACAGGCTCTAGGGATATACTAGGCATTCAGATTGTAAATAGTGGCCCTTGCCCAGTGAAAAATATTGTGGTGTTGAATATTCACGTACGGTCAGTGTGTGTTATTGCATAGTCCCAACAATGCATACCATATGATCCTTGGTTGAGAATATGCATTGGCATTCATGACCTGTGTTAATTGCGGGGGATTGTAATACCAAATCTGAACCATTTGCCCCATTCTCATCCTCAATGGTAGAGGAAGATGCTGAGCAGGGTATACCAGAACTCTCCTCGATCCCGGCCATCCGGTGGTCAAAGGGTAACACTTCAGATGTTTTATCTTTGTTTAAATGATAGTTTATAAGCAGCAAACTGCTTCACAAATTCGGACCATTGCCCCCAACCGACCTTTAATAAGTGATCATATTTAAACTACATAGATTTCGTTTTGCTAGATATTAGGCTTTGGGCACTTATGGCTGACATGGTGGTTGTTCAAAGGGCAGACAGTGATCACAATGTTTTGGTCATTGATTTTTGTTCAAGGGCTTTGGTGGGCCTCTGACAGAGATTTCTGACCAATTTGATATGCCCTTAAACTGTACCAACAATCATATTTTGAGGTCAGCATCTATATAGTGAATTAGTGAGGAAGTTTGGTTCTTTTCAGCTAAGTGTGACATCTGAAGGTAATGTTTCTACAATCATCAAACAGCATGAACGATTGTTTGGTACTCTAGAACTCCTATATATGAAACAACTAGGGAAACTGCAAGCAAAGACCTGCTCCTAATATTGGTTTTCACCCGTATGTAGACTAACTTGATAAAAGCTGTTAATGTCAACACTAAAGAGGAAGTCACCAGTGCCAGGAAGGTGAACAAGACTTATTTGCTAAAGGCAAAAAACAATGAGAGGAGTCACAGTGGATGCAGATGCTGGAAGTCCTGTGGAAACATGATTTTGAAAAATTCTGGAAGATAGTTTTGGTAGGCAATGGGCTTGGTAATTTAGTTTCTGATGTTTTTGTCCCTGTTGAATGCTGGGTAGAAAAGTTCAAGACCTTGTAGAGTGCATATGAAAATAGTCGGGTACATGCTGCTGTAAAAAAGGAGGCTATTCTGACTCCCCCTACATTGGGACTCCCAGCAATGTTTACTCTGGAGGAAACAAGATCTGCTCTCTTATATACAAAAAAGAGAAAGCCCCTGGCCCGGATTGTATACCTGCTGATCTATTTCAATATATTAACCAATGCAGTCTCCCAGGCAGAAGAAATTCCAGATAAGTGGCAAAGTGCACTTATTTATCGTATTCACAAAAAGGGGGGCAGAGATATCCCTGCTAACTATAGACCAATTAGTTTAATTGACAGCTCCCAGAAGATTTTCTGTCACCAAGTCTTATTCTGGATCCAGGAGTGGATGACTGATAATAATGTCTTCTCTTACTGTCAGGTGGGGTTTCGGGAAAAGATGGGGACATTGGACCAAATATTTCAGTTTATGACAATTTGATGGAAATATGTCACAATTAAGAAAGAACATCTATATGTGGCATTTATGGACATGAGGGCCACATTTGATTTAGCACCACAACATATTCTCTGGGTGGTGTTTGACAGGTTGGGGATGCCTTTTGACCTGTTGAATTTGTTAATTAGACTTCACACAGATATATACGTCCAGGTGAGCTGGAATGACCAAGGCAACTTAATCCTTTGATTCCCATCAAGCGGGGGTGTGGCAGGGTTGCATGCTGACTCCCAGCCTCATTTTGTTATTTATGAATGGAGTGGTGGATGATTTGTCCACCTGCCAGTACAATGCAACCAAGATAGCAGGTGATAGTACATCGGTCCTGCTTTTTTGCAAATGACATCCTGCTAATATTGTGTGGGATTACATAATTTGCTTGATCAGTTTGTTGACTTCAGTAAACAAAGAGGACTTGAAATCAATGGAGGGAAATCCAAAATGATGGTCATTAACCCACATCGCTCTTTCAGAAACACCTTGACTGTTGATGGCTTTGACTACTTGGGTGTTGGGTTGACAGAAAAGCTTACCTGGGATCTTCAGTTACAGAGAAGCAATGCCCTCTTGTCCCACAGAGCAGCAATGACCGCTAGAAACCAAAGACTGTCAATTAATAGAGCTGTGTCCCCTGCACATGAGATGTACCAGGCGGTGGCCTTGGGCTGTGTCCTGTATGGGGCAGAACTATGGGGCTTTGCTGATTTAGCTTGGCCCACCATTACAGGAAAAGATTCATTAGGGCTTTAGTAAATGTTCCATCAGGTACTCCTTTAGTAACATTAAGGTGGGATCTAAATATGAAAAGCATTGAATGAGTTGCCTGCCTCAAAGTGTTGACCTATTAGGCTAGGATATGGACAACACTAGAGCGGAGGACCTATAAACTAGCATTTCAAGAGTTCATTTCTTTAGATAGTAATTGTATTACCCCCCTGATTGTGTTTGGCAATAACTCTATGCAGAAATATGAAGCTACCTAGTGTGTGGGATGATCCCAGCGTAATGGACAGGAGCACTGTTAAAAGAATTAAGTCCCTATATTGGGAAAATGTGTTGGAAACAACATGGCTTGAAATAAAGCGTGAGGGGTTGCAGACAAGTTCCTGGCCAATAAACCCTGCCCTCATTTTGAAGTCAATTCAGACAGGGTGGTTCCAGCTGAGGCAAAGTCACTGTACATTTAGGCATGTTGCCACTGAAATGTTTTACTGCCAAATGGGTCCCTCGGGAACCAGGGCAGCTGAGTTGTCCCTGCTGTTCTAGTTCTCCTGAGTCCAATGTGCATTTCCTTTTGTCTTGCCAAAAGTATAAAGTACAGCGTGCTAGATGGATTCTCCCCCTCTGTCATAATTTGGGGGTTAGGCAGTGTCCGGTAGCCTAACGTATACTGAGAACTGATACAGCTGACCCCATAGAGTTTGCTTTGACAAAATAGCTTATTTGGGCCTAGCTCCTCTGTTCAGAGGTGTTGAAGGCTGTATCATGTGACAGGCCACTGAATTGCTAATAAGAAATAATTCATGGCCTACCTTGCCCAATTGACTACCTGATGTTAATGGTAGCAGTCTAGGTGACTGTCACATAGTGATATATGATATGGCCTATGTCCTGCACTATGCATTTTAGTATGTGGAATCAGATTTTATCCTCTTGTTTTTATGTATGTGTTTTAATATATCACTATTGTATTTTATTGTGTGACTTGTAGTTAATGTGGTTTGCCACTATCTGAGTTGTTTTGTATGATAATGTTTGCACTTTCATGGTCATAACAACCAAAATAAAGAATACAAAAGAGAGACTATTTGCCCATGAAACATCCTGCTGAGCCTCTGATGCTTGGATGGCATGCCTTGGGTCCTGGTGGTGTTTATATTTGCTTTCACGTTTGTGCTTTTGTATTTTCCATGTTTAAATAGGTTAATATTTGTGTGCATAATACATGATTCATATCTCTCCATATGGTTTGGGAATGATTATGACGAGTCCTAGGCATTCAGCTGAAGATTCTAGAAGTTTGTACGTGGTGTTATTGATGTTCAGGAATTCATCTTCTGCTGTCGCTGCAGGTCATGGGTGCCACGCTGTATAAAGAAAAGGTAATGCTTCAATCTCTCCTCCCTGTTATTTCAGAGGCCCTGGGGAACCCACCCTCGGGGACTAAATTAATGTTTGTGAGGAGGGGGGCACAGAGCCCTCCTTACCTAGCCACAAAGGACTTGGGTCCCCCCCAGAGCTGAAATTTAACAAAATAGGGAGAGGGTGCTTGCACCCCTGAGCCATTAAGGACCCTGGAAAGCCCACCTTTGGGGCTGATTACTTTAAGGGAGAGAGGCTATGCCTGCTCCCAGAGCCATTAATGGCTCCAGGAACCCCATCACCCAGGGATGTCTCATTAGATATGTAAGGGGAGCCCACCCCTCAGACATAACAGTTTCAATGCCTGCATCGGCATGGGCAGGGAAACCTGTGTTTGCTCTAACTTGACAGGAACATATTTTAAATGTTTGCCAAGTGAGAGCAAACACCTAGTCTACTTCCAATGGGCAAAGCTGTCAAAATGCTCCCACCTGCTGGTGTGCAGACGTTTGATCGGTTTCCCTTCACACACTGATGCAGGCAGGTAGACAGATCAAATATTGCTTCCGCATGGAGAGAGCAGCATTAGGAGCTGCTGCCTCTTGGTGGGAGCAATGCTGGCTCTTGCTGTGCAAAGGGAGCTGGCTGGGGCCATAAGGGCCTTGACGATTTCTCTGTGGCCCCAAATATCTATATGGTGATTGCCGCATGTGGGCTTCAATACACCCACCGTTAACAGTACAGGGTGGAGTGGAATGAGGTCCATGGGGCCTTACAAGGCTTGGGTCGGGGACCACACTGCTCCCCTCCTTTTTAAATAAATATACTCCCTGGGGATGGAGGCCCAAGGGTCTAAAGAGTCTTGGGGGAGGGGACTGTGCAGCCCCATTCCATTTAATAAAAAGGCCCTGATAGAATGAGTCCCCAGGGCCTGAAGAGGCTTTGAAGGGGGGGGGACACAAGGTCCCCGTCCTCTTTTAAAAGACATGTATGGCACTGGGGGATAGAAGCCCCAGTGACAGAATAGTTTCAGATAGATGGGTCATGCGGCCCACCTACCCTTTAAAAAAAGGCCCTGAGGGTAGGGTACCCAGGGCCAGGTCCTGTGGCCAACCATTCACCAGGCACAGCTGAAGACGGTGTGCAGCATGGGGTTTGCTGCATGCAAGGTGTTGACCACAAGGCCTGGTCACAGGTCCTGGACCAAAGGCCCTGCATAGTGTCGGTTTGGCTGTCTTTTTTTACTGCAAAAGGCTAATGTCTGTGCACAGCATAGGGTTGGCTGCATGTGGAGGGTTGGCCACAAGGAAGGCTATGGAGCCAAACCACACTGAAAGCCGTGTGTTGCGGGGTGTTTGGATTCGCATATGGTAATTAAATAATACCTTACATTAAAAAACCCATAGAAATTCACAGAAAAATAACAAATGGTGAAGTAACATTATACTTAGGTGAATGTGTTAGTGACAGCATTAATTGTTAGAAATTGGTTTACTGGTTAACTGGGCCATGAGCCCTGGTCAAGCAGGAACCACAACTCTTGTCAGGGTAAGTGTCAGGCAAACCATAAATGCCCTCAGGCAAACCCTGTGCTCACCCTCTGGTGGCTTGGCACATAGAGGTAAGGCTTATATTAGAGGCAGTGTGTAAAGCATTTGTTCAACACTACAGACAGTAAAACAGTGAAAACAGCACACAGAAAGATTACACACCAGGTTAAACAATAGAGCTACATTTAATAAATAATATAAAACCACAGTAAGAAAAATCCAATAAGTAGAACTGGAGTTATGGATTTTTAAAGAATAAATTGCAATATAGCACCAACAAGCATAAAGCCCCTACAGTGGCTACCTGGTCACTCTAGACTGAGTGAAAATCAAAAGTTCAAGCTGACCGTGATGGAGCACAGGTCAGATACAGTCCCAAATTAGTCCTGCTGAAGCTTTACCTTCTCAAGTTTTGTGCCTAGAGTCCTGTTCACGTGAAGACGTTCACCGGGAACAAGGACAGCGTCACTGGTGAGGGTCAGCGGGGCATGAAGAGGAGGCTGGGCACCATTGGTAAGCAGGCTGGAGCCTTGCGGTGGTGATCCATGCCAGCAGGTGATGCTTTCTCTGTGAAGAGATGAACTTGTGTCAGCTTGCGCTGAGTTTCTGTGTGAACGGCGAGGTTCTGGTGCAACTGGGCTCCTTCACCATCACAAATAGCCCTAAAGCTTGAATTAAAGTGCTTTAGAGCCATGTCAAGGGCCTAGGACCTGACAAGGTACCTGTTGGGGGTCAGAAAACCACTGAAGATGGGTCCAGAAGCTGCAGGTAGTCTGCTATGCCCCTGAGGCTTAGATCAGTAGACAGCAGATTAGCCCTTTGAGTCACTCTGGTGTCCTGGGTTCAAGTTGGAGGTAGCAGGTCCAGTTCTTCCTTCCAAGGCAAGAGGGTAGCAGGTTGGCACAGCAAGGCAGCAGCTTCTTCGTAGTAGCAGCCCAACAGAGTGGCATTCTTGTCAGCAGTCATCACAGCAGTCCATCTTCCTCACAGAGTATCCACAGGTCCAGGAGTGTAGTTTATGGGTAGTGTCTGAGGTCTCTCTGGTTCTGGAAGGTGAAAGAAGCTTCCAGACAGTGTCGTTTAAGTGCATGGGATCCCCTACCTCCCTTGCCCTGGTTCCTAGCTGGCAGAAGTGACAATGCAGGGGTGGAGACAGTACACAGCTTATTCAGGTGTAATTGAGGCTGGATCCAGGACCTTTCTCCCCTCCTGCCAGTGATGGCCCATCTATTCACACCTAAGCTCCCATTATGTGTAGCTGTCTAAGAGGAATACACAAAGCACAACTTCCAAATACACCCAGTCATGTGACCAGAGATAGGCTGCAGACACCAAAGTGCTAAGACAAGAAAATGCCAACTTTTGTTAGGGTGCATTTTTAGAAATGCAATTTAAACTCCAATTTCACCATACGTTAGGATTTTAAATTGTGGTTACAGAGACACCAAACATGAAGTGGTCACCTCTTCCCATTTGGAAGCTTCACTCATAAGATGTAATAAGACAAATACAATGTTATTCCGTTGGAGAAATAGGCCTCACAGTTTTGAAAAAAATAATTTAAGATTTTTTCACTACCAGGGCATGTAAAACCTAACAGTACATGTCCTACCTTTCAGATACACTGCACCCTGCCATTTAGGCTGTCAAGGGCATACCATAGGCATGGGATATGTGTTTAAAAAGGAAAGGTTTGGACCTGGCAACAAGTTTTTCAGGTAAAAAAGACAGTATAATCTGCCCACATAGGCTCTGCAATGGCATACTGGAGGCATTTTTAAAGGGTTTCTGAAGTGGGTGGCACAATCAGTGTTGCAGACCCACTGGTGGTATTTAATTTTACAGGCCGTGGGCACATGTAGTGCAATTTACTTGGCTCTTATAGGTAAATTCAATATGCCAATTGTGAATATTACAATATTACCATGTGTTAAAGAGTGAGCACAGGCACTTTAGAACTGGTTAGCAGTGGTAAAGGGCTCAGTGTCCTAAGGCCAATCAAAAAAGAGGTCCAGGAAAATGGAGAAGGAGAAGCAAAATGTGGGGGGAAAGACCACACTAAGACTGAAAGGTTTAACAGTTTTGAATAAAAAAATAAAACAGAGAAATGTACCAGTTATAGTTAATAGGCTAACTATAACTTGCTTCCCCATCATGCACTGCTTTGACCACACATATGACATCACTCATGGCATGTTCCATGACATCACTTACGACACTTATAACATCACTGATGACATCCTAAATTACATCATGGATTACATCACTGATCCAAGCTTCTTTTGAACACATTGCTCTATAAACTGGTAAACCATTAGAGCTATGAAAGTAAGTGCAAAATAGTTCAGAATAATATGAAGCGGCATTACTCCTATCATACCTACAACTTCCATAGGTAAAGTAAGCTTGCCTTATGTGTAACATTGGTCCTATGCCATACACATCATGGGTAGCCAAGATCATCTTCACTATTGTTGGACCTGTCCCTACTTGCAGGGTTATCCACAAACTTTTGCCTTTTTTCTCCTA
Source organism: Pleurodeles waltl (assembly GCF_031143425.1). Classification (NCBI taxonomy): domain Eukaryota; kingdom Metazoa; phylum Chordata; class Amphibia; order Caudata; family Salamandridae; genus Pleurodeles; species Pleurodeles waltl. The sequence goes on from NC_090447.1 coordinate 1,063,956,472, forward strand.
TTTGTTCTGACCTTTTCTTGTTGCTTTTAGGACTAAGTGCATGTGCTCAGTATCTAAAATATTTTGGTGATTGCTTTCTCCATGATTCGCTTATTTCATTTACTAGTACGTTCCTAGTATAATGCACCAGGAGTGTCCCAAGCCTGTTAATCAAATGATACTAATGGGCCTATAGCACAGATTGTGCCACACACGAGTAGCCCTCCAAACATGTCTCAGGCCTGCCACTGCAGTGCCTGTGTGTGCAGTTTTAAACCGCCATTTTAACCTGACAACCCAAACATTTCCTTTTATTACCTGTAAGGTACCCCTAAGGTAGGACCAGTGGGCAGGGTACAGGGTATTTAAAAGGTAGGGTGTGTGCTAGTTTGCTTTGCATGTCCTGTTTGTAAAAAAACACTAATTTCTTTTTTCACTATTGCAAGGCTTATCTCTGCCATAGAGTAACACGGGATTGTCTTAAGATATGTTTTAACTGTAATTTCCTATTGGGAGTAGATGAAGCTATGGATTTTGGGGTCCCTCAACTCACAATTTAAACCTACATCTTTTGGTGAAGTTGGTTTTGAACTCTGAGTTTGAAAATGCCACTTTTAGAAAGTGGGCATTTTCTTACTTAACCATTCTGTGCTACTGCCTGTCTGCTGAATACATGTCTGAGTCAGGATGACAATTGGGCTGTTTGTGCATTCCCTTCAGACAGTCACACAAAGGGAGCTGAGATTGGCCTGCATATCCTGATGGCCCAACACCAGGCTGATGGGTCTTCCTGAACGAGAGTGGTAGGAGGAGTTGACACCAGTACCTGAATAGGGCTGTGCCTGTCCTCCCACAAAGCAGTCTCCAACCCCCTGAAGTGTATCTGGGGCCAGAGCAGGTAAAGGCAGGTTCTTGTGCACTACCAAGATTTCTCTTTGAAGTTTGCCTACTTCAAAGACAGAAATTAGTATAAGTACTGGGCCTCTGACACCATAAAGTTGGAACATTTCTGGACTTAGGACATTCTGCCAGAAAGACAAGCTGAATGCTGTAGAGGGACTGTGTCTCTGCCGGTTACTTTGATAGGCTGGCCTGCTGCTTGCTGCTTCTGTCCTGGGAATGAAAGGACTGGAGTTTGCTTTCTGCATCCTGCTTTCCAAGGTTCCTGGGCTCTTATTCTGAGAGTCCTGACTTGCAAGGTGGTGCCAAATTCAGTCCTGGGCCCTTGGAAGTGGAAACTGGTGACCTGAGGGGGAAAAATCCATGCACTGACGCGCTGTGGCTGAAAATTGATGTAGCACCTGCAGAATCGATGCAACGTCTTTCTTGCAGTAGAAGAAATCGATGCATCATCGGTCCTGCAGTGGAAGAATCAATGCAGTGCCTACAGCATCGATGCATAAAACGTATCAGCAATCGTGTGATAATCCATATAACAGGGTCACTCTGCAAGGTGGTAACAAAACCGCCCAAAGGCGGGACAAACGTAAAGCATTTACCAACACACTCAAGGGATTTTTGAAAGGCAAGCCCACGAACAAATGAAAGTGATTGGTGTGACATGGGCGTGGTTAAAAGCCCACAATACTTACAACAGATTGCTTGACCTATAAAGGAGGTGAGAGCTCCAAAAATGTGATGTCCCATTGGTACCCTTTGGCATACTTGCTCCCCAATACAGAAAAAAAACAGCTTAATGGACTTACACCAAATCAGACAGAAAATTAGAACTTTTGTCAGAAAGCAGATTTTTGCATTACATGGTGTAAATCCATTCAGTAGTTTCAAGAAATTATAATTTATAATGGTACTTGGGTGAGTATGACTGCATTAACCACCAGAAAAAGTAGGGTTATCTCAACCATCTGTACTGAAATATGTTCTGATTGATCAATTTAAAGTGATAGTCAATTCTCGTTGGATGGTCACAACATGAACAATATGTTGAGGCAACCATTACAGGTCTGAGGGACATGGTCTCCTTTGAAATGATTTGTAGTGAACACCTTTTTTCAGGGTCATCAAAAGTAAAACATATGAAAGGTGATAACAGATTTTAGTCACAATGAAAATCATTGATTGGTGCAACCATCCTCATTTTAGGAATTGTGGTGGTTTCAAAGATGACTTTATATTGTGGATCTTCAGCAACTCCAATGTCTGCACCTCCTCCCACAAAATGACCCGTGCCCCCCACCGAAGGTGGAATAAAATCTTAGAGACCATCAGGGAGGACACCATCAGCACCTAGATTCCCACTACCGCCACCAACCTTGAACAAGGAGTGAAAAACGTCTACACTTGGATCAACAATTGCACTGACAACATTGTTCCCATCAAGAGGAATAACGAGTGAAAATCCTCCAAAAAGGCCAGCTGATACAACCAAGAACTCAGAACAGCAAAAGTTGACAACAAACAGCTTGAGAGGAGATGGAGTGCCAGCAAGGATGCATCCAACAGACCAGCTTTCAATACCTCCCTCAACCTCTAACACCAGCTGCTGGGGGCAACAAAGAAGACTGCCTTTGCTGCATGCATCAAAACCAGCACCAACAACACCAGGGAAGTTTTCAACATCGTGAAGGAATTCTTCAACCCAACTGCCAGCCAAAACAACATCACACTCTCACAGGAGCTGTGCGGCAACCTCGCCCTCTTCTTCAACAACAAGATTGCAACCATATACAGAAACTTCAAACCCCAACTCACACCTACATACTTCCTCAATTGATACACCACCACCCTAACCATCAGGAGCCACACACTGACCACCTGGAACATCCTCTCCACCCATTACATCACCTCCACCAAGAAATCCATCCACTCTGGAGGTCCCACAGACCCATGTCCGCACCACATCTTCAACTTTGGAAACCAAAGAATCTGTTAGGAACTCACCACTCTGCTCAACACCTCTATCACCACCAAAACATTTCCTGATGTCCGGAAACACTCCAAGGTTAGGCCACTACTCAAAAAATCCTCTGCTGACCCTAGCGAACCCAAAAACTACCAGCCAATCTCCCTGCTCCCCTTCCCAGCAAAGGTACTGGAAAAGATCATCAACAAATATCTCATGATACACTTGGAACGAACCAGCTACTCAACACCTCTCAATCCAGCTTCCAGAGCAATCACAGCACCAAAACTGACGTGATCACAGCCACCAATGACATCCAAACCCTCCTCGACTGAATAGAAGCAGCAGCTTTGATTCTCCTTAACCTCTCGGCAGCCTTCAACACCATATCCCAATACATGCTGATCAAAAGACTCCACCACATCGGCATCCAAGAGGACATGCTCACATGGATCAGCTCCTTTCCCACCAGAAGAACCCAAACGCTCCACCTCCCACCTTCTACCTTGCAGTGTCCCCCACGGCTCATCCCTCACCCCAACGTTACTCAATGCGTATATGACCCCACTGGTCAACATTATCAGATTTCTACAGTCTCAATATAATTTCCTACATAGACAACAACCAACTCATTCTCTCATTCACCTACGATCCCTCCACCATCAGAACTAACTTCCACAGAATCATGACAAGCGTCTTTGACTAGATGAAGAAAAACTGCCTGTAGCTGAACACAGAGAAGACAGAAGTACTGATCTTTGGCAATAGCAGCAACACATGGAACAACTCCTGATGGCTATTAGACCTATGACCCAAACCTACTCCCCCCAATCATTGCAGAAACTTTGGAATCATCATTGACAAGCTCGCCATTAAATCAGAGATCAATGCCATCTCCTCTGCCAGCTTCCTCACTTTGCGCATGCTATATAAGATATTCTAGTGGCTACCCCTACACACGAGATGCACCATGACACAGGCCCTCATCACCAGCTGACTGGACTACGTAGGAATCACTGCATACCTCCTACAGAGACCTCAGACCATACGGAACTCCATAACCAGACTCATCCTTGGCCTTCCCTGACAGACCCATATCACACTCCACCTCAGGAAACTCCACTGGCTCCTCGTACAGAAGAGATGCCAATTCAAGCTGCTGACCCATGCACATAAGGCTTTATACAACCAAGGACCCAAGTACATTAACCACTGCCTGAACTTCAAACAACCATCGAGAAGACTGCTCTGCCTCCCTTTCACTTGCCCATACTCCCCACATCTACCAAATCAGATGTGGAGGACACTCCTTCTCTCACATCGCAGCAAAATTCTGGAGCAGCCTCCCCACGCACCTCCGGACCATCACTTCACTTTCGGAATTCCGATTGGCCCTCAAGTCTGGATGAACGTTCAAATAAGTCTCCGGGACCTGCAAGCACCTGGATTCCTATTGGATGATTAGCTGCACTTTATAAATCCTGATTGATTGATTGATTGATTGATTGATTGATTACAAAATGCTGATCCTCTGCTGGGATATGATGAACCATGTTTGAGAGAAAACAGTTGATTCTATGATTTTCTCATAGAGGTAAGAGAAGGTGCTGCAGAATCTATAATGAGGAGATGTAGGAAGTTGGCTCTGTATGTGCTATTTCAAAGTAAGGAATAGCATGCACAGAGTCCAAGGGTTCCCCCTAGAGGTAAGATAGTGGCAAAAAGAGATAATACCAATGCTCTATTTTGTGGTAGTGTGGTCGAGCAGTAGGCTTATCAAAGGAGTAGTGTTAAGCATTTGTTGTACATACACACAGGCAATAAATGAGGAACACACACTCAGAGACAAATCCAGCCAATAGGTTTTGTTATAGAAAAATATATTTTCTTAGTTTATTTTAAGAACCACAGGTTCAAATTTCACATGTAATATCTAATTTGAAAGGTATTGCATGTAAGTACTTCAGGAACTTTAAATCATTACATTAGCATGTATACTTTTGACATAAAACACAATAATCTGTTTTAAAAGTGGACACAGTGCAATTTTCACAGTTCCTGGGGGAGGTAAGTTTTTGTTAGTTTTCACAGGTAAGTAAGTCACTTACAGGTTTCAGTTTTTGGTCCAAGGTAGCCCACCGTTGGGGGTTCCGAGCAACCCCAAAGTTACCACACCAGCAGCTCAGGGCCGGTCAGGTGCAGAGGTCAAAGAGGTGCCCAAAACGCATAGGCTGCAATGGAGAGAAGGGGGTGCCCCCGTTCCGGTCTGCCAGCAGGTAAGTACCCGCGTCTTCAGAGGGCAGACCAGGGGGGTTTTGTAGGGCACCGGGGGGGACACAGGTCAGCACAAAAAGTACACCCTCAGCAGCGCGGGGGCGGCCGGGTGCAGTGTGCAAACACGCGTCGGGTTTGTAATGGTTTTCAATGAGAGATCAAGGGATCTCTTCAGCGTTGCAGGCAGGCAAGGGGGGGGCTCCTCGGGGTAGCCACCACCTGGGCAAGGGAGAGGGCCTCCTGGGGGTCACTCCTGCACAGGAGTTCCGTTTCTTTAGGTGCTGGGGGCTGCGGGTGCAGAGTCTTTTCCAGCCGTCGGGAAAGGGAGTTCAGGCAGTCGCGGTCAGGGGGAGCCTCGGGATTCCCTCTGCAGGCGTCGCTGTGGGAGCTCAGGGGGGACAACTTTGGTTACTCACAGTCGTAGAGTCGCCGGAGGGTCCTCCCTGAAGCGTTGTTTCTCCACCAGTCGAGTCGGGATCGCCGGGTGCAGTGTTGCAAGTCTCACGCTTCTTGCGGGGAGTTGCAGGAGTTTTTAAAGCTGCTCCTTGAAACAAAGTTGCAGTTCTTTTGGAGCAGTGCCGCTGTCCTCGGGAGTTTCTTGGTCTCTTGGACGTAGGGCAGTCCTCTGAGGATTCAGAGGTCGCTGGTCCTGGAGAAAGCGTCGCTGGAGCAGGGTTCTTTTAGAAGGCAGGAGACAGGCCGGTAGGACTGGGGCCAAAGCAGTTGGTGTCTTCTTTCTTCTTCTACAGGGGTTTTCAGCGCAGCAGTCTTCTTCTTCGGTAAGTTGCAGGAATCTCAATTCTTAGGTTCAGGGGAGCCCTTAAATACTAAATTTAAGGGCGTGTTTAGGTCTGGGGAGTTAGTAGCCAATGGCTACTAGCCCTGAGGGTGGGTACACCCTCTTTGTGCCTCCTCCCAAGGGGGGGGGTCACATCCCTAATCCTATTGGGGAATCCTCCATCTGCAAGATGGAGGATTTCTAAAAGTTAGAGTGACTTCAGCTCAGGACACCTTAGGGGCTGTCCTGACTGGCCAGTGACTCCTCCTTGTTTTTCTCATTATTTTCTCCGGCCTTGCCGCCAAAAGTGGGGGCCGTGGCCGGAGGGGGCGGGCAACTCCACTAGCTGGAGTGTCCTGCGGTGCTGGCACAAAGGGGTGAGCCTTTGAGGCTCACCGCCAGGTGTGACAGCTCCTGCCTGGGGGAGGTGTTAGCATCTCCACCCAGTGCAGGCTTTGTTACTGGCCTCAGAGTGACAAAGGCACTCTCCACATGGGGCCAGCAACATGTCTCGGTTGTGGCAGGCTGCTGGAACTAGTCAGCCTACACAGATAGTCAATTAAGGTTTCAGGGGGCACCTCTAAGGTGCCCTCTGGGGTGTATTTTACAATAAAATGTACACTGGCATCAGTGTGCATTTATTGTGCTGAGAAGTTTGATACCAAACTTCCCAGTTTTCAGTGTAGCCATTATGGTGCTGTGGAGTTCGTGTAAAACAGACTCCCAGACCATATACTATTATGGCTACCCTGCACTTACAATGTCTAAGGTATTGCTTAGACACTGTAGGGGCACAGTGCTCATGCACTGGTGCCCTCACCTAGGGTATAGTGCACCCTGCCTTAGGGCTGTAAGGCCTACTAGAGGGGTGACTTATCTATACCTGCATAGGCAGTGAGAGGCTGGCATGGCACCCTGAGGGGAGTGCCATGTCGACTTACTCGTTTTGTTCTCAACAGCACACACAAGCTGTCAAGCAGTGTGTCTGTGCTGAGTGAGGGGTCTCCAGGGTGGCATAAGACATGCTGCATCCCTTAGAGACCTTCCTTGGCATCAGGGCCCTTGGTACCAGGGGTACCACTTACAAGGGACTTATCTGGATGCCAGGGTGTGCCAATTGTGGAATCAAAAGTGCAGGTTAGGGAAAGAACACTGGTGCTGGGGCCTGGTTAGCAGGCCTCAGCACACTTTCAATTCAAAACATAGCATCAGCAAAGGCAAAAAGTCAGGGGGTAACCATGCCAAGGAGGCATTTCCTTACACAACCCCCCCCAAACGAAAGAGGATGAGACTAACCTTTCCCAAGAGAGTCTTCATTTTCTAAGTGGAAGAACCTGGAAAGGCCATCTGCATTGGCATGGGCAGTCCCAGGTCTGTGTTCCACTATAAAGTCCATTCCCTGTAGGGAGATGGACCACCTCAACAGTTTTGGATTTTCACCTTTCATTTGCATCAGCCATCTGAGAGGTCTGTGGTCAGTTTGAACTAGGAAGTGAGTACCAAAAAGGTATGGTCTCAGCTTCTTCAGGGACCAAACCACAGCAAAGGCCTCCCTCTCAATGGCACTCCAACGCTGCTCCCTGGGGAGTAACCTCCTGCTAATGAAAGCAACAGGCTGGTCAAGGCCATCATCATTTGTTTGGGACAAAACTGCCCCTATCCCATGTTCAGAGGCATCTGTTTGCACAATGAACTGCTTGGAGTAATCTGGAGCTTTTAGAACTGGTGCTGTGCACATAGCTTGTTTCACGGTGTCAAAGGCCTGTTGGCATTCTACAGTCCAGTTTACTTTCTTGGGCATTTTCTTGGAGGTGAGTTCTGTGAGGGCTGTCACAATGGATCCATATCCCTTCACAAACCTCCTGTAGTACCCAGTCAAGCCAAGGAATGCCCTGACTTGAGTCTGGGTTTTTGGAGCTGCCCAGTCCAGAATAGTCTGGATCTTAGTCTGGAGTGGCTGAACTTGGCCTCCACCTACAAGGTGTCCCAAGTAAACCACAGTTCCCTGCCCTATCTGGCATTTGGATGCCTTGATAGAGAGGCCTACAGATTGCAGGGCCTTCAAAACCTTCTTCAGGTGGACCAGGTGATCCTGCCAGGTGGAGCTGAAGACAGCAATATCGTCAAGATAAGCTGCACTAAAGGATTCCAACCCAGCAAGGACTTGATTCACCAACCTTTGGAAGGTGGCAGGGGCATTCTTTAAACCAAAGGGCATAACAGTGAACTGATAATGCCCATCAGGTGTGGAGAATTCTGTCTTTTCTTTTGCTCTAGGGGCCATTCTGATTTGCCAGTACCCTGCTGTTAAGTCAAAGGTACTTAAGAATTTGGCAGCCCCTAATTTGTCTATTAGCTCATCAGCTCTAGGAATGGGATGAGCATCTGTCTTGGTGACAGAGTTGAGGCCTCTGTAGTCCACACAAAACCTAATCTCTCTCTTTCCTTCTTTGGTGTGAGGTTTGGGGACTAAGACCACTGGGCTAGCCCAGGGGCTGTCAGAGTACTCAATTACTCCCAATTCCAGCATCTTGTGGACTTCCACCTTGCTGCTTTCCTTAACTTGGTCAGACTGTCTAAATATTTTGTTTTTGACAGGCATGCTGTCTCCTGTGTCCACATGGGTACACAGGTGTGTCTGACCAGGGGTTAGGGAAAAGAGTTCAGCAAACTGCTGCAGGACCTTCCTACAGTCAGACTGCTGTTGGCTAGAGAGGGTGTCTGAGTAGATCACTCCATCCACTGAGCCATCTTTAGGGTCTGATGAGAGGAGATCAGGGAGAGGTTCACTCTCAGCTTCCTGGTCCTCATCTGTTACCATCAACAGATTTACATCAGCCCTGTCATGGAAGAGCTTAAGGCGGTTCACATGGATCACCCTCTTGGGGCTCCTGCTTGTGCCCAGGTCCACCAGGTAGGTGACCTGACTCTTCCTTTCTAGTACTGGGTAAGGGCCGCTCCATTTGTCCTGGAGTGCCCTGGGAGCCACAGGCTCCAGAACCCAGACTTTCTGCCCTGGTTGAAATTCAACCAGTGCAGCCTTTTGGTCATACCACAACTTCTGGAGTTGTTGGCTGGCCTCAAGGTTTTTACTTGCCTTTTCCATGTATTCTGCCATCCTTGAGCGAAGGCCAAGTACATAGTCCACTATGTCTTGTTTAGGCTCACGAAGAGGTCTCTCCCAGCCTTCTTTAACAAGAGCAAGTGGTCCCCTTACAGGGTGGCCAAACAGAAGTTCAAAGGGTGAGAATCCTACTCCCTTCTGAGGCACCTCTCTGTAAGCGAAAAGCAGACATGGCAGGAGGACATCCCATCTCCTTTTGAGTTTTTCTGGGAGCCCCATGATCATGCCCTTTAATGTCTTGTTGAATCTCTCAACAAGGCCATTAGTTTGTGGATGATATGGTGTAGTGAATTTATAAGTCACTCCACACTCATTCCACATGTGTTTTAGGTATGCTGACATGAAGTTGGTACCTCTGTCAGACACCACCTCCTTAGGGAAACCCACTCTGGTAAAGATACCAATGAGGGCCTTGGCTACTGCAGGGGCAGTAGTCGACCTAAGGGGAATAGCTTCAGGATACCTAGTAGCATGATCCACTACTACTAGGATGTACATATTTCCTGAGGCTGTGGGAGGTTCTAGTGGACCAACTATGTCCACACCCACTCTTTCAAAGGGGACCCCCACCACTGGAAGTGGAATGAGGGGGGCCTTTGGGTGCCCACCTGTCTTACCACTGGCTTGACAGGTGGGGCAGGAGAGGCAAAACTCCTTAACCTTCTGGGACATGTTGGGCCAGTAGAAGTGGTTGACTAATCTCTCCCATGTCTTGGTTTGTCCCAAATTCCCAGCAAGGGGAATATCATGGGCTAAGGTCAGAATAAACTCTCTGAAACCCTGAGGCACTACCACTCTCCTAGTGGCACCAGGTTTGGGATCTCTTGCCTCAGTGTACAGGAGTCCATCTTCCCAATAGACCCTATGTGTTCCATTTTTCTTGCCATTGGACTCTTCAGCAGCTTGCTGCCTAAGGCCTTCAAGAGAGGGACAGGTTTCTTGTCCCTTACACAGCTCTTCCCTTGAGGTTCCCCCTGGGCCTAAGAGCTCAACCTGATAAGGTTCCAGCTCCATAGGCTCAGTTCCCTCAGAGGGCAGAACTTCTTCCTGAGAAGAGAGGTTCTCTTTTTCTTGCTGTGTTGCAGCTGGTTTCCCAGCTGACTTTCCTTTCCTCTTGGTAGGCTGGGCCTTTCTTCCAGACTCCAGCTCTACTTTTTCACCCTGAGCCTTGCACTGTGCCCTTGTCTTGACACACACCAGTTCAGGGATACCCAGCATGGCTGCATGGGTTTTCAGTTCTACCTCAGCCCATGCTGAGGACTCCAGGTCATTTCCAAGCAAACAGTCTACTGGGATATTTGAGGAGACCACCACCTGTTTCAGGCCATTGACCCCTCCCCACTCTAAAGTTACCATAGCCATGGGATGTACTTTAGTCTGATTGTCAGAGTTGGTGACTGGATAAGTTTGTCCAGCCAGGTATTGGCCAGGGGAAACCAGTTTCTCTGTCACCATAGTGACACTGGCACCTGTATCCCTCAGGCCCTCTACACTTGTCCCATTAATTAAGAGCTGCTGCCTGTATTTTTGCATGTTAGGGGGCCAGGCAGCCAGTGTGGCTAAATCCACCCCACCCTCAGAGACTAATGTAGCTTCAGTGTGACACCTGATTTGCTCTGGGCACACTGTTGATCCCACTTGGAGACTGGCCATTCCAGTTTTAGCTGGAGTGGAGTTTGAAGTGGTATCTTTCTTGGGACAGGCCTTGTCTCCAGTTTGGTGTCCAGACTGACTACAGCTACGACACCAGGCCTTTTTGGGATCAAAGTTTTTACCCTTGTACCCAGAATTGTTTTGTGAAGAGGCTCTGGGCCCACCCTCCTGTGCAGGTTTTTGGGGGCCTGTAGAAGACTCTTGACTATTTTTGTTTTTGGCTGTCTCACCACCTTTCCCCTGGGGAGGTTTTGTGACCCCTTTCTTTTGGTCACCCCCTGTGGAAGTTTTGGACACCCTAGTCTTGACCCAATGGTCCGCCTTCTTTCCCAATTCTTGGGGAGAAATTGGTCCTAGGTCTACCAGATGCTGATGCAGTTTATCATTGAAACAATTACTTAATAGGTGTTCTTTCACAAATAAATTGTACAGCCCATCATAATTACTTACACCACTGCCTTGAATCCAACCATCTAGTGTTTTTACTGAGTAGTCTACAAAGTCAACCCAGGTCTGGCTCGAGGATTTTTGAGCCCCCCTGAATCTAATCCTATACTCCTCAGTGGAGAATCCAAAGCCCTCAATCAGGGTACCCTTCATGAGGTCATAAGATTCTGCATCTTTTCCAGAGAGTGTGAGGAGTCTATCCCTACACTTTCCTGTGAACATTTCCCAAAGGAGAGCACCCCAGTGAGATTTGTTCACTTTTCTGGTTACACAAGCCCTCTCAAAAGCTGTGAACCATTTGGTGATGTCATCACCATCTTCATATTTAGTTACAATCCCTTTAGGGATTTTCAACATGTCAGGAGAATCTCTGACCCTATTTATGTTGCTGCCACCATTGATGGGTCCTAGGCCCATCTCTTGTCTTTCCCTTTCTATGGCTAGGATCTGTCTTTCCAAAGCCAATCTTTTGGCCATCCTGGCTAACTGGATGTCCTCTTCACTGGAGTTATCCTCAGTGATTTCAGAGAGGTTGGTCCCTCCTGTGAGGGAGCCAGCATCTCTGACTAGTATTTGTGGAGTCAGGGCTTGAGAGGCCCTGTCCTCCTTAGATAGGACTGGTAGGGGGGAATCTTCCTCCAAGTCACTATCCTCTTCCTCTGTGTTGCCATTTACAGAGGGGTTGGCTGTTTCATACTCTGCCAACAGCTCCTGGAGCTGTTGTTTGGTAGGTCTAGAGCCCATTGTTATTTTCTTGATTTTACAGAGTGACCTTAGCTCTCTCATCTGTAGATGGAGGTAAGGTGTGGTGTCGAGTTCCACCACATTCACATCTGTATTAGACATTATGCTTCTAAAAGTTGGAATACTTTTTAAGAAACTAAAACTAGTTCTAGAATCTAATTCAAACTTTTAACAAACGTTTAAACTCTAAAAGAAATGCTAACAGGGACTAACACAAGGCCCTAGCAGGACTTTAAAGAATTTAGAAAAATAGCTCAAATTGCAAAAATCAATTTCTAATGACAATTTTGGGAATTTGTCGTGTGATCAGGTATTGGCTGAGTAGTCCAGCAAATGCAAAGTCTTGTACCCCACCGCTGATCCACCAATGTAGGAAGTTGGCTCTGTATGTGCTATTTCAAAGTAAGGAATAGCATGCACAGAGTCCAAGGGTTCCCCTTAGAGGTAAGATAGTGGCAAAAAGAGATAATACCAATGCTCTATTTTGTGGTAGTGTGGTCGAGCAGTAGGCTTATCAAAGGACTAGTGTTAAGCATTTGTTGTACATACACACAGGCAATAAATGAGGAACACACACTCAGAGACAAATCCAGCCAATAGGTTTTGTTATAGAAAAATATATTTTCTTAGTTTATTTTAAGAACCACAGGTTCAAATTTCACATGTAATATCTCATTTGAAAGGTATTGCAGGTAAGTACTTCAGGAACTTTAAATCATTACATTAGCATGTATACTTTTGACATAAAACACAATAAGCTGTTTTAAAAGTGGACACAGTGCAATTTTCACAGTTCCTGAGGGAGGTACGTTTTTGTTAGTTTTCACAGGTAAGTAAGTCACTTACAGGTTTCAGTTTTTGGTCCAAGGTAGCCCACCGTTGGGGGTTCCGAGCAACCCCAAAGTTACCACACCAGCAGCTCAGGGCCGGTCAGGTGCAGAGGTCAAAGAGGTGCCCAAAACGCATAGGCTGCAATGGAGAGAAGGGGGTGCCCCCGTTCCGGTCTGCCAGCAGGTAAGTACCCGCGTCTTCGGAGGGCAGACCAGGGGGGTTTTGTAGGGCACTGGGGGGGACACAGGTCAGCACAAAAAGTACACCCTCAGCAGCGCGGGGGCGGCCAGGTGCAGTGTGCAAACACGCGTCGGGTTTGTAATGGTTTTCAATGAGAGATCAAGGGATCTCTTCAGCGTTGCAGGCAGGCAAGGGGGGGGCTCCTTGGGGTAGCCACCACCTGGGCAAGGGAGAGGGCCTCCTGGGGGTCACTCCTGCACAGGAGTTCCGTTTCTTTAGGTGCTGGGGGCTGCGGGTGCAGAGTCTTTTCCAGCCGTCGGGAAAGGGAGTTCAGGCAGTCGCGGTCAGGGGGAGCCTCGGGATTCCCTCTGCAGGCGTCGCTGTGGGAGCTCAGGGGGGACAACTTTGGTTACTCACAGTCGTAGAGTCGCCGGAGGGTCCTCCCTGAAGCGTTGTTTCTCCACCAGTCGAGTCGGGATCGCCGGGTGCAGTGTTGCAAGTCTCACGCTTCTTGCGGGGAGTTGCAGGAGTTTTTAAAGCTGCTCCTTGAAACAAAGTTGCAGTTCTTTTGGAGCAGTGCTGCTGTCCTCAGGAGTTTCTTGGTCTCTTGGAAGTAGGGCAGTCCTCTGAGGATTCAGAGGTCGCTGGTCCTGGAGAAAGCGTCGCTGGAGCAGGGTTCTTTTAGAAGGCAGGAGACAGGCCGGTAGGACTGGGGCCAAAGCAGTTGGTGTCTTCTTTCTTCTTCTGCAGGGGTTTTCAGCGCAGCAGTCTTCTTCTTCGGTAAGTTGCAGGAATCTTTAAAGCCGCTCCTTGAAACAAAGTTGCAGTTCTTTTGGAGCAGTGCCGCTGTCCTCGGGAGTTTCTTGGTCTCTTGGAAGTAGGGCAGTCCTCTGAGGATTCAGAGGTCGCTGGTCCTGGAGAAAGCGTCGCTGGAGCAGGGTTCTTTTAGAAGGCAGGAGACAGGCCGGTAGGACTGGGGCCAAAGCAGTTGGTGTCTTCTTTCTTCTTCTGCAGGGGTTTTCAGCGTAGCAGTCTTCTTCTTCGGTAAGTTGCAGGAATCTCAATTCTTAGGTTCAGGGGAGCCCTTAAATACTAAATTTAAGGGCGTGTTTAGGTCTGGGGAGTTAGTAGCCAATGGCTACTAGCCCTGAGGGTGGGTACACCCTCTTTGTGCCTCCTCCCAAGGGGAGGGGGTCACATCCCTAATCCTATTGGGGAATCCTCCATCTGCAAGATGGAGGATTTCTAAAAGTTAGAGTCACTTCAGCTCAGGACACCTTAGGGGCTGTCCTGACTGGCCAGTGACTCCTCCTTGTTTTTCTCATTATTTTCTCCGGCCTTGCCGCCAAAAGTGGGGGCCGTGGCCGGAGGGGGCGGGCAACTCTACTAGCTGGAGTGTCCTGCGGTGCTGGCACAAAGGGGTGAGCCTTTGAGGCTCACCGCCAGGTGTGACAGCTCCTGCCTGGGGGAGGTGTTAGCATCTCCACCCAGTGCAGGCTTTGTTACTGGCCTCAGAGTGACAAAGGCACTCTCCCCATGGGGCCAGCAACATGTCTCGGTTGTGGCAGGCTGCTGGAACTAGTCAGCCTACACCAGAGGTCTTCAAACTGGGGGGCGGGCCCCCCTAGGGGGGCCTCAAGTGACCCCAGGGGGGCCCCAGACTCTGGCCAAAATAAATATTATACAAATAACATGCCTTTGTTTTAAGCAGAAGCATGTTATTGCAGTTTTAAAAAGGTAACAGTACTTAACTGCAATGTTTAAATAGGTTTAGACATATTTAAACATTGCCATGTTTATAAAATAATTGTGAAAAATTCTGAGGGGGCCCCAATGATTTTTATTTTTCAACTGGGGGGGGCGTGTCATTAAAAAGTTTGGAGACCTCTGGCCTACACAGATAGTCGGTTAAGGTTTCAGGGGGCACCTCTAAGGTGCCCTCTGGGGTGTATTTTACAATAAAATGTACACTGGCATCAGTGTGCATTTATTGTGCTGAGAAGTTTGATACCAAACTTCCCAGTTTTCAGTGTAGCCATTATGGTGCTGTGGAGTTTGTGTAAAACAGACTCCCAGACCATATACTCTTATGGCTACCCTGCACTTACAATGTCTAAGGTATTGCTTAGACACTGTAGGGGCACAGTGCTCATGCACTGGTGCCCTCACCTAGGGTATAGTGCACCCTGCCTTAGGGCTGTACGGCCTACTAGAGGGGTGACTTATCTATACCTGCATAGGCAGTGAGAGGCTGGCATGGCACCCTGAGGGGAGTGCCATGTCGACTTACTCGTTTTGTTCTCACCAGCACACACAAGCTGTCAAGCAGTGTGTCTGTGCTGAGTGAGGGGTCTCCAGGGTGGCATAAGACATGCTGCAGCCCTTAGAGACCTTCCTTGGCATCAGGGCCCTTGGTACCAGGGGTACCACTTACAAGGGACTTATCTGGATGCCAGGGTGTGCCAATTGTGGAATCAAAAGTACAGGTTAGGGAAAGAACACTGGTGCTGGGGCCTGGTTAGCAGGCCTCAGCACACTTTCAATTCAAAACATAGCATCAGCAAAGGCAAAAAGTCAGGGGGTAACCATGCCAAGGAGGCATTTCCTTACAGGAGACATTTTCTATAAATTCACAAAATCTTCCTCAGCCACATGATACCAAAGTAAAACATGTTATTCCATCATCAACATCGGCCGGTCAGATGAATCCTCAGTGATATACTGCAGCTTCATCACGGTGTTCTAATGACAAAAGTGTAGTGCACCTAAATATCATGCTGAATGAATCAAAGCTGCAACGCTGAAAGAATTTTCTATAAATGATACTGCAGTAACTTATGAAACGATTTATTTAATAGAAATGATGAATAGTGCTCTAGAAAGCTAAAATAAGGACTCATTTCCTACAGAATCTCAAATATCTTCTTCATAAATGTCAGACAAAAGCCTGGCATGCTCCATGAAGCTTGTATCTCCAACACCAGCAGCAACCTGTCTTTTAATTACTCATTGTTCTACTACAGCTTCACTACTGGGCTCTAATAAACAACTAAAGTGCTAACATTCTGTATATATGACAAAAGTGCAGCACACCTGAATGCCATCTTAATGGAACCAAAGCTGTATAACTGAAATATTACCATTTAGAAAAAAACAAAATGAAGAGGTTCATTTTGTCAACGAAATGATGATTAGTGCTCTAGAAAGCTAAAATGAGGATACACGTTCTATATTGTATAAATTCCTCGTCAATGTCAGAAAATAACTTTAGTATGCTGATTGAAACATGAACTTCCAAAGCCAGCAAGAGCCTGTCAGTTGATTCTACAGGGTTCTACTGCAGCTTCACAACAGTTTTATAATGATCACATAGAGAGTGCTAACAATCTGTATTTATGACAAGAGTGTGGCACAAATGAACACCACTGTGATAGAATCAAAGCTGTAAAACTGAAAGCATTTCCTACAGATTATTTTGCAGTAAATTAAAAAAGTAGGGGATTCTTTTGTCATAGAAAGTATGGATAGTGCTCTAGAAAGCTCAAATCAAGACACGTATTTTATGATTTCTCAAATAGCTCCCTTATCCATGGCAGTAAAACATACTAACATGCAGGGTGAAAAACAAATTTCCAATATCAGCAACAGTCTGCCTGTTACCTCAATAGTAATCAACTGTAGCTTGACCACATAGTTCTAAAAGACTGAGGCAGTCCTGAAGTAAATTTGTGGAATAACAGCCATTGACTTTTATGCCTTTCCTGAGGAGAAGGCTAAAGTAAATGAGCATTCTTGATGTTGATGTTGATATTGGTATGACAAGAGTTGTTTAAAAATGTGGGAAGAAGTATCATTTTAGTAATTTGAGGCATGATTTATTAAAAAGGGGTTAAAATAGTTGATCAATGCTCTATCATGACTAGACTATTACTATGGTTTTTAAGTTTTTAACAGTAGTTCTTGTCTCATTTTAACATATAACTATGCTGTCATATTAATTCTTGTTAGCACAACCATTAAACAATCATACTGCCTTCTCATCTGCACGTACCATGTTATACTGCAAACCTATTACAGTATACAGTGACAAAATACATAGCTATTTTAAACATTGGAATGTTAATGCTACTTACACTAAATACACATTCTACTAAAAGTTAACTTTTACACCTCATAATGTATGTTCCTTCCACATTACATCTACATAAATTCATACACCTATACACTACGGCTGTTTCAATTGACTGTAAAATGTATTCTGCCCTCAGTTGAGAGCCAGTCAAATCTTGGATGCATTGGAATAATGTAACCATTTTCAGGAAGCTGACAATCTGCCTGGCTGCATCTGTCAACAGCACTATGCTTCTGCAGTCCAAATGACAGAAAACCATTAAAAGAACCACCATTCAAAAGTCAATCGGAGGTATAAAATAGCCTGCTGTCATCAAAATGCTCACATGAAAATATCCAGATTTCCCCATAGCTATCATATTAATGTGCATTTTCAAATTATAGAAGAACTCTCTCTTGTTGGTTTTAAAGCTGCTTCATACTTCTGAATTCCTTTTGTTTGGGGCTTCTGGGTAAATATTTTTTTCACCAGACTTCTCAGTGTGGGAAAAAGGATGGCAGCCATTTAGAACCATTGTTTAAGATTTTGACATTAGTGCATCAGAAACCCTTCAAGTGGATCTTGGAGGCATATTTTAACTTTGTACCGCATTTGCGTCATTTTTTTTACACAAATGTGACAAAAACTTAACTCTCTATTTATATTTTGACACTAGACACATCTAGCGTCAAAAAATATTGGAGTTTGCACCATTTCTTGGAAGCGCGAACCCACCTTGCGTCAATGAGATGCAAAGTAGGTGTTCCCATCCAACAAATAACACAGTCGCCATAGCGCCATATTTATCCCCTGTGCTAAAATGACGCATGAGTGGGGGCGCACCCAAATAATGGGGCTAAGCTTGTTTAGCGCCATTATTCAATGCCTGGTTCAGACCAAGCATTAGAGGACCTGTGGACCCTTTTCCATCGCTAATCAACATGGAATGGGTCCACAGGTGCCCATCCCAAGCCTCACAAACACCCCTACCCACACCAGAGGTTGGGAGACCCCATCCCAGGTAAATAGGGTAAGTATAGGTAAGTATTTGTAAAACAATTTCTAAGTGCTATTGGGGGCCCTGACATGGGACTGGGTGCAATGGCCATGCCCAGGGAACACTGGTACCCTTTGCTGGCCATTGGGGTATAAGACAGGAGTCATGTGTTATGGATGGTTCTGCGTCAGGAAATGACGCTAGGCTGGTTAGTGGTATTTTTTTTGCCTCTAACCAACCTACCGTCATTTTTTGACTCCCAACTTCCATCTCCTCTACAGCCACCCCCACCTGACTGGCGTAACATTTTTTCGACTCTAGCTCAAACTTAGCGCCGGCTTGCAGCATTCCACAAATTTGGTGCCTGGCTGGTCCTTTAGAATGACGCACGCCGGCGGTAAACTTTTTGACGCAAAACTGCGTTAGCATAGTTTTGCACCAAAAAGTTTAAATATGCCACTAGGAGTGGGCAAAGTATTCCACTCTGCCTGCGGAGTTTGCAGAGTTTTGTCCACACTGCACTCCGCACTGAGTTTCCAAAAAAGTCAGTGAAGTGACTCAGAGCTGAGTTTTCTCATTTGTGCGGCTTGCCAACATTAAGTTGGGGAGCGAGAGAAATCCCTAATCTGGCGTGCATGAGCGAGATTCCTCAACACGGGCGGTCGTGGCAGGTCACTACCACTCACGTAGAGAAAGCTGCTGCTCGCATTGAGGAAGCTGCTGCTTGAGTAGAAAATCTACTCAAGAGGCAGAATGCCTTCTAGCATCCACGTGATACCGTTCATGCTGATTTTACTGCGCAGGAGAAGCTCCTGGTGCTGAAAATCATCGCGAACAGTGACTCCACCGCACGTGGAACTCCACATAGCGCGGCAGAGTTTTTTCAGTACTTTACAGTGTTCCACATAGCAGATCTCCGCAAACTACACCAACCTTATTGGAAATAGGTCAATACAAATACTGATGACTTTGCAGGATACTGAATATGAAAAAGTGTAAACATGTATATTGAACTAGATGCTGTATCCTTAGAAAGGTTAGACATTTTTTATCAACTTTTCAAATGTTGATAATGCTACGATTTTTATGACACTCTACAAGTAGGGAAAATGGCCTCGTCATTAACCCCCCACACTTAATTATGTGAGATAGAGTTCCGCAGCTATGAGAGGAATGATATATTAACAACAAGCAAGTTGCTGTTTTCTGCAAAGAGAAGTGCAACCTTTGTGCAAATACAAATATTGAATTAAAAAAAACGAATTTTCTTTTTACCTCATTTTTATGTTTGTAAATTAGAATATTAATAATGACAACCTAGTTTTAATGTGCATCGTTTGTTGTTTATAAAACAAACAAAAAAAGAATTT
Organism: Pleurodeles waltl; assembly: GCF_031143425.1. Classification (NCBI taxonomy): domain Eukaryota; kingdom Metazoa; phylum Chordata; class Amphibia; order Caudata; family Salamandridae; genus Pleurodeles; species Pleurodeles waltl. The sequence continues at coordinate 1,063,975,823 of NC_090447.1, forward strand.
GCCATGCTGATTCGTCATTCTTTTACAATGTGGGTCAGTGTGATTCAGTGCAGAAAATGGAACGACCCTCAATTAAATTCGAATCAAACAGAAGATAAAAACATAAGCACAGGTCATACACAAATAATCATTAAAGACAATAATACATTCGTCATAGAACAAAATTAAAGGAAAACCTTACATCTAATATGTGTGATCCCAGGGGTGACCAAAATATCGTTCGAAAAACATAAAAGGAGACCTGGTACAAAATGTTTAAAATATCCCAAATAAATTATATTTTTATTCAATCACAACTTGATTCCCCGGATCTTAACTTTAAATGGTTTCGTCTGAAGTAACAGATTGTAATGTTGTACATTGGTCCAATGACAATTCTAGCCTAGCTAAGCGTTTCTCTCTTTTTTACTTTTCAATGCCGGCTGCACAGCTGAGCGAACACTAAGCGTTCATATTCATTTCAAAGAGGAGGAATTAGTTCATATTTTTTATTAATGTTCCAGCTCAGAAACGTTTATTGTATGATCAGGGTCACATTGTTTTCATAAAATCAATGTTGGTCACGTAATTTTCATAGAAAACAGCCAAAGCATTTTGTTCCTCTTCTCGGAACATTGAAGGCTAAATAGAACAACGTCTTCTTATCCCTCAATAGTGACATAAACGTCTTGAATGTAACTGAATCGGATTTGATTGTATATTCAAGTCATGCAAACATAAAATCCCAAGAAGGCAAATTTCAGATTGTACTAACTGTCTTTTAAAGTGCATTTACTCTTACGGTATATCTTGTCTATGTGTGTGCGTTCAACTGACAAATAGAATTTCAGCTCCAAGATTTCATACTAGACTTTTTAGGCTTTTATAACTTAGCAGAAATCGTCTTGGTCAGACAGCAGCCTTGACACAGAGCTAATGTTCATGAAGAAAATTAGTTGGTATTCTTAATTAAGATAAACACTTTAGGCGGATGGCTCTTGAAGCTGATTCCCTGTGAATTACTCAGGGAATGTGGCCCAGATTCCATAGCTGTCTTTGTAACCACAATAATTCGTTAGTGTTTCTCTAGCCTTTTAATATAAAATAGTTAGGAGCATAGCTTTAGCAGTTTAAACAGACATTTTGAGTACAAATACAGACTGTTTGGGTAGATTAGTAAAACCAGCATTTTACAATTAGGAAATTGCCAGCTTTACATTTTTATTATAGTCCTAAAACATGTGTTCTTGCACTCGTTGTGCCATTAAAAAGATCAATTGGTATAGGTGGTCGTTAAATATAACACATTTTTCATTTTCTCAGATGTGCAGTTCTGGTGTATCGGTTGTTGAGTCTGGCCAAAACAGTGCATTCTTTGAATAGAAATGGTTGTTTTACAAATTCACAGACACATTCAAATTGTTAAGGTGAAGACGTGTTGTGCTTTGTATGGCACACTGCTCCCTAAGCTTCTATAACAAATTGGTAGGGGAGCTTGGCGTTTCACATTTAAAAAAATCATGAAAAACCCACAGCTAACTTTTGGTTTATTAACTGTTGCCTCGGGGGCGTCAAGGACATTTCTTAAAACTGGGTGAATCGAGGCCTGGCGATGTTTTTAGCTGTAAACCTTGTTTCTTACAGAAAAACAAGGTTCAGGGTTCTTGCTTTTTCAAAATCATAATTGGGGTGGGGTGGTAATGTGTTTTTTAATGGAATCATATACAAATTGTTACTATCATAGTCTCAGTTACTCACATGATATCTGTTAGAAATGGGGTTTTTGGTTGGCAGTCAGGTTGCCCTCTGTCCAAGCAAGAACCCTCACTCTAGTCAGGGTAAGTCACACACAATCCAAAATCAGCCTGTGCTCACCCTCCGGTAGCTTGGCACGAGCAGTCAGGCTTAACTTAGAAGGCAATGTGTAAAGCATTTGTGCAATAAATCATACAACACCATAGCATAACACCACAAAAATACACCACACAGTGTTTAGAAAAATATATAATATTTATCTGGGTATCTTCAGGTCAAAACGATCAAAGTTGCAATATGAATTTGTAAAGATATCACTGAAAAGTGATATAAAGCGTCTTAAGTCTTTAGAAAGTAAACAGTCTCTTTCAAACACAAAGTACCTGGTTTCTGGTGGAAAATCTCCTCAGAGGGCCACAAAGGAAGAGGTGCGTGGAAAAGGGGTGTGTGCGTCGATTTCTCCCCAGCACACACGGACTTGCGTCGTTATTTTCCACGCGGGGAAGTCGGCGTCGTTTTCCGGCGCGCGGGCAGTCTCTTTCTGTGGATCGCGGGGATTACCAGATGTCCCGGGTCTGTGCGTGGATTTTCCTACTTGTTCTCCGGCTGCGCGTCGGTCTGCGGGGCTGTGCGTCGAAATTACGATCTCACGGCAGGCGTCGCGTCGATTTCTCCTCTAGACTTCGATCTGCGGGGCTGCGTGTTGAAATTACGATCTCACGGCAGGCGTCGCGTCGATTTCTCCTCTAGAGGTCGGGCGGCGTTGTCCTTGCGAGGCCGTGCGTCGGATCTTTGATCGTCCCAAGAGCGTTGCGTCGATCAGCGTCGGAGTGCGGCGTTTTTCTCGCCGTGAAACAAGCTGTGCGTCGAAATTTTCGGCGCACGGAGCGTCCAAGTAAAAGAGAGAAGTCGTTTTGGTCCTGAGACTTCAAGGAACAGGAGGCAAGCTCTATCCAAGCCCTTGGAGAGCACTTTCACAGCCAGACAAGAGTTCAGCAAGGCAGCAGGGCAACAGCAAGGCAGCAGTCCTTTGTAGAAAGCAGACAGGTGAGTCCTTTGAGCAGCCAGGCAGTTCTTCTTGGCAGGATGTAGTTTCTGGTTCAGGTTTCTTCTCCAGCAAGTGTCTGATGAGGTAGGGCAGAGGCCCTGTTTTATACTAAGTTGTGCCTTTGAAGTGGGGGTGACTTCAAAGAGTCTCTAAGAAATGCACCAAGCCCCCTTTCAGTTCAATCCTGTCTGCCAGAGTCCCAGTAGGGGGTGTGGCAGTCCTTTGTGTGAGGGCAGGCCCTCCACCCTCCCAGCCCAGGAAGACCCATTCAAAATGCAGATGTATGCAAGTGAGGCTGAGTACCCTGTGTTTGGGGTGTGTCTGAGTGAATGCACAAGGAGCTGTCAACTAAACCTAGCCAGACGTGGATTGAAGGGCACAACAAGATTTTAGTGCAAAGAAGTGCTCACTTTCTAAAAGTGGCATTTCTAGAATAGTGATATTAAATCCGACTTCACCAGTCAGCAGGATTTTGTATTACCATTCTGGCCATACTAAATATGACCTTCCTGCTCCTTTCAGATCAGCAGCTGCCACTTCAACAGTGTATGAGGGCAGCCCCAATGTTAGCCTATGAAGGGAGCAGGCCTCACAGTAGTGTAAAAACGAATTTAGGAGTTTTACACTACTAGGACATATAACTACCCAGGTACATGTCCTGCCTTTTACCTACACAGCACCCTGCTCTAGGGGTTACCTAGGGCACACATTAGGGATGACTTACATGTAGTAAAAGGGGAGTTCTAGGCTTGGCAAGTACCTTTGAATGCCAAGTCGAGGTGGCAGTGAAACTGCACACACAGGCCTTGCAATGGCAGGCCTGAGACAAGGTTAAGGGGCTACTGAGGTGGGTGGCACAACCAGTGCTGCAGGCCCACTAGTAGCATTTAATCTATGTAGTGCACTCTACCAGGGACTTACAAGTAAATTAAATAGTCAATCATGGATAAACCAAACAGTAGTACAATTTACACAGAGAGCATATGCACTTTAGCACTGGTTAGCAGTGGTAAAGTGCCCAGAGGTCAAAAGCCAACAACAACAGGTCAGAAAAAATAGGAGGAAGGAGGCAACAAGTTTGGGGATGTCCCTGTCAAAAAGCCAGGTCCAACATGACCCCCTACCAGCCTAAAGCCAGGGGAGAACAATCACTATCCTGATGTACTTCCCTGTTTGAGGCGAGAGAACAAGAACCCAGGCCCACAACAGCAGGGGCATGCTCCAGTTCTTCGCCTTCCTGACTCCAATTGGATCACTCTGTCCATACTCTCAGGGCCCACTAAGCCAACCCATGGGGAACCTTTCTCCTTACCTGCGGATCCCATCTGTGCAGCACCTAACCTTACTTTGCTCACAGATGTATCCCAGGAGCAGGATAGTACCACCATGACCAACACAGTGGTGTTGCCCACTCTACCCCCGGGGTGTGACACTTGTCCCCTCCCCAGGGATAACTCTGTCCACCCGGACAGCAAGCCACAGTGATTACTGACAGCTGCCAGGGATGAGAGCCAGGCCCCAGGCCTCTCAAAGCTCTCTAACCACTGTGGCTGTGGAGAGTGGGGGGCGGTAGCCCCAGGTGCTGGGCACCCTTTAACCACTCTCCCTTCCACCAGGTCAGGGATGACAGCCTGAACCTGGTCCTCCCCTCTGGGGCTCTGTACCCTCCCTCCTGGAGCGGTACCCCCAGAGTCCAACATGGTCAGGGTGCTTACAGAAGTCGCCCTGTACCATTCCTCCACCAGTGCAGGGCTGTTAACCTGCAACTGGCCCTCCAACCTGGGGCCTGTACCTTCAGGTTGGACTAGGGCCCGGGGTGAGGCTTCCCTCCCCCTGCCCTCCCTTCTGGGGTCCAGCACCCTCCAACTAGGAGTGGCCTCCTCAGAAGACAACATGGTAGGGGCACTGTTATCAGTGGCCCCTCCCTCCAGGTCCGGGGACACACCCTGAACCTGGTCTTCCAGCCCAGGGTCTGTACCCTCAGACTGGAACACTGCCTGGCAAACCAGGACTTCCTGGGAGGCACACCTACCCCCCACCAGGTCAGAGTTTAACCTCTGCACCTGACCATTCAACTCAGAGTCACCACCCTGAAGTTGAACAATTGCCTGGCACGCCAGGACTTCCTGGAGGGCACACTGACCCTCCACCAGGTCAGAGTTTAACCTCTGAACTTGGCCGTTCAACTCAGAGTCACCACCCTGAAGTTGAACAATTGCCTGGCACGCCAGGACTTCCTGGAGGGCACACTGACCCTCCACCAGGTCAGAGTTTAACCTCTGAACTGGGCCATTCAACTCAGAGTCACCACCCTGAAGTTGAACAATTGCCTGGCGCACCAGGACTTTCTGGGAGGCACACCTACCTCCCACCAGGTCAGAGTTTAACCTCTGAGCCTGGTTCCCCAACCCAGGGTCACCACCCTGAGGTTGGGCAATTGCCTGGCACGCCAGGACTTTCTGGGGGGCACACCTACCCCCCACCAGGTCAGAGTTTAACCTCTGAACCTGGTCATCCAACCCAGAGTCAACACCCTGAGGTTGGACAATTGCCTGGCACAGCAGGACTTCTGGGGTGGCACATCTACCCCCCACCAGGTCAGAGTTTAACCTCTGAACCTGGGTATCCAACCAAGAGTCACCACCCTGAGGTTGGGCAACTGCCTGGCACACCAGGACTTTCTGGGAGGCACGCCTACCTCCCACCAGGTCAGAGGTTAACCTCTGAACCTGGTTCTCCAACCCAGGGTCACCACCCTGAGGTTGAACAATTGGCTGGCACGCCAGGACTTTCTGGGGGGCACATCTACCCCCCACCAGGTCAGAGTTTAACCTCTGAACCCGGTTATCCAACCCAGAGTCAGCACTCTGAGGTTGGACCACTGCCTGGTACACCAGGACTTTCTGGGGGGCACACCTACCCCCCAACAGGTCAGACTTTATCCCCTGAACCTGGTTAGCCAACCCAGAGTCACCACCCTGAGGTTGAACCATTGCCTGGCAGGCCAGGACTTCCAGGGAGGCACACCTACCTCCCACCAGGTCTGAGTTTAACCTCTGAGCCTGGTTCCCCAACCGAGGGTCACCACCCTGAGGTTGGGCAATTGCCTGGCACGCCAGGACTTTCTGGGGGGCACACCTACCCCCCACCAGGTCAGAGTTTAACCTCTGAACCTGGTCATCCAACCCAGAGTCAACACCCTGAGGTTGGACAATTGCCTGGCACAGCAGGACTTCTTGGGAGGCACATCTACCTCCCACCAGGTCAGAGTTTAACCTCTGAACCTGGGTATCCAACCCAGAGTCACCACCCTGAGGTTGAATCTTTGCCTGGCATGCCAGGACTTCTTGGGGGGCACTCTCACCCCCCACAAGGGACACACCGTCCCCAAGGGCCACACAAGAGTCTGGTTGGCGCAGGTCTCCCGACCTCTGCCCATCCGGCAGAGTCTGGGTTTCCCCCAAACCAGAAACGGTTTCACCTGGGTCATTCCTGGGGGGCTCTGCTCTCAGAGCTGTCCCCTGACTCTCAAGGTCCTCCACTGGGGTCTGCAACCCCCTCTCAACCCTATGTCTGGACTTCTGCACCCCCTCACTAGGAGGGGTACTGCCAGACACCAGAACTGTTGGGATGCTGGCTACAGTCACCCCCCCAAGTTCTTCTGACACTGCAGGGCTTCCCTCAAAAGGTGGCCCTACGGTACAGGCTAGGCTTCCCTCCTGGTGTTCCCTCATGGAACCCTCTAGGACCTGGGACCTACCTGGGACACTACAATCCTTTCCCACCACACTCGGTTGGGAGCCACCTAGACCACTCCCTTCAGGAGCACCCCCAAATGCCTCTTCAGATTCTCTGGTACTCACCCAGAAGTCTGCCTCCATTGTAAGTTCCCTGGGGTCAGAGAACTCACACTCCACCTGGTGTTGGCGTAGCTCTGGAAAATAAGGACCAGACATATGCTCTCCAGCAATTACATCACTCTGCCCTTCACATGTATTAACCACAGTACCCTTCACCCAACCACCCAGTAACTCAACCTTGGAAAAGCACTCTACTTCACCCTCCTGAGACTGGTGAGACAGTATCTGTCTGTCCCTGACACTCAACCCATACTCTTCTGGGATGTCTCTACACTCTATATCCAGGACGTCCACCAGGGGGGAACCCTTTTCTCTGTCACTCTCTGCTAGAGTCAGTAAAGTGTCCCTCCCCCCAGTAGGAATATGACTCCCTGTGCCAGTTCCCCAATCCTTCTGAGGGACCATGGTCATAACGGGAACTACCTCATACCCTTGAACTGCCTGGGGTGTGTCAACTCCCTTCTTCAAGTTGGGCACCAAATCTCTGGGCTTGTGCCCTTCTTCAGCAGTACTAGATGCAAGATTTTTGCTGCCACCATCTGAACTAGACTCAGCCCTTCCGGCCTCCAGTTTCAACTCTTTACAGCTCAGCTCTTGAGCTGCAATCTTTTCTTCTTCCAGGGCTAAGAGACTTGCTGCCTCAGCCCTTTCAAGCTGCTCATCTAGCTCTTCCATACACCGCTGTAGAGCTAGGAGCCCTTCATCTCCCACTAGTTCTCTTTCCTCATCTGAGTAGTCTTCCTCCTCGTGTGAGTAGTCCTCCTCCTCATCTGAGGGGTACTTAGTCATTTGGTTTCTTGCTGCCTCTCTCTCTGCCCATCTTTCTTCCCCCCACACTATGTAGGCATGTAGCATCTCCGCCTTAGTAGATCTCCTTGCTACAGGAAGGCCCCATTTTCTGCAAGCTTCCTTAGGTCAGCCTTAGTGAGGTGGTCAGTAGGCACAAAGAATGAGTAGGTAAGGAATCTCATTGCTGACAAAGTCTTACTGGCAAGAACCAAAATCCAACGTCCAAAATATCAATAGTATATCCAGGAGGACATCAGAGAACCAAAAGCGAAAAAGATGAAAAATCAAGTTGACCTTCAACTGTGGGTAGGTAGTGAAATACTTAGCTACTGTATGTCACTGCACAAACACAAGTCCTATCCTCACCGCTGATCACCAATGTTAGAAATGGGGTTTTTGGTTGGCAGTCAGGTTGCCCTCTATCCAAGCAAGAACCCTCACTCTAGTCAGGGTAAGTCACACACAATCCAAAATCAGCCTGTGCTCACCCTCCGGTAGCTTGGCACGAGCAGTCAGGCTTAACTTAGAAGGCAATGTGTAAAGCATTTGTGCAATAAATCATACAACACCATAGCATAACACCACAAAAATACACCACACAGTGTTTAGAAAAATATATAATATTTATCTGGGTATCTTCAGGTCAAAACGATCAAAGTTGCAGTATGAATTTGTAAAGATATCACTGAAAAGTGATATAAAGCGTCTTAAGTCTTTAGAAAGTAAACAGAGTCTCTTTCAAACACAAAGTACCTGGTTTCTGGTGGAAAATCTCCTCAGAGGGCCACAAAGGAAGAGGTGCGTGGAAAAGGGGTGTGTGCGTCGATTTCTCCCCAGCACACACGGACTTGCGTCGTTATTTTCCACGCGGGGAAGTCGGCGTCGTTTTCCGGCGCGCGGGCAGTCTCTTTCTGTGGATCGCGGGGATTACCAGATGTCCCGGGTCTGTGCGTGGATTTTCCTACTTGTTCTCCGGCTGCGCGTCGGTCTGCGGGGCTGTGCGTCGAAATTACGATCTCACAGCAGGCGTCGCGTCGATTTCTCCTCTAGACTTCGATCTGCGGGGCTGCGCATTGAAATTACGATCTCACGGCAGGCGTTGCGTCGATTTCTCCTCTAGAGGTTGGGCGGCGTTGTCCTTGCGAGGTCGTGCGTCGGATCTTCGATCGTCCCAAGAGCGTCGCGTCGATCAGCGTCGGAGTGCAGCGTTTTTCTCGCCGCGAAACAAGCTGTGCGTCGAAATTTTCGGCGCACGGAGCGTCCAAGTAAAAGAGAGAAGTCTTTTTGGTCCTGAGACTTCAAGGAACAGGAGGCAAGCTCTATCCAAGCCCTTGGAGAGCACTTTCACAGCCAGACAAGAGTTCAGCAAGGCAGCAGGGCAACAGCAAGGCAGCAGTCCTTTGTAGAAAGCAGACAGGTGAGTCCTTTGAGCAGCCAGGCAGTTCTTCTTGGCAGGATGTAGTTTCTGGTTCAGGTTTCTTCTCCAGCAAGTGTCTGATGAGGTAGGGCAGAGGCCCTGTTTTATACTAAGTTGTGCCTTTGAAGTGGGGGTGACTTCAAAGAGTCTCTATGAAATGCACCAAGCCCCCTTTCAGTTCAATCCTGTCTGCCAGAGTCCCAGTAGGGGGTGTGGCAGTCCTTTGTGTGAGGGCAGGCCCTCCACCCTCCCAGCCCAGGAAGACCCATTCAAAATGCAGATGTATGCAAGTGAGGCTGAGTACCCTGTGTTTGGGGTGTGTCTGAGTGAATGCACAAGGAGCTGTCAACTAAACCTAGCCAGACGTGGATTGAAGGGCACAACAAGATTTTAGTGCAAAGAAGTGCTCACTTTCTAAAAGTGGCATTTCTAGAATAGTAATATTAAATCCGACTTCACCAGTCAGCAGGATTTTGTATTACCATTCTGGCCATACTAAATATGACCTTCCTGCTCCTTTCAGATCAGCAGCTGCCACTTCAACAGTGTATGAGGGCAGCCCCAATGTTAGCCTATGAAGGGAGCAGGCCTCACAGTAGTGTAAAAACGAATTTAGGAGTTTTACACTACTAGGACATATAACTACCCAGGTACATGTCCTGCCTTTTACCTACACAGCACCCTGCTCTAGGGGTTACCTAGGGCACACATTAGGGATGACTTACATGTAGTAAAAGGGGAGTTCTAGGCTTGGCAAGTACCTTTGAATGCCAAGTTGAGGTGGCAGTGAAACTGCACACACAGGCCTTGCAATGGCAGGCCTGAGACAAGGTTAAGGGGCTACTGAGGTGGGTGGCACAACCAGTGCTGCAGGCCCACTAGTAGCATTTAATTTACCTGCCCTAGGCACATGTAGTGCACTCTACCAGGGACTTACAAGTAAATTAAATAGTCAATCATGGATAAACCAATCAGTAGTACAATTTACACAGAGAGCATATGCACTTTAGCACTGGTTAGCAGTGGTAAAGTGCCCAGAGGTCAAAAGCCAACAACAACAGGTCAGAAAAAATAGGAGGAAGGAGGCAAAAAGTTTGGGGATGTCCCTGTCAAAAAGCCAGGTCCAACAAGATCTCACTGTCACATCATATTCCCTGTTACCCCATTTATAGGGAAGACCATCCTATTATATTCAAATTAACACCCTTATCATCAGCCAGTGAGATCATTTGTTCAGTTACTCTCCCATCATATAATAGGCAATGCCATCACATGTCTAGTTATCCATATTATATGGCAGTCAAACCTTTATGCCTTTAGGTATTCCCATCATCTGTATAGCTTTGTCATCGTGTGGTCATTAAAACACATGAACTCACACACACACACACTTATGTAAGTACACCTACGATCATACTCATCAATATTTGTGCAACAAAAGATTACGTGAATCCACTTACATATAGAGATAACCATATGCATATTGGAGCACAAACACTAACTAAAACATGAACTTTGCCACCCATACTTACCTGAATTTTTAGGGGATTAGAGGTCTTCTGCTGTTCTTTGAGCGCACCTCCATGCACCTGTTGAAAGGGCTTGATTTAGGAAGAAATAAATCTATTTAGGCCACATGAAATTGTTCCACAACTTGCTTTGGCCGAAAAGATGTAGGGGGTCATTCTGACCCTGGCGGTAAAAGGCTCTTACCGCCGGTCAGAAGACCGCCATCATCCCGCCGCGGCCGCGGTAAACCGCCACGGTCATTCTGACCCACAACTGCCAAACCGCCAAAAACCCGACATCCACTGAAGGCCGCCTCATCAGCGGTCAGCGATAAACTGGAGATGACCAAAGCTCCACCGTCACGCCAACACAAACACGCCCATGCCATTACGACCCACGAATCCACGCAGCGGTCTTTCAACCGCGGTATTCCATTGGCGGTACACACCGCCGCGCTCAAAATACACACACCTTTACAAAACGCAGCCACATTGGACAATTCGAAATACACACACCTGGTACACATACACACACCACTCCCACACACCCATCACCATATAAAACACACACCCACATCACCCACAAACCCCCACAAATCGAAATTCAGAGACAAGGCGCAATACACAGAGAGAGAGCACAGGGAACGCAAACCACAACACACACAGGAACCCAACATCATCACCCACACCACATCTACGCACAAAACACCACACACCACCACACTCATCACCACAAACACCACCCCACACCTCATCCACACCACCCCATGGCACCCCAAAGACACCCCAGGTTCTCGGACCAAGAACTCAGGGTCATGGTGGAGGAAATAATCAGGGTAGAGCCCCAGCTCTTCGGCACACAGGTGCAGCACACCACAATAGCCAGGAAGGCGGAGCTATGGCAAAGGATCGTCGACAGGGTCAACGCTGTGGGACAGCATCCCAGAAATCGGGAAGACATCCGAAAGCGCTGGAACGACCTACGGGGGAAGGTGCGGTCGATGGTGTCAAGATACAACATCGCTGTGCAGAAGACTGGCGGCGGACCCCCACCCATTCCACCCGAATTCACAGCATGGGAGCAAGAGGTCTTGAACATCCTGCATCCTGAGGGCCTCGCTGGAGTAGGCAGAGGAATGGACTCTGGTAAGTCTAATCTCAACTACTTCACCCCCCCCCAACCACCAGCATGCCAACCCACACCCCCACCCTCACCCCTAACCCCCCAGCACACATACTCCCTGTTAATGTCTCACCAGCACAACCCACCCAACCCAACCCAAACCCCTGAATGCCAACACAAACCATGGACACTCATCACCTAAGCATGACCACTGCACATACCCATCCCCCCTCACAAACCACCCTCACAACTCCTCCCACATGGGACTGCCAGCACTGGGGGACAAGGGCACCCACAAATCGCACGCCACGGCACACACAAAATCAATAACCATATTCTTTTACCCCTGCAGGGCCCGAACGCCAACACACCGGCCAGGAGGGTCCAGATTTGTCCATCCCACCCCCAGAACAGGCCCCCAGTGATGACAGCAGCTCTGTCGACCTAGAACCTGATGACCAGCCCGGACCATCGGGGACCTCTGGACAGTCGGTTACCCTCAGTCAGCCCCAGGCCACAGCAGACCTACCCCCCTCAGAAAACACCAGCACAGCACCCACCCAGCGGGCCCATGCTTCTGTCTCCAGGACAGGTCAAGCAGCGGTGTGTCTACCAGTACAGGGCACCCAGGGTAACCCACAACCCCAACAACAACAGGGACCTGGGGGCACTGGTAGTGGGCACACCGTCCAGGGGACAGAGGCCCAGGAACAAAGAGGAACTGGGAGGGCTGCTGTGCGACAGAGGGAGGACAGGCCTAGGGAACCCACTGTCCAAGAGGCCCTCACCACCATCATGGGAGCGTACCACCACTCCCAAGAGACGATGGCGACGGTCCTGGCCAGGTTCCAGGAGATCCAGGCCATGCAGGAGGGCCAGTACATGGGGTTCCGGGAAGAACTGCGCAGCATCAGTTCCGCAATGGGTACAATCGTGGTGGCACTCAACCAGATTGTCACCACATTGCGGGACCATGTGGCCCCCCAAAGGGCCCCTGCCACTAGCATGGAGGAAGAACAGCCCCCCACCTCCGCCGGCGCTAGTGGTCAGGAGGCCCCGACACAACAGCAACGGCCCTCCCGGACCCCACCCCCTGCAGAACAAGAACCACCCCGCAAGAAAGGCCTGAGATCGAGGAAGAAGACAGAGTAGGATGTCAAGACCCCCGCCAAGCACGGAAAACCCCGGATGTCATCCTACTGTCCCACTTGTTTACCCTGTCCAACCTTGAACTGCCCCTGCTCCACCTTCCACAGGCATATGGACAATGGACCTGTAGGAACGACAGTCTGGACACTGCCATGGACATGCCTCCACCATCACCCTTTTTGAACTATACACCTATTTCAAAACTTCAATAAACACAATTATTGCACATTAACCAACTGGATTCTGCTATCTATTTATTTAAACCAAATGTATTCGATATAACCAACAAAACATTTCTAGTTACATTGTGATGACAACATACCAGTGTCACACAGCGGTAGTCCATGGGGAAAAAAAACAGAGGGCACTCCGTGGGGATCAGATCACTGAAATAGGAAGTGATATACACAACTAAGTTACCATACATTGGGGTGAAAGGTCAGACAGTAGAGAGCCACTACAGTTACAGATATAATACAATGCAGGAGTAGATTATTACCTGTGTGTCACTGGAAATACTGCAGTATCACTCTGTCCCTGTTGTCTCTGTCGTCCTCTTCATCTTCCTCCTCTTCACTCTCCGCAGGCTCCACAGCGGCCACAACACCACCATCTGGACCATCCTCCTGCAGGAAAGGCACCTGGCGTCGCAAAGCCAGGTTGTGAAGCATGCAGCAGGCCACGATGATATGACACACCTTCCTTGGTGAGTACATTAAGATCCACCAGTCATATGCAGGCACCTAAACCTGGCCTTCAGGAGGCCGAAGGTCCGCTCAATCACCCTCCTGGTACGCCCATGGGCCTCATTGTACCGTTCCTCTGCCCTGGTCTTGGGATTCCTCACTGGGGTCAATAGCCAAGGCAGGTTTGGGTAACCAGAGTCACCAATTAGCCACACACGGTGTCTCTGTAGCAGTTCCATCACATAAGGGATGCTGCTATTTCGCATGATGTACGCGTCATGCACTGACCCTGGGAACTTGGCATTTAAATGGGAGATGTACTGGTCAGCCAAACAGACCACCTGGACATTCATCGAATGATAATTTTTACGGTTCCTGTACACCTGCTCATCGTCTTTTTGGGGAACCAAAGCCACATGGGTCCCATCAATGGCACCAATGATATTGGGAATGTGTCCAAGGGCATAGAAATCACCCTTCACTGTAGGCAAGTCACCCACCTCAGGGAAAATGATGTAGCTCCGCATGTATTTCATCAGGGCAGACAACACTCTGGACAACACCTTTGAAAACATAGGCTGAGACATCCCAGATGAAATGGCCACAGTAGTTTGAAATGATCCACTTGCCAAAAAATGCAGTACTGACAGCACCTGCACTAGAGGCGGAATCCCTGTGGGTTGGCGGATGGGTGACATCAGGTCTGGCTCCAGCTGGGCACACAGTTCCTGTATAGTGGCACGGTTGAGTCTGTAGCTGAGTATGACGTGTCTTTCTTCCATTGTCGACAGGTCCACCAGCGGTCTGTACACAGGAAGATTACTCCGTCTCCTCGCAAGTCCCAGCGGACGATGCCTAGGAAGGACAACATGGAGCACAGAGTCAAGCAACCCACAGGTAAGTGCCCACAGCATGCCCAGCACACGAATCTCTCGGGATTGAATGGCTAGTATGATTGTCGGTGCAAGGCCTAGCCATGTGTGACGCAGTAGGAATTAAGCCATGTGGGCCCTTGAAATGGCGGCTGCCTGACCTGTGAAGTGTGACAATGTGAAGTGAGGTCATAGCGCAAGCGTGGCACACCGTGGCGGTAGGCGGTCGCAGTCCACGGCGCAAAGCCGCATTGGACAACATTGAACCCTATGGGTTTCAGGAGCCAATGGCGGTGAGCGCCGGCGGTCGCGGTACGCACCGCCGCGGTACGCACCGCCACGGCACGCACCGCCGCGGCACGCACCGCCGAGGCCGTAACCGCCATTTTCTCTCTGCTTGATCACACGAGACCTGAGCATCCACAGGAGAGGACCTATACTGCAAGTGCTGCTGTGACCTTGGTCTGGAAGTGACAATGGCTGCTGCGACTGGGGAAAGGGCCCCCGCCTTCAGTTCCGAGGAGTTGGAGAAGCTCGTGGACGGGGTCCTCCCCCAGTATGCGCTACTCTACGGGCCTCCAGACCAACAGGTGAGTACACGGGGGCAATGCATAGTGCCCAATGCCTGGGCTGAGTGGGGAGGATGTACGATGGAGGGGAGGGCAGCGAATGACGAATGCATTGCACAACAGATGAGAGCATGTGCCACATGGCAAGGTTGGGGAGGGGGGGCCACTCACATCGAGCATGCAGAAAAGTGATGATGTTTCTCTCCCCCCCCTGTACATGTCACATAGGTCAGCGCCCATCAGAAGATTGACATTTGGCGTGCCATCGCCAAGGACGTCCGGGCCCTGGGGGTCCACACCAGAAGGGGCACCCACTGCTGCAAGAGGTGGGAGGACATCCGCCGCGGGATCAGGAAGACCGCGGAGGCTCTGCTGGGGATGGCCTCCCAACCTAGGAGGGGTGCCAGTCGTACCTTGACCCCCCTGATGTCCCGGATCCTGGCAGTGGCCTACCCCGATTTAGATGGGCGCTTGAGGACATCACAGCAGACACAAGGGGGTGAGTACCAGCACATTCAGCTATTTTGCGCGCAGTGGAGGTGCCTGGGTGGGGGAGGAGGGCTGTGGGTATCCCTAGGCCAAGGCGATTTCTGTAGGATAGGCCCGTCCGTGAAGTATGGTCCTGTGCCCCCGCCCCCCACCTCTGTAGGGTGCCTAGTGTCGCGATTCATGGACCAGTGTATACTGTGTGGGCAGTTGTCGCCCATAGGCTTGTAGGGCATGTCCCAGTGAATGAGTACCCCAAGTGCGCAGCATAGTGCAGGGGGCTTCTGTGTCTGTCCTCTCCGCCAACGGTGTCCCCAATGCATGCACTCAACTTGTCTTTATGTCTTCCACCCCCCCCATTTTCTTTGTTTTTCTGTGAATGTGTGCATTAGCATCATCAGGCGGAGGAGAAGTGGCATCGGCGCAAGAGGGAGCTGCATCTCACATGGCCCCGGAGGGCCATGCAACGGACTCCGACATGACCAGTGAGACGGAGGGCGAGGGGGGCTCCACCACGGGGACCTGTGGAGACGGCAGCGACACCGACACGTCCTCGGAAGGGAGCTCCCTTGCGGTGGCGGCAACATCCGTGCCCACCGATCCTACAGGTACAGCAGCCACCCAGCGCACCAGCTCCAGCCTCCCAGCAGCCCCTCGGCCTTCGGCCCGTGCCCGCAAGGCCAGGAAGCCGGCCATCTCCTTCGCCCCAGGCCCCTCAGGCCCTGCCCCAGTCACCCCTGCTGCCCTCAGTGAGGAGGTCATTGACCTCCTGAGGACCATCATTGTTGGGCAGTCTACCCTTTTGAATGCCATCCAGGGTGTGGAGAGGGAGGTGCATCAAAGCAATGCATACCTGGAGGGCCTTCATTCGGGTCAGGTTGCCCATCAACGATCGTTCAACGCTCTGGCCTCAGAACTGACGGCAGCGATTGTCCCTGTCTCCAGCCTCCCTCTTCTGACTCCCTCCACCCAGTCCCACTCCCCTGTTCCTCTGCCTATCCCATCCACACCTACAGACCAGCCTGCACACACCTCAACACCCAAGGGCAGCTCATCCAGACATAAGCACCACAGGACACACAAGCATTCACCCAAGCAACATCCAGATGCAGACATGCCAACAGCCACTACCTCCTCTGTGTCCCCCACCTCCTCGTCTCCCTCCTCCCTCCCTGTGACGTCTCCACACACACCTGCAAGCACACCACCATCAGCCATTGCACCCATCACCAGCACACCCTCCACACCAGTCCGCACACGTGCAGTCACCACCCCCACTGCCATGTACACGTCCCCTGTGTCCTCTCCCAGTGTGTCTGTCACCCCCGCTTCCCAACCACACAAACGCAGGCAGGCACCCAAACAACAGCCATCCACCTCACGTCAGCCTCCTGCCCAAGCACCTGCACCCAAAGACAGCACACTTGACTCTCCTACAACCACATCCTCTTCCTCCACTCCCATACCGACTCCAGCCACCCTTCCCATGGCTCCAAAGAAAATTTTCCTCTCTAAAGTGGACCTCTTTTCCTCACCTGACCCACCCCCTCCATCCCGTAAGAGTTCCACAAACACCTCAGCCACCACCAGCCCAGCAACTCCAAAGAACGTTGTGCCTGGTTATTGGAGTCCGCCCTTTCCTTGGGCTGGGACATCGTCCAGCAGCAAAGGCACAGCCAGCCCCCACCCCCCTGGGAAGAGGACCAAAAAACTGAAGGGCAGGCGCGACAGGCCTGATACGCCTGCCCCCAAGGAGGGTAGCCTTGCACCGTCACCTGCCACATCGGGTAAGGGAGCCAAGGGCCGCGGACAGTCTGCCAAGGAGGGCAAGGGCAGCAAGGAGCAAAAGGCAGGGAGCAGCCGACCTGGCCATGAGGGCCCCACCAGCCCCATTCCGGGGGTATCGAAGGAGAGCCAGGGCCCCAGGACTCCATCACAGGAGGGCCCCGCAACGGAAAGGTCCGATGCAGACTGAGCGGCAAGTATTGGCCAGGTGTGGTGCACTGGAAACACAAGACAGGCACCGCTGAACAGGGCCCCGCCGTGAGGAGCACCGCTGAACAGGGCCCCGCCGTGAGGAGCACCGCTGAACAGGGCCCCGCCGTGAGGAGCACCGCTGAACAGGGCCCCACTGTGACCAGAACCGCTGAACAGGGCCCCGCCGTGAGAAGCACTGCTGAACAGGGCCCCGCCGTGAACAGAACCGCTGAACAGGGCCCCGCCGTGAGAAGCACCGCTGAACAGGGCCCGGCCGTGAGTAGCACCGCTGAACAGGGCCCCGCCGTGAGGAGCACCGCTGAACAGGGCCCCGCCGTGACCAGAACCGCTGAACAGGGCCCCGCCGTGAGGAGCACCGCTGAACAGGGCCCCGCCGTGAGGAGCACCGCTGAACAGGGCCCCGCCGTGAGAAGCACCGCTGAACAGGGCCCCACCGTGAGAAGCACCGCTGAACAGGGCCCCGCCGTGAGGAGCACCGCTGAACAGGGCCCCGCCGTGAGAAGCACTGCTGAACAGGGCCCCGCTGTGACCAGAACCGCTGAACAGGGCCCCTCCTGTCAAGCACCGCTCCGCTGGGCCCTTCCAGTCAAGCACCGCTCCGCTGGGCCCTTCATCTAAAGCACCGCTCCGCTGGGCCCTTCATCTCAAGCACCGCTCCGCTGGGCCCTTCCTGTCAAGCACCGCTCCGCTGGGCCCTTCCTGTCAAGCACCGCTCCGCTGGGCCCTTCATCTCAAGCACCGCTCCGCTGGGCCCTTCATCTCAAGCACCGCTCCGCTGGGCCCTTCATCTCAAGCACCGCTCCGCTGGGCCCTTCATCTCAAGCACCGCTCCGCTGGGCCCTTCCTGTCAAGCACCGCTCCGCTGGGCCCTTCCTGTCAAGCACCGCTCCGCTGGGCCCTTCATCTCAAGCACCGCTCCGCTGGGCCCTTCCTGTCAAGCACCGCTCCGCTGGGCCCTTCATCTCAAGCACCGCTCCACTGGGCCCTTCATCTCAAGCACCGCTCCGCTGGGCCCTTCATCTCAAGCACCGCTGGCCCATTGGCAGTCCCGGTTCTGTGTCGGGCAGGCCTTCACGACGCACTCTGCCCACCATGCCTCCTCCATGACCAGTGGTCTCTGTAATCCACCTGATGGACTGTGGCTTTGCACTCCCTAGGATGCCACAGTGGGCAATCCACCCACTGTAGAGACTTGTGAGACTGTGGCTTTGCACTCCCCAGGATGGCACAGTGGGCATGGAGGCCCTTCGTGGATCTGGCGTCGTGGACTCATGTGGCTGAGGTGCCCCCCCTTCCCTTCCCCCTGAGGTGCCTGTCTTTTTATTTTAGTGATGCCCCAGCAGTGTTCTCTCCAATGGACTCGATCTCGTGTGTGGGCTTTGCCCATGTGCTGCTGCACATTGGCCCACGGACATTTGGACTTTGGATGACTGGGCCGGACTTTTGCTACTTGTATGGATAGAGTTCTAGATGTGTATTCATTCTTCATATATTGCTAAGGTCGCTATACTTTATTGTTGCAATAATATGGTTCTACTTTTACATTCATTGCCTTTTGTCTTTGTTTTTTGGGGGGGGGTTGGGGGTGTCACTCTGACTTTTTTAGCTGCATAGGTGTGTGAGTATTTCGGTGGGGGTGAGGATGGGGGTGGGTGTGTGGCGTATGTGTGTGCCCGTAACCTTTCCTCCTCCCCCCTCCCCTGTGTCGTAGGTGCAGTACTCACCGTTGTCGTCTGCGGCGAGGTTCGTGATCCTGGAAGAAGAGCAGGAAGCCAATGGCTGGGAAGATGTGGAGTTCGGGTTCCATGCTGTTCCGATTCCGCGTGGAGTGTGTTGAGGTAAGTGTTTTCCATTGGAGATGTCTGTTTCCGCCGTGTTTTTATCGGCGGGCCTCCCGCCCCGGAAAAGGTGGCGGATTGGTGGGTCGTGATAGGGTGGTCGGTACATTGTCTGCCGCCTGCCTGTTGGCGGTGACCGCCGCGCTGTTTGTTTGTACCGCCGTTGCGGTCGGAGTGTTAAAGCGGCGGCCTGTGTTGGCGGTTCCCGCCAGGGTCAGAATTCATATTTTTAGGCCGCCAGCCTGTTGGTGGGTTGGCCACCGCTTTTACACTGACCGCCAGGGTCAGAATGACCCCCGTAATCTTTTCGAGACATGGTAGGTCATGCTCCAGCCGTAGAGCATAGCATGGGAGGCTTGGCAGTAAGGGGAAAAGTACAGCTTTCCATGTGCTTCCCCCCACCTTCTTACATGCATAAAATGTATGCACACGATCAACGTACACAAGATCCACTAAGGCCCAGTACGCATGAAAGCACTCATAACTAAGCTGGTCCTCTAACTTGGTTCAGACCATCACATTACCTACTAGGACCATTGTTTGTGGTGGTCTCTTACCCAACCGATGTTGTAATTTAAGCTTTGTGCAAATAAATACATTATAGGTAAAATAATGGATTAATGTTATTGCAAACGTTTAAACTTACAGTGTGTTCCGCATAACAACATGTCAGCTGGTTTAATTGGAATTATTAACATGCTTGTTGGACTTTTTAGTTTATGCAGCGTCATCCCCAATCTTTTTGCCTCCCGCCTCCTATTTTTTTCCTGACCTGTTGCTGTTGGCTTTTGAACTCTGAGCACTGGTTGTGCCACCCACATAGGTAGCTCGGTAATCATGTCTCAAACCTGCCACTGCACTGTCTGTGTGTACAGTGTTAACTGTAAATTCGACTTGGCAAGTGTATCCACTTGCCACGCCTAAACCTTCTGTTTTCTTACATATAAGACACCCCTAAGGTAGGCCCTAGGTAGCCCCAAGGGCAGGGGGCAGTGATGGTTATGGTAGGACATATAGGCCCTCATTCTGACCTTGGCGGGCGGCGGAGGCCGCCCGCCAAAGTCCCGCCGTCAGGTTACAGTTCCGCGGTCGAAAGACCGCGGCGGTAATTCTGACTTTCCCGCTGGGCTGGCGGGCGGTCGCCTTCAGACCGCCCGCCAGCCCAGCGGGAAAGAGGCTTCCACGATGAAGCCGGCTCGGAATCGAGCCGGCGGAGTGGAAGCTGTGCGACGGGTGCAGTTGCACCCGTCGCGTATTTCACTGTCTGCTAAGCAGACAGTGAAATACATGTAGGGGCCCTCTTACGGGGGCCCCTGCAATGCCCATGCCAGTGGCATGGGCACTGCAGGGGCCCCCAGGGGCCCCGCGACCCCCCCTACCGCCATCCGGATCCCGGCGGTCGGACCGCCGGGATCTGGATGGCGGTAGGGGGGGTCGGAATCCCCGCGGCGGTGCAGCAAGCTGCGCCGCCGTGGAGGATTCAATGGGGCGGCGGTACACTGGCGGGAGCCCGCCAGTGGTGCCGGTCCGACCGCGGCTTTACCGCCGCGGTCGGAATCCCCATTGGAGCACCGCCGGCCTGTCGGCGGTGCTCCCGCGGTCCTCCGCCCTGGCGGTCTTTGACCGCCAGGGTCAGAATGACCACCATAGTAATGTGTTTTACATGTCCTGACAGTGAAATATTGCTAAATTAGTTTTTCACTTTTGCAAGGCCTGTCCCTCTCATAGGTTAACATAAGGGCTACCTTTAAATATGATTAAAGTGTTGATTTCATTTGGGAGCGGAAAGACACATGGAGTTTGGGGTCTCTGAGCTCACAATTTAAAAATACATCTTTTAGTAAAGTTGATTTTAAGATTGTGTGTTTCAAAATGCCACTTTTAGAAAGTGAAAACAACAAGTGATGGACGGAATGCTGAACATTGTCAAACACTCACCCCCAGTCATAGATCTGGGTTTAATCCATCGTTCTTTTGCTCACCATGCCACCCCAGTTTAGACCCAGCCATATGCAAATCAGTCTTGACCCTGTTCCTCATGGGAACAGTCCAGACCGAACTGCCAAGCCAGGTCCTCACTGGACCAGAAACAAGCATCCTGGGACCGGTTTCGGGGTTTCACCCCTCATCAGCCAGGCTAGCTTGAATCCAGTGGCATGGGAAGCACGGGACCCACGTCTGGGCATACCCTTCCCACTTAGGGCGACAAAGCAAAAACAACAAGTGATGGACGGAATGCTGAACATTGTCAAACACTCACCCCCAGTCATAGATCTGGGTTTAATCCATCGTTCTTTTGCTCACCATGCCACCCCAGTTTAGACCCAGCCATATGCAAATCAGTCTTGACCCTGTTCCTCATGGGAACAGTCCAGACCGAACTGCCAAGCCAGGTCCTCACTGGACCAGAAACAAGCATCCTGGGACCGGTTTCGGGGTTTCACCCCTCATCAGCCAGGCTAGCTTGAATCCAGTGGCATGGGAAGCACGGGACCCACGTCTGGGCATACCCTTCCCACTTAGGGCGACAAAGCAAAAACAACAAGTGATGGACGGAATGCTGAACATTGTCAAACACTCACCCCCAGTCATAGATCTGGGTTTAATCCATCGTTCTTTTGCTCACCATGCCACCCCAGTTTAGACCCAGCCATATGCAAATCAGTCTTGACCCTGTTCCTCATGGGAACAGTCCAGACCGAACTGCCAAGCCAGGTCCTCACTGGACCAGAAACAAGCATCCTGGGACCGGTTTCGGGGTTTCACCCCTCATCAGCCAGGCTAGCTTGAATCCAGTGGCATGGGAAGCACGGGACCCACGTCTGGGCATACCCTTCCCACTTAGGGCGACAAAGCAAAAACAACAAGTGATGGACGGAATGCTGAACATTGTCAAACACTCACCCCCAGTCATAGATCTGGGTTTAATCCATCGTTCTTTTGCTCACCATGCCACCCCAGTTTAGACCCAGCCATATGCAAATCAGTCTTGACCCTGTTCCTCATGGGAACAGTCCAGACCGAACTGCCAAGCCAGGTCCTCACTGGACCAGAAACAAGCATCCTGGGACCGGTTTCGGGGTTTCACCCCTCATCAGCCAGGCTAGCTTGAATCCAGTGGCATGGGAAGCACGGGACCCACGTCTGGGCATACCCTTCCCACTTAGGGCGACAAAGCAAAAACAACAAGTGATGGACGGAATGCTGAACATTGTCAAACACTCACCCCCAGTCATAGATCTGGGTTTAATCCATCGTTCTTTTGCTCACCATGCCACCCCAGTTTAGACCCAGCCATATGCAAATCAGTCTTGACCCTGTTCCTCATGGGAACAGTCCAGACCGAACTGCCAAGCCAGGTCCTCACTGGACCAGAAACAAGCATCCTGGGACCGGTTTCGGGGTTTCACCCCTCATCAGCCAGGCTAGCTTGAATCCAGTGGCATGGGAAGCACGGGACCCACGTCTGGGCATACCCTTCCCACTTAGGGCGACAAAGCAAAAACAACAAGTGATGGACGGAATGCTGAACATTGTCAAACACTCACCCCCAGTCATAGATCTGGGTTTAATCCATCGTTCTTTTGCTCACCATGCCACCCCAGTTTAGACCCAGCCATATGCAAATCAGTCTTGACCCTGTTCCTCATGGGAACAGTCCAGACCGAACTGCCAAGCCAGGTCCTCACTGGACCAGAAACAAGCATCCTGGGACCGGTTTCGGGGTTTCACCCCTCATCAGCCAGGCTAGCTTGAATCCAGTGGCATGGGAAGCACGGGACCCACGTCTGGGCATACCCTTCCCACTTAGGGCGACAAAGCAAAAACAACAAGTGATGGACGGAATGCTGAACATTGTCAAACACTCACCCCCAGTCATAGATCTGGGTTTAATCCATCGTTCTTTTGCTCACCATGCCACCCCAGTTTAGACCCAGCCATATGCAAATCAGTCTTGACCCTGTTCCTCATGGGAACAGTCCAGACCGAACTGCCAAGCCAGGTCCTCACTGGACCAGAAACAAGCATCCTGGGACCGGTTTCGGGGTTTCACCCCTCATCAGCCAGGCTAGCTTGAATCCAGTGGCATGGGAAGCACGGGACCCACGTCTGGGCATACCCTTCCCACTTAGGGCGACAAAGCAAAAACAACAAGTGATGGACGGAATGCTGAACATTGTCAAACACTCACCCCCAGTCATAGATCTGGGTTTAATCCATCGTTCTTTTGCTCACCATGCCACCCCAGTTTAGACCCAGCCATATGCAAATCAGTCTTGACCCTGTTCCTCATGGGAACAGTCCAGACCGAACTGCCAAGCCAGGTCCTCACTGGACCAGAAACAAGCATCCTGGGACCGGTTTCGGGGTTTCACCCCTCATCAGCCAGGCTAGCTTGAATCCAGTGGCATGGGAAGCACGGGACCCACGTCTGGGCATACCCTTCCCACTTAGGGCGACAAAGCAAAAACAACAAGTGATGGACGGAATGCTGAACATTGTCAAACACTCACCCCCAGTCATAGATCTGGGTTTAATCCATCGTTCTTTTGCTCACCATGCCACCCCAGTTTAGACCCAGCCATATGCAAATCAGTCTTGACCCTGTTCCTCATGGGAACAGTCCAGACCGAACTGCCAAGCCAGGTCCTCACTGGACCAGAAACAAGCATCCTGGGACCGGTTTCGGGGTTTCACCCCTCATCAGCCAGGCTAGCTTGAATCCAGTGGCATGGGAAGCACGGGACCCACGTCTGGGCATACCCTTCCCACTTAGGGCGACAAAGCAAAAACAACAAGTGATGGACGGAATGCTGAACATTGTCAAACACTCACCCCCAGTCATAGATCTGGGTTTAATCCATCGTTCTTTTGCTCACCATGCCACCCCAGTTTAGACCCAGCCATATGCAAATCAGTCTTGACCCTGTTCCTCATGGGAACAGTCCAGACCGAACTGCCAAGCCAGGTCCTCACTGGACCAGAAACAAGCATCCTGGGACCGGTTTCGGGGTTTCACCCCTCATCAGCCAGGCTAGCTTGAATCCAGTGGCATGGGAAGCACGGGACCCACGTCTGGGCATACCCTTCCCACTTAGGGCGACAAAGCAAAAACAACAAGTGATGGACGGAATGCTGAACATTGTCAAACACTCACCCCCAGTCATAGATCTGGGTTTAATCCATCGTTCTTTTGCTCACCATGCCACCCCAGTTTAGACCCAGCCATATGCAAATCAGTCTTGACCCTGTTCCTCATGGGAACAATCCAGACCGAACTGCCAAGCCAGGTCCTCACTGGACCAGAAACAAGCATCCTGGGACCGGTTTCGGGGTTTCACCCCTCATCAGCCAGGCTAGCTTGAATCCAGTGGCATGGGAAGCACGGGACCCACGTCTGGGCATACCCTTCCCACTTAGGGCGACAAAGCAAAAACAACAAGTGATGGACGGAATGCTGAACATTGTCAAACACTCACCCCCAGTCATAGATCTGGGTTTAATCCATCGTTCTTTTGCTCACCATGCCACCCCAGTTTAGACCCAGCCATATGCAAATCAGTCTTGACCCTGTTCCTCATGGGAACAGTCCAGACCGAACTGCCAAGCCAGGTCCTCACTGGACCAGAAACAAGCATCCTGGGACCGGTTTCGGGGTTTCACCCCTCATCAGCCAGGCTAGCTTGAATCCAGTGGCATGGGAAGCACGGGACCCACGTCTGGGCATACCCTTCCCACTTAGGGCGACAAAGCAAAAACAACAAGTGATGGACGGAATGCTGAACATTGTCAAACACTCACCCCCAGTCATAGATCTGGGTTTAATCCATCGTTCTTTTGCTCACCATGCCACCCCAGTTTAGACCCAGCCATATGCAAATCAGTCTTGACCCTGTTCCTCATGGGAACAGTCCAGACCGAACTGCCAAGCCAGGTCCTCACTGGACCAGAAACAAGCATCCTGGGACCGGTTTCGGGGTTTCACCCCTCATCAGCCAGGCTAGCTTGAATCCAGTGGCATGGGAAGCACGGGACCCACGTCTGGGCATACCCTTCCCACTTAGGGCGACAAAGCAAAAACAACAAGTGATGGACGGAATGCTGAACATTGTCAAACACTCACCCCCAGTCATAGATCTGGGTTTAATCCATCGTTCTTTTGCTCACCATGCCACCCCAGTTTAGACCCAGCCATATGCAAATCAGTCTTGACCCTGTTCCTCATGGGAACAGTCCAGACCGAACTGCCAAGCCAGGTCCTCACTGGACCAGAAACAAGCATCCTGGGACCGGTTTCGGGGTTTCACCCCTCATCAGCCAGGCTAGCTTGAATCCAGTGGCATGGGAAGCACGGGACCCACGTCTGGGCATACCCTTCCCACTTAGGGCGACAAAGCAAAAACAACAAGTGATGGACGGAATGCTGAACATTGTCAAACACTCACCCCCAGTCATAGATCTGGGTTTAATCCATCGTTCTTTTGCTCACCATGCCACCCCAGTTTAGACCCAGCCATATGCAAATCAGTCTTGACCCTGTTCCTCATGGGAACAGTCCAGACCGAACTGCCAAGCCAGGTCCTCACTGGACCAGAAACAAGCATCCTGGAACCGGTTTCGGGGTTTCACCCCTCATCAGCCAGGCTAGCTTGAATCCAGTGGCATGGGAAGCACGGGACCCACGTCTGGGCATACCCTTCCCACTTAGGGCGACAAAGCAAAAACAACAAGTGATGGACGGAATGCTGAACATTGTCAAACACTCACCCCCAGTCATAGATCTGGGTTTAATCCATCGTTCTTTTGCTCACCATGCCACCCCAGTTTAGACCCAGCCATATGCAAATCAGTCTTGACCCTGTTCCTCATGGGAACAGTCCAGACCGAACTGCCAAGCCAGGTCCTCACTGGACCAGAAACAAGCATCCTGGGACCGGTTTCGGGGTTTCACCCCTCATCAGCCAGGCTAGCTTGAATCCAGTGGCATGGGAAGCACGGGACCCACGTCTGGGCATACCCTTCCCACTTAGGGCGACAAAGCAAAAACAACAAGTGATGGACGGAATGCTGAACATTGTCAAACACTCACCCCCAGTCATAGATCTGGGTTTAATCCATCGTTCTTTTGCTCACCATGCCACCCCAGTTTAGACCCAGCCATATGCAAATCAGTCTTGACCCTGTTCCTCATGGGAACAGTCCAGACCGAACTGCCAAGCCAGGTCCTCACTGGACCAGAAACAAGCATCCTGGGACCGGTTTCGGGGTTTCACCCCTCATCAGCCAGGCTAGCTTGAATCCAGTGGCATGGGAAGCACGGGACCCACGTCTGGGCATACCCTTCCCACTTAGGGCGACAAAGCAAAAACAACAAGTGATGGACGGAATGCTGAACATTGTCAAACACTCACCCCCAGTCATAGATCTGGGTTTAATCCATCGTTCTTTTGCTCACCATGCCAGTGGGAAGGGTATGCCCAGACGTGGGTCCCGTGCTTCCCATGCCACTGGATTCAAGCTAGCCTGGCTGATGAGGGGTGAAACCCCGAAACCGGTCCCAGGATGCTTGTTTCCAGTCCAGGGAAGACCTGGCCTAGCAGTTCGGGCTGGACTGTTCCCATGGGGAACAGGGTCAAGACTGATTTGCATATGGCTGGGTCCAAACTGGAATGGCATGGGCAGCAAAAAAACGATGGATTAAACCCAGATCTGTGACTGGGGGTGAATGTTTGACAATGTTCAGCATTCCGTCCATCACTTGTTGTTTTTGCATTTGTCGCCCTAAGTGGGAAGGGTATGCCCAGACGTGGGTCCCGTGCTTCCCATGCCACTGGATTCAAGCTAGCCTGGCTGATGAGGGGTGAAACCATGAAACCGGTCCCAGGATGCTTGTTTCCAGTCCAGGGAAGACCTGGCCTAGCAGTTCGGGCTGGACTGTTCCCATGGGGAACAGGGTCAAGACTGATTTGCATATGGCTGGGTCCAAACTGGAATGGCATGGGCAGCAAAAAAACGATGGATTAAACCCAGATCTGTGACTGGGGGTGAATGTTTGACAATGTTCAGCATTCCGTCCATCACTTGTTGTTTTTGCATTTGTCGCCCTAAGTGGGAAGGGTATGCCCAGACGTGGGTCCCGTGCTTCCCATGCCACTGGATTCAAGCTAGCCTGGCTGATGAGGGGTGAAACCCCGAAACCGGTCCCAGGATGCTTGTTTCCAGTCCAGGGAAGACCTGGCCTAGCAGTTCGGGCTGGACTGTTCCCATGGGGAACAGGGTCAAGACTGATTTGCATATGGCTGGGTCCAAACTGGAATGGCATGGGCAGCAAAAAAACGATGGATTAAACCCAGATCTGTGACTGGGGGTGAATGTTTGACAATGTTCAGCATTCCGTCCATCACTTGTTGTTTTTACTTTTAGAAAGTGAGCATTTTCTTGCCTATACCATTTCTGTGACTCTGCCTGTTTGTGGATTCCCTGTCTGGGTCAGTTTGACCATTGGGCTGGTTGCACCTCTCACTAGACAGTGACACAAAGGGAGCTGGGGTGTAGTCTGCATTTTCCTGATAAACCATCTGTGCTAGTAGGAAGGGGAGGAGTCGTCACTCACTCCTGAAAGGGCTGTGCCTGCCCTCACACAATGCAGTCTCCAACCCGCTGGTGAGTGTCTGGAACCTGGCCTGGGCAAGGCAGGATTTCACATTCAAGAGAGACTTTGCTTTGAAGTAGGCCTACTTCAAAGGAGAAAAGGGCACCCAAAACCACAGACTTTAGAACACTTCTGAAAACCAAGAGGAAACTCTGCCTGGAGAAGAGATGAAGAGCTGAGGAAGAAGAGCTGCCCTGCCTGTGACTGTGCTTTGTGGAGCTATCCTTCTGTTGATCTTTCTGCCAGAGTAAGAGGGCAAAGACTGGACTTGTTTGACTTCCATCTTGTGAAGATCTCCAAGGGCTTGATTTGGAGCTTGCCTCCTGTTGTTTGAAGTCTCAGGGACAACAAAGACTTCTCTCTGCCAGCACCTGGAGTCTCTGGAGAGACTCCTACTCTGCCAAGTGGTGCCCATCCAGTTCCTGGGACGCTGAAAGGAGAAGCTGGCAGTCTAAGAGGAAGAAATCCAAGCACAGAACGCCGTGCGGGGAACAGATTGACGTGACTTAGATCTGTGGCTGAAAAATCAACGCACCGCCGGCTTCATAGCTGAAAATCGATGCTCGCCTGCAATGCAACCCAAAAATCAGCACACGGAGCTGGAGAAATACGCGCAGCATAGCTGACGGAGGCTGGTGAGATCGCAACACGTGCAGCAAGTACCGCTGGGTGTGTAAAAACAATGCAAGGCCTGCCCGGACCTGAGAGTGTTGACTGGATCGACGCATCGCTCTCCTGCTGAGAGAAGAAACAACGCGCCCGACCTGACAAAAGGAGAAACGATGCAAGGTCTCGCTCATGAGTGAAATTGACGCATCACAAGCCCTTTTTGACACACACTCACCCGTGCGGGGTAACAGTGTTAGTGTGTGTTTAAAACTACATGTAGACTCTTTTTGCTTTTTAATTGATAACTTGACTTGTGTATTGAGGATTTTTGTTGTTTTGGTCTTGTTTTGTTTAGCTAAATATTCCCTAATTTTCAAAACCGGTCTTGTGTCATTTTGTAGTGTTTTCATTAAGTTACTGTGTCTGTTGGTACAAATACTTTCCATCTAGAACTCTGAAGTTCAGCCTACTGCTTGTGCCAAGCTACCAAAGGGGTAAGCAGGGATTAGCTGATGGTGATTCTCTTTTACCATGTCTAGAATGAGGGTCCTTGCTTGGACAGGGGGTCCTGACTGCCAACCAAAGACCCCATTTCTAACAATGCGATATAAGTGTATATCGGTACTATAATGGATGTACTATTACATCTATACACAATTGTCTGTGCTATATAAAGCACGGAGTCGCTGGGCTACTGCTTGATGCATCACATAACTTAAGGTGTTTAATAATTTTATTAGTATGAAAAACATGCCATAAAAAAAATAGGAAAACTGTGACTCTTTCTAAACACTTAGGGGGTCATTACGACCCTGGCGGTCGGCGGAGAAGCGGCGGTCTTACCGCCAACAGGCTGGCGGTAAAAAAATTTGAATTATGGTAACCGCCATTGTCATCTGCCACTTCTCCGATCCGACCGCCAGGGCGGAGACGACCGCTGGGCTGGAGACCTGGGTCTCCAGCCCGGCGGTCGTCACAATACCGCCGGCGGTATCATGACCCGGCTAACCGCCATGGATTTCATGGGGTTTGGAACCGCCATGAAATCCATGGCGGTGAGCACTATCAGTGCCAGGGAATTCCTTCCCTGGCACTGATAGGGGTCTAACCCACCTGAGTCCTTCCCCTACATCCCCCACCACTCCTGCCACCCCCAAAGGTGGCAGGACCCCCCCACCCCTACCCCCAACATTACATTACACATTCATACCCGACACACACGCAGGCACCACCAACACACATACCCGAACACACACCAACATACATGCCAACATCCACACACACAGTCATACGCACACACCCACATTCAGACATACACGCACACATCCATACAGACATACATACAGACAGACCAGCACTCAGTTCCAAACACACAACACCCCTGCATGCATACACACACTCACACACCCCCTCTACATACACACACGCACACCCCCATGCACGCACACAACACACAACATCCCCCCCCTCCCCTAACGGACGATCAACTTACCTGGTCCGTTGATCCTCCGGGAGGGGACAGGATCCATGGGGGCTGCTCTGCCGCCACCACACTATCAACAGAACACCGCCACCCCGAATCACAGACCGTGATTCGGTGGACGGTGTTCTGTTGACGTGGCGGTGGAGGTGGAGCAACCTCCACTTCCCCGCCGCCCGCCAGTATGGCTGCTGGCGGCTCTCCGTCCGAAAAAGGACGGAGGGCTGCCAGCAGTCATAATACGCCGAGCGGAACACCACCACCACTGGCGGTCTTCAGCACGGCGGTCCCTCGGCGGTCTTGTAAAAAGACCGCTGAGGTTGTAATGAGAACCTTAATGGGTGATGAGGGTGCAAAAACTTTTTTTTAATAATGTATTTCTTCATTGAGGAGTAACATTGTAAAAAAAAGAAGGCATTCATGATATGACAACAGACTTTCTTTACTACTATTGTACAAGTACATTTCATGTCTCTGCAAAAAGTAAAATAACCTAAAGTGCGAGCAGCTAAAAATGTTTCAAATAAATATAGTCTATAAAAACCGTACAGACAAGGATAAAATGCAAACACATGTAATCCTCCCCTGAACAAATCAGCAGACCCAAAACAGTTCTTAGCATAAAAATGAAGTGCATAGAAATCGAAAGTGCATCGAACAAGTGGTAAACACCAATACAACTTATATGTAGGGCCAGCAATACATAATTTTACACTGGTATTCCTTAACCTAACGCAGATAATAAAAATAGACAGCATTTGGAACAAGAAAGTGCAAAAGTGCATCATTTCATTTCAGTTTGCATAGACATATATACAAACAAGCATGTTCAATGCAACGGGGCTCGCATTTGCTCGAGTTGGAGCTATTTGCGTTGTAAACTCCTAACCTAACCTTTCTTGCCACACAAATTAAAATAAAAAAACACAGCGTGATCGCACTATGTAAAATTCAGCGCAATCATGCTGAAATTGAAAATGAAAAAACAGAGCGCGTTCGGGCTATGAAAAACCCAGTGCGATCATGCTGCGGGGAAAATTAACCGATAAAGTAGTCCAGAAACCAGGCTCAAAACATCGAGCCTCGAATGTTTCTTGTAGTTTACCAGTGCTGTGTTGGCGGGCTAAACACCGGAAAAGGCATGACCTATGCATGCCTTTCACAAATGAAAACAATCAGATTTTAAAGTGTAAGCCCAGGAACCAATGAAAGAGACTGACGTGACCTGGGCGTGGTTTAAAGCCCAAAGAGAGATTACTTTGTGGACTGAGCGCTTTGCGCTCGCCCATAAAAAGCAATTGTCCATTATGGAGCATTACAGCCAGTGATTTATTAAACATAATGTGCATTATATACCCTTGCTACTAACCCGCATTACTAATGCTTACTAGAAAGCTGCATACCTTGCTAAGGCACCGATCTGCCTAGCTTATGCCTCCCCGAAGGCTGAGGTTCTCTTAAGCTTCTAGGCCACCCTTTAACCGTAGGAACTTTAGTGATTCTACAGTATTAAAGAATCAAGGACCGAGCAACGGATAAGGCGGTGGATGGAAAGTATTGTAAATACATACTAAGTTTTCCGAGTAGCAGGGGATACACAACATAAAACCATCAAGACCTCAGGCATAATTGTAATCCATAAACATTCGGTAAGGATGGGAAATACTTCCTGCCAAAAGCCAGCCAGTTTTGGGCACAAAAAAATGTGTGGAGCCAGTCCCCTGTATCCTGCTGTAAACATCCAAAACATTGGTTGAAGATGTTTGGAAACATTTTATGGATAGCAAATGGAGTATAGCAGGCCATCCACTTTGAGAGGAACCTCATTCTTTTGAACATTTCAGCTCTAATGGATTTATACCCGATCATCGAAATATGCTCCCATTCACCATAAGACACTTGTCACATAGCGACCTCTAAAAGTTTATTCAGATAGTCTCTTATCAAGGTTCAAGCAGAAGTTTTCCTTAGAGCCTTCTACCAATTACCGATCCCGAGCCATTCATTTTGAACTAACAACAGAACAAGGCCAAGGGTGGATTCTTTCATCTCTTGACAATTTCTAGTAAGAAATCATGTAATCTGCAAAAAATTATGCCAAAACAGATGGCACTCAAGCCCCAAACGTAGTTGCATTTCTTCCCAGGTTAATGGACGATTTCCAATAATAAAGTCACCTAATACTACATAACCGCAGGAGTTCTAGAATCTGAGAGAAGGTTTGAATCTATCTAAGCCTAAGATTTCACAGTCCTGTAACTTATGAAAGGATGGCTCTTGTCTTTCTTGAAAGAAACATTTCAACATGCATAGAAGACAAATGTGTGTATATCCTGTGCATTTCAGCAACCTAGCGATCTTTAGGAACACAGGGTGGCTGATTTCTAAGCCTTGGGCTATTCTAGATAGAAATAAATTGTCTAGCCCACAAGAGCTCTTCCCTCTATGAATTATAGTGTCTAACCATGCCACCCGGTAATAAGAGAAGAAATCAGGCAGGCCTAGTCCTCCCTGATCTTTATTTAATTGCACAATGGAATATTTTACTCTTAAGGCTTTACCATTCCACACGGATCTGATAATAAATAAGGGTGTGTAACTCCATAAAGGCATTCTTATTAATTTTCATAGGGAAATTTAAAAAAAGAAAAATAAATAAAATTAAAATAGACATCTTAATTAATGACACTCTCCCAGTTATTGTCATTGGGGGAATCATCCATTTTGTCAACAGGGTTTTAACTTTATCTACCATAGCTTTATAATTAAGAAAAAACAGGTCAGAATATTGATTTGATACATGCACCCCTAGGTACCAGAGCGGATGGTGTATATAGTAATGGTCTTGTAAATTAAAAGGAAATGGTTAGACTTGGCATCCTTGGCATGGTCTCCCCTTTCTTTTCACCTCTGCTTCCCATGTTTCGACTGTATTGCTGTTTTTGGTACTCTGTGCTCTTTACTACTGCTGACCAGTGCTAAAGTGCAAGTGCTCCCTGTGTAAAATGTATGTGTGGCTTTTCCATGATTGGCCCATTTGATTTACTAGTAAGTCCCTAGTAAAGTGTACTAGAGGTGCCCAGGGCTGTAAATCAAATGCTATGAGTGGGCCTGCAACAATGGTTGTGCCACCCACATGAGTAGCCCTGTAAAAATGGCTCAGACCTGTCTCTGCAGTGATTGTGTGTGCAGTTTTAAACTGCCAATTCGACCTGGCAAGTGTGGCCACTTGGAGAGGCCCAATCCTTCCCTTTTTATACATGTAACTCACTCCTAATGTAGGCTCTAGGTAGCCCCCGGACAGGGTGCAGTGTATGTTAAAGGTGCGACATATCCTGATATCCTGATGTATCCTAATAGCGAAATACTGGCAAATGTGTTTTTCACTGTTTCAATGCTTATCTCTCTCAATAGGTTAACATGGGGGCTGCCTTTTAATATCTTTTAAGTGTAGTTTCTCTTTGGGAGCAGATAGTAATGTGGAGGTTGGTGTCTCCAAAGTCACAATTTAAAAATACATCTTTTGGTAAAGTTGTATTTTAAATTGTCACTTTTAGGAGGTGGCCATTTTCTTGCTCAAACCATTCTGTGACTCTGTCTACTTGTGTATTCCTTGTCTGGGTCAGACTGACAGTTGGGCTGTTTGTGAATTCTCTCTAGACAGTGACACAAAGGGAGCTAGGGTGTACCCTGTATATCCTGATTGGCTATCTGAGCTAGAGTGGAGGGAGGAGTGGTCACTTACACCTGAATTGGCTGTGTCTGCCCTCACACCATGCATTCTCAACCCCCCTGGTGTGCGTCTGGAGCCAGACCTGGGCAAGGCAGGATCTTGTGAATAACAGATACTTTCCTTTTAAATTTGCCTACATCAAAGGCAGAAAGGGGTACATGTAGGGAACCCAAACCCCCAGATTTTTAGATTACTTCTGAAATCAAGAGGAACCTCTGCCAAGGAGAAGAGCTGAAGAGCTGGAGGAGGAGTACTGCCCCTTTGCCTGTGACTGTGCTTTGGTGGGATGGCCTGCACTTGCTGCCTCTGCCTGAAAGAGAGCAAAGACTGGATGTTGTAGTATATCCCTGCTTGTGAAGAATCTCCAAGGGGTTGGATTGAGTTTGCCTCCTGTTTTGAAGTCTCAGGGCCATCAAAAACTTCCTCTGGCAGCACATGAACTCTCTGTTGAGATTCCTGCATTTCCAAGTGGTGCCCCATCCAGTCCCAGGGACCTTGAAAGGTGAAGTTGGCAGAACAAGGACTGAAATCCATGCACAGAACACACCACCTGCAACACGGCTGAAAAATGATGCTCCACCCGCTTCACAGCTAAAAACAACACTTCACCTGCATCGCGGCTGGGAGGTTGTTGCATCGTGGCTGGAGAAACGATGCAACACCCACTTGTGGCTGCTGATAACGATGCAAACTCCACGCAGTGCAGGTTTCCAACACAATGCGGCCGGATTTATCACGCATCATCACTGGGAGTCAAAGTCATCATAAATCTATACCGATCTGAGGTGCCCTGTCTGGAAATCGCTGCATCGCTCTCTTGCAGGGGAATAAAATGACGCATTGCCTACCCGGCCGAAGAATAAACAACGCACGGCCTTACTTGCGAGCAAGAAATTGACGCATTGCTGGCTTTTTAAACACACACTCGCCGTGCAGCTTTATTTTTGATGCCGCACACCAGGTGCTTTGTGTAAAATCAACATTGCCATTGTTCTTTATTGAATAAGATTATTATTCTTTTGAAAATTCATATCTTAACTTGTGTATGCTGGATTTTTGTCTTTTTGGTCTTGTTTGATTTAGATAAATATCATCTATGTTTCTAAGCTGGTGTGGTGTCCATTTAGTAGTTTTTTCAATGTATTGCACTTGCGCACAAATACTTTACACATTGCCTTTGAGATAAGCCTGACTGCTTGTGCCAAGCTACCAAAGGGGTGAGCAGGGGTTATCCAAGTGTGTATCTCCATTGTCTTGACTCGAGTGAGGGTCCCTTCTTAGACAGAGTGCAAGCTGACTGCCAACCAGAGACCCTATTTCTAACACAAACACTGTTGATGAGGCATTAAATCAAAGTAACTCTTTTTCCAGGGTTGACCTTGTAATCTCCTACCTTTGTGTATTACTGGATTAACTCAATTGCACACTCAATATTGGCCCCATCAGCTTTTAGGTAAAGAACCATACCATCAGAAAAAGAACTTGGGCATGGTTTCGATTGGGGGTTTAATGGAGGCAGCTCTACCGATTCTTGCTGCCAAGGGCTCGAAAAAAAAGGACAAAAAAGACAGGTGACATTGAGCACCCTGACACGTGCCTTTATTAATCTTAACTGCCCTCATGTCCTTGGTGTTAATTATTACTCACACCTCTGCACCATGGTAGAGTTTGCGGATCATGTTGACCACTATATATGGAAACCCAAACTTGTCAATGTGAAAAACAGGGCATCCCAAGTCATTAGGACGAACGGTTTTTCAGCCTCAAACAGTATAATAGTCACAGAATCTTCACGATTAGAAAAAAAAATCATGGACTGGATCAGAAAGTGTGTGTTTGCTACCATCAATCCATTCTGCAGAAAACCATTCTCATCCTTGAGGACAAGGGTTTGCCCCACATCATTGATGCGTGATTGCCAGTCCATTGTGAATAGCTTGTAATCTGTACTAAACAGATTAATCGGATGATAAGAATTCACATTGAAAGGAGGCTTAGCTTTTTTCAAAAAGCTAGCTATTACAGACAGGTGGATGGTATGGTTGTACCTTCGCTAATAGAGTAAACAAATTAAGTCAAAAAAGGAGCAGATCCTTTGAAAAGGCTTCCTAAAACTCAGTTGGTAATCCATCACTGCAGCAGGGTTTGGCATTAGGTATATTCTGCTGGGTTACTATCACATCCTACTCTGAAATGTTGGTTGTTAAATTTGACTTCTGAGCTGAATCCAGTTGCGGGAACTTGATGCAATAAAAATATTCTTCCAAATAAGTAGCAGGAACACCGTAGGCTCCTTGATAAATGCCTCTTTAGTGTTTAAGAAATATTTCTGCAACGTCTCTATCCTCAGGCAGGACTAAATTGGAGGCAGGATTTGAGATCAAAGGGATATGTTCTTGTCTGACTGCATAGACCAAGAGAGTAATTTGCCACTCATCTGACTTTTCTCATATCGTTTCTGTTGGAGGGACCTGGAGCTGTTAATCTATTCCAATGTAAAAAAAAAAGTCCTTCATATTCTGTTTGGCTGAACTTAGGGGCATATTTATACTCTGTTTGCGCCGAATGTGCGTCAAAAATTTTGACGCACAATCGGCGCAAACCCTGCCCCATATTTATACTTTGACGTCCGACCCCGCGGGCGTCAAAATTCCACCATGTGTGTAATTTTTTGGAAGGGGGAACCAGCCTTGCGTTAATTATATGCAAGGTAGGCGTTCCCTTCCAAAAAATGACTTTAAGGCCTGTGCCCCATATTTATACTCTGATGTCATTTTGACGCACAGGAGGGGGTGGGCCTTAAAAAACGACACACAGCCTGATGGGCGCCGTTTTTTAATGCCTGGGTCAGGGCAGGCGTTAAGGGACCTGTGGGCTCGGAAGGAGCCCAGAGGTGCCCTCCCCTGACCCCAGGGACACCCCCTGCCACCCTTGCCCACCCTAGGAGGACACCCAAGGATGCAGGGACCCATCCCAGGGAAGTAAAGGTAAGTTCGGGTAAGTATTTTTATCAGATTTTTTTGTGGCATAGGGGGTCTGATTTGGGCCCCCCTACATGCCACTATGCCCAATGACCATGCCCAGGGGACATAAGTCCCCTGGGCATGGCCATTGGGCAAGGGGGCATGACTCCTGTCTTTGCTAAGACAGGAGTCATGTCAATGGAGGATGGGCGTAAAAAAAAATGGCGCTAATCCGGATTGAGGCCTGAATTTTGCCTCAGACCTGACTTGCCCCATTTTTTGACGCATAACCCCCATTTTCCCATACGCCGGTGCTGCCTGGTGTGAGTCATTTTTTTTTACGCACACCAGTCCTCAGCGCCGGCTAACGTCATTCCATAAATAAGGCGCCCGCATGGTGCGTTGGAATGGCGTTAGCCGACGGTAAAAAGTTTGATGCACAACTGCTTTGGCGCAGTTGTGCGTCAAAAAGTATAAATATGGGCCTTAGTTGCTCTTTATCCTTTCTCTTTCTTCTAAACTTGACCTGCATAAGGTGGTTTGTGCCTTATAAACAGCTAGTTACAATTCCTGTTTAAAGGCCATGCGCTCCTTATGTTGCTTACTCTTATACACAATCACACAGCCTCGAAGCATAGTCTCAAAGGCTTCCACTGCTGAAAACACTGACGCCGACTGCTGATTTAGTTAAAAACAATTCCCCAATAAATACCTGAGTTTTGGATAGCCAGGTCTGGTCGGATGAAAGAGTTCTTTCGAACTGCCACCTAGATAGAACTAAACTCAGTTCTATGAACTCAAAAATAATACATATTATGAAGTGGTCAGAGAAGAAATTGACCATTACATCTGAACTCCTCCAGCTGAGAGACTGAGTTACTAGGAAAAATTGCATTGAGATGCCAAATTGAATTGATGGGATAAACATGTATATTGCATCTCATTTAGATTGTCTGCCCACCAAGGATCAACCAAATGTTAATCATCCTTAATTGCGGCAAGAACAGTTAGGTTAAGCTGCCTTTTTGGCTTGTTAGAAGTATCCAATCTCAGATCATAAATAAAACTAAAATTACCTCCAAAAATCAGAGGTCCTTGAGCCCCCATAGCTAGATTATAGAGATCTCTCAAAGAACCAATTTCATCACTAATAGTTAGCTAAATTAAACAAAGCAGCTTGAACTCACACCTTTAACAAGATCATCTCCACTGCTTATTCCTAACCATGTCCCTGACCTCCCAAACTATTGATCTAGCCAGGTATATCATGACTTCTCGCATAGTACACCTTGCAGACAGGAAGTAAGCTTGTGAATATTTCTTCAGAATCAGAATCTTAGGGTTGCTATCATTAAGGTGTGTTTCGTGCAAAAAAATAATTTCAGGATGAAGCAAAGACAACCATTTAATCATGACCCCATTCTTGTGCTTACTTAATACTCCGTTGGCATTACATGAGATTATTTTAATATTGCAGTCCATTTAAAGGATAGCCATATTTAAATAGTCTAACCATGCATTCCCATGTGTTAATCGAAAAAGATCGTCTGCCACAAAAAGGAATGTCAAAAAAGAAATTATAAAGGAAAAACTGCCTTTGTAATATCCAAAGTTGTTCACTAACTGATGAAACTGACGATTTGTATTCACTTTTATAACCCTGCTGCTTTCAAAGCATACAAATAGTGGAGGAGAAATTCCAGAGATTTCAGAGGCTCTCCTAAGCGCACTACATGCAGCAATACCATGGCATGAGGAGGAAAAAATGGTATCCAATATTATTCATTGATTTGTCCTACAAGTAAGGATTATTCCAGCTGTCCTATTACATTGCTGGATCAGCCTCAGCCAGTATGCTCAACTGATGCGCAAAGTAGGACTTTGCTTTCTGAAACTTCTACTGAAATGGGAGATCAGTATTCATTGCAACTTAACACCAGTACATCCCAAAGCAGTAACCCCAAACACTCTACTTCTACAGTGCAGCCATCCTTGGCAAAATCTCTCTTAGAAACTAAAGAGATCCATGAGCTGAAGTTAGCAAAGACTCAGGAAGTTGCCTTGCTTCTCCAATGGTTAAGTCAAATCGGGGAAATTATATTGCAGATAGCACTACACCTGAAAGAAGTGGAGCAGAGAATATCTGACCTGGAGGACCATTCTCTGGTTTGGAATAAAGACATAAACTCAAATCAAAGGAAGCTATCAGATACACAAAACAAAATTGATGAGCTGAAAAATTATGGGAGGAGATCTAATTTACATTTAATAGGAATACCAGAAGGCACTGAAAGTTCAGGGGGTCATCAGAACACTATCCAATGTATGGAAATATCCTTGTACTATCATTGTCAACTGTGCAGGCTACTGCTTAAAAGAACATATATTGTCACTGGCTATTCAAAAGAAGACATTTGTGCTGGTAGACAAGAGTCAGATCTGCATCTTTTCAGACATTTCTGGAGCTCGTAGACAGAGAGATTTTGTAAAACTCCTGGCTCAATTTAAAGCAGCAGGGGCACAGGTTTTAACAGTACTGTAGTCGAAACTTAAGGTTTTGTTAAAAAACGCTTTCTCTAATGCACAACACGTAAAGAGGTGCAAGCCCTTCTGACATATGCACAAAAAGTTGAAGGGAGGTAAAGGGGTTGTGCAGAGAGGCCTGTCCTCCTGCTTACTTGAATTACGAAACAACCAAAGAGAGCCCTACTCAGTGAAAAAGTATTGTATCTTCTGCAGGCAAACAAAGTGCATGGCTTTTTTAATGTGTAACCGTTTCACACCAGGGTTACCCGTTGGTGGCATGCTTCACCATATGGTCCTTCCCGTTCTGTTCAGGAATGGGGCATGGTACTAGCAGTGGAAGTCAAGGGAGCACTTGGTGGTTATTACCATGCAATAATCTTCATAGAAATTGGAGGGGTTTTGTGTAAGTATTTCTTCAGGACCAAAGATCTAACTCCCTGATGACAATCCTAGATTGAAAGAGTACATTGACAGTGCGGTGTAGACACCACACACACACACTGCATGCTATAGTAAACATTCCACCTACTTGATTAACACAACTGCACACACATGTAACACATAATGGGAGAGATAAGTCAGCCTCACAAATGTACCACAACTTATGTGCCCTTACTTGCTCTTTCCACAATTCTCTGTGGATACTCTCTAGCTTTCAGCTTCATTGCTAATTTTGATGTTTGGTTTATGTAGTCCTTTCCATCAGAGCAGTTGTGTCTGAGTCTCAAAAAATGTCCAAAGGAGAGGCTCTCCCAAGATGACGTGGGTGGAAACTATCAAATAGTAATATGTAATTCTTTGCTGAAGGTTTCTCATGTGTAGTTATTTTCAACACTCCCTGATCAGCTATAATGTTGAGATCCAAACAGTTCCCTATTGCTCATTGTGTGTGTGACCTTCAGGTAGTCATTATGTGTATTCAACCAGTTAATGAATCGGCATCCATCACTTCATCACCATTACAGAAGACTGTTACGTCATCTATATAGCTTTTCCAAAGGGAGATGTTGTTCAGGAAGGGGTTGTGTGTGCACAACATTTTGTGTGTTTCTAAGTTGTGTACTCACTGGCTGGCTTTTCTTGGTGCAAATGTACTGCCCTTGCTGATCTCATGTTTTTGTAAATGTAGCCAACCTTCAAATTCAAATTAAGTTTTCTTTGAGGCCCATTTGCAGTATTCCATGACTTCATTCCTTGGTTTTTGGTACTTCCAATCTACCATAAAAAGTATGTCCTCTAGGATGTTGAGTGTCTCCTGGGAGGCAAGTCTACAGGCTTTCTATATCAAGTCTCAAAAGTGGTTGGCAATCAGTATTGAACTAGATACCACATAAGAGATGTAATACTTATTTTGTATGTTTCACACATGTGCTAGTGCCTTGAACTATAGGTCTCACAAATCTTGAAAAAGACACCAAAGCAGAGCCTATCCCTCAGACTATGGGGCATCACGGAGCCTATCCCTGAGACTAAGGGGGGCATTCTGACCCCGGCGGTCTAAGACCGCCGGGGCCAGGGTCGGCGGGAGCACCGCCGACAGGCCGGCGGTGCCCCGCAGGGCATTCTGACCGCGGCGGTTCGGCCGCGGTCAGAAGAGGCAAACCGGCGGTCTCCCGCCGGTTTACCGCTGCCCTTAGAATCCCCTACCGCCATCCTGTTCCTGGCGGTTCGCCCGCCAGGAACAGGATGGCGGTAGGGGGTGCCGCGGGGCCCCTGGGGGCCCGCAAAGTATTTCAGTGTCTGCTAAGCAGACACTGAAATACGCGACGGGTGCAACTGCACCCGTCGCACCCCTGCAACTCCGCCGGCTCAATTCTGAGCCGGCGTCCTCGTTGCAGGGGCATTTCCTCTGGGCCGGCGGGCGCTCTTTTGGAGAGCGCCCGCCGGCCCAGAGGAAATGTTTAAATGGGCGCCGCGGTCTTTTGACCGCGGTGCGGTCATTCAACGGCGGTACCTTGGCGGACGGCCTCCGCCGTCCGCCAGGGTCATAATCAGGCCCTAAATTCTTGTGAATCTTATGGATGATGTACAAATATAGGGTCTTAGGTGATCTATTGATTAGAAAAACCCTATCACTCTTGCTTATCGATGAATTAGTCAGAAGAGCTTGCTCTGTCATACTCGTAATTTCCTTTATACAGTAATCAGTGGGGTCTGTCTGCAGGCATTCATAATTTCTCTTGTTACCAAGGAGGTGGAGGCATTTGTTTGTGATATGCCTCAATTGATTGAATACCTATTGCCCCACTTTGTCTGCTGGTTTTTTCACTATATCTCTGAGTTGTGCTACCTCCTTAATGGCTGACATATCTTCTTTCATGATGATGTGAAAAGTTCTAATCAGTTTAGGGTCAATTTTACCAGTCTCCATCAGAACTGCCTTTTCAAATGGCTAGATTTTTACTGGAACCACAGATGGTGGTGGGGTGAAAGTGAATGTCAACCTGAGCCTCTTCATTTACTTTTTACCTGTAAAAAATACTTTAAATTTGATTTTACAAATGAACTCATTGATTGAACAGTGACCAGGGTGGATTGCTCAGACCTGGTAGGGCTTTCTTCGAAATGCTTTTCGTGGTCATCCCAGTTTGTTCTGTGGTGGTTACCCATTACACAACGTTCTTTCTCTTGCCCCTGAAGTGGCTTCTGCTCTACCCCACAAAAGGGCATTGTGTGTTGTATTGGTAATGAGGGAAAAATGATCCTGGTGGATTCCATTGTTCAAAAAGTGGTGGAGGTATTTGTGGGCCATAATAATATGGAGGTGGTTGTTTAGTTGGGCCCATATAAGGTCCCCAACCCCTCCTTTTCCAATGTCCGGGGTGGGTTCCTCTCCCTTGCTTCTGAAAGATATTCTGAATACTCTAAGCTGAAAGGATAACTCATTTTCTTTTGTGCTTGTTTCTGAGCCCTTTTTTCTTGATTGCAAGAGTGGGGCTTAATTTCTTGGGGCGCAGCTGGTTGCAGTAACACAGCACCTATTACCAAATGCAATGGTGTCTGGGAGTAAGGTGGGCAAATTTCCCCTTTCCAGGAGGGTTGATCAATGTGTCTGTGTTTGTTTCTTGCACTCTGAGTGTGGGAGGGTTAGAGTGGGGAAGAGGGGAGGATTCAAAAACTTGCAGTGCTTAGAAAGGCTGTATTTCTTTTTTAGTCATGTTCAGCTGTCTGCAGGCTGTACAGGCAGGCTGCTTCTCCTAAAAATAACCAATGTCTCTAGCTATTTTCCATAATTCAAAATCAGCAAGTAATGACTCAGAGCCATCAGAGTATCTTCAAGAAATATTACCAGTGATATATGCTTGAATAAGAGTGTCAATTCCAATACTAATGAAAATACTATAGCACTGTTGTTGCTATTACTACTACTAATAATAGCAATAATGATATACTGAAAATGAATAGCAGAATAATAAAATGTATATGTGATATTTTGAGACTGTGATTATGCTGCTGCCTATAACGATGAATAAGATTTTTTGTATTATTACTAACAATACTACTACTACTACTACTAATACTAGAAATAATAGATAATAATAATAATAATAATAAGTAGAAGTTTAAGAACAATATAACAAAAATAAATAGCAGCTTCACGTTTTATATGCACAATATTGTATGAGATTATAGTTATGGTGATGATAATTATTAATGCAATGTTAGTATTATTAACCCCTTCGCTGCCAGGTCTTTTCCCTCTCCTGTGCCAAGCCTTTTTTTGGCTATTTGGGGTAGTTTGTGATTAAGCCTTCATAACTTTTGGTCCATATAAGCTACCCACGCCAAATTTGTGTCATTTGTTTTCTACATCCTAGGGATTCTAGAAGTACCCAGAGTTTGTGGGTTCCCCTTGAGGAGACCAAGAAATTTGTCCAAATACAGCTAAAATTTTGTTTTTTAGAAAAAGAAAGCTTGAGGTTTGTTCCCCGAAAATGGCATTAACAAAGGGTATGCGGTGCTAAAATCACAATCTTCCCAGCTTTCGGGAACAGGTAGACTTAAATCAGAAAAACACATTTTCAAACACAATTTTGGAATTTTACTGAGAGATAACCCATTTTTACTATTTTTTGTGCTTTCAGCCTCCTTCCAGTTAGTGACAGAAACAGGTGTGAAGTCGATGCTGGATCCAGGACAGCTAAACACTTCTGAAAAGTAGACAAAAGTCTGAATTCAGCAAGTAGTGATTTGTGTAGATTCTTCAAGGTTTTCCCACAGATAGTAACAGCTAAATTAAAAATTATTGAAATTGACGTTATAAAGAGCCATTTCTCAAGTTTTCTTCTATAACTTTTTTCAGCTGTGGCAGATTTTTGACAGCAATATACTGTTATGTCTGCTGGACCCTTCTGGTTATAGGGATATATAAGGCTTGTAAGTTCATCAAGAACCCTAGGTACCCAGAGCCAATAAGTGAGCTGCACCTTGCAATGGGTTTTCATTGTATACCGGGTATACAGCAATTCATTTGGTGAAATATAAAGAGTGAAAAATTGGTATCAAAGAAACATTTGTATTTCCAAAATGGGCACAATATAAGGTGTTTAGAAGTAGTGTTTTTTTGCACATCTCTGAATTCTGGGGTCCCTATACTACCATGTGAACTAGAGGGCATTTCTCAAATAGGCTTCTTTTTTACACACTTTCTCACATTTGGAAGGAAAAAATGTAGAGAAAGACAAGGGGCAATAACACTTGTTCTTCTATTTCGTATTCCCACAAGTCTTCCGACACAAATGGTACCTCACTTGTGTGGGTAAGCCTAGTGCTCTCGACAGGATATGCAACATGGACACATCACATTTTTACACTGAAATCTGATGTGTTTTTTGGAAAGTGCTAGCTGTGAATTTTGGCCTCTAGCTCAGCGGGCACCTAAGGAAACCAACCAAACCTGTGCAATTTTCAAAAACTAAACACCTAGGAGAATTCAGGATGGGGTAACTTGTGGGGCTTTCACCAGGTTCTGTTACCCAGATTCCTTTGCAAGCCTCAAAATTTGGCAAAAAAAAAACACTTTTCTCTCACATGTTGGTGCTGCTACGTTCTAGAATCTGAAAGGCGCCACAAACTTCCTTCCACCCAGCTCTCCCCCAAGTCTCCCAATAAAAATGGTGCCTCACTTGTGTCGGTAGGCCTAGTGCCTGTGAAAGGAAATGCCCCAAAATACAACATGGACA
This sequence comes from Pleurodeles waltl, assembly GCF_031143425.1. NCBI lineage: Eukaryota > Metazoa > Chordata > Amphibia > Caudata > Salamandridae > Pleurodeles > Pleurodeles waltl. The sequence continues at coordinate 1,064,020,047 of NC_090447.1, forward strand.
CATTATCTATTACAAAACGACCTGTTTTTGCAAGCGGGGGGCACCTGCGTTTTTGGTTCCGGTGTGGCGGTCATCTAGGGAAACCTACCAAACCTGGAAATTTCTGAAAACTAGACACCCGGGGGAGTCCAGGGAGGTGTGGCTTGCGTGGATCCCCAACATTTTCCTACCCGGACTCCTCTGCAAACCTCAAATATAGCAAATGAAAATCACATTTTCCACACTTTTCTTTGTAAGATCTCTGTGCCGGTCCAAATTTCCTACCACTCGATGTTCCACCTCGGTTTGCCGATAAAAATAATACCTCACTTGTGCGGGTGGCCCAGTCCCAGGTGCCTGCAGCAGAAAAATGACAAAAACCTTTAGAGATTGAGGGGATAGCACCGCAATGTAATAAGCACATATTTTTATTTTATACATCTTTAGGCTGACTCTGCTTTGGGGACCTACACAAGTGAGGTATCATTTTACTTGGGAGACTGAGGGGAATGCTGGGTGGTAGGAAATTTCTGCTGGAGCAGTGATCCTACAAAGCAAAATGAGGAAAATATACTTTTTTAAGCACATTTTGAGATTTGCAACGGAGTCTATGTCAGAAAGTGTTGGGGGAACCATGCAAGCCACACCTTCCTGGACTCTTCTGGGTGTCTAGTCCTAAAATATGTATGGGTTTTGTAGGTTTCCCTAGATGAAGGCCGCACCCGGGACCGAAAACCTAGGTGCCCCCTAAACACAGGTAGTTTTGTAATAGAGCATTTTGATGTGTCCACATACTTCTCTGAAGTTCCCAACACTAAAATTGTGAAAAGAAATGCACTTAGGTTGTGTTAAAAAGACCCCTCACCCACCAACCAAGTTGGTGGCATGCTTTAACATTAGGATCCTACCCGAGACACCCAGCCTGTCACGGGTGTGCTGCGATGCCTGATTACAACAGAGCCGGTTTTGTCATTTTTACCACACATAGTGGTTGCTTTTGGCAAGAGGGTGAGTGATGGTTCAGTAGATCAATTTTATTAACAAGAGATTTCACAAAAATGAAAAAATTGAACCAATGACTCACAGCTCGTGAGCTGTAAAGCCGCTACAAGGCACTGATTGCTTTACAGTCCATTCACACACCTTTCACACATGACATGCACAAGACTATTCACTCAGCCAGCCATGGGCCAAGCACTTTACAATACTCACATTGACAGACAGCGCCACTCAAGGGCCCATCACTTTCATACGCCCACATGCCTGAGACAGCAGTAACACCAGCTGCTGGGAGTGTGTGGACTGGCATTTGGCTGGCACAGCCAGCCAAGCGCCACCCACGCACACCGCCAGCCAAGCGCCACCCCACCCCACCCCACCACCAGCCAAGCGCCACTCCACACACACCGCCAGCAAAGCACCACTCCACGCACACCACCAGCCAAGCGCCACTTCACACACACTGCAAGCCAAGTGCCACCCCATGCACACCGCCAGCCAAGCACCACTCCACACACACTGTGAAGACAAGTGCCACTCCATGCACAACGCCATCACTTTTTTTAAACAACAAAGAAACCACTAATTATAAATAAGTACAAAACTACAAACACAAAAGCTATAACTGAATACATAACAGTAATGCCAACTGTGAAACTGAACATGTGAAAATATAGAACAGCAGTTTGCACTCACAGTAGTTCCCAGTAATTCTTCTGTGTGGGGTAACTCCTGAAACAGCCAGCCACACACAGCCCAGGCTTTGAAGGACAGTCCGGGCAGTACATCCGGCTCTCCCTCCAGCTATGTCTTCTGGCACAGACTCTACATTTCTTAGTGGGCAAGTCTTTTTTGGGAGTGGGAGGAATGTGATCAGGAAAGTGGCGATATTTCAGTCTAGCCACATCCTCTAACTCTTGCCTGTTACACCACAATTAGGCTCTCTATCACTGACTCCTGAAATTTAACAAATTTCATCTTTGACTCAGGGGAACACTCCTTGAACATAATAAAAGCATTAAAAGTTGCCAAATAAAAGAAATGGATGGCCAACTTTTTATACCACACCTCAGACTTGCGAAGAGCAGTGTAAGGTTCCAACCTCTGATCTACTCTATTAACACCACCCATGTGCTTATTGTAGTCCAAAATGCAAGCAGGTTTGCACACTTCTGCAGCCTGACCCCAAACAGTCACAGGGGAAGTACTCTCATCATGGATGGTAATTACCATGTACACATCCCTCCTGTCTGGAAATTTCAGAGCTAGCAGCTCAATATTACATTATACACTGCACTGTCCCCTCTCAAGTTTGTTTACAGACAACCTCCCTTGGATAGCCTTTCCGGTTAGAATGGATTGTGCCACAAGCAACAGTGTCCACTCCGAACAATTCCTTGAACAATTGCATTCCAGTGTAGAAGTTATCTCTTTACAAATGGTGACCTTTGTTAAACAGTCATCTACCAAGTTCCCACACAATTTTCTCTCTAACTCCAAAAGTGGGCGGACAACCGGCGGGGAGGTTATTACTGGAATCCCTACCAGTGTAGACCCGGATATTATGCACATATCCTGTACTACCTTCTGACAGCATGTACAATTTAATTCCATACCATGCCCTCTTGCTAGGAATGTACTGCTTAAAAACCAAACACCCCTTGAACAGGTCCACACTTATTTCTTTGCCTGGAACATACACCTCAGAAAAACAATCTACAAAATGATGAAGGATAGGCCTAATCTTAACTAGATGGTCACAATCAGTGTGATCTCTTGGCAAGGCAAAAGCATTGTCAACAAAATGCAGCATCCGAAGAAGAAGCAAATACCTATTACGAGTCATGGTTGCAGGAAATATAGCTGTTGCCATCAAGGGACTAATAAATCAATAAGAAGCAGTGACGGCTTCCTTGTCAACCCCATCAAAAAAGTCGAACAAAAGAACATTTTCATCTCTTCCAGATCTGTGGGAATCCACTGAATAGCTCTAGACTTAGGCCTAACTCTGGCAGCGTTGTTCCTCAAATACTGCTCTGCATACAGATTAGTCTGCTCAACAATCTCTTCCAAAAATACATTATCCATAAACAACTCAAAGAAATTGAGAGGCAAAATGTTTTCCGTATTTACTCTACACCCTGGAAGACCAGTAAAGGCAAGCAACTGTGGCTGCAACATGTTTGGGGCAACCCCGGTGTCAGATCTTCCAATGGGAAACCTTTCAGCCCCAGGCTTCTGCACTGTTGGCACATCAGTGTCCTCCTCTAAAACAGGCCTTTCATCTGCTCTCACAATGGTTTCTTCATCAGATGATTCCTCTTGGACAGAAAACTCACTGCCAGAATCTCTCATTTCCTCCTCTGCCTCAGATGCAGAGTCAGTCTCATATTCATTGTCAGAGGACGATTCAAAAAGCATGCCAACAACCTGCTGAGTGGTCACTCTGCGGCTAGCCATGATCCTTTTTAAGAAGTGTAACTTGACAAATGCGACAACAACAACCAGCACTGTCTTAAATAAGTAATAAACAAAGTGTGGCTTTATCAAAAGAGTTATGTACTCAAAAACTTTACCATGCACTTGCCTAAAAAGCTAGACTCACCAGCAACTACTCTGCACAGACACAGCAATCAACAATGCTATCCCACTTAAAAGAAAAAAGAAAAGCAAATTAGACATAGGATAACACATAAATAATTGGGTGCAAATCTAAGGACAATTTCACACACAATCCTTTCACCACCTACAAACATGTCATTCATGCATGACAACATTACTCCTTTGGAGTAAATTGTTTTTACTTACCTAAAACATGCAACTACGCAAACCGCAAGTCAACCACTGCCAAAACTGCAAGGAGCTACAGCAAAGGAAGCAAATGCTTTGAACTAGAACAAAAAAGAAGAAAATAAACTGTTATAATCACAAATGCAAACCATTTGCCAGTTGACACACACACCACCACCAAGCATTTAGAAATTTTCCATGGTGCCTAACTGGTTTCTGCAAGGGGGGCAGAAATGGCCAACCGTCCAGTGGCTCCTTTGGGGGGTGACCCTTGCTAAAGGGAGTGCCCCCCCCCAAAAAAAAACAAAGGGGGAAAAAAACTGGTGTCTTGTGGGCAGATGGGCCTAAAGAAATAGGCTGATCTGCCCCTAAGGGGGCCAGAAATTACCATCAGTAATGTGCACCCTTTGGGGTGGCAACCCTTACCAAAGGGGCCAACCCCCACACAGAACACACACACACAAGATCCCTTGTGACTAAGTGGGTTCTGCCCTCCCTTGGGGGCAGATGGGCCTAAAAAATAGTCCAACAGTTCTGTGCTCCCTTTGGGGTGGTGACCCTTGCTAAAGGGGGCGCCCCAGTACAAACAAAAGGGGAAAAAAGGCTGATCTGCCCCCCAGGGGGGGCTGAAACATAGATATGATTATGCCCTCAGGGGAGCGACCCATGCCTAAGGGGTCGCTCCACAAAATAAACTAAAAAGAACGTCCCTGGTGCCTAGTGGTGGATTCCTGCTCCATGATCGCGGCCAACCCCACAATGAGGAAGCAGAAATCCATTGAAAACAGGCACACCAGGAAAGGAAAAACTCCTTCCTTTCCTCCTGTGTCTGCTCCCCCCCAAAAAAAAACAAAGAGAAGAACTCACCTTTTTTACATCCTCTCTCTCCAAAGCAAATGACTTCCAGCGCGTCCCCGGCACCATTTGATGACGTCAGCATGCTGTGAACGTACTGATGTCATCAGATTGCCGGGTGGGTTGGGGGTGGAAAGGGAAGCGATTCCCCTTCCATCTCTGACAGGGGTGTGGGCCAGGTGCAGGACGAGCTGGTCTCATCCTCGGCACACGGCGACTGTGGCCGAGGGCAAGACCAGCTCGTCCAGGGCACCCCACAGGTTAAATTCATATTTGTAATGGAATAGTTGATTACATTTTTACCAAGATGAGAAAAATGGGTAAACATTTTGTCTATTGTAGAAATATGATCTTATTCATAGATTTTGTTGTGATATACTCTTGAGTAGTAAACCTCCATTCTAGGAGTAAATCAGAAGTACTCCTGGCTTACTCCTGGAATTCAGACATAAAATAGGACAACAGCAAAGGGTATGCAATTCCTATAGGAGATAATTATAAAGCAAAAAAGGTATAGTTTGGTGTAGGGCTGAGCACCCAGAACAGGGGATCTAATTACTCAGGAGCTATAGCCCAGATGGGTGTAATGCTTAATCAAAGGCATCTCCTCATGGGGTCGGCACTGCAATGCCTAATTTGGAATCTTATATGCTGGACATTTGGCAGTTTATATGCTGGCTTATATGCCTATTCCCTCACTATCTCTGTAAAATAGTATGACTAAAAATAGAAGTCGTTCCACCTCGCAACAATGCTTGAATAACAGAAGCAAATCCCTCCTTATCATTAATGAAGTTAAAAAATACAAGTGCCCTGTGGATAAGATTTAGAAAATGTTAAACAGGCATAAATTCGAGCACAGACTAACCATAATCAGGACATCAAAAAGCCTTGCTCTTTTGAGAGTAGCTATGTCTTCTGACCTGAGCTTAATATGAAAAGTAAAAAGGCCTTTCAAAATAATTCATGCTATTAAGCTTTTAGTGGAACAATTCAAAGTGGAACCTTGTATTTATGTCAATAAACTTAATTTAGCACACAGAAAATTTTTGCTTTCAGATGCCATTGTAACAAGGCATACTTAAACACTCCATGTTAACAGCTAGAACAAATAGTCATTTTTTTTCTTTTTTGTTAAAATTACCCAGCTGAGTAGACTGCTTTTTAGTTCTTGATTTTATAGTTCGTTGAATATTAATGTTCCGGAAATATTGTCATTCAGCCACTTATGCAAAATCTGTTTAGTCACAGAATTGCAATTAGAGCAAAAACTAAATGAGACTATAGTAGACTGTAGGTGTCTTACATTGAAAAGAGAGGTTCTATGAATAGGAAAACAAAACGCGTTGTTAATATGTTTGTTTTTCCCTTTTTCAATAACAGCTTCAATGAATACACATATCACTTAGTAATTTGCCCATATTGCATTTTGCTGTGCTTAGACTGAGAATTTGTGGGCCTGTTAGTCTTTCCTCTGATCTTTAAGTTACAAAAGAAGGTATTTGTGAATCAACTTCACATTTACCTTCATGTCTATTAATTGTTAGACACATCCAGTTTCAATCATGTTCATAATACTGACAGTCAACTGTGTGTTATGACACCATTCTATGAGTACCTGACACTGGCAGCACCTTCATGTTGATCTCAAAAGTGGTCTCTCTCTTCTTTGATATAATTGATGCAATATAGTAAGACATTGCACGTGCCCTTGATGTTTCACAGTTTTGTTTGTTTTAAGACTTGTTTTCTAACCTGTTGTGATGAGGCCAGTCCTTCCTATTAAGGTTAAAATGGTGTGTTGTGTCAGCCTCAATATTGACCTTGTTAGAAGGGGAAACTGAAAGATGTCAAATGATGATAAAAATCCAATTCCAAATCAGCTGTAGTTAGAGCAGGGGGGGCACTCCTTTCTAGTTCGCCATTTGTTAAGGTATGTGACTTTGTAGCAGGTTTTTTTTTCTAAAAGTCATTGCTGCACAGGCTAAGGGCCTGAGACACTAAGGGCCTGATTTAAATATTCCGGATGGGTTATTCCGTCACAATGGTGATGGCTATCCTAAACGTTGAAATCTAAATCCCATTGTTTCCTATGTGATTTTGATTCTGTCAGACAGATATCCATCACCACTTCTGCCTAAATCTAAATCAGGCCCTATGTCTGTAGGTGAAGCAATCCCAACAATATATTTGACATAAATTAATTTTTGTTATTCTAACCTCTTTTATAGTGGTTGCTGTGTTCACAAATGCAAATAATCCCACTGTGCCCATCACTACCTATATCCAACATGGCTGAACCTTTCTTCCTATGTGCAGAGGTACTGTGCCCACACTACAGGTGTGGCCAGGAAAATGAGCAGCCCCTACTCTGTGGTCAGTCCAGACCAGAGCTGAGGACAGATGCTCTTTCACTGGGATTGGTGGCTGACTAACTAGATGGGCACAAGAGAAGACAGGTCCAAGTGCTAGCTACATCTGTCTGTGACAGGGTAGGCTTCTTTGAAGTTATTCCTGGGAAGTGCCCAGGTGGTCATCCTGTAAGAAGAGCAGAACACCTCCCCTCACCCAATCCCTTTGTCTCAGGTCTGGGAGCAATTTCACATCTCATCAAATGGC